>NC_092810.1:48312130-49518390 GCF_040954645.1 Diabrotica undecimpunctata | reverse complement strand
CTAGTCCCACAAAAGCATCAGAAAATTTACAAAAAAAACCTAAATAAAATATAATTAGAGTAAATCAGACCAAGTCCAACACATGTAACCTACAAAATAAAACGAGGTCACACTCAATACGACACAAAATACTTCAATATCTATCTTGACAAACGACTAACCGGACAGAAGCACATGTTTACCAATAGAAAATAACCGGGCACTAAATTTGGATATAAGTACTGGTTAATTGATCAATACTCTAAATTAAGATCACAAACTGCTAATATATAAGGCAATATTTAAGTCCATATGGTATTCAGCAATGGGCATCGCTAGCAGTTCTTAATATTTATGAAAAACCAGCTGTATTTTAAATTTATCTTAATTATGTGATATATAGTTGTGATTGTGGTTTATTACTTTCTTGTTTTAACTCACATACTTTTTGTTTAACTATTTATAATAAATTACTAACATTTACAGTTGCTAAATAAAGAAAAGGAACTATCCACTGGAAAGCTCACGCTGTGTAAACAAACAAATTGTATAGATTGTAATTTTAATTTTAGTTAAAAAAATATTATGTTGGCAATATATTGACGCAAAAATAGAGATATGTACTAACAAACAAATTAATTTGTTTTTGTTGTAACACGAGGACGACAATTTTTGCGTTTCAGTAAACTTTTATAAGTCATTTATAGTTGTATTTGATTTTATGTTTATTTTATTTTAAATAACGGCCAAACATCATCTTTCTGTGTTAAAGCCGTGACAAAAGCGACAAAATGTCAAATTGATTTACTTTCTTTGTCTCTCTCTGTAAGTAACGACAAACATAGGTAAATAACGTCGTCATTATTTAAAAAATGAATAAAAAAATATTTCCCTACAAAAATTTCTAGTATAAACAATAAAAGAATCCATTGCCAAGGAGTAAGTATATAGATTAGAGAATATATTATAGTCTGTCACACCTCATGTTGCTACCTTCTTTTTATAATTTGTACAATATGTATATACTTGTCTCTCCAATACTGTTTCGTACCTACATAATATTTAATTAGTTAATTTAACTGTTTATAAAATAATTATTGGTCGTTATCATTATTGCAAATAAATTAAATTACAGTATTCATTCCTGGAAAAAACGAACGCAATCACAACTTTAAATTCGCACTATACTTAATTCAAACTCAGAATTCTCAAAATTGAGAACTGACGAACAAAAAATAATACAATTTCTTAATTAGGTCTACAACTGTGTCCATATATTTTGTCCTGACGTCAGAAATTTTTTAAGCTTTTGGTCGCTTCGTATTTCCTCCGGTTTTGACAGAGGCTTCCCATTCATTGGTCACTATCAAATGCTGTCTTTTTTCCAATATTTTTTTAACATCGTCTTTTCATCTCACAAGAGTTTATCATTTCTCTTCTGTATCCGTATATTCGCTTAAATAGTATCTGAATATTAAATTTCTTATCATTTTGCCGAATAATGTAATATCCATTAAACTTCTTACATTTATTTCATAATTATACTTTCATAATTTGTTAAAAATGATTTACAAGAGTTATCTACCCTCTTTTTTTTAGCAAATATAATCGAGTTTCTAATATTTCAATATCATTATCATTCTGGCTATAAAACCCTGCGTTGTTCCTAGCCGCCTCAAGAATTTCTCTTCAGTCGTCCGTATCTTTCGCCTTTCTCCAGCAAGCACGTAGTTCCACATTTGTAATGTTTTCATCGATGTTATCAAGGAACCTTGTTGGGGATCTTCTTCCTTCTCTTGTTTTATTCGCATTGCATGCCATATCCACCTCAGACATCCTATCTTAATATGTTTTACGATATCAGGTTCCTGGTCTATTCTATAAAGTTTGAAGTTGTATCGTCTTTTCCACACTCCATTGTCATTGACTGCTCCATAGATTCGCCTTAGTACTTTTTCTTTTGAAGTACAGCCTAACATGTTTTCATTATTTTTTGTTAGAATCCAGGTCTCTGAACCATATGTTAGGACTATGCGTATTTTTGTTCTGTAGAGTTTTATTTTTGTATTTCTCGATATAATTGTGGATTTAAGCGGTAGTATTATTTTCAGTGATTAGGAGCGCTCCCATGTATACAAATTGGTTCACTGCTTCGATGATGTCGTTTTCTATAACAAGCGGTCGTAGGATTTGTGGTTACATGCTTATCTTCGTATACTTCGTTTTGTTAATTTGGACACGATGTGCACTGATTTATTATATATTAAACCAGTGGTTGTAATATGGTCATATGTATGACTTTTTCCAGAGCCAGGTAGGTTAAACAGTTTACAGGAGAGAGGGTTTCCCTGGCGCAGTCCGTTATTTGTTTTAAAAGGTCCAGACAGTTCTTCCTGAATTCTTACTTTACATTCAACTTTTTCAAGAGTTAGTTTTGTTAAATTTACAACTGATTTGGTATTCCTAGCTCTTTCATTCCTTTGAACATTTCTCTTCTATTCACAGAATCGTTGGTGATTCCTCTTTTCTCTCGTCGGTTCCCCTTATCTCATCTCTTTTATGTTCCAGGTTTCTTCTTCTTTCTCTGTAATACGTGCTTGGTTAAAGTATCCACTCATCTATTCAATACATCTTTACGTATTGTTAATAGATTGCCAGTCTCACTTCTGCACTGTCTTGCGGTTGCCTTGAATTCTTTTCTGTTAACTTTTTTATAGAATGCTCTAAATTCATTCTCTCTGTTAAGGTTTTCTATATATTTAAATTCCTTATTTAAGTGGTTTCGTTTTTTTCTTTTGAGTATCTTTTTTCTTCTCTTTGTCTGGTAATTCTCTACAGTTGTTCTAGATCGTCGGGGAAGCATCTTTCTGTAGGCTTTATTTTATCTTTTGTTATATTTTTGCATTTATTGTCAAACTAATGATTTTTGCGGCACAAATTTCTGTTCCTATTTTAACTTTCGGTGCTGTTTCAATGTCTTCCTTTATTCTGATCCAGTGGGAGTCTATATCTGTCTGACCTTCTTCATTTACATTATTCCTCTATGACTTTAGCAGCTTAATACGTCTGTTCCATGCGTTGAATCTATTAAGATGTGATCAATCTGATTATAAGCTGTTATCACTTCTGATTGCATTGGCGATTTAGTGATAACCATTATCTTTGTTTTTGTGGTGTTTAGCTTCAGTTCATATTCATCACACATTATAGTAATTTTATTAATCAAATGTTAAAGATCAGCGTACCATCTCAAATTATCAATATTGATTCCATATTTTAATACTACATTAAACATTATCCAATGCTTTATTGCAACGAATGTTAAATGAGAAAAAATGCAGCCCTGTCTTACTTCTCTTCGTATTTGAAGCTCTTCAGAATTATCCTGGCCAATCCTGATGTTTGCACGCTAATGCCATGATCTGGTTTATTTATAAGAAGATGCTTCCTTTTATGGACACCTACCTGTTTGACTAATATGAACTGTTATTAGTTTTTCATTGTTAGTTTTCTAACATACCGAGATCGTCCTTGCTGTCCTTGTAATAAAAATAATTCTATCATCCAAGAACATTCGTACAGCATTTATCAATATTAACTCTATAGTCTGTTTCATAAAAATTGTACTCTCTTTTTTTTATTACCTTATAAAATTGAGCATTGTGCGCTTTGTACAAATTAATTGATTTATTTTTTAATTCAAATGTTAAATTTTGTTATTGGGTCAGTTTTTACCTGGAATGTTATATATGTATATATATATATATATATATATATATATATATATATATATATATATATATATATATATATATATATACATATGTATATATATATGTATATAAGTATCTATAATTTTGTTTCACTGTTGATGGAATTATTGGACTTATATTAAATTGTTGTGACTGTAGTAGCTCATCGCTGTTTTTATTTTTATTTTCCTACAAATATGCTTTACATAACACATTTTTCTTTTTGTATTGCTTATTATCCACGCTACTGTACTTGTTATTTTATCAATAATACTATATGAAGGCTAATGATGTTTTCGGCCAATATTTCATGGCTTAACATACGCACCTTATAGTGAAAAAAAAAATATGATAGATACTTTCTCGAACCTATGAGTATCAATTCGTTAACACTAGAAGCTCTGACATTTCTGCTAGTACTAAAACCGCGGAGGGGTCATTTTTGACCCGTATATTGATCTATATCGAAAATATAGAAGGAAACTATAAACAAAATATCATATACTTATTTTATACTAATTAACGGTAAGAAACAAAGTAAAAAACCAATATAAAACATTACTAGATAGTGTTCTTACCTGCAGAATGAACATACAAAATATAGCGTGGCATTTTACAAATAGTTTGTTTCCAGAGCACTGTGATTTGATTTTAAAATGTGTTCGCATATTTTTAGGTTCATCGATTTTATCTGTAATGGCCGTTTGTTTGAAAGCAGCTCTAGTTTCTGCGTTTTTTTCTAAGAGTTCTTCACCTAACTTCGGAGTTTAATTTCTGCGACTGATTTATATAAGATCTAGGTATTTATTCCAACTCAGTCAGTAAATTGTAAAACGTGCGAAGTGGCCAACGCCTAGACGATGCCTTTACTAAATACTTGCGTGTCATTTGGTCCACTACATAAACACCATATTTTGCGTCATTATAAAATTCAACAGTTTCTGGTTTCCTTCTCTCAGTGGATACATTTTGTACATCCCAGTTCATTCTACTAAGTATGATAACATTTTTATTGCTTTAGGCCTGATAAAAATATCAATGTCAATGAGATATCACCTCTCTTTAAAAGTATTGCACCGAACAAATTTTCTTTTTCGTACTTCTTTTCTGTACAAAAAATTGTTATAACAGTACACATATAGTTTTGAATGTAATGTACCCGATAATTTACAAAATGTCCTAAAATGTTAAGGCTATAACAAGTATAGAATATTGACTGCACAGAGATGAATTTTGAAATGTGTCAAAATTGGAACGGTCGCGCTAGGCCGAGTCTGACACGCTTTTCCTCTGCGACTGTTTTTTGGTTCTGGGGCACTTTTTCTCCAATTTTCGACATATCAACAATTTTTAAATACCTGCTATTCTTTTCAGTTAAATATTTTAAAAATTATAAGAAAAACATAAAAATAAAATTGTCTGGTGATAAATATAGGTTATTCAACGCGTCTCATAAAACCCAAATTCATAGAAAACCAGCTAATTTTTTAGGACAGTTTCAATAACAGCAGCAAAAACAACTCTTAATAATCTCTGACGGAACTTGTTTCTCCGATTTTCCTGTCTGACGGGTGAAAGTGGTCGATTTTATGACAAGCAAAAAATTTATTAATAATAATCAGACATTGAAAAGATTTCCGTAGAAAGTTACTTACTATAAGGTATGTCTCGTATGCATTCACGTGTTCAATTTGAAAACAACTAAGCCTAATGAATACATTTGCATATTATTTGCAGCATCAAAATATATTAGTCAATATCAGGATTTTGAAGACAATTTTTTTCTTTCGTGCGGTACATTGTGCGGCAACTTACCATGCTTCGGGCAAGTTGTTGCAGGGTAGGGGCTCGTTGCCGCAAACCTTTTTTTTAATTTAATAGACTAAATTTAAACTATTTTCATATTTTATTAAGAAATATAAAAATAAGATATTATTTCATAAACACCAAGTTATTTGCCGTTATCTTATACTTATTACCGTACTCATTTAATCTTTTACCGCATGAATTTTTGTTTTTTGTCAAAATAAATTCTCAGATAAGAATTTTAATTCTATTTTTTACGTAAAAATATTGAAAAAAAATCTAGCTACAAGAAAAACTATTGACAAAAAAAAATTTCTGGTGCCAAATATGGAACATCATGCAACAATATAATATTAAAGTCAAACTATTTTGAAGCTACAGTATACACTATACAGTATGAAACTGCAAATAACAGTTTATTTCTTTATTAATACACGACGGTATTGTGCATTTTGTGCACACTATACGTTTCCCTGTACAGCCTGGAATTTGCATCTCGACCTAGTGCTCTCATCCCAATAGGGAAAATAATCAAGCCCATCTTTACGGATGTCTTCTTGGGGTATTTCTTTACATCTGCTGAATGCTACTACTTAACGGTCTTCCTACTCTGTTCTGTTTAATTGGTTTTCCGGCTTTGCATAGAGCATCGGCTATTGCTAGTTTGGTATCCAAAAGGGGTTAATTAAATATCTTCGCTCTTTTGGCTAATAACCAACAGTTCACGGCTGTCATGTCAATAAAATAAAAAAATATTCGTAAATAATATTTCTTCGACCTGATTTTTATATAATAAAATCCTAACAAGGAATCAAGGAGATCTACACCTCCCATGTAGTTGTTGTAGATTGGGACACTGTTAGGACAGAGTATTATTTTATGTATACTTTCTTGTTTGAAAAATTTTCTTTTTTCTCTCTTTTGTTCACTTCCAGCATATGTTGACATTGTAGTAACGATTTTATTATCAAACCAGGACACTACACTGACATCTACATTGTCAATATTGGCTATTTTCTCTACCATATGACTTCTGCTGCGCTTCTTTATTTCTTTCTCAGCTGGAATCACAGCTCTAGCAACACGATTAGTCTTACTGTTCCCAAAGGTAAAACGCCCTCTTTGGTCAGATATATCATAAGAGGTATGTTGGTCAACCAATTGTCAAAAAATAACTTGTAATGTTGATGTTTTGGTATCGAATCTGCTAATTTGACAACCACGTTGCTGTTCATACTAAGATTTGGTACTCCTAGAGGTACAGTATTACTCTGGAAATCAGCAAACAAACTAAAGTCATAGCTGAATCCCGAAATACCACTTAATACAAAGTTGTTGAAGCCCCACTTATGTGGTATTTTTGGGTTATACTGCTTTAGCTGGCTTTACGCTTTTTTTGGTATAATCTGTTCGTCTACAGCTAGAAATTCTTCTTTCAGAACCATGAGTAGTGTTCTTCTCAGTCTTCTCTAGTATATGTCATCATTGTTATTGAAATGCAAGAAACGTTTTATTTCTTCGAATCTGTTACAGCTCATTACATCGCTAACTGTTCGGTGGCCAATATTAGCATTCCAATAGTGTCTTGTTCATGGAAGTTGAATTATCGACATGTAAATTTCTTTAAATTGTTCTATTTCTTATTTTTTTTTATATTAGCTGGTTTATCTGGACGTTTTTGCACTGAGTATAAATTTGATTGGTCTGTAATATACTCTATAAGACTATCAGGAAAGAGAAACTTAAAAAATTGGACCAGAGTTTCTAATTGTCAAACTGAAGAAGGTAAATTTTCAGAACCAGTTAATTTTCTATCATTTTCTGATCTTCTTAGATTTCCTTTCACCCAATTATGAGATTTCTGCCATTTATATCGTAGTCTTTCAGACAAGAGTATCATCACGTGAGGAATCTGAGGATGTGACAGAAATGACAGTTTTCTTGACATTGCTTGTTAAATTTTCACGCTCCTCATTGTCACAATCTTGACACAATATCATCTCATTTGTGCCGTCTTCATCGGAGAGATCTGATTCTTCACTATTAGTACTATTTGAAATTCTAACTGCATTCATTGTACCATAAAAGAGTCTCGGATTCATATCTACAAAAACAATCAATGAGTCCGTAATTTCTTAGTGTGCCATGTATAGCACAAACTTTTTTGGGGTTTTTAAGAGACTTTCAACCTTTTGAAATTTTTAGTACTTACCTAAGCAGATATCTAATATCACAATACAATAAATTTCAATTTTTTTCTCGCCGCAAAAAAGTTTTCACTATGAAAAATAACCTCCAAATTCGAGCACTGTTTCACGTGGTTCAGAATTTCAACAAGAATGAACTTACGGCTGCCTATCTCGCCGTCAGAACTATGTCGCATATCTCGCGTACACTGTTAGTACGTGTCAGATATGGGCTGCCATGCAGCTACGACAAAAATTGAGTTAAAACATTAAAATTTTTTTTTTTGGTTTGTGCCATTTATGGCACATGATGCGGTAAACGGTTAAACAATTAATACATAAAAAATCCCTTGGATCTTCCTTAGCGCATTCACAATGTGCATACTGATGACACGAAATACACTGGATTCAGGTAACACTAGGTTTACTGTTGTAAAGATGTTGAAACAGTCAAGACACGAACAGCCTTCGTCATCTGTAGAATCAGCAAACATTTGATAATTTTTTGTAAGCTTAGAACTTTTTTTTGAAACTTATTTGTTTGTGCTTGTCTTATCTTCTTAAAATTTTTTGTGTTTTGTGTCGCAGTTCAATTTTGACATGACATATGACAGTGACCACCTCACTCCACTGTAATTAGTGTTTAGGGAAATTGGATCTTGTATTTGTCTCTTGTTTTTTACTTTAGTATATACAATAAAATTAGTTCGTTGAATGTTCGGCTTTTATTTAAAAAAGCAACGTCTATAGCACATGTCGGTATTAGCAAAATAGTTTAGGATAATACATCACACTTTTTTTTGATGGAATCTTTTTGAATTGCTCTTCCCTAAAAGCTTTGATGAGGGTCAGTCAATATTGGCGTTTTGGGACATCTTCTACCTCTTTTTGATATTGAGGAGTCTTAATTTAAGAGTAGTGTACGTTTTCTCATACTCTCACTTAGTTAAAAGCACTTTTCAGATCACTTGGTAAATCACTTTGAAGTCGTTCCAGGTAATAGAGTGAGCAACTAACAATAATATGTTCGATTGTTAGAGGAATATCACAAACAGCACAGTTTTTGTTGTTCTTTGTTCATTAGGTACTAGTGGGTTAACCTGGTATGTCTTATTCTCAAGAGGTGTTGTATGACTTGATCTCGTCGTTTTTGTGGCATTTTTTGGTGACAAATTTGGGTTGATGCGTTGTAGTTTGTTGTCGTCAAGTTTTTTCCATCTTTCGAGCCATATTCTCATTGAAAATTATTTGATGGTGTTTTGAATGTCGGAATGAGGAATTTCTAGGAGCCCTTTATCTGGTCTATTAGTATAGCAGGCTTCTTTAGCTTCCCGATCAGCTTTTTCATTACCTATTATGCCTACATGAGATGAAATCCAAACAAATTCTACCTTTTAATTCTTACTCTTTGAAAGGAGTATTTTCCTGTGATGCGTCAGTATCTTCAGAGGTGTCATCCTGAATACTAAAATTTTACTAAGTAGTTTTTTTTTATTCTTGTAATTCAAGATTTAATTGCTCTTTCGTTAAACATGGGATATATTTCAGTTAGTATATGTCCCAACCCGTGTTTATCTTGTGTGTATTCTAGGGTCAGTTCTACTGGGGTGGAACGTCTTCTAAGAATGCTAGTAATTGGGTGTAATTTACTACAAATAGTGCATACTGGATAAATTGTTTGATTGGTTGTAATAACGACTTAATATTAGTAGTTTCTGAAGTGGATTTGCTAATTTAATAATTTTTTTCTTCTTTTTATTTTTGTACTGGTTTTGGTTTGGTAAATTCTGTTGGTATAGTTTCTGTAGGAGTGGAGCAAGTTAGGGATGACACTTCCAAGTAAGATCTGACTTATGGTTGTTGCTTAGTGATGGTAAAATAAGTAATAACGTGCTGATCGAGATTAATTGATACACCCTGTAGTCAGAAGTACCACCTGTCATTTTGTCAAATTTAGTCTTCTATCTTTTTTTTTTTAATTTAAATTGAACTTTCATTTCAATAATTTTAATTTGGGTAGGTCCGACTCTGTTTATTTAAAAGTAATGTATATAAAAGTATTATAGTCGATCTAATAGCAATTAGCAAGATAATGCCAAGAATTGAAACTAGTTTTTTAAATAATTAATAAATACGAAATATAAATAATGGTCTTCGTATGTATATGAAAACAATATTTGTAATCAAACTACTGCCAGTTTGGAAACTGTACTTACAGCATTTAACAGACTACTGTACACTGCTTCTATATATTTCGGTTTATTATTAAAATTTACACTGTTTCTTCTCAAAACCTGTAAAAGTTGTGGAGGTCAAAGTATTTTGACTTCGTCTACCTGAAATTTCTAATAGTAATCTAAATATTCAATTTATTTCCTACTATTTTAAGTTTTTCCGATAATCCTTTTATGTATGGTATTGTTATTTTGCTCGTTTTATTTCTTGTGGATGCTGTTTTTAGTTGTGCTGTTCCATTTGGTCTATTCTTGAAAATTCCATATTTCTAAAAAGACCCCTGGGCAAAATGGAGTAGGATCTGGTTAACCGTAATTAAAGAAGAAATCAATTAAAAGAAATTCGACTATTAGTAAGTCAATAATATATCGAGAATACATCATTTATATTTTAAATTATATACATACATATACAATCAGAGTTTGGTGTTTATTGAGAGTAAACTAAATGTAAGACCAAATACTTGCCATGTCATATTATGAGGTTTTTTTCCTGGTTTTTTCCTCATGTTATACTATGCAATCACTAACAGAATTTTTACTGTGATCATTGCATTTGGTTGTCTATTTTAAGACAAATTACATACTATTACTTTTCTGACGGGTATTTTCAAGTTAAAGTTGATTTAATGTAATTTATTAAACTTACTATAAAGTCGTTTCGGAACGCAGGTCAACTTTATTGACAATTTCATTTTAAAGTCGTTTAGAATTCATTTTAAATTCAAAATAATGCATATTTCTTGAAATATGTTTTATTTGGAGATAAGCTAGTTCTCACAAGAATGGAATTGTAAAAAGATATAAGTTCGAATTAAACTATATAGAGATAGTCAGCTTAAATATCGCACTAGAATACACGAAAAACATGTTAGGACTATTAACAATACTAACAGAAATATATCCCAAACTCGTAGACAGATACGTTAAATCTAGAATTACACGAATAAAGAGGAAAATACGTTGTCAGTTAAATATAAAACATATTAAAAAAGATGACAACTCCGAAGATACAGATGTTTCTCAAGAAAGCACCAATTAAAAAAAATAATAATAATAAATGGATATTACTCAGTAGAATATACAAGGATTATTTACACACATCGAAACGCTTCAACTCTTGATAAAAGTAATAAACCCGCAAATTATAGCTCTACAAGAAACACACTTTAAAAACAACAAAAAATACAACTTAAAACATTTTGATTCATACCACAAAATCAGAAACTACGCCAACAAAGCAAGTGGTAGGGTATCAATATATGGTAATTCTAATCTAGAATCAGAAGAGATTCCTTTACACTCTGCTTTAGAAGCCGTAGGAATTAAAGTTCAATGTCCAACTCAGCTATTTGTATGCAATGTTTGTATCCCATCAGATATGAATTTTCAGCATATGAATTTGAAGCAAATTCCAAAACCTAGACTTATTTTAGGTGAATTTAACTCTTACAACATTTCCTGGGAATGTTATTCCACAGACAAAAGAGGAGAACAACTAGAAAAATGTCTTAATGAAACAAATTGTGTATTATTAAATACAGGAGAAAAAAGTCGGTTTAACTCTGTTACCGGCAGTCATTCTGCTATTGATCTGAATATATGTGAAAGTTCCCTAACTCCTAGTTTAAACTTGGAAGTATTAACCCATAACTACGATAGTGACCACTGGCCTTTAAAAATAAGAAATAATAATTCCACAAGACCAATATAAATTTTTCAGAAACACCGAAAACTAAAGATGCAAATTGGATAGCTTACCAACAACATATTGAAGACTATCTACCTAATTTTTTAACAACAGGAGATAACACTAATGTTGTTACAGACAAATGTACCTCAATGTTAATAGAGAGAGCCTCCAATATTATAGACAAAACAGCAAAACCAAAACATAAACATTCAGTACCGTGGTAAAACGAACAATGTGAAGAGGCACTTAAACAAAGTAAGCATGCATTGAATGTAATAAAAAAACATCATACACCAGAACACAGTTTTTAAAAAATATAGAGCATACGCAAGGTACGTAATTAAGAAAAGTAAACGTCAATCATAGTAAAATTATGTTTCCATAATATCCGAAAATACTCCTGCATCACAGATCTGGAATAAAATCCGTAGGATTAAAGGCATTTCATACAGCAACAAAATTAACTCTCATGACATTAAGGGAAACTTAATTATAAACAACAGTCAAATCGCCAACGCTTTAGCGAACTCATTTCAGACATATTCAAGTGATTCCGTACATGACCTATTATTTTTCGAAAACAAAAAGAAAATAGAAAAAAGGTCTAAATTACAGATTTCATCAGTCCGCTAAATGTTGCGATAAGTATGGAAGAACTAAAGAAAGCACTACAAGGACTTAAAAACTCTAGCTATGGAACAGATGAAATTCCAAATTGTTTTTAATTAATCTTCCTTTAGCTGTCGTGCATCTACTCTTAGATATATTTAATTTTTTTATTTTCGACTCAACAATTTCCTATATCCTGGAGTACCGCTACAATAATTCCTCTTTTTAAACCTAAAAAAAAACAAGTCATACCCGGAGTCTTATAGACCAATATCCTTAACATTTTACTTATGTAAATTACTAGTAAAAATTTTAAATAGACGGTTACAATTCTTTTTAGAATCAAAAAATTAATAGTTAATCAGCAAAGCGGCTTTAGGAAAAATAGAAACACAACTGACAATTTAGTGTCGCAAGAATCGGCGGTTAATGAGGCATTTTCAACTAATCGACAAGTTATAGCTGTCTTCCTTGATATAATTAAAGCTCACGATACTATATAGAAATATGACGTTATTGTTAAATTACAGCATTGGAACATAGACGGAAATTTTCCAGCATTCGTCAAAAATTTTCTAGATGACAGAAAGTTCCGAGTTAAATCAAATCAGGAACTTTCAGAATACTATACACAAGAGAATGGCACACATCAAGAATCTACACTTAACGCAATACTCTTTTTAGTTGCAATTAACGATATCGAGAACAGTATTCGAAACCCTGTTAGACCAATCCTATATGCAGATGACCTTGTAATCTATATTTCTCGTAATAATCTTAATATGGCATCAAACATAATTAAATTTTCTACCAATTCCCTACAACAATGGTCTAAAACAACAGGACTGAAATTTTCTACGGTTAAAACCAAAGTAATGTGATTGTCTCGAAAATATAAAATTGTTGCAAATGTTCCAAAATTAACAATGTATGATTAAGTTTTAGAATAGAGGAACTTAGATTTCTAGGTATGATTTTTGATTCAAAACTTACTTGGAACAAACACATCCAATTACTTAAAAAATCATGTTTACAGAACATAGATATTCTTAAAGTACTAGCAAATCATAACTGGGGCGCAGACACAACACAGCTACTAAATATTTACAAATCCTTAATCCGCAGTAAATTAGATTATGTATTAAATGTATATATATACAAGGATTTCCACAGTTTTCACTGTATTCCTTCACTCAACCGTTTTCTCCAATTTTTCCAGTTTAGCCAGTCCCCTTCCTGTAGGTTTCTTCTACTCATTGCTTCATCCACCTCATCTCTGAAAGATCTTCGGGGTCTGCCTCTCTTTCTTCTTCCTATCGGGCTCCACTCTGTTATTCTATTTATTCACCGATTTTGGTCTGCTCTTCTGACATGTCCGTACCAGGTTAACCTCTTCTGTTCGATGTAGTCTATTATGTCGGAGTTCATGCCCATTCTCCTCTTAATCTCCATGTTATTTATCCTATCTCTTCTTGTTACTCTGCAGCTTCTCCTTAGAAATTCCATCTCTGTTGCTCTTATTTTGTTTTTGGTTTTCTTATTTATTGTCCAATTTTCACACCCATAAGTGAGGATACTTCTTGTCATGGTATTATATATTTTTTTCTTTGTTTTCATGCTGATGTTCTTATCCCATAGTACCGGGTTCAATTTTCGTATGCAGTCTCTTGTTTTTCCTAGTCTATTTTTTATATCTTCCTCCGTTGTTCCTTTGTTTGATATTATGAAACCTAAATACTTATACTTGTCTGTTCCTTTGATTTGTTTACCTTCGTCTATTTCCAGCTGTTTTATTTCTGTATTCTCCGTTGTTAGGTATTCAGTTTTCTTTAGGTTTATTTCCATCCCATTCTTTGTATATTCCTGCTCCAGTTTTCTCATCATAAAACTGAGGTCATCCTCGTCTTGTGCGATCACTATTTGGTCGTCGGCAAAACTTAGCGTATATAGATATTCGTTCCTTACTGGTATACCCATTCCTTCGCACTTTCTTTTCCATGGTTTCAGGGTTTTTTCCAGGAATATTTTGAACAGGGTGGGGGATGTGGAGCAACCCTGTAGTAGTCCCTTTGTCGTCTTAAATGGACTGCATATTCTATTGCCCGTTTTGATAGCTACTTCGTTATTCTTGTAGAGTGCTTTTACCGCGTTTATTAATCTTCGTGGAACTTCGATGTTTTCCATTGCTTCCCATAGCTTGGTTCTAGGTATTGAGTCATATGCCTTCTTAAGATCAACAAAAGCCAGATGGACGGATCTATTTTTGGCCATTCTTTTTTCTATTAGTTGTTCGACCGTGTAAATGTGATCTAAGCATGCTTTCCCCGCTGTGAAACCTGCCTGGTCTTCTCCGATTTTATCTTGTACATATATTTCTAATTTTTCCTTTATGGTCTTTCCATACAGTCTGCCTATAGACGATATAATGCTGATTCCCCGATAGTTTTCGCAGTTTTTTCTATTTCCTTTCTTGTATATTGATGTCATATATGCTTGGGTCCATTCTGCCGGTAAGTCTTCTCCATTCAGTGCTCTCTCAAACATTTTATGTATCATACGGAATAACTTTTCCGATCCGTTTTTTATCAATTCATTTGGTATTCCGCCGGGACCTTCTGCTTTTTTGTTCTTTAGAGTTTTGATCGTTCTTTTTACCTCTGCTAGGCTTAATTCGATTTCGTCATGTGTGTAGATTTCTATTCCGTCTATTTCTGATTGTTTGAATTCGGGGCGGTCTTCGGTTAGCAATTTTTTATAGTATTCTTGCCATTCGTTTTTTTTTATTTGACCGATCTTGATTTTCTCTGTCTTATTTCTTTGGAGCGATTTTAAGATGCGCCATGACTCTGAATTTCTCGTTCCTCCTAGGTGCTGTTCTATCTCTGTGCATGTTTTTTCCCATCTTTCATTTTTTTCATTTGCTACTTTTCTTTTCACTTCTTTATTTTTTTTTCTGTATAGTTCCAAGTCCTCATAGTTTTTTGTGTTCAGGTATTTTATATGAAGTTCTTTTTTCTCTTTTATGCATGTTAGTGTGTCTTCGGTTAATTTCGTAGTTTGGTGGGTGTATTTTTGGTCCGCTTCTCCAAGAGCTTCTAGGGCTGCTGTCTTCATGCAGGTTTTTATGTGTTCGTATGTTTGTTCTAATGATTCATACCGAAACTCTTCTAGCTTTTGGTCCAATCTTCGCTTATATAGGTCTTTTATTGAGTCTTCTTCTAATAAATTGATTTTGAATTTCTTTTCTTGTGTTGAGCACGTATTGACAGGTGTAGCCGGAGCCGTAACTTGGTCAGACTCTCCCTGGGTCGGTTTCTGTTGGGTCCATATGAAGGGGAATTCCATCCAAGCGATTACTAGTTTGTGATCTGTGCCGCATTTTGCGCCTCGCTTTACTCTCACGTCTTTTATTTTTATCGAGCTTTCGTGGTTGTATTAAATGTATATAATTTATATAAGGACTCAACATTAAAAAATTAATTATTGTACAAAATACCGCACTAAGACCAGCTCTAGGAGCCTACAGAACCAGTCCAGTTAAAAGTTTTTATGTCGAAGCAAATGAATCTCTACTTTCTATTTAAAGATTACGTCTCAGTTTATAATACTCAAGCAAGCTATCAACTAATCCAAACAACCCGGCCTACTTCTATGCTTTTTCCACATATATCCATTCTAATTAGAATCAAAATTCTAATCTTCAACCATCATTTAGCAAATGAATTAGCAACTTCACATTTCCGGGTATTATGCATACCAATATTGATTATACTCCCCTTTGGACTATACAAATTCCATATTGGAACACAGATCTGTCAACTTATACTAAGGACAATACCCCTTCATCTCTTTTTCTTCAATACTTCTACAATATTAAAAATTAATATTTATCCTGTCAACTAGTTTATACCGATGCATCAATCACAGAAGATTCTGTGCTCAAGTTTCCACTACCTAAAGACTACTCAATATATTCTGCTGAACTTTTTGCGATATCTAAGGCAGTACAACAAACTCTTAATCGACCTGAAGACATGACAGTAATATTCACAGAAGTGCAATCCAGGAAATTCAGAAATTATATCCGAATTATCCGATTTTAGAACTGATTAAAAAAGACCTTGTGACTCTACAAAATAATCATAAACAACTACATATTGTGTGGATACCATCATATGTGGGGATACCAGGAAGTGAGATAGCTGATCAAATGGCCAAAGAAGCTTGTAAAATGGAGAGATCCGATGATAGAACTAACAAAATTCCTCACTCAGATATGAAAAAATGGATCAATGAGTACACAACAAACTTATAGTTGAGAAGATGGCAACTTTTACCAAATAATAAATTGCGGCAAGAAAACCCAGATCTATCAGCGAAAACACCAATTTTAGTAAAGCGAAGGGACCAGGTTGTACTATATCATATCCGAATAGGACATACCAGAATGACGCACGAACACCTACTAAGGAAGGAACCTCCTAGAATATGCTACGCCTGTGACACCAATATAACTGTAGGCCACATTGTTATAGACTGTCCATTATATCAAATGTAAAGACAAGCTACTGGACTACCAAGTAATATAAAGTGCGCTTTAGACAGTGCGGATTGTGACAAAATCATTAGGTTTTTAAAGAAAACGAAATTGTGAAAAATTCTTAATTATAATGAACTTTGTAAAAACTTTATAGTTTATATTTTATATTAATCATTATAATACATTATATTTTATATTGTACCACCGCTAATAACCTTCTATGGTTGATGCGGGTTATTCCTAATAAAAAAGACCTAATTTTCACTATTACTCAACTTCTCATTTACACCACATATTTATCATGAAACAGCATGATAGTTAAATATTTGGGCTGCATACCCATCCCAAGTATACAGAAGGGTAACCAGCTGTCGAACTATAAACTTGGAGCAGTAAAAAAGCCAGTGTTTGCTTGTATAATCGTAATTCATACAATATTTACCTAAGATTTTGCTAAAAACAAGAATATTTTAGAATGTGTGTAAAATCTTGTCATATTCCAAATATTTCTTATGTAAAAAAATTTTTTTTTACATAAGAAATATTTAAATTCTTATTTAAATTCTTTTAATAAACTTAAGATTTACCCTATTTCAAAAAATATAAACAGAGCTTATTTTTTCTGGTAAATTCTTGTAAACAATTTAATAAGAAAAAGTTTAATAAACTCCACTCAACTTTTTATGTATTAAAATACGTTTGCTACCACGCGCCTAAGTAATGTAGTATTTGCGTTGGTGGACTTCATAAAGTAAATAACAAGGCAATAAATTTTTCGAGCAAAAAACGTAATTCGAGATTTTATTAGTTTGTACTTATGAGTATTATTATCCTACACTCAGTAACGTCCATCGCTAGGGCCACGGAGTCCATTTTTTGGATGTTCACATTTTTGTGTTAGATATTTGTGATGTACCCAATGTAGAGTCGTTTATAAAATTTAAGTAAAATTAAAACGGAAATGAATATATTTCAATACAAAACCAATAGTCAATCTTTTCTAATATTATTTTTGTACAAGTAAGTAAAACATGTATACAGCAGTATGCACCGCTAGTTTTATTTTTTTAATGTGGTACATAGAGTTCTATTAAATAATCTAAAGATCGAACTTCCTCTGATATTAAACCCATTTATGCTCAGAACATTTTTTACAGGATCTCGTCTTCTTAGTTAAGTGCCATCTCCACGACGAAGTTTGGCAATCATCATGGCTATTCTGACCTTCGAGACAGCTGCTCTGAACAATTTCCTTGAGCTGCAACTAAACCACTCTCTCAGGTTCTTCAACCAGGAAACGCGTCGTCTTCCTACGCTTCTCCTACCCTATACTTTTCCTTGAATTATGAGTTTTACGGTTTTGAGATTTTTGCTGCCTAAAATCTTTTTTATTTTCTCGAATACCTATACACTCTTTAGAGCCACACAAGACCGAGAGGAGTATGCCAGAATTGTCGCCAACATCCACTAATTGGATAGGGCACCATAAGAAGAAGAATCTACAATATTTTCATCGATTCTTATTTCACTTCCCTTTGGTCCAAAATAGCGACAGCTTCTAAACCCAACTGATTGTGGTTGAAATTATTAATAGTTTCTTTAATATCTTCATCGCCACTATCTTCGTTAGTTAAGATTTATGGTTAAGGTAGAGTTAAATGGGCATCCACGGTAATTGCGTTTTTCATGACATTGGAATTTTGTAGAAGAGCTAGTATTCTATAGTTTCTTGATCTGTAATCTCCGTTACGAACGTAGGAGCACTATTTTTATGTACACCGCAATTTATTATACGACGTGGATTTCCTCTCTAAAATTAAGGTATGTACAATTTTATATTACTCTTATATTTTCCTACGTTATAGATATTCGTTTGACCTTATCTAAATGGATATATTTATATAACTTAACACTATTCCTATTATTAAGCTTTCCTTACAAAAATGATGGAAGAAAATGGTTGTCGTGTTTGACAGAGAAAAATCAGATCACGATAAAAGCAAGCAAGAGCGTTCTCAAAGCAGCGATGATTTAGAAGATATTATTTTAAAGATTAAACCACCGAAAAAGTAGTCCTTGACAAAAACTTCACGTATGAGAAAAACAACGACATTCTAAATGAAGAGTTTGTGGGAAAATACAGAAAAACTAAGAGGAAGAAAACAGCAAATTCTTGGATACGTACAGACACATAATATTTTTACTAAATATCCAGGACCTGAAGGACCTTGTGATGATTTACTTGATGATGTTGCTGTTTGGGAGTGCTTTACATCCATTAAAATAAAAAGAAGAAATATTCAAAATTTAGTTAAACGATGTATATATACTAACATTTATGAAATAAGATCGTGTTCTAGATTACTATACTTAGCAGGACTTAACAAGGCAAATAGGTTTACCTTATAAGATCTTTAGGCAACTAATGGAACAGGTGGAGAAATTTTTTATTCGTCGACGTCTCTACAAAGATTCAGATTTCTTTAAACTTGCTTACAATTTGACAATATACACACAAGGACTGAAGGACGACACTTTGATAAGCTCGCGTAAATTAGAAAAATTTTCAAATTGTGTGTTAAGAATTGTAGAAACAATTATACTAGCTAATAAGTCTTTAAAGTATGAAATAATTTTTACAGTGACTGATTCCAAAACATTTTATTTAATAAATATGTAGGTATATACAGGGAAGCAACGCGTTGGGACTTTCTTGCTCTCCCATTTTTAACGTGGCAGGTATAAACCCATTTTGCGATTTATTACTAGAACAACACCTAAGTTATGCGGCGTTGATTATTTCTGAAAAAAGAAGTGCATGCGTCCGCTAAATGATTATCAATCGCAAAAGCTAGAAAATAAAAATATTCTCAAGCTAATAGGGTGTCGATTAAAATAATTGCGAGGACAAAGCCAAGAAGAAATCGCAAGAGAAATCAAAAGACGCAGATGTAATTCATGTCCTCCTGGTAAAGACCATAAATCAAAATATTTTTGTAAAATGTCTATAGTGTGTGTCTGCAACATGTAAATATATTATGCAATACTTATTAAAATAATTACTCCAGTCTTCAGGGACAAAAATGCCACTTAGCCTCTTCAAGTCATACGAACAAGCTGAATTTTGCCAAGTATATTCATTTTGAGACTCCAAAAAAGATGCAAAAAGTTTACCACTTTTACCTTTGGGTTTCCCCCTAAAATCCCTTTGATAGGGGGGTTAAAACGCAAAAAAATCAAAAATTGTTTTAAATAAAACCTGTAGATAAAATAATTTTAAACAGAAATGTTTTTTAGCACTATGTAGGATTAACCGTTCTCTCGCCTACAACGCTTAAAGCGACCAATGTTCAATAAAATTTGTATCAGCTCGAAGGTAAGAATTCGATATCTTTTGATTCAAGTGTTCTATCGACAAAAATCAAGATGCGTTTTAACCCTGCGTTGGTGTGGTGGGGTATGATACACCCCACGCATGCAAAAAATGGAATTTCTCTCAAAAACAGCATCTTACCGCTCTCTATTTTTCAATAGCTGTTACTATAACATCACTCTATCGAGTAGTATTGTTATTTTCATAATTTCTTCAATATCCACTTACATAGATGTCAGAATATGTCGCAGGGGTATGTCACACCCCATCATACCTCTGGCGTCAGTCAGTCAATCATTCTTGATGTCTGGACATTTTTTCCGAACTTCTCGTGATTTTTTTGTTTTTTACTCTGGTTGTTGTGCTCAAAATTTGTTATGAATATGTGTATTTATGAACAAGAGTAAGCAAGATTGCTAAGATTTTGGGAAGAGGTACAAAGTGGTGAAGATAAGGCTATTACTTATCCTTAGTGAAAGTTCTCATGACACAGACACAGAGCAAGATAGCGACGAAGATGAAAGTGAACAAGAGAATGGAGATGATGTGAGTACATTTGCTAGATATTATTGGGGCAGAGATAAAGTGACGAAGTGGGCTAAAAAATAGAACTACGATCGGTTCGCACTAGAGCCGAAAATATAATTTCTCAATTGCCTGGCGTGAAACGACACGCTAAAGAAGCTAAAACTGCAATTGATTGTTGGAAGTTTTTCATAGATGACATACTCATTGCTGATATTGTAAATCATACTAATGAGAAAATCAATTCAGTAAGTGAACGTTACAACGATGATCACCACTACGTAGTAAAAGAGAGCTCTGAGCAATGCCAGTAGTCAAGAAAACTTTCTTTGTCTCTAAAACGCTTTCAATTTTTGCTAGGGTGCTTGCGGTTTGACAATGGAGCTACACGCGTAGATAGAATTAAAATCGATAAATTAGCCCCAATTAGAGGTGGTTTTAAAAGAGTAGTTGACAATTTTCAGTCTGCCTATACACCTGGCATGTATCTCACTGTTGGTGAAAAATTGGAGGTATTTCGTGGCAGGTGCCATTTTCGGCAATACATTCCAAATAAACCGGCTCGTTATGGAATCAAAATCTTTGGATTGGAAACTTGGAAATTCATTGTGGTTCTCAACCGGATAGTCCTTTCAAACTGAGTACGAAGCCTACAGATGTAGTTTTACGATTGATTTCGCCTGTGTCTGGCAGTAAACGAAATATAACATTCGATAATTGGTTCACTAATTATCCATTAATGCAACAACTTCTTGAAGAACACCAACTAACATCTGTGGGTAGTGTCCGAAAGAACAAGAAGTAAATTTCTTCCACAATGGTCAACACAAAATATCGAGAACAATATTCCACACTTTTTGGTTTCCAAAAAAATACAACCTTAGTATCCGATATCCCAAAGAAAAATAAAAATGTTCTGTTGTTATCAACACTACACCATGATGACAGAATAGACTTATCTACGGGAAACGCTAGGACGCCAGAAATAGTCACATTCTACAATGTTACTAAAAGAGGGGTTGACACCATTGACCAGTTATCAGGTATGTGATAACTGGTCGAAACTTTTCTTAATACCCAAGTAAATTTAAAAATAATTTGGGAATTTCTGTGGATGACCCTAACGACATAGCAGAATCTTTCGGTCAACATTTTTCGAATTCCGTAAAAAATTTAATTAGTCAAACTTCACCTGACTATAATCTTAAGATTCTGTCTTCGCCTATACACTCTCTTTTCCTTTATCCTGTTAGTGATGAGGAAATAAAAAGTATAAATAAAGATATCTCAAAAAAATCGTCGGCTTGACTGGATGAGATCCCGTATTCTATTTTAACACATGTATCTCATAACATATATAAACAATTAACATTTCTAGTAAACCTTTCATTTCAGGAAGGTATTTTTCCTCAAATTCTAAATACTACTTTAGTTGTGCCTATACATAAAAAAGGTGACAAATCAATTTTTGATAACTATCGAGGCCTATCACTTTTATCTGTGTTGTCAAAAATATATGAGAAGGCATTTCATACACGTCTCCTCTCGTATATTAATAAGAACATTATAGAAAAGTCTCAATTTGGTTTCCGTGAAGGTATAAGTGTGCAAGATGCACTACTAGCGCTGTGCAATCATATTTTATCGAACTTTGATAAGGGTAATAAAGTTATCTGTTTGTTTTTTGACTTAGCACGAGCTTTTAAAACTGTAACTGATCCAATACTGCTGGAAAAACTTTATCATAGTGGTGTTAGAGGAACTGCGTTAAAGTGGATCCATACCTTTTTATCGAAAAGGTTTCAAAAAATTAAGGTCAATGTGAATGGGAATATAATATTTTCTTTAGAAGAAAGTGTCCTCTCTGGAGTTCCACAGGGAAGTATCATTGGCCCTCTTTTATTTCTGATTTTCGTCAATGACTTAAATCAACTGATAAACGATAGCTCAACATGTTTGGTTCGGAATCCATTAGATATTTTTTCTAATTATGTTAAAGAGTCAAATATTTATGTATTTAAGAGAACAGTTAAGGACTTACTTCTGGTAAACACTTTCTATTCGTTAGAGAAATACTTGTAGGCATCTTTTTAACAATTTGTATGTTTTTGTGTATATTTTATACGTTTTTATTGTAACTGCTTTTATGTACTGATAGTTTTTACTAATCATATATTGTATTTGACGCATTTCAATACTTGTAAAAGTCGGATGAAATATTGAGAATATTGAGAAGAATATTGATTGATTGATTGATTGATGGTACATACGACGTTTCCCGAAAGAGCAGAAGGTGGCCGTTGACGGTATTCTATGCGCTCTTGAATATGTGTGGAATTAACTTCCAAGTAATCTATAAGATCAACAATAATGACTATAAACTGAAGCGTCGAAAATATTTGAAATATCTTAGTTTGTCACTGATAGCAGATTATATGGAAGAAAGACAACAGAATCCTCGGTTGCCGAGAAAACTGCGTAAGACACCGGGCTATAAGACTGCAGATTGTGATGAACCGTTGCCTAAACGTCAGAAAGTACAAGGTAGATGTGTAGAGTATCCCAGAATAAGAGACAGAAAAAGTCGCTGCGTGTGTTATGATTGCAGACATTTTGTTTATTTAGAACACGCATGTTTCAAATGCGATACTTGCGTAAACGAGGAAAGTCAGTAAATGATGTAACTTTTGTTGATGTATGTATTATTCTTTATAATGTTTATTTGTTTATAAGTCAATAAAGAAAATTGTGTTGTGTGTTGTGTTCAGAAGTCTTTACTTTTTTTTTCATTTCAGAAAAATGTAATGATTTTAAGTTGCTATTTCTGTTATTTTTAAACTGTGCAATAAATTGTTTGCGCTGATAATACTTTTTCAATTTTTTTAATAGTATGCACTATTTGAAACGAAAAGTATATACTTTTGATGCAGATACTCAAGTATTGAGTTTTCCAAGACGCATTTTGTTATAGGGTATGTCACACCCCACCACACCAGACACGTAAGTTTTAGGCATAACACCAACGCAGGGTTAAAGGTAAATAATTCTGCTTTTGTATGCAATTTTTGTCTTTTGCTACAAGTCAACTTAGATTTTATGATGGTGTTAAGTAAATAAATGTGGCGCGATTTTTACCATTTTTACGATTCTCATGAGATCAACACAATGTATCCCCTTTATTGACTGGCCACTATAAAGTTTTGATAACTAGAGGCTAACGTCTAAAAACTATGGTACCATTTCGTGGTAGACTTAGTTTTTTGCAATACATTGCTGAAAAATGACACAAATATGGAGTCAAATTGTTCAAACTTTGCGCCGCAGATGGATATACGTACGCTGTAAAAGTGTACGGTGGAAAAGAGATGCAACCATCTGAAAAGTCGTTAGCATCCAGAGTGGTGATGGAACTTATGCAACCGCTTCTAGATACAGACAGAACTTTAAATACTGATAACTTTTATACGTGTATTGACTTTGCCGATGATTTAAATAATTGGAAAACCCATTTAGTCGGAACATTACGTGCCAATAGGAAACATAATCCAAAAGCGGTAGTCGATGCAAAATTAAAAAGAGGTGATATAAAATATCTACAGAGTAATACAAAAGTTGTTATCGAAAAATGGAAAGATAAACGGGACGTTTTGTTTTTAACGACCAAGGATATTCCTTTGATGATAGATGTTCAAACAAAACGTGGACCTGTTCCCAAACCATCGATCATTGTTGACTATAATTCTGCGAAATCTTTTATCGATCTGTCGGATCAAAAGGCTGCATATAATTCCCCTGTTCGACGAAGTATAGAGTGGTATCGTAAATTGGCTGTGGAATTACTAACAGATACCGCAATTGTGAACTCCTTAGTTCTCTACAAATCTGTTACCGGCTAGTTATCTGTTATCTCTCAATTGCTGAGTTCCGAGAACAGATTATTCACGGATATTCTGAAGTTAAAGTTGATTTCATGTAATCTAATAAGTTATCTTATAAGTAAAGTCGTCCCAGGAACGCAAATCAACAATATTGGCAATATTATTTTAAAGTCGTCTACTTTAAAATGTATAATGTATGTCTGAATTGTCAATATAGATGAGTCAGATAAAATTAAATTATTAGAAGAATTTTTCACTAAGTAACAAAAAAACAAAATTTGTTTTATTTTATTAATGTTCGTATTTTGAGAACGACTTTCGAAGTGGAAATTGAAACGTTAATAAACGTATTTTAACCTTTAATTGTGGCTTATTCCCATTTAATTAGTAAATCGATTTATTTTCGTTTTTACCTTCCTATGGGGAGGTTTCAGAGAAAGCCCGAGGGTAAAAATGGTAAACTTTTTGCTGCTTTTTTGGGGTCCTAAAATTAATATTCTCGGCAATATTCAGCTTTTTTCGTATGATTTTTAGGGGTCAACTCTCTGACGACCGGACTAAATAAGAATTGGCATTTTCTATTATATATTTTGCTACTACTGATTGTGAGAAAATAAATTATCTTTATTTGACGATTTGTTTATTTTGAATTTTTCTTATTGTTATAAATGTAAGTTTTACTTATTTCTCTTTATAAAAGATAAAATTCCGCATTGTAGTAAATTATAGTCTGTCTAGAAAGAATCCGGAAAAAGGAAAGCAGAATTCAAGCTATCACTTGAAATATAAAATTTCAACAAATAATTCATCTCATTTACTTATACAACCTCTATTTAAATCTAAACACTTAACTAAACGTCCAGGTACACCCGAAACTGAGTCAAGGCCATAATTTTCGGTAATGGTGTTCCAGGCCTGTAAAACTGATCAAATCAAACCTTCTTCATCTCTTGGCGCTGCTCCTTCCATTTAAATTTTCATCAGTCCCCATATGTTTTCAATGGCGCTCAGATCTGGAGATGCTGTTGGCTACAGAATTGTTACCAATTCGTGTTCTTGCATTCAAGCTTGAGTATAAGCAGAAGTATGGCATATTGCATTATCTTGCTGAAAACGCCACCCCTCTGGATATAAAACATGAGCCGTTTCAAGAAGAAACCCATTTAGGATGGCACAATGTTTTGCAATATCAACAGTAAAATTAACTATACAGAGACGTGTAGCACCACGCTGAGATATTGCTCCCCAAACCATTATTTTAGTGGGAAATTTGGAAAATTGAACGGTAACATTTTCTCTTGATACGACTTTTAGATGATTTTCACCAAGCTGGAAACAACTTTCATCAGATATAAAGACATTATTAAAATTATCTTTTCAAAAACGTCGACAAAAATCTATTCTCCGCTGCTTTTGCAGAGGTGTCATTGTAGGGATTTTTTTTTTGATTCCTTGGTATGTAGCCATGCTTTTTCAGTGATATGCGGGCAGTTTCTAGGCACACTTTTATTCTTCGTTGATTTCCAAATCTGTTCGCTAATTTTTGAAACCCTAGGCGCGGATTTTGTCGTCCTAAAGCCACTAAAGCATTTAAATTGTTTCCGCGAATCTTACGCGGTCTACCCGGAGCTGGTCTATGTCTCATATCTATGTCATTTTTTATCCTCTTCATTGTCCCATCTTCTTCTCCTTAAAGTGCCTATCCGTTCCGGATGTTGGCGATCATCACGGCTATCTTTACTTTGTTTATTGCAGCGCGGAACAGGTCAGTGGTAGTCGTGTTATACCACTTTCGTAAATTTTGAAGCCAGGAAATGCGTCTTCTTCCCGGTCCTCCCTTACCATTTACTTTCCCTTGGAGAATCAGCTGGAGAAGGCCGTAACGTTCTTGATTTCTCATTACATGTCCTAGATATTCCAACTTTTTAGTTTTGACGGTCATGAGAATTTTACATTCTTTCCCCATTCTACGCAGGACCTCCACATTAGTAACTCTGTCAACCCAGGATATATGTAAGATGCGCCTATAACACCACATTTCGAAAGCTTCGAGCCGATTCATAGATGCAACAGTCAGTGCCCATGCTTCCATTCCGTAGAGCAGAACTGTGAATATGTAGCAGTTCAATAGACGGCATTTTGTTTTTAATGATATGTCTCGACTGTTGAAAATGGTTCTCATTCTAACGAATGCTGCGTTTGCTTTTATTATTCGCTGTTTAATTTCTGTTGAGTGGTCCCATTGGCTATTTAAATTGGTGCCTAGATATGTATGTTGCTCGACTCTTTCAATATTCTGTTGGTTAATTGTAAGTTGAGCGTTTAGTATTGGTTTTTTACTAATTGTCATAAATACACTGCACTTTTTCCGAGTTCAGTCAATTGCACTAGTTTTTTAACGTTTCGGACACCCTTTCTATACAAATATTCCACCACTTTTCTTTTTTCTACTTGTGACATTATTTCACAAATCTTAAGTCTGTTTACAAACAACAATATTTGACAGATGGTGTCGTCATGCGATTATGTTTATAACCTACTATCGGCACAACCTACTTGATGCATTACTTTTGTCTTAAAATGTTACAAAAAGGAAATCTATTAAAATTAGGAAAAATATAAAATTTCGGATACTTTCTAGACCTACTATATATTATGACACTTTAAAAAACACACAAAATGTAAAATTATAAATTTGGATCTATTAGAGCTCACGTACTAATGCTGCGACAAAAATCGGCCTTACTATTGTAGTGTTAAGGAGAAAAAAAAAAAGAAATTTACTTTTTTATATATACCATTTTTTTATTCTGCAGTTAACATAATAGTTAGCAATTAGGATTGACTACTTTTTGGCGAAAACTACTTCTAGGAACAAAGCAATTTAGATAATGCACAGGATATTTACGGTCAATATTACTAGACTATTATCCAGGTAGAAAACATATTACACCCTTTATCCCTTATAAAAACGTAATAAATCTTGTCTGCAAAAATGTATATAATTTTGTCGAGCATCGAGGTACACAATACAGAGAAAATAAAAAGGGATAACGGATGAGTCCAAGGGCTAAGCCCTTCTCACTAAATTACATAAGAAACATGCCCGAAAGACACGTACGTGTTTCATTTTCGGTTAATGCCACTTTTCTGGATAATACTTTGAATTATTGAGGATAACGTCTGTTGAGAAATATCTCTTAGTCGAATGCTGTCTGGGTCAGTCTTTAAAATACTGTAAATTCTTAAATCGTAAATATTTAATATGTATGAAAATATGTATGAAAATATTCATAAAATTGTTTTACATACTTGCATTTTTAATTTTGACCCGTCCTATAAATAGATCACTGGGTATTATTATCATAATAATTGAAGTATGATAGTTACGATAATGTATAACACAATTTTTACGCAAAGTTACAGTAGGGGAGAGTGGCCCAAAATGATCAACGTAAGACAAAAAATCTGAATATTGCTTATATACAGGCCAAAAATTGGGAAAATTATTTTTAGACTTAACAACTATTCTACTCGCAGTATGGTATATTCTTCTTCTTCTTCTTCTTCTTCTTCTTCTTCTTCTTCTTCTTCTTCTTCTTCTTCTTCTTCTTCTTCTTCTTCTTCTTCTTCTTCTTCTTCTTCTTCTTCTTCTTCTTCTTCTTCTTATTCTTCTTCTTCTTCTTCTTCTTGTAGCACCACAACCTGGAGTGGGTTTTGGCTGACTGAACAACTTGCTTCCATCTTGAACGGTCGTCCATAATAGTTGTGTCAGTAGTTAGCCCCATGGTTCTTAAATTTGACCATATATTGTCTCTATCGCATTCGTGGACGTCCTAAGGGCCTTCTTCCTGTGGGGTCTTCCTCGCATATTAACTTGGCAAGGCGGTTATTAGGAAGTCTATGGACATAGCCAGCCCATCTTAGACGTTGGGATTTAATCACTTGGACTATATCTTGACCTCAGCATTTGTTCTTTTTTGCTATTGGTTGCTAATTATGTCGTGATAAGGCCCAAAGAACTTTCTGAGGATTTTCCTCTCAAAACATTTAAGTTTTCTTTCAGTTTCTTTGGTAAGGGTTCACGTCTCACACCCATACAAGAGCACCGGTCTAATCACCGTTTTATACATTCTAATCTTTGATGTTCGTGTTAGGCTTTTAGATTTACTAGTATTGTGGAGGCTGTACATACATCTGTTTGCTGCCTGAATTCTTCCTTTAATCTCTTTCACGATATCGTTATCTGCAGTGATTGTTGCTCCGAGATATTTAAAACTCTCCACTCTTTCAAAGTTCTATGGGTCTATTGTAACATTTTCCCCTATTCTATCTCGTCCCTTTTGTCTGTTGAAAAGAATGATTATGATCTAGAAGGTGAAGTGCGTATGTAGAATCTTTTGATGAATTCTATTCTATTCTATAGAATTCTTTTAATGACGAATTTAAAATTCTACACATACAAAATAAAGGCCTTAAGCTATCTTTGTTAGAATCTATGGAAATCAACAAATTAAAAAACACAGATATAATTCTGAATGACCAGCTTGAGACAAACAGTTCTCCCCTCCTCAACCTATTTCATTAGAGACTATAAACCCATGCCAGAAACAGATCACTTGAGAAAGGCAATTAGCCGAAACAGCTGTAGTGATAAGAATTTAAAATAAATTTTGTGGAAGTTTTGAAAACAAAGTTTTCAGTGTTTTATTGTTACATAAAATGAATTTCCATCAAGTAACGGTCGAATCCATCAATTATTTATGGAACATTTTGAAACAAATATTATTTCTGAACAAAATTTAAAACCCACAGTATGGTGGATATATGTAGATGAGGTATTCTCAATATGGCCTCATGGATCAGAGTTGCTGTATACATTTCTGAATGATATAAACGATAAAGAAGTGATAATACCATTTACCATAGAAAATGAAATATTAAAACACACTACCTTTCCTGGATGTTTTAATCTCTAAGAACGATACTGGATATAAAATTCGGGTGTGTAGAACCAACATATACCAACAGATATTTCAATTTCAAATCAAATCACAATATTAATATTAAAAAGGGAATCATTAAATCCTTATACGTTAGAGCCAAAATTGCTTGTTCCAATGAAAATTCGTTCTTGGAGAAAAAAAAATTTGTTAACATCTGTTTTATTAAAAAATGATTATTCTTTATCGTTTATAAATAAGGAATTTTCAACAATCGACCTTATAGAACAGAACAATTTAGAACGAGATCCTACAGTATACACAGGGAAGGAATCATACGAGGAAAATAACAATGCCATACATAAAAGGATTATCAGAAAAACTTAAAAGGATAGGAAATAAATTTAACATTTCAACAACATTCAAAACAACAAACACTTTGAGATCTATTTTGTCTAAACCCAAATCTAAGAATGAACAAGAAAGGACACAGAATTGTATTTATAAAATACCTTGTGAATGCGATCAGTTTTATTTAGGTGAAACATCAAGGCCATTAAATGTTAGCACAAGTGAACATCAATCTTATATTAAAAATAGAAAATTTGATAGATCTCAAATATGTAAACACGCATGGGATAATGAACATAGGGTTCAATCTTCTTCTTCTTCAAGTGCCATTTCCGCGGCGGAGGTCGGCAATCATCATAGCTATTCGAACTTTTGAGACGGCTGCTCTGAAAAGTTCATTTGATGTACATCCGTACCACTCTCTCAGGTTGCGCAGCCATGACATTCTACGCCTCCCTATGCTTCTCTTTCCTTGGATCTTTCCCTGCATGATCAGTTGAAGAAAGGTGTATTTCTCTCCACGTGTAATATGTCCGAGATATTCCAATTTTTTTGTTTTTATTGAATTTAAAATTTACATTTCTTTGTTCATCCTTCTCAGAACCTCTTTGTTTGTGACGTGTTCTGTCCATGATATTTTCAGAATTCTTCTGTACACCCACAGCTCAAGTGATTCCAGTTTTTTCATTGATGTAGCATTCAAGGTCCAAGATTCCATTCCATAAAATAAGGTCAAAAAAACATAGCACCTCGCCAACCTAACTCTTAGTTCCAGTTTTAAATCCCTGGTACATAGAACTCTTGTCATTTTGTTGAAATTTGCTCTAGCCTTTTCTATTCTTATTTTTATCTCCTGATTGTAATCATTTGTGGAGTTAATCATTGTTCCCAGGTATGCATATTTGTCCACTTGTTCGACGTTGGTTTCGTTTATTAGAAGACTCTCGTTATTTCTTTGAGTTTTCGATATTCTCATAAATTTCGTCTTCTTGATATTCATTGTTAGACCATACTCTTTTCCATACTCTGCTATTCTGGTCACCAGTCTCTGAAGATCTTTAATGTTTTCGGCTAAAATCACAGTGTCGTCCGCATATCTAATGTTGTTAATGGGAACTCCATTTACCTTTATTCCAGCTGTTTCACCCTCAAGAGCTTTTTTCAGGACCTCTTCGGAGTAGGCGTTGAAAAGAATTGGCGACAATACGCATCCCTGTCTTACTCCACATCTAATTTCAATTTCTTCTGACAGCTGTTCGTTAACACGTACTTTTGCTCCCTGTTTATAGTATAAATTTGATATGATCCTGAGGTCGTTGTAGTCAATCTTCTTTGATTTCAGGACATTCATTAAATGTTCATGTCGCACTTTATCGAATGCTTTATTATAGTCAATAAAACATGCGTATATATCTTGATTGGCGTCCAGGCATCTTTGTATTAGTATATTAAGTGAAAAAAGAGCTTCACGTGTTCCTAGGCCTTTGAGGAAACCAAATTGTGTATTATTAACGTCTATGTCCAGTTTGTGATATATTCGGTTATGGATGACTTTAAGTAGTAACTTTAGCGTATGAGACATTAAGCTAATGGTGCGGTAATCGCTGCATTCTCTTGCGTTTTTCTTTTTAGGGAGACAAATAAAAATAGATGTCAACCACTCTTTGGGTTGACAATACGCCTGAACTATAAATTTGGTTCAAAAGTGTCACTAAAACATCAATGTGCTTCTCATCTAGAATTTTTAGGATTTCTATAGGAAGCATATCAGGTCCAGGGCTTTTCCCGCTCTTCATTGTTTTTAATGCGTGCAATATTTCTTCTTTTGTAATATATGGACCTATTTCTTCTGACGTAAGTTCTATGTGCTCCAGATCTCCTCTTTCATCATCGAACAATTCATCAATATAGGGTTCAATGGAATGATTCAAATATAGTCCTAAGAGAAACGGATGGTAAAAGGAGAAAAATAAAAGAAGCGGCTCTAATTATGCTAAATGAGACCAATTGTGTCGCAATTTCCTAGCCAGAATGTAGTAGGATCTGGTTACCCATATTAAAAGAGGAAGATATTAAAAGGAAAATACCAGTATTAGTAAGTCAGTAACATATATAGGATACATCTTTTATGTTTTTTAAATAACAAACATAAAATCAGAATTTGATGTTTATTGAAAGGAAACTAAATACACGACCAAATACTTACCATGTCGGGATAGTATTATGAGGTTTTTTTCCTGGTTTTTTCCCTCATAATTTAATATCGAATCACTAACAGGAGAATTTTACTGTCAGCATAGCATGTGTTTGTGTTTTTAAAGACGAATTACATGCAACGATTTTTTCTGACGGATATTCTCAAGTTAAAGTTGATTTCATGTAATCGAATAAACTATCTTACAAGTAGTCGTCCCAGAAACGCAACTCAAAAATATTGGCAATATCATTTTAAAGTCGTCTACTTTAAAATGTATAATGTATGTCTAAATTTTCAATATAAATGAGTCAAGTAAAATTAAATTATTAGAAGAATTTTTCACTCAGCAACAAAAAAACAAAATTAGTTTAATTTACTAATGTTGTGACGGGTAGCTCTTTCGAGGCGACAGACTCAGTAAAACACAGGTGGAAATAAAAATAAATCTATTAATTCTAACGTATGTACAAAATATATAAAAATAAAATAAATTCTATATCCCCGCCTGGATCCCGCGAGAGTGAATTCCCCGGCGGACGTCTGTAAAAGAAAAATTATTATTACTAACAGAAAATGAAATACGCGAATTCGATCGCACGCAGACTTATCCACGTTATACTCTGAGTTAGAGTTGACGGTAACGTTCAATCCACTATACCAACGAGTTCTGCTTGATTAAGGACAGAGCATAATCCTCATTGCGGAAGTCTTTCTGTCCGGGTTGGCTCGCAGATTCAATACACTAGTGATTCAGGGAGCCTAGAGCGTTAGCCACAAGACTGATTTAACTCCGTCAGCCGCTCGCTTTAGATAGCCGCTCCAGACTTCACCTCGTCGTCTTGTGGAAATGGATGCGTGATTATCGACACTCCCACGGTTCGAACTGTTGAACGGTGTTGCTGTAGGACATTCAGCACATGGTTACAATGTTTGTATTTTGTGAACGATTTCCGAAGTGCAAATTGAAACATCAATAAACTTATTTTAACCTTTAATTGTGGCTTATTCATATGTAAATAGTAATTATTACCCTATGAAACGAAGCCGAAAAATAACTTGCAAAATTCAAAAATTACTGGGCGTTATTTTTGAACTGGAATATCTGGGAGAAGTCAATACACAAGGCGTATTATCTCGTGGTTATCGAAACGTTAACTGTGTCAAGACATTTAATAAAAAAAAACGACGTTTTTCATTCATTTCAATATTGTGAAAAAAAGTTCTCGGCTCGACGGTCGATGCAATAATAAATATTAGTAAGGTACCAAGAGCACGAAGTTCATAGTTTAAACCACACTCTTTTTATACCGTCTAGTACGACGCTTCGGTCTGCGAGACTTGGCGCCACCGCTGCATGGTTAAAAAATATTTATAAACAAAAAATATACTGCAAATTATACCCGAAACTGAGCATGTCACTATCGGCTGCAGTTTGAACTCTCACCATCTAGGTTGGGGCAGCAGAGATAACAACGCTCGAGATGTCTCTTTATGACTATATTATTAGAAAGGATTTTGTATATCTTAAATAGAGGCATCGAACCTATCTCTATTAATTTTCGTATCCAAACAGTCATCGATATCACGTTAGCAAGGGCTAGCGCAATATATAGAATGTAAAATATAAAATGTAGAAATATCGAATAAAATTCAGAACTGGCAGATATCGGAGGACATCTCTATGTCTGACCACCGTTGGCTAACCTTTAATATTAGTCTGGAAACAAGGCTTGTCACATCTCGCTACCCTAGGATGATATAGGTATAACTCTATAGCCGACTTTTTTAAATACTCTGCAGAATTAAAAGGCTTTAACTCGAGTAACTAATACATAATTAAAAAGGTATACGGTATCTATCCAAAACAAAATAAGCTATGCTTATAAAAAATCCTGTCCAACAAGAATGGTCCAAGAAAGTCGCAAAATCAAATCTTGGTGGTGCACTGAACTGTAACACAGGCAGATAGCACGAACAGCTTTTAATAGAGCAAAACGCATCAAACTCAAAGAGGATTGAGATTCTTATCAATCAAACCTCAGAGAGTTTAAGAAAGTCTACAGAAAACGACAAAGAGCTGTTGGGAGAACCTTCTGTGAGAAAATCGAAGATTTTCAATAGGCTTCCAGGCTACAAAAAGCGCTCTCAAAGGATCAACATTGGCATATCGGCATATTAATGAAGGAAGATGGAAGCAAAACTTCTAACCATTGCGGAAGTGCTGAGATCCTAATAAAAACACACTGGATAGACAAAGGAATCATACCCTCACCAAACGACCGGCATCTCGCCAGAACAATGATTAATGAGGAAAAAATAGGATGGGCCATATTGTGCTTTATCCCTTTCAAATCACCAGGGGCTGATGGCATATCCAGCCCTACTACGGTGGGGACTGGATATCCTTCTGCCGCACCTTGTGGAAATTTGGCTCTTAAATATATTCCTAGGAAGTGGAGAGAGGCCCGTGTAGGCTTCATACCAAAACCAGGTAGGATGGACTCCACCCTACCAAAGGCTTTCCGACCAATTAGCCCAACATCGTTTCTCTCGAAAAAGATGGAAAGGCTATACGAGAGGTACATAAGGGATTGGTTCTGGTTCATAACCCACTTCACCCAAATCAGCATGCATATACTTAGGGAAGATTTACTGATTCTGCACTTAATTAAGTAGTGGGAAAAATTAAAAGATCGCTGGATAATCCGAAAGAAAGAATCCACAATAGGTATATTCATAGACATTGAGGAAGTGTTTGATAAAACCACATTCCCAACCATCACCCAACAGCTCAATGTCAGGAACGTTCACCTGGCCGTAAGCAAATGGATATTCAGTATGCTTTCTAATAAAGCAATAAGCATAAATGTAGAAGACGTTTCTGCTAGAGGCATCGCTACGAAGGGGTGTCCACAGGGAGAAGTCCTATTACTACTCCTCCGAAAAATAGTTCTAGGTACCCTGGTCGACCAACTCAGCAACAACGGTTTTCACACAACAGCCTATACAGACGATATTGCTGTCCTGCAAAGCGGTAAGTTAACACACTATGTGAGAGACTACAAGTTGCTCTTAAACTAACAGAAACACTCACTAGATACAGATACAGAAGAATTTTTTTCAATTGTTAATAATTATTAAAATTAACAATAAAAACATTTAAAACGCATTTCATAATGTGAGCTTTTATGTAGTTACTATTTTGTAAAAGATGGCGAGAATCGGTCAAGTAGTTTGTAAAAAATTATATATTTGTTTGTCTCATTTGAGAGGATAAAGGTTATTTTCAAATGGCTGTACAGCTGCTTTGTCACACTTTCAATTTTTTTTTAATGATGTACCATTACTATTATATTGGCAACATCCCTAACTTATGCTGTGCAGTATATATTAACGAATGTTAATTTATATGTAATAAGTGTATGTATAATATGTATTGAAGTTTTATTGAATTATTTAACGTTAAAAAGTAGCATTTACCGGATTTTCTGCTACGATTAGGATATTTATCAGCATAAGTTCTCTTACAAAAGTTCTGTAATAAATAAAATTTTAAGATGTCTAACGAAAAAGAGAAAATATCTAAAATAAAAATCAGTGAGGGAGAATTCGTAAGTCAGTTTTTCTTCCGTTATACCGAATCGATATAGACAAGTTTGACGCTTGTATTTGGGAAAAACCTCTCTCGCTTGCATAGATATGATTTCTAAAAGATGTAAAAGAATTTGAAGTAGCAAAGTTTAAGGAAGTGTAAAAGATATATTTTATATATCCGGCAAGTTATCAAGTTTGTAGAAGTAAACGTTTAAAATATCCAATGTTTAGTATTCACAAAGCATAACCTTTGTTTTATCTTTTTAGTTAAATAAGTCAAAATTTTCTTAAAAATACACGGTAAAAATATATCTAAAAAGTAAAGATTATAGTAGATAATATGTATACAGTTGTAATAGTGACACCTTCTAACGCCAATTAATTTTCTGCAAGATTTGATTAAAATTTTTAACAAGCAGCTACTCAACATGATAGAAAATTTTAACTTAGATACTACGCTTACGTGTATCAGATTTTCGTTTATTAAAATGTGCTAAACAGCACAAACCGCTCACAAAAATTAAACAATATCCTTATTGTCAATAAATAACAGACATATAATAAAGTTCGAAGTAGTTATCAGTGATCTCATATGTATACACTGCACTGCATAAGTTAGGAATATTGCCAATATACTGGTAAGGGTACTTCATTCTGCCTTAATTATTTGTAAATAAACAAGTAAAAATTAATATCTTCTTCTTTATCAACTATTTTCTACCCACTCCTAAATGTAGGTATCTCCCCCTTGCTTCCATCTTTCTCTATCTTGCGCCAATCTAATCCACTGTTTGCCTGCCACTGCTCTTATGTCATCTACCCATCATTTTTCAGGTCTTCCCATGCTTCTTATTGTCATCCTTGGTCTCCATTCTAGAATTCTCCGTGTCCACCTGTTTTCATTATATCGGACTACGTGACCTGCCCAGTGCCATTTCATTTTTGTAATTTCTTCCACAATATTCCTAATCTTCGGTCTATGTCTTATCTAGGTGTTTCTAATCTTGTCTCTCAGTGATATTTTAAGCATGATTCGTTCCATTGCTCTTTGCGTTGTTTCTAATTTCTTAGCAGATTCTTTGGTAACGGCTACTGTCTCCAAGCCGTAGGTACAACCTGGTAGTATGCATGTGTTAAACACCTTTTTCTTTAAGTTTACAGGAATGGAGGTGTTTTTCAAGATATATGCTAGTTTGCCGAAAGTACCCCATGCCAGTTGTGTTCTTTTTTAATTTCAGCATCTTAATTTGGTTTTCCTAGTTTGATGACCAGACCATAATCCATTAGTAGGCGTAATGCAGATATAATTGAAAAAGATCCAAAAACAAACAAATATACCACGGTTTGATGTCTCAAAGATAAAAGAAGAACCTATACATCAGAGCTTAAAACAAGAAATAAATGATAACTTAAAGAAAATCAAACAGGACGTGATAAAAACAACAGATGTTAATGACAAATGGAACATGGTACAGCAAAACTTTAATAAAGGCAGGAGAAAAGCTACTGCAGACAAAAATAAGAAAAAAACAGAGATGGATGACTTCAGAAATTTTAGATCTAATGGACAAAAGAAGGAAACATAAAGGCAGGAGTAAGGCAAAATACAAGGAACTACAGAGATTGATAGGAAAGAAAATAAAAGAGGCCAAATACACCTGGCTTGCTAATCAATGCAGTGAAATAGAGGCATATGCTAAACAGTATGATAGCTTTAACATGCATAAGAAAATAAAGGAAATGACAAATACACTGAGAAAAAAGAAAGATGCCCTTCTGAAAGACGCAAATGGAAAAATCATTATAGAAATTAAAGAGAAATTAAAAAAAATTGAAGACATACATAACAGATCTGTTTGAGGATAATAGACAAGAACCGGAAGAAATCGGCAGCGAAACGGGGCCAGAGATCATAATAGAGGAAATCGAACAAGCAATACGAAACGCAAAAAACGGAAAAACTGTAGGTCCAGATGAAATACCTGCGGAACTACTGAAATGTCTAGACGATGAAACTCTACCTGTACTTCTGGACCTATTTAATGAAGTATATAAAACTGGAAAAATCCCACAGGAATGGTTGGTGTCGACCTTTGTAGCAATACCAAAAACAGTATATGCCAAAGATTGTTCAGACTATAGGACAATATCACTAATAAGCCATACCCTCAAAATATTTCTAAAGGTGATTCATGGAAGATTATATAGAAAACTAGAAGATGATATGGATGAAACTCAGTTTGGGTTCCGCAAGGGACTGGGAACGAGAGAGGCATTATTTGCTTTTAATGTCCTCTCTCAAAGATGCTTACATATGAACCTAGATATTTATTCCTGTTTCATCGACTTCTAGAAGGCATTCGACAGGGTGCGACATGAAAAACTAATAGAAGTACTGAGAAACAAAGATATAAACAGACGAGACTTACGAATCATTATCAATCTGTATTGGAATTAAAAGGCCAATATAAAGATAGAAGAACAAAAGTCCAAAAATATAGATATAAAGAGAGGAGTAAGACAGGGCTGTGTTCTGTCACCATTACTGTTTAACGTGTACAGTGAAGCCATATTCCAGGAAGCGATAGTCGATCTGGGTGATGGAATCTCTGTAAACGAAAGAATAGTAAATAACATAAGATTCGCTGATGACACCGTTATAATGGCAGACACCCTGGAATCGCAACAAGAATTGGTAAATAGAATTAACGATTATTGCATTAGATACGGACTAAAGATAAATAAGGGAAAAACTAAATTTATGATTGTCTCAAAAACGCAACATGGAAATGAAAGATTAATGATAGAGCAAACCCAAATAGAAAAAGTAGAAACATACAATTATGTGGGAACCTGGGTTGATAACAAAAATGACCAAAACAGAGAAGTCCAAATTGAAACTGGAAGGCAAGCATTTGTGAAAATGAAGACAATACTTACCAACAGAGACCTTCAGTTGCATCTCAGATTGAGGGCTCTAAGATGTTACATATTTTCTATCTTACTATACGGAATGGAAGCTTGGACATTGAAGAAACAACACATAAGAAAAATAGAAGCGTTCGAAATGTGGTATTACAGAAGAATATTAAAAATTCAGTGGGTTCAAAGGATTACCAATGCTGAGGTACTACGACGTCTAAATAAGGAGTTAGAATTTATGAACAGCATAAAAAGAAGAAAACTAGAGTATTTGGGTCACATAACCAGAGGAGAAAAATATGAGCTGCTGAGAATTATTATGCAAGGAAGAATCCAAGGAAAAAGAAGCATAGGAAGAAGACGCATCTCCTGGCTGAGGAACCTTAGAGAACGGTTTAACTGTAGTTCACTACAACTTTTCAGAGCAGCAGCCAACAAAGTGACCATAGCCGTTATGATATCCAACCTCCGATAGGAAATGGAACTTTAAGAAGAAGAAGTTGATGACATGACCCAGATATACATAATGTTCAACATTTTCTATGATATGATTTTGTATTGTTATATTTGTCTGGTTTCGGTTCAGTATTTGTGTTTTACTGTAGTTTATTGTTAAACCTACCGCTCCTGAAACTGCATTTAATTGTTGTAATATATCATTTATTTCTTGGATATTATCAGCTATTAAAACTATGTCATCTGCGAATCTCAAGTGGTTTAAGTATGATCCATCGACGTTGATACCATTGTTGTTCCATTCTAGTTTCTTAAAAATGTCTTCTAAAGCAACGGTAAATAGTTTGGGAGAGATGGAATCTCCTTGTCTTACTCCCCATTGTAGTCTTATGGAATTAGCTTTTGTGCTTTCGTCCAGTTTTATGTGCAAGGTGGCAAATGAATATACTTTTTTAAAAACATGTTAATTTGAGATTTTATAAAGGAAATCAGATAAAAAAAAGGATTATTTTAAGTTTTGACAAAACACGTGTACCGCCATTTGAAAATGACCTTTTTTTCTCTCAAATTGGATAAACAAGGGTTTATAATTATCTTAATAATTATAAACAACTGAAAAAATGCTTACTTTAAGGTTTAATTTGAAATAAATTTTTTGTTTATAAACATTTTTTTATTTAGATAATCTCATTTTAAAAACAACTATTTTCAAAAAAGTGTATTGAACGTTTTTATCTAGAATGCCTAGTTTTATCACAATATTGAAATGAGTAAAAAAAGTCGATTTTTTTGTTTAAATGTTAATAAAAAAAACATGACGCAGTAAATATTCTTCTCTGGACTTCCTCCACATACTCCAGTTAAAAAATAGCGCCCGGTAGTTTTTCGATTTTTTAAGTGATTTTTGGGCTTCGGTTCCAAAAATTTAATTTCAATTTAATTATTTATTTCTTTAAATAAAAAGAAAAGTTAAAACAAAAAACTAGTGTTAATTGTTGATGTAGATATGTGACTTAATTGATTTATACTGTTTCAGAAGTGAAAATTTTGACTAATTTGTGCTCCAAAGAAATAATATTTGTCTTATTTTATTAGAGCAGTAGCATGCTTTTGCTGAAAGTTCCAATCGTTTGCACATTTCGATAGCCCAAAAGAACAGAGATAATAAAACGTTCTCTTACCTTGCTGTCAAAGTAGATGGCACCTCTGTGAGCAAACCACTAAAAGTGAGAAGATTTTGGAGACATTAGTATAGTTTTTCTTTCAATCTGAATTTGCTCGAACAGCTGACGAGGTAGGGATACCAAAATAACAATTAGGTAAATAGTTTTAATAATTCCGATTCAGATGAGAAAAGTTTGACTAGTTTGTGCTCATTTTTCGCTTCTCGTTGCGCAATTTCTGCTGAACTAATATTTTTGTTTACTTCATCACTGTACGAGTTATGACGTCATTATCATTTTTTTAAATAGTAATACCTTATTTTGACACTATTATCGAAAAAACGAATATTTTTGTATACGAATATCATATTTTTTCTTATGTCGCTATGTCACGTATGTTCGAGAAATAAAACATATTTAAACGCAATTTATAAAAATATAAACAGGACTAAATAAACCTAAAAATTATTAAATGTCGACCTCTTTGCCTCTTGACAATATGCAGGATAATGCTGAAACTCTTTTAAAATAATATTAAGGGCATCAGCATTAATTAAATTAATTTATGTCATAATTCTTTCTTTATGTTCATTAGTTTTATTAGGTCTGTTAACGTAAACTTTAGACTTAAGTATCCTCATAAGAAAAAATCTAGCGGGAACAGATCAGGAGATCTAGTGAGCCAAAAGAATATAAATTTTCGTTGTGTAAGATATTTCTTGCAAAAGATTTTGAAACTGTGGGATACATGGCAGATAGTCTTTCCAGTGTATTCCTCATTAGTAAAAACCATTTTTGTTGAGTTGAACTTATTGTGTTTGAATGCCACAAAGTAAAATCTAAAAGAGAAACTTCACGAACTGACAAGAATTTGACAACGAAAAAGGTAGGTTATAGTTCTGTTGACAGTTCAAAGACTACTAGTGCAAAAAAATTTATTTTAACTTTCATGACGAAAAAACTAAAAATTTTCTAATCGATTTTTCTGGAAAACAGTATAAACCTACCGACTTAAAATAAGAGTATATTTTAATACTATGGTTTGTTTTTTTACCAGGAGGAGTAATTCAAATTTACCGTGTAGTAATGCTTGTTTTTAATGATGACATTAAATTATGACATTTTGACACTAATGACATTTATGAAATTTTAGAATTCAAAATTTATATCGACGATTTTTTGTATTTTCTGCGTTATTCGTTTAATTTTTAGATTTTTTGTTTGCATTTATATAAAAAACAATTCTTTTCAGAACTATTTAGCCAAGTAGATTTGGGTCATTTATCATCAAATGAAAAATAATGCATTATAAACATGTACAAACAAATAAAAATTAATAATCCTGGAATAAAAATAACAGTCATGGTAGCAAAAATAACACAGGCAACAGGTTAGTTTTGCGGAATAGTTATTGTTAAAATCAAGACTTACTAAAGTAATGTGCTAATTTTAGGTATTGCGAATTCAACTATTTACAAAACAATTAAGGAATATAAGCAGACTGGAACGATGATTAACAAGATGTCCCAGACAATATGTAAGCCTATACCTGTATATTTGAAAAATGGGCAGTCCAATAAAAACTGGTTATATTCCCATAAAATGGCATACAATATTTGTTGTTTAAATTAATGCGCTGATGAAATCTTGTAAAATTCCATTGGATTTTAGATATAATTTTATCACGAATACATCGCTTTTGTATACGTTTCAGGCGATTTTCTTCTACAATGTGATAAATAAACTCTAAGAACTCTTCAAATTCTTCATAACAATCCAACATTTATTTATTGTGATTAGAAAAACAAAAAAATATATATATAAATAAATATAAGGTTGAATGCTCGAATAAATGAACTTTGATCAAATAAAAGGCATATATCGAGCACAGTTTAATTTAATCTTGCCCAAGTACTTTCGATCCCTCGATCATTCTATCTCCGGCTTCTGCACGCAATGTAGCTTTCCTTCAATAATTTTAAAGTGTTTGTTTGTCCTTTTGTAGTGTATTGTGATGTACAATTATATGTTTATGAGATTTTGTTCTTGTCGGATAGGCCGCAATTGATGAAATGCCCCTGAAGATGATCTAGGGATCGAAAGTACTTGGGCAAGATTAAATTAAACTGTGCTCGATATATGCCTTTTATTTGATCAAAGTTTAGATATGTGATCTGCACCTTTTGTGTCGGATAGGCCGCAATTGACGAAATGCCCCTGAAGATGATCTAGGGATCGAAAGTACTTGGGCAAGATTAAATTAAACTGTGCTCGATATATGCCTTTTATTTGATCAAAGTTCAAAAAAATATATATTGGAAGTGAAAAAAATATAACTCAAACATAAACAAATAAAGTTAGGTTAGAATTGATTACTGGATTACCGCAAGACCGAGATAATCAACCAAAAAATAAGATTTATTTCGTGAATTTTCTAGTAACTTTCTTGGATGTGAATCTGTCTTTTTAGTTTACTCCTCCTGGTTAAAAAATAAACCATAGTATGATGAATGCTTAAAAGTTACAGACAAAAAAGTTATGCGTTAAAATACCCATTGATCTACCCAAAATGGACGCCTATGAACGGTACTAGGAATTAGCAATTAATGAAATCGATTCAACTCTGGAGGATAAATAATCGTACCAGTTTTAATTTTTCTAAATAGAAGCGTTCTGGAGGTATTAAAACAAAACTACTTACAAGGCGTCATCTTTAAAGAGCTCCAGCTCCCTTAGGAAGCATTTTCGGACTAGCTGAATTGGGTTAAATTGTCTTAAAATTATTTGAGGAATCTCCGGTTTTAGTTTGTCAGGAGAGTTTCTGGACACCCTGTATAAGAACATTCCTTGTATAGGCATCAATTTATTTTCCCCACCGGAGACCTGAGGAAACATAGTAAATTAAAGTATGCAAAACCGGTCGTCTGTGGTAGAATATATTGATTGTGACCAAGACCTTTTTATTTATTAAAGGAAAAGACCAATATTTTTTTTTACATACTTATGACTAGACTTCGGCAAATATGCAAATAAAAATGTAGAAAATATGCGCATAAATATGCACGTGTTTACCCGAAAATATGCAAATATTTTACAAAATATGCATACAAATAAATAAAAAAATCGTAAAATAGTAACAATTTTATTTAAAAAAAAGTGTACATAACTAAATATTTCCTACTATTCATTAAGATTTACATTTATTTTAAGTAACTACATCATTTTTAAGTATGAATAAACTTATTTAGAATTATGGTAACAATAAATGACCAAGTGGTGTTTAATATTTTCTAACAAAAACTTGTGGCTTCTGTCTGAGTACATATATTTATATATGGAAAAACTTCGTTCAACATCAACTGATGTAACGGGAGCATTTTTCAAACTAACCAAAACATTTGGTTCTAAATTAATTGTTTCCGAAATATTTCCAGCTAGAACACTGACTACTTCAGAAAGAATATGGTAACCTTTATTTTTTTCCATAGTAGCTTCAAATTTTTTTAAAACATCTTTTCCAATATTACCTCTAACGTTCCGACAACATGACGCAAATTCTTTTATTAATGCTGTACTTTCGAACAATGACAGTTTTGGTGATTCTAACTGAGTAATTGTTTTTTGAACAAAACTAAAATTTGATTTTATAAATGAAAGTTCTTGTTGAAGCAAGTTACTCTGAAAAGTTTGTTTAGAATCCAAAAGAGATTGGGAACTTTCATCTGTTAACGTATCAATTATGTTCTTTATTTTAACAAAATGATCTGCATACAAATTAGCTGCTTCTAACCATGTTCCCCATCGCGTTAAAATAGGTTGTGGTGGAAGAAGAATGTTAGGTAGCATTTCTTTATAAAGTTGAATTCTTATAGGAGATTTAAGAAATACTTTTGACACTGGATATCATGGTATTTACAAGAGGACTGCTTTCACCATATAAGGAGCAGCATCCGATAAAATAAGCAGTAATTTATTAGAAGGAATAGTTGTCGGAAGAAACAAAGTTGCTAAATGTTTCTTGTATAAAACGCGAAATTGTTAAAGCATTTGTTTTCTCAAGTTGCTGGCATGAAATAAGATAAGATTTTGGTAAGGTATCTTCTTTAAGAACACCAATCAATAAATGAGCAATATACTTTCCTGAAGAATCAGTCGTTTCGTCTACAGATATGTAAAAATAATTATCTGCAATTTCTTCCTTAATATTAATTAACACCGACGAGTATAGCCCGTTCACATATTTCTTCTTAGAGACCGATCACTTGGAACATTAAGTTTGCAATATTTTTTTAGAAACGAACTAAAATTTACATTTGCTAATTTTGAAAGCGGTATGTTTGCAGACACTAATGCGCGACACAAGTCTTCATTAAAAGTTTCTTGCTCATCTAATTTTTTTGAAGTAGATTGGAAACATTTAGCCATTGAAGTTTGATGTTTTCCTCCTATTTTTCCTTTTTTTGCAATGTGTGAAGAAGTTCTCACATGTTGGTCTATCTGAAATTTCTTCTCACATGCTATCTATAAATAAAAATAAAAACCTTTATTTTAACCCAACCTTTAAAATATACAAATATACAAGGTGTTTTTGGTTAATCAAATAACTGGTTTGGAAAAAAAAAACACTCGCTAAGTGTTTTAAATGCAGTATTAATCCACAAATTAGTTTTTGTTACTAACCATTAGTACATCATATAACTTTTTAAAATTCAACAAAAGTTTTTTTTTTGTTAATTCAATTACAATTAAAATAATTGTGTTTTAGAATAGCTGACTTCATAAAAAAAAGTAAAGGTGAAAAATTTTTCTAAATACACACCATTGTATTGTACCATGGACAATTTTTTCTCACTAAAGGAAGCTATTTTTCATTTAAAAACAACCTACGAGTACTAAATTTCAAGTAAATACGTTTATTGGTTTTAAAGTTATTGTTGTTATTAACTAAAAGAATTTAATTTTTTTTAATTTTAACACCCTGTACCTCGAAAATTAAATAAGTTTGACCCCTCATTAACTATATCGTTTTGTTCAATTTTTCGAGAAGTATCTACAGTCAAACGTTGTAAGTGTCATTTGGAAACACCCTGTATGTATGAAATATTAGATATTTAATAGAAAATATTAGATACTTACAATTTTGCCACAGACTGAACAGTAGATTTTTCCCATATCCATAGACAGCTCTTTATAAGGTTTAATCCAAAAAATCCAAAATCACAATCTTCCTTTTTGTTACGCACAACGAGTGTTTACGCTTTGAATATCAAAACAAAAATGATTTACAAATCTGAGCATCAAATTAGAAATGTTTAGGTACCTAATTCAATAAACTGGGAGATTTTGGAAAATCCCTAAATTAGGAACAAAACTATTAGCCGTTTACCTGCTGTTAAGATACAATAAATTGTAGATAGATTTGGGGATTAGATCATAAAATGCAAATGAGCGAACCCTTAGCGATTATCCAATAACTGAATGCCTCAGTGACCGAGACTTTCTAAGAATGTTGAGGGCTACTTAAATTGATCTTCTTTGAAATTGTAAATGATTTTTACCTGTAGAGATTACGTACTTAGATCATTTCTTGATTAAAATGACTACAAAATTTTATACAAGAATTGAAATAAATTGGTATGTTTAAAAATTTTCAAATACAGTATAAAAATCTGAACTTTTATGCACTTTATGCAAACTTTTATACAAATATGCCAAAATATGAAATATTTGCATAAAATATGCACAATATGCAAAATATGCAATATGCATATTTGCCAAAGTCTACTTATGACAAATCGAAAGATGGAAAGGGAAAATATTTTTTAAGTGTGTAAAACATTTTAATTCTTAGCTGAGCGCTTTCGGCTTACAAAGTCATCTTCGGAAATGGTCAAATATTAATCCTTAATATCCTGAATTATTATATTTTTGAAAAATGATATATTTTATGGTAATTTATTGTTCGTATAAGTTCTCTTCTCGAGTTTCTGAGCTTATTTTCAAAAAAAAGTTAACAAAAAAAGTTATTAGCTGTGACATATATGTCACTCTAGGACATACAATGAGCAAAGTAAGAAAAAATGCGAAAGTTTTGTTAAATTCTATATAAAACAAATAATATGTTTTACATAGGTTACTATAGAGAATTATCATGTACGAAACTGCTCATTACAATTAATGCACAATCCCAAATCACACTTTCTACATATGGTTCTAACAACAGAAGTGTAATTTTAAAATGCACACCGTCGTCTTTTCTTGTTTGGAATATACATCAAGATGTGATCTTGTCTGTCAAATCTGACGGTGTCGCTGGTTCGACTACCGAAACTGCTTAAAATTGAAGGTTTTGGTCGACCTACACCTTTATCTTCTTTGACCTTCTACACCATACTTCATAAGATATGACGTGGCTATATCTCTGCGAAAATCGATTTGTTTTATAGAATTGCTGGTCTTTTTATAAATATGCCAAGCATTTTCCAGTGATGCATCTAGTAACCATAAGCCAATAATGGCCACCACCATTTTTTGGATCTAATACCAATCTTGCACCTTCCTATATTTTGATCCATCAAGTCCGTCCCTCCCATCAATGAGTTATATTTCCCTATGAGACACGGACGAGGTACTTGAATAATTTTCTTCTCTTTCTGAGAAAACCTTTTTACGTGTGTCATGGGTTGAATGCCATAAGAGGTAGACGCAGCAGTAACAATATTATTGTCGGACCAACGTACAAAAATTATTCCGTTGTTATGTTCAATAACGTCACTACATTCACCTCGATCTGTCTGTTTTTGAAAATCAGTTTTAGAGGGTAAATGTATACCCTTAGGTAAACGATTTTCACGAATGGTACCAGTGCACCAAATACCATTTTCTTGCATCTTGGATAGTAGGTTAACACTGATAAACAAGTTGTCTACAAAGAGTTTATATGGTAGGTTCCGCTTATTGGTGGGTAACTCACGCAACATGTTTAGCAGTGGAATAGTAGCTTTTCCATATAATTTCTACTTCGCTGGATTTTGGGTTATTTCCTTGATATATATATTAAAATTAATTAGATAACTGTCTTTTGTGTTTAGAGACCACATTTTAAATTCCAAATCTGATTGGCTTTCCTCTTATGACGATTCCTCTATTAACAAAACGATGCTCTATATCTGGTTTTGAATTTGAACATTTTTGAAAAGAGCTTATTTTTTAGTTTCTGACTGTAAGTATTGGAATAACGGGCCATCCCAGAATAACTCGAACAATTTAACAGTGTTAAATTCTCATAATCAGAAAAATTTTATGTTGGTATCCAGACGATTTTGAAAATCACCTCCTTTTAACCAAGAATATGAACATTTTGATGGCTCATCTCTAGGTGCGCTGGCTTCAGTGGCGCCAAATCATTTAAAAGTTTTACCTCGACTTGGGAACGAAGTTGTCTCCCTGGCAAATGGTCAAGATCTCCATCATCAATTTCATCTCCAGATTCTTCTTCTGTGAGGACATTTACTTCTGGAGGTTCTATGTAGATGGCATCTAAATCTTACTCTATATCACCGTAAGCTATTTGAAGTGCTTCTTTAAGGGTAAAACCGCGCCTAAAACTGAAAAAAACCCTTAAATGCGAAATAAGAAATACATTCCCATAAAGGCGTTTATGTATTACATAAAACCAAAATAGTTTCTTTAAATTCTCTGTTGGTAAATCCCCAGATGGCAATAATCGTTGTTCCTCAAATCGCCGAGAATATCGTAATATTTATTATATTATAAACATGTGTGATGACCCAGCGACCAGCGACCGTGAAATTGATACCTATATATATATATATATATATATATATATATATATATATATATATATATATATATATATATATATATATATATATATATATATATATATATATATATATATATTTAGGGATTCTACAGTATTCACTGCCTTCCCTCGCTCAACCGTTTCCATCTCTCTCTGTTGTTCCATTCTCCATCGTTTAGGCCTCTCTTACTGATGGCGTCGTCTACTTCGTTCCTCCAGGATTTTCGGTGTCGTCCTCTTTTCTTCCTTCCTATGGGGCTCCATTCGGTTATTCTCTTTATCCATCTGCTGTCGCTAGTTCTTCTTACATGTCCATACTACTTTAATCTTTTTTGTTCTATATATGTTAGTATGTCTGTTTCTATTGATGTTCTTTGCTTTATTTCGTCATTACTTTCCTATCCATTCTTGTTACTCTGCAGCATCTTCGCAGGCATTCCATCTCTGTTGCTACTATCTTACTGCTGTTTTTCTTGTTTATGATTAAATTTTCAGCCCCATATGTCATAATACCTCGCACTAATGTTTTATAAATCTGCGTTTTTGTCTTCATATTTAGGTGTCTATCCCACCATATTAAGTTGTCGGATTGCTGTTCTTGTTTGTCCTAATCTTTGTGTAATTTCTTCCTCTGTTGTTGCCTTTTTCGTGATTATAAACCCCAGGTATTTGAATTTATCCTTTCCTTTGATTTTTACGTTGTCATCAATCTGTAGATCCATGGCCATGTTTTTTATGACCATGAATAATGTTTTTATTTCTGAGCCTTCAGAAGTATTGTGGACTGTATTCCTTGTATAAAAAATATTTATTCTGACTTTAACACCTTTATTATAATAATTTTATAAAAACTTAAAATTAACAAAACCAAAAAAAGAATGTCTTATTTCTCCTTGACAGCTACGCGCCGTCGTTGTCGCTAGTGTTCGATCCATGCGCCCTGTGGTCCGTGCAGGGACGGCTCTTGCACTGTTGACTGCTGAACATGCCGCCCCCCTTGAAAGGCTTAAGTGATGCCTTTCAAACAACGCTTCTTGTAAACCATAACCATTATTGTTCATCCTTTGGCAGGACGGCTAACTTTACACAAGGCCTTTTGAATTCACCTTTAGAAGTACGCACAGTCACAACCCGCACAACATTATCTGTCCCAGCATGTAGTTGCAATATTCTACCCAATTCCCATTTAGTAGGAGGAAGACCATCCTCTTGAATAATAACCAATGATCCAATTTTCACGTTGTCAGCTGCTGTTCTCCATTTGGTTCGCTGCTGAAGTGAAGAGAGGTACTCACGTGACCAGCGTACCCAAAAACTCTGAATTATCTGAGTCAGGTGATGATACCGTTTCAACTTATTCGGATTTATTTCAGTTAGCTCTTCTTGTGGCAGTGCTACAAGTGGTGCTCCAATTAGAAAATGTCCAGGGGTGAGTACACCAAGGTCTTCTGGACTTTCCGACAGAGGTAATAAAGGACGGGAATTTAGGAGAGACTCAATTTGCGTCAACAAAGTATACATTTCGTCATATGTAAATTTATTATTACACATTACCCTTCGTATATGAAACTTTACCGATTTTACAGTTGATTCCCAGATGCCACCAAAATGTGGTGAGTGAGCTGGAATAAAATGCCAATGAATCTTATGTTCCGAAAAATAATCTAAAAAATTTGATTTTACCGTTGCATCATTCATAAATGAATATAACTCCTGCAAATGATTATTTGCCCCAACGAAGTTAGTTCCATTATCAGAATACATATTTTTACATAGACCTCTTCTAGCAATGAAACGTTTAAATGAATTTAAGAATGAATTAGTACTTAAATCATATACAAGTTCAATATGTGTCGCCCTTGTTGTAAAACATGTAAAAATACATATATAGCATTTAACTACTTTACAATTCCGTAAATAGCTTGTTTTCAATTCAAAGGGACCCCCATAATCTACACCACAATTATAAAATGGCCTTGTAGGCAGAAGTCTAGATTTAGGTAAATCTCCCATAAGAAGAATTTTAAACAAGAATAAAAACATTATTCATGTGGTCCTTCGAGCCGGATTCCGATGGATGAATAATGTTTTTATTTCTGAGCCTTCAGAAGTATTGTGGACTGTATTCCTTGTATATAAAAAATATTTTATTCTGACTTTAACACCTTTATTACAATAATTTTATAAGAACTTAAAATTAACAAAAACCCAAAAAAGAATGTCTTATTTCTCCTTGACAGCTACGCGCCGTCGTTGTCGCTAGTATTCGATGCATGCGCCCTGTGGTCCGTGCAGGGACGGCTCTTGCACTGTTGACTGCTGAACATGCCGCCCCCCTTGAAAGGCTTAAGTGATGCCTTTCAAACAACGCTTCTTGTAAACCATAACCATTATTGTTCATCCATTGGCAGGACGGCTAACTTTACACAAGGCCTTTTGAATTCACCTTTAGAAGTACGCACAGTCACAACCCGCACAACATTATCTGTCCCAGCATGTAGTTGCAATATTCTACCCAATTCCCATTTAGTAGGAGGAAGACCATCCTCTTGAATAATAACCAATGATCCAATTTTCACGTTGTCAGCTGCTGTTCTTCATTTGGTTCGCTGCTGAAGTGAAGAGAGGTACTCACGTGACCAGCGTACCCAAAAACTCTGAATTATCTGAGTCAGGTGATGATACCGTTTCAACTTATTCGGATTTATTTCAGTTAGCTCTTCTTGTGGCAGTGCTACAAGTGGTGCTCCAATTAGAAAATGTCCAGGGGTGAGTACACCAAGGTCTTCTGGACTTTCCGACAGAGGTAATAAAGGACGGGAATTTAGGAGAGACTCAATTTGCGTCAACAAAGTATACATTTCGTCATATGTAAATTTATTATTACACATTACCCTTCGTATATGAAACTTTACCGATTTTACAGTTGATTCCCAGATGCCACCAAAATGTGGTGAGTGAGCTGGAATAAAATGCCAATGAATCTTATGTTCCGAAAAATAATCTAAAAAATTTGATTTTACCGTTGCATCATTCATACATGAATATAACTCCTGCAAATGATTATTTGCCCCAACGAAGTTAGTTCCATTATCAGAATACATATTTTTACATAGACCTCTTCTAGCAATGAAACGTTTAAATGAATTTAAGAATGAATTAGTACTTAAATCATATACAAGTTCAATATGTGTCGCCCTTGTTGTAAAACATGTAAAAATACATATATAGCATTTAACTACTTTACAATTCCGTAAATAGCTTGTTTTCAATTCAAAGGGACCCCCATAATCTACACCACAATTATAAAATGGCCTTGTAGGCAGAAGTCTAGATTTAGGTAAATCTCCCATAAGAGGTACAAGCAATGTAGGTTTGACACGAAAGCAAGTAACACATTTATGCAGAATGTGCCTAACCGTGCTACGTCCAGATAATAACCAAAATTTTAAACGAATTATTGATAGCAATGCTTGTGGACCTGCATGCAAGTATTTATGATGATACGATATCACTATAAGTTTAGTTAATACATGACCGTTCGGGAGTATGATTGGATGCTTCTGGTCAAAAGACAATTCTGACTTTTGAAGACGTCCACCAACTCGTAATAGTCCTGTATCATCAAGAAAAGGATTTAATGATAAGATTTTACTCGATTTATGTATTGGTTTTGATTTTTTTATTGTTTGTATTTCCTGATGAAATACTTCATTTTGTGCCATATATACCAAACAGAAAAAACTTCTTTCTTTTTCATCTACAGTAAAAGGACCCGTCGTCTTATTATTAGATGATTTACAATTGGTGACAAACCGAAGTATATATGCAAAAACACGCTGCAATTTAGCTAAGCTGGAAAAACGGTTCCAAATTTCAGCAAATTGCACAGTTGATATAAATGTTTGAATTACCTTCTGGTCAGGTATGATAGAAATGTGTGAATTTGACAAAGCCTTAGTAGGCCAAGACAATTTATGAGAAGCTAACCATGGTGGCCCATTCCACCACAATTTTGAAGTGTTTAATAACTTTGGTTCATATCCGCGCGTAATTATGTCGGCTGGGTTATCATGCGAGTCAACATGATGCCAGCTATATCCATTAGAAAGCCTTTGTATTTCCGACACCCTATATCCAACGAAGGTTTTCCATTGTGACGGTTCGCCCAAAATCCAATGAAGAGTTATCATTGAATCAGACCAAAAATGTACCTCATCAAAGCTAACACCTATTGTTGCGATAACCGCCGATGCCAATTTGGCAGCCAATAAAGCACCACACAATTCCAATCTAGGCAAAGATATTGTTTTTAAGGGTGCTACCCTTGATTTCGCACATAATAAATGAACTAAGCAAGAACCACCTTGATCCAGTGACCGAATGTAGAGTGCTGCTCCATAAGCAGACTCTGAAGCGTCACTGAAACAATGTAATTGTCTATTAATTGGATTAGAACACAAAACTTGCCTGCTAATGTGAGTTTTCTCCAAATCTGCAATTGATTCCCTAAACTGGTTCCAAGCTGTGTGTAAATCTAAAGGTAAAGACTCATCCCAATTTAATTTTAATTGCCATAGTGATTGCATTATTAATTTAGCTTTAATTATAACTGGCCCTACTAGTCCAAGAGGATCAAATATCTGTGAAACTAAAGACAGAACTGTTCTTTTGCTAACCTTTGTGTAATTAGAAAAATTGATTTTATATTGAAGCGAATCTATCTTTGAGTTCCAATAAAGCCCTAATGTTTTTGTTGTAACATCATCTGCAAGATAATGTTCAATGTCTCCCTTTATTTGAATATCCTCATCAAAAATTTCAGGTTTGTTTGATACCCATTTTCTAAGTGAAAATCCTGCTGTGCACAAAATATTATTTAATTCATCCTTTAATGATTTTACTTCTTCAATTGAACTCCCTCCTGTAAGCAAATCATCAACATAAAAATCCTTTAAAATCACCTGGGAAGCTAGAGGCAGGTTCAATTGATTCTCATGAGCTAATTGTTGTAAGCTTCTTATAGCCAAAAATGCTGCTGGAGCGGTCCCATATGTTAGCGTTTTCAGCTTGTATGTCTCAATTGGTTGCTCATCCGAAAACCTCCATAATATTTGTTGTAGTTTTTGCTGAGTTTTGCAAACAAAAACCTGTCGATACATCTTTTCGATGTCTGAAGCTATAACTACATTATGTTTTCGAAAACGAAGAAGAATGCACATTAAATCATCTTGTAATTTTGGTCCGACCATTAGAACATCATTTAATGACAAACCACTGTCAGTTCTAGCTGACCCATCAAACACTACCCTTAATTTTGTAGTTAAAGACGTTTCCTTTAAAACTCCATGATGTGGAAGATAGTAGTTGGGTGTTTCTGAATTGAAGTCAGTTTTATCTTCAACCTTTGACATGTGACCCAACTGGATATATTCCTGCATAAACTCATGGTATTTAATTTTCATTTCCAAATTTTTATTTAATTTATTTTCCAATAATTCAAATCTTTTTAGTGCATTACTATAAGAATCTCCTAAGTCAGAAATGTTTGACCTTGTTGGTAATTTAACAACAAAATGACCGTTTTCATTTTTAATCCTGCTAGCTTCAAACAACTCTTGACAATAAATGTCCTCCTTGGACATAACCTTTTTTGCACCAAATTCTTCTATTAACCAAAATTTTTCAATTTGGTTTTCCAAAACATTAGACGAAAAATTACATACCACTGAATTGTTGCTAACCTTAATTGATTGACTAACTGGCCCTGAAATAACCCATCCCAACTTAGTTTTTTGGAGAATTGGTTGATCTTTGCCAAGTTTTATCTGACCCACACATAATAATTGCCAAAAAACTGATGCTCCCAGTAATACATCAATTTGTTTTGAAACCCCAAATGTTTCATCTGCAAGTACAATGTTTTTAGGAATATTTATAAAATCCAAGTTTAAATCCAAAGTTGGTAAATTGTCAGAAATTTTATCAATTACCAATAAAAATGCATTTGTTTGATAATTGCTAAACTTTGATAAAAGTGTCCCATTTAATGCCTGAGAAATGTTTGTTATACCTTGACCTAAACCTTTAACCGGAATGTGTACCTTATCTGCCCGTAATTGTAATTTTTCAAAAAATGAACGTGATATAAAATTTGACTGTGAACCTGAGTCCAATAAAACTCTACATTCATGCAAAATTCCATATTTGTCTTGCATATATACTAAGGCCGTTGAAAGTAAAATATCAGTTTTTAATCTGTATGATATACCTTGCTTAGAATGATTTAAAAAATTAATTGAATCCTGACCTATATCACCCGAATGTGATTCTAAAAAACATGTCTGACCTATATCACCCGAATGTGATTCCAAAAAACCTGTCTGACCCAAAAAGTTTAATTGAGATGTACCTTCCATTGTATTATTATGGAATGCACCTTGTCCCTGAATATATACTTCCTTTCCCTGATTAGATATGCCATTTCCCTGTGTGTGTGTTTCTTTCTGGGTAGATATACCACAAATTTGTGATTCAACCTTTGATCCGTTGAGTTGAGTTGCATTTGTTTGTAAATGAGAATTGTTTATAAATTTACCATCCATATGTAAAAGAGTATTGTGTCGTTTTCCACAAAGTTTACAACCTCCCCATGTACAATGTTGTACTAAGTGTCCATCCTTTAGACAGTTCCAACATGCTTTTGATTTTGTTACCTCTTGTCTTCTAGCTGACACTGATAAATTATGAAATTTTTTACATGAATAAAAATAGTGCGGTAAATTACAAAGTGCACATTGTTTGGACGTTGCAATGAATGACTTTGATAATGTCATTTTTTGCACCCTTTTTTTTGTTTCCTTTGATATTTGCTCTATATCTTGTTTATCCCTTTCTGAATTTTGTAAGTGTTGTACTTTATGATCTATAAATGCTAAGAATTCCTGTATCGTAGAAAATTCGTTAACTGGACCCTTTTCTTGCCATTCCTTATTTGTGTAATAATCAAGCTTTTTCTCTATGGTACAAAGTAAAAGAACATCCCAATGTTCAACTGGATAACCTAACATACCTAGTGACTTTAAATTTCTTTTTATACAACCTGACAATTTCTTTAATTCTAAACTATTTACCTGAGTTATTTTTGGATATTCATATATAGCTTCAATATGACCACGTGCAATAAGTTTTTTCTTTTCATATGTTTCAGATAAAAGTTGCCATGCAATAGTAAAATTTTTGCTAGTAGTTTTTAGCTGCTCCAGTTCATCCTGGGCATCCCCTATCAAAGCCCTTTTTAAATAGTGAAGCTTGTCAACATCATTTAAATCAGAATTTTCTATGACCATACTAGTAAAACTATCTCTAAATTCTAACCAATGTTGATAACAACCATTAAAAGTTGGAACCTCCAGTGGTGGTAACCGTACATTTTTTAAGCTATTTCGATCTAAACTAGTATTGTGACCTGAGTTTGCTATAGTCTCGTTTAAATTAACTTCATTCTTTAATATAATTTCTGCAGAGGCTATTAGTTTAAAATATGCATCCTGAAAATCTAACCTTTCTTGTAATTGTTCCTCTGATGTGTCTAATAAGTCAATTTCACTTTGTATTTGATCAAAATCATTCCACCATTCTTTGCATTTGTCAACCCTAACTTGTAATTCTACTATTTTATCGTGAGTAAAACTGCTTATAAATGAATCAAATTTTGTAATTTGTGCCTTAAAGATACCACGCTTTCTTTTTAAAACTGTTAACTGATCCATTGCATCGACTATGTATAATATTAATAAAGTTTAAAGCTTGTTATTAATAAATCCTAACAAACCGAAATTATAATAACCTTGTGACACAAATTAATATCTCTCTTATTCCAGGATAGGTATTATAGGAATGAAAAAATGTGTACTCACCACATACCATGCCATATAAACTTTTTCACTTGCCGATAAAAAATACACTAACTTGTTGCTTGTTGATAAAATCCGTTCGAATGACCATGAATAATGTTTTTATTTCTGAGCCTTCAGAAGTATTGTGGACTGTATTCCTTGTATATAAAAAATATTTTATTCTGACTTTAACACCTTTATTACAATAATTTTATAAGAACTTAAAATTAACAAAAACCCAAAAAAGAATGTCTTATTTCTCCTTGACAGCTACGCGCCGTCGTTGTCGCTAGTATTCGATGCATGCGCCCTGTGGTCCGTGCAGGGACGGCTCTTGCACTGTTGACTGCTGAACACCCTGTATAAGAACATTCCTTGTATAGGCATCAATTTATTTTCCCCACCGGAGACCTGAGGAAACATAGTAAATTAAAGTATGCAAAACCGGTCGTCTGTGGTAGAATATATTGATTGTGACCAAGACCTTTTTATTTATTAAAGGAAAAGACCAATATGTTTTTGTACATACTTATGACTAGACTTCGGCAAATATGCAAATAAAAATGTAGAAAATATGCGCATAAATATGCACGTGTTTACCCGAAAATATGCAAATATTTTACAAAATATGCATACAAATAAATAAAAAAATCGTAAAATAGTAACAATTTTATTTAAAAAAAAGTGTACATAACTAAATATTTCCTACTATTCATTAAGATTTACATTTATTTTAAGTAACTACATCATTTTTAAGTATGAATAAACTTATTTAGAATTATGGTAACAATAAATGACCAAGTGGTGTTTAATATTTTCTAACAAAAACTTGTGGCTTCTGTCTGAGTACATATATTTATATATGGAAAAACTTCGTTCAACATCAACTGATGTAACGGGAGCATTTTTCAAACTAACCAAAACATTTGGTTCTAAATTAATTGTTTCCGAAATATTTCCAGCTAGAACACTGACTACTTCAGAAAGAATATGGTAACCTTTATTTTTTTCCATAGTAGCTTCAAATTTTTTTAAAACATCTTTTCCAATATTACCTCTAACGTTCCGACAACATGACGCAAATTCTTTTATTAATGCTGTACTTTCGAACAATGACAGTTTTGGTGATTCTAACTGAGTAATTGTTTTTTGAACAAAACTAAAATTTGATTTTATAAATGAAAGTTCTTGTTGAAGCAAGTTACTCTGAAAAGTTTGTTTAGAATCCAAAAGAGATTGGGAACTTTCATCTGTTAACGTATCAATTATGTTCTTTATTTTAACAAAATGATCTGCATACAAATTAGCTGCTTCTAACCATGTTCCCCATCGCGTTAAAATAGGTTGTGGTGGAAGAAGAATGTTAGGTAGCATTTCTTTATAAAGTTGAATTCTTATAGGAGATTTAAGAAATACTTTTGACACTGGATATCATGGTATTTACAAGAGGACTGCTTTCACCATATAAGGAGCAGCATCCGATAAAATAAGCAGTAATTTATTAGAAGGAATAGTTGTCGGAAGAAACAAAGTTGCTAAATGTTTCTTGTATAAAACGCGAAATTGTTAAAGCATTTGTTTTCTCAAGTTGCTGGCATGAAATAAGATAAGATTTTGGTAAGGTATCTTCTTTAAGAACACCAATCAATAAATGAGCAATATACTTTCCTGAAGAATCAGTCGTTTCGTCTACAGATATGTAAAAATAATTATCTGCAATTTCTTCCTTAATATTAATTAACACCGACGAGTATAGCCCGTTCACATATTTCTTCTTAGAGACCGATCACTTGGAACATTAAGTTTGCAATATTTTTTTAGAAACGAACTAAAATTTACATTTGCTAATTTTGAAAGCGGTATGTTTGCAGACACTAATGCGCGACACAAGTCTTCATTAAAAGTTTCTTGCTCATCTAATTTTTTTGAAGTAGATTGGAAACATTTAGCCATTGAAGTTTGATGTTTTCCTCCTATTTTTCCTTTTTTTGCAATGTGTGAAGAAGTTCTCACATGTTGGTCTATCTGAAATTTCTTCTCACATGCTATCTATAAATAAAAATAAAAACCTTTATTTTAACCCAACCTTTAAAATATACAAATATACAAGGTGTTTTTGGTTAATCAAATAACTGGTTTGGAAAAAAAAAACACTCGCTAAGTGTTTTAAATGCAGTATTAATCCACAAATTAGTTTTTGTTACTAACCATTAGTACATCATATAACTTTTTAAAATTCAACAAAAGTTTTTTTTTTGTTAATTCAATTACAATTAAAATAATTGTGTTTTAGAATAGCTGACTTCATAAAAAAAAGTAAAGGTGAAAAATTTTTCTAAATACACACCATTGTATTGTACCATGGACAATTTTTTCTCACTAAAGGAAGCTATTTTTCATTTAAAAACAACCTACGAGTACTAAATTTCAAGTAAATACGTTTATTGGTTTTAAAGTTATTGTTGTTATTAACTAAAAGAATTTAATTTTTTTTAATTTTAACACCCTGTACCTCGAAAATTAAATAAGTTTGACCCCTCATTAACTATATCGTTTTGTTCAATTTTTCGAGAAGTATCTACAGTCAAACGTTGTAAGTGTCATTTGGAAACACCCTGTATGTATGAAATATTAGATATTTAATAGAAAATATTAGATACTTACAATTTTGCCACAGACTGAACAGTAGATTTTTCCCATATCCATAGACAGCTCTTTATAAGGTTTAATCCAAAAAATCCAAAATCACAATCTTCCTTTTTGTTACGCACAACGAGTGTTTACGCTTTGAATATCAAAACAAAAATGATTTACAAATCTGAGCATCAAATTAGAAATGTTTAGGTACCTAATTCAATAAACTGGGAGATTTTGGAAAATCCCTAAATTAGGAACAAAACTATTAGCCGTTTACCTGCTGTTAAGATACAATAAATTGTAGATAGATTTGGGGATTAGATCATAAAATGCAAATGAGCGAACCCTTAGCGATTATCCAATAACTGAATGCCTCAGTGACCGAGACTTTCTAAGAATGTTGAGGGCTACTTAAATTGATCTTCTTTGAAATTGTAAATGATTTTTACCTGTAGAGATTACGTACTTAGATCATTTCTTGATTAAAATGACTACAAAATTTTATACAAGAATTGAAATAAATTGGTATGTTTAAAAATTTTCAAATACAGTATAAAAATCTGAACTTTTATGCACTTTATGCAAACTTTTATACAAATATGCCAAAATATGAAATATTTGCATAAAATATGCACAATATGCAAAATATGCAATATGCATATTTGCCAAAGTCTACTTATGACAAATCGAAAGATGGAAAGGGAAAATATTTTTTAAGTGTGTAAAACATTTTAATTCTTAGCTGAGCGCTTTCGGCTTACAAAGTCATCTTCGGAAATGGTCAAATATTAATCCTTAATATCCTGAATTATTATATTTTTGAAAAATGATATATTTTATGGTAATTTATTGTTCGTATAAGTTCTCTTCTCGAGTTTCTGAGCTTATTTTCAAAAAAAAGTTAACAAAAAAAGTTATTAGCTGTGACATATATGTCACTCTAGGACATACAATGAGCAAAGTAAGAAAAAATGCGAAAGTTTTGTTAAATTCTATATAAAACAAATAATATGTTTTACATAGGTTACTATAGAGAATTATCATGTACGAAACTGCTCATTACAATTAATGCACAATCCCAAATCACACTTTCTACATATGGTTCTAACAACAGAAGTGTAATTTTAAAATGCACACCGTCGTCTTTTCTTGTTTGGAATATACATCAAGATGTGATCTTGTCTGTCAAATCTGACGGTGTCGCTGGTTCGACTACCGAAACTGCTTAAAATTGAAGGTTTTGGTCGACCTACACCTTTATCTTCTTTGACCTTCTACACCATACTTCATAAGATATGACGTGGCTATATCTCTGCGAAAATCGATTTGTTTTATAGAATTGCTGGTCTTTTTATAAATATGCCAAGCATTTTCCAGTGATGCATCTAGTAACCATAAGCCAATAATGGCCACCACCATTTTTTGGATCTAATACCAATCTTGCACCTTCCTATATTTTGATCCATCAAGTCCGTCCCTCCCATCAATGAGTTATATTTCCCTATGAGACACGGACGAGGTACTTGAATAATTTTCTTCTCTTTCTGAGAAAACCTTTTTACGTGTGTCATGGGTTGAATGCCATAAGAGGTAGACGCAGCAGTAACAATATTATTGTCGGACCAACGTACAAAAATTATTCCGTTGTTATGTTCAATAACGTCACTACATTCACCTCGATCTGTCTGTTTTTGAAAATCAGTTTTAGAGGGTAAATGTATACCCTTAGGTAAACGATTTTCACGAATGGTACCAGTGCACCAAATACCATTTTCTTGCATCTTGGATAGTAGGTTAACACTGATAAACAAGTTGTCGACAAAGAGTTTATATGGTAGGTTCCGCTTATTGGTGGGTAACTCACGCAACATGTTTAGCAGTGGAATAGTAGCTTTTCCATATAATTTCTACTTCGCTGGATTTTGGGTTATTTCCTTGATATATATATTAAAATTAATTAGATAACTGTCTTTTGTGTTTAGAGACCACATTTTAAATTCCAAATCTGATTGGCTTTCCTCTTATGACGATTCCTCTATTAACAAAACGATGCTCTATATCTGGTTTTGAATTTGAACATTTTTGAAAAGAGCTTATTTTTTAGTTTCTGACTGTAAGTATTGGAATAACGGGCCATCCCAGAATAACTCGAACAATTTAACAGTGTTAAATTCTCATAATCAGAAAAATTTTATGTTGGTATCCAGACGATTTTGAAAATCACCTCCTTTTAACCAAGAATATGAACATTTTGATGGCTCATCTCTAGGTGCGCTGGCTTCAGTGGCGCCAAATCATTTAAAAGTTTTACCTCGACTTGGGAACGAAGTTGTCTCCCTGGCAAATGGTCAAGATCTCCATCATCAATTTCATCTCCAGATTCTTCTTCTGTGAGGACATTTACTTCTGGAGGTTCTATGTAGATGGCATCTAAATCTTACTCTATATCACCGTAAGCTATTTGAAGTGCTTCTTTAAGGGTAAAACCGCGCCTAAAACTGAAAAAAACCCTTAAATGCGAAATAAGAAATACATTCCCATAAAGGCGTTTATGTATTACATAAAACCAAAATAGTTTCTTTAAATTCTCTGTTGGTAAATCCCCAGATGGCAATAATCGTTGTTCCTCAAATCGCCGAGAATATCGTAATATTTATTATATTATAAACATGTGTGATGACCCAGCGACCAGCGACCGTGAAATTGATACCTATATATATATATATATATATATATATATATATATATATATATATATATATATATATATATATATATATATATATATATATATATATATATATATTTAGGGATTCTACAGTATTCACTGCCTTCCCTCGCTCAACCGTTTCCATCTCTCTCTGTTGTTCCATTCTCCATCGTTTAGGCCTCTCTTACTGATGGCGTCGTCTACTTCGTTCCTCCAGGATTTTCGGTGTCGTCCTCTTTTCTTCCTTCCTATGGGGCTCCATTCGGTTATTCTCTTTATCCATCTGCTGTCGCTAGTTCTTCTTACATGTCCATACTACTTTAATCTTTTTTGTTCTATATATGTTAGTATGTCTGTTTCTATTGATGTTCTTTGCTTTATTTCGTCATTACTTTCCTATCCATTCTTGTTACTCTGCAGCATCTTCGCAGGCATTCCATCTCTGTTGCTACTATCTTACTGCTGTTTTTCTTGTTTATGATTAAATTTTCAGCCCCATATGTCATAATACCTCGCACTAATGTTTTATAAATCTGCGTTTTTGTCTTCATATTTAGGTGTCTATCCCACCATATTAAGTTGTCGGATTGCTGTTCTTGTTTGTCCTAATCTTTGTGTAATTTCTTCCTCTGTTGTTGCCTTTTTCGTGATTATAAACCCCAGGTATTTGAATTTATCCTTTCCTTTGATTTTTACGTTGTCATCAATCTGTAGATCTTCTATGTCTTCTCCACTTGTAGATAGGTACTCTGTTTTCGCGAGGTTAATATCTAGGCCAGCCTTGGTATATTCTTCTTGTAGTTTCTTCATCATGTAGCTGAGGTCGTCTTGGTCTTGTGCAATCACTACCTGATCGTCTGCAAAGCTTAACGTATATAGGTATTCGTTCCGTACCGGTACTCCCATGCCTTCGCATTTTCTTTTCCATGTAGTCAAGGCTTTTTCTAAGTATATTTTGAATAGGGTTGGAGATGTGAAACAACCCTGCAGGAGCCCTTTTGTTGTAGTGAAGTCTCCTATGATTCTTGTTCCCATTTTAATGGACACTTTATTTTCTTTATACAGAGCTGATATATGATATCTGCTAAATTAAATACGAATGATAAATTGATACCTGATACATGATATCTCGTCAATGATCATCGTTATCCAACTGGCAGTTAACAATTATTTATAAATCTTAGTAAATAATTCACTGGTAATGAAATCACGTCTTAAGGTGGGTACACATATGCGAGCCGAACTGTTTGCGAACTGCTCGTGAGCTGTTCGCGAAGAGTTCGTTGAAAATATGTTTATGTTTAGACTATTCAATACCCTAAGTATCTAATAACAAACCGAGAATTAATTTACTTCGTTATTCTAAACATTTCGGTATTTTGTTTACATTATCTGTTATTAATTTCTCTCGTTACTTTTGAATAAGCCGCGCTCGTTCAGCAATTTTGTTGCAAATAAAAATAAAAATAAAAATAAAAACGTTTATTGCCTAATAAAAATTTGACATGTCATTAAATATCTCGCACTCTTGCACCGCCAGCTTCTTGATTATTTGACCTCTCGGCATCCCGGACTTCTTTGTCTGGATTTATCCTCGTCTTCTTCTGTAGGTACTAATTTAAGGCACCGTACCTACTTCCCTGCTTGGCTGTTTTCCGGCAACCATCCGGCTAGACCCTGATCAGATGGTCGATCAGTCTATGGGTAGATCTATGCATCTTCTGGATCCTGTTATTCTCGAGGATGCCCCTGGTCTTATGGAGTCTTCTTGTGGCCTGGTGGAAGAAATACCTGGTCCTTTTCTCGGCCACCTCCCTCAGTGGTGTATACTGGAGCCTTTCTCTGATGGTTGCATTCGTGATTCTGTTCTCCCATGATGTTCCGTCGATGATCCGGTAGCATGATGTTTCCGTGGCTTCTAATCTTCTCCAGTTTGTCTCTGCTATGGAACTCCACACTGGTACAGCATATAGCATCACCGATCTATCATAGGCCTGGTACAACTGAATCTTCTTGGCCTTGGACAGCGGACTGGTCCTAAAAATGAAAGGGAGAATTAGTCTTTTAGCTGCATTAGCTTTTATCTTAGTTTTTTGTGTATACACCCGGAAGTTGAGTTTTCTGTCGAGGTGGACTCCTAGGTACTTGAGTGTATCTTCTTCCTGGATCCTGTTGCCTCCTACTCTGATTTGGTTTCGTAGTGGTCTCGAACTCTGGCTGAAGACTATGAACTGCGTCTTTTGGGCGTTGATTTTTATCTTCCATTTTTCGGTGTATCTCGTGATTTTGTCCAAGTGATTTTCCATGTTCCTGATGATTCTTCCTTCGTCTTTTCCGGATGCATACACTGCTGTGTCGTCTGCATAAAGAGCTGTTGAAGTTCTTGGATCTGTAGGTAGGTCTGAAACAAAAATGTTATACAAAATTGGTGATAAAATGCTGCCCTGAGCCATTCCTTCCTGAATATCCTGGATTGCTGACATCTTTTGGTCCGCTGACTTAGCAGAAACAATTTATAGTCTCGAACACCGTCCAAATTTAACTGCGAACATTCTTTGTGTTCGTCACCAAAAACCGACAGGCCGCGGTTCCTGACGAGCAACGAACGAACAGCTCGCAAGCGTTTCGTCCCATCGTACAAATTAACGAATATAGCGTTCACAAACGGTTCGCGAACGTTCTGCTCGCATATGTGTACCCGCCTTTATGTTTTTTTTTTTGCTGAAATACGGTAACATTATCCTAGCGTTGCATTATATGTAATACTGAAGTTTGGGGCTACACAGAACTAAGTGGTAGTGAAATATTTAAATATAATTTGAAAGATGTAGGTTATGTACCTTTATCTAAAGCCTAACTTTCAGGCACAAAATTTTCGCACATTATGTCTGCAAACTAGTAAACATGCATTAAAGGAAGTGTCAAATTGCACAATACTTACACCATCTATGCGATCCTATCACAAGTTTCCTTACAGGGAGCCGTTTAAATTACACAATATTGCGTAACTTATATGTCACGCTAGGATATTAAGGGTTAAGTATCCTACTAGGAGAGATCATGTGGTAAGCAGAAAATTGCTGGTTCTATTTTTTATTTTTTCTTTTCTTTCTTTAAACAACAAACAAAATACAAAGGATTGCACACTGGACTCCACAAAAAACATATTATTTTTTTTTAATTATTTTTCTTTACCTAAAACAAATTTAATAAAAGGTTTGTAATACTATTTATTATCTCAGTCATAATCACAGCTATTTTTTAGTACGTAAATTAGGTTCCAGGTTAACATAACCTAAAATTGCTACTTCTGCCGCTTCAGTCCTTATACGTTTTCACACTCTCTTTTTATCAGCCACCGATTCAGTGTCATGAAATTTTTTAACTAGTTTTAATATGTATGATTAATAAAGTTGCTTATCTTGATTAACTAAGTGTATTAATTAAGACATTTCTTGTTTCAATAAACGGAACACTACCATTACTCTGCTATCTTCTTAGAGCGTTTTGTCATCATCCAATTACAAAATGTTTTACAAACATTTTTGTAATTTAACTTGGACTCGGCAAACCGAAAAACTTTCTCGGGCGGCATCTAAAATCTGTTCATAACAATTTCATAAATTTTTCTGAATACAAAATACGAAAAGTTTTACTAAGCTCATATAGCTTTAAATCGCTTGGTAAAACTTTAGGTTTCTAAAGTTGATAAGTTCATGGTTATATACTATTACAAGATGAAATTCTATATGCAACTTTTGCCACGCTGCTAATGTCTTTTATACGAGATATTTCGTAAAAATGTTTACATCTAAAAAGTCTTAATAAAGTTAGTGTAAAGATTAGTTGTCTTGTTTTTTCAACGTATCTCTTTCGTCTTAACTAGCATAGTAACTAAACATTAAAGAAAATCTGTTTTACGTACATCTATATATCTTGCCTGCAAAGGTAAAATAGTATATGTGAAAAAATCGATTTTTGAATTTATCGCCGAAACTGGGCTATTTTTTCTGTCCTTTCTTATGTAATTTTTGGATTTTTTCTCTTATTTAGTTTTCAAAATATGACACAGGTAAAACAGTATATGCGTACGTGTATTTGCATCTCTTTTATGGTAAAACAGTATATTCGGCAAACTCTACAAAGGCAAAATATTATAAATCGTCTTATATTGCTTTGATTAAAAATACAGGTATAAATTACTATGGAAAAAAAATAGGTATAAGCATTTATATTGGTTATTCCTGGAATATATGTTATAAATAAATATATATATATATATATATATATATATATATATATATATATATATATTTATAAATGCTAGTGCTAATATTACAAATACATTTATAGATGTATTTTTAACATCTAAACCTATGCATTTGACATTGTTTGACATCTTTATATGACTTTACAATCATTAGAACTGAAGAAGTGCAGAAAGTACTACACGAAACGTTTTCTATTAAAAGATTGAAATAGTTTTTTCATAGTTTTTTTCTAGTGAGATTTTAATCTCACTCACATTGTGTATTGACATTTAGCCGGTCGTACTCCTTTCAATATATATATATATATATATATATATATATATATATATATATATATATATATATATATATATATATATATATATATATATATATATATATATATATATATATATGTATACATATATATATATTGCAAAATTTAAACTATATTCAATGGTTGAATTGCAGAGGTCTGATCGGTCAATAATTGGCAAATGAAAGTCGTCAATTATTTCGTCAAAAATTTTACTTGAATACGTTTCGCTTTAATTCTTTTTTTTTTGGCACCATCAGTTCACTCCAAATAGAAATGATCTTAGAATATAAGTAAACAACGAACAGGGTTTATACTTATTAAAACAATTTGTAGGTTTTTTTTAGATGTTATAAACACGGCAACATCGAAGAAATATACGAGCATATAAAGGCGAGTATAAAACAAGCAGCATTCGAAGCCCTTGGAGAAAAATAACATATAACAAATAAACAGCACTATTATGAAATAAATCAACCAACAAAAAGAAAAAAAGCAACTATACAGAAAATGGCTGACTACAAACAACGAAGAAATTTATAAAGAATATAGAGAAAAAGATAGAGAAGTGAAAAACAAATAACAAAACAAAAGAATGAAGAATGGGAAAGAACCTACTTAAATATTGAAACATACATAGGAGGTACAAGAACTTGTACCTCCTAGGTTGAGTCATGGAAAGTACTGAGAGGATTGAAACAAAACTCAAAAGAAAAAATTAAATTGGGAAATATACAGGACAAAGAATGGAAGGACTATTACAAGGAAATGTTAACAGAACAAAGACCACAATTCATTGGAAAAAAAAACAGGCGAAGACGAAGCAGATCCCCACAACTAGAAATAGAGATAACAGATAGGGAAATGAGAACGGCCATAAAAGCAATCAAAAATAAGAAAGCACCGGGATCTGGAGGCATCTCACCTGAGCTTATAAAATACGGATCAAAAAAAATACACCGGATGATAAAATAGATATTTCAGAAAGCCATAAATCGAGAACAGCTCCCAAAGGAATGGACGGAGGCTTATATCTATATTCAAGAAAGGAGATAGAAAACAATGCGAAAACTACAGAGGAATAAGCGTAATATCATCAATAGGAAGATTATATGAGAAGATACTGCAAGAAAAGATAGAGCAAGCGATAAAAGGCAAAATCGGGGAGGATCAGGTAGGCTTCACGGCAGGAAGATCATGCATAGACCACATATACACACTGGAACAACTGTTGGAAAAGAAAAAAGCAAAAAATAGAGATATACATTTGGCATTTGTGGACTTGAGAAAGGCGTATGACTCTGTACCAAGGTCAGAACTATGGGAGGCAATGTACAAATTAGAAATACAGACGGAACTCATAGAAGCTACAAAAGCTCTGTATAAAGAAAATAAAGTGTCCATTAGAATGGGAACAAGAATCATAGAAGACTTCACCACAACAAAAGGGCTCCTGCAGGGTGTTCCACATCTCCAACCCTATTCAAAATATACTTAGAGAAAGCCTTTCCTATATGGAAAAGAAAATGCGAAGGCATGGAAGTATCGGTACGGAACGAATACCTATATACGTTAAGCTTTGCAGACAATCAAGTAGTGGTTGCACAAGACCAAGACGACTTAGCTACATGATGAAGAAACTACAAGAAGAATATACCAAGGCTGGCCTAGATATTAACATCGGGAAAAAAGAGTACCTATCTACAAGTGAAGAAGACATAGAAGATCTACAGATTGATGACAACGTAACAATCAAAGGAAAGGATAAATTCAAATACTTGGGGTTTATAATCACGAAAAAGGCAACAACAGAGAAAGAAATTACACAAAGATTAGGACAAACAAGAACAGCAATCCGACAACTTAACTCAGTATGGTGGGATAGACACCTAAATATGAAGACAAAAACACAGATGTATAAAACATTAGTGCGAACTATTATGACATATGGGGCTGAAAATTGGATCATAAACCAGAAAAACAGCAGTAAGATAGTAGCAACAGAGATGGAATGCCTGCGAAGAAGAAGATGAAGTAATGACGAAATAAAGCAAAGAACATCAATAGAAACAGACATACTAACATACATAGAATAAAAAAGACTAAAGCGGTATGGACATGTAAGAAGAACTAGTGGCAGCAGATGGATAAAAAAAATAACCGAATGGAGCTCCATAGGAAGGAGGAAAGGAGGACGACCCCGAAAATCCTGGAGGAACGGAGTAGACGACGCCATGAGTAAGAGAGGTCTAAACGATGGAAAATGGGACAAAAGAAAGAGATGGAAACGGTTGAGCGAGGGAAGGCAGTGAATACTGTAGAATCCCTGAATATATATATATATATATATATATATATATATATATATATATATATATATATATATATATATATATATGGGACTCACCTTTTTTATAAAAGGAATTCATTTTTTATTTATTTTATTTTTCCTCTTTTTATTAAATATATTAGGTATACTTAATGGAAAATGGACCAATTTGGAGTATTAGTTAAAAAAAGAAGAATAGGAATAATGTTCATGTCTTGTAATGGGTTTTTTTTATTTGTTTTGTATGATGAGAGAGTGATATATCTGGCTCAAGTTGTCGATGTAGGTTCTTTTATTTAGGGACGCTGGATGTTTTAGAATTTGTTACCATTACGTGTCCATTACGTAAGCGTCCATTTCTAACAAAATACAGATTAATAATTCCCCTCTTACTCCTAAACAAACCACAAAATATGCTTCGCTCCCGTCCTTCCCACAAGTTACGAATAAGCTTAATAAACTGTTCAAAGACTTACCTGTTAAAATAGCCTTAAAAAACACCAGAACCTTAGGAAAGTTATTTTCGAAGACAAAAACTCAATTGGTCCCTCTAGAACAAACTAATGTCGTGTATCATATACCCTGTGCAGAGTCCAACTCCTGCTACATTGGCCAGACCAGCCGCTCTCTTCAAGGTCGAATAACGTCCCACAAAAGCGACATTAGGATTTATAAACCATTTTGTGGCCCTGCACAACATGCCATTTCCAGTAAACACAGTATCGATTTTACGAATACCAAAATACTGTGTAAACAACAAAATTATCACAAGCGATATATCCTTGAAATGTGTCAAATTCTAAAACATCCAGCGTCCCTACATAAAAGAGTCGACATCGACAACTTGAGACAGATATATCACTCTCTCATCATACAAAACAAATAAAATAAAAAAAAAACTTACAAGATATGAACTTTAATCCTATTGTTTCTTTTTATTTTTTAACTAATACTCCAAATTGGTCCATTTTTTATTGATTATAATATATTTAATAAAAAGAAAAAAAAAACCAATTCCCTCGATAATCGTACCTCACTGCATTCCAAATAAACACATTCTACAAATGATAGAAAATAATCGAAAAGTTTAGTGTGGTGTGTTGTAGAAATTTTCCTTGACCGACCCCCAGACAATGGCTTCATTGATTGATTTGGATACTATTGGTTCTTCTAAAATTTCCAGTTCGTAGACTTCATATTATTGGACAATGAAAGATTCTACAGCAGCATCAACATGTTATCCGAAATTTGTATATTATTTTTCTTTACTGGTGGACGCCGATAAATCTTGTTTGGTATTTTCGGCCACACGTTTACTTTTTTTGTTCTGTTCCATAGTACTCGATTCATTTTCATTGTCACTAGAAGCAGTTGGTTAGTACTCGTTCGAAAGATACGTTTCGCCAAACTTATCTGATTCTTCATCTGACAGAATTTCTTGCCAATATTTTGCAATTTTTTGTTGCTCTTTTTCGTATAATCTAAGTACTGATACTAATCTAAGTACTGATAAAAAAAACGAAAAAAAAAAGCTACGGCGCTTTCGCTTGTTAGATTTGCCGACACGTTATCTACACGAATAGACAAGTCAAGGCGTGATGCCACGTTGGACTCTTATAGGTATTTTGTAATAAAAATCTTGCTGGTGGTTACGAAACTTTAACGTGGACAAAATTATAGTGGCACTTAACCTGTTAATTCACTGCCTTCATTGTGTTTAGAGTGGTGGATTAGATGCATTGGAGCGGATATATTTTTGGCAGCTTTCTGGTTGTTTCCATTGATGTTAACTTCTGGAGCTGTAGTCGTTTACCAGCGTTTTCTTAGCTTTTATTTATTTATTATATAGTTATATTATAGTCTATATAACCTCTATTTGTTTTTTTTAACTAGTTATAAATATGATAGTTATGGGGTTGATAATTGTTTATGAGCAATTATATATTATGTATATAAATACTAAACGTTCAGTATATCTCTGTTATAATTTTTTAAGAATTGTGATGTGAATTATTGATAAAATAAACTTATTGCTTTTAATTTATATTATAATTCTCTGAAGTATACTAGCCATTTTTAATACATAGTTCTACCTTTCCTTACATTTTATTTGCTCCCCTGTCATTAAGATATTAATAAACTACGTACAAAGAGCCTTTACCCTTTTGAAACTTGCTTTTGACAAAGCTGCAAAATTGAATGCTTTAAGTAAATTCATAAAAAGATAAAATATTTAATAAAAAGTTAGGTGCCTGCCAACGTCTTTTGACATCAAAAAGATTCTGTTAAGATAAGTGGTGAATACAATATTGACAACGATAACTACAAAGTGAACTGAAGTTTTCGTAAAAGTTACAAGGTAATGAATGAATTTTAAATTTTTAATAACGATTCGATATTATAAACTATGGTTTGCTTTAAGTTTGTAAATTTTAAGGTTTACACGGTGACTGAAAAGAGTTTCACACCATTTACAAATTTGCACACAGTTAAGTCCAAAAGAGTAATAGAAACACGAATCAAGTAACACAGATATACGTAAATAAATAAATATATATACAGATAACGACATTGTTTTGTTTACCATAGGAATTAAGATTTATTGCAATCCCATCTCTAGAGTATATTTATTATAATGTTTTAAAACTAATTTTTTGGTTATTTTTTAGTCTTAATAGCAATACAAATAAATAAGTAAGTAAATAAGTAATAATCGTTTATTGTCACTGAAAATTTTACAAATTTTATGAACAAAGCTTATAACAATAAGACAAGAAAGAAGAAAAAAAATCAGAATAAAAATCGTTTGTACTTTAAATAAAAACAAACAATAAAGTTCTTCCAAACTTAAACATAAAAAATACTACCTAATTAAGAACGTACAAACTTCGTAAAATGTACCTAACAAAAAATAAAAATTAGGAAAGCAGATTAATGAATTAAGGGCTCAAATATTCCACCTCCTTGTGCTAAACAGTAACCAAATCTGTCATACAGATTTCTCCTCATATTTTGGAGTAGGGCTGGTGTAATGCTTGCAGAGAAATGAAGTATTTTTGCCCTTAATTCGATTAAGTTTATGGCCCTCTCAAACTGATGGCTATAAATGTTTTCTTTGAAAAAACCCCAAAAAAAGAAATCGTTAGGCGCTAAGTCACAGGATCTAGCGGGCCATTTAATTGTACCATGTGTACTTATCAGTCGATCAGGAAACGTTTGATTGAGGAAGTGAATAGTTGCTCTACAGTTGTGAGCCGAACACCTATCCTGTTGAAAATAAACCTCCTAAAAATTAACGGGAAGGCGTCGAACTTCCGGAAACGATCTCATTCTGTAAAAGTTGTAAATATTTAAGACCGTTTAAGTTTCCTAACCGATAAGACCGATAAAAAATGGACCGACAATATGGTCGCCTAACATCCCAGTCCAAACATTTAACTTTTGCGGATACTGCGTTCGCACTGCAACACTGAGGTGCTTATTTTTCCGAGAATAATACCTTGCAACGGATGGATTGTGTTTTTTGTGTAATAAAAATGAAGATTCGTTAGAAAATAAGATATTTTTAAAAAAAAATTCATTCTGTTTATCTAACAAAAATGCACAAACTTCCAACCGCCTAAAGTTATCTTTCAGAAACAGTTCTTGTGTTGGTTGTATCTTGTGTTGGTTGTATCTTATTCCTTTTGAGAACTTGCTGGACAGTTCGAGCATTCACGTTATTTTCCCTAGCAATTTGTACATTATTGCAGTGTTCACTAGCTTCCTTCTTCTTCTTCTCGTGCCACTCCTAGCGGAGATTGGAAATCATCATGGCCACTGCGACTTTGTTAGCAGCGCGCCTAAAAAGTTCAATCGAACTACACCCGAACCATTCACGTAGATTACGAAGCCACGATATTTTTCTTCTTCCCACACTTCTTTTGCCCTTAATTTTGCCCTGCATGATATTTCTTAAAAGTTCGTACTTTTCACCTCTCACAATGTGCCCCAAGTATTCCATCTTTCTAGTTTTTATCTCATTTAGAATTTCGCATCTTTTGTCTAAAGTTTGGAGTACTAGCTTCCACAGAAGCACAAATATCAATATTCCTTTTTTGACGCTCCTCATCGATAGTTCTAATACGTTTTTCATTACCTTCATGACACTTTTTACAACTGTTTACACATCCCGAAGTTTGAAAATGTTTAATGGTATTGTTAACTGTTGTAACACTTGGTGAGGGTCTATTTTCGAAAGAAAATAATAAATAAATCAATTACTTCGCGTATCGAATGACCCTGAAAGTACCATGTTACAAGTTGTACTTTTTCCTGTACGGTATATAACATAAGAAGGCATTTTATTAATTATTTGTTTATTCTTTCAGAACTTCGTTTGATTTTTTTAATGTCAATGCGACATTATTGTGAAATGAATATAGAGGTGGAAACGTGTAATATGTCACAGTGATTGCCATTGTGCTGTATGGTCAATAAAACAATGTCGTGATCTGTATACATATGTATATATAATTTGTTATTTCCTGACCGTAAATTTTTAACTTTTTAGCACCTTTTTTATTTTTTATTTCCTGGGTTTTTCGGTCTGTTGTAAATAAAAATACTTTACTACTGCTTAAACGATTCGGCTATTTGCCATTATTAATAAGCAGTTTATTTTATAAACACTTCATTATACAATTATAATTTATGTTTGTTAACATCTCTTTTATTAAAAAATAATTATCATTTATAAATAAGAGTTAATACCGAATGGAACTGAACAACTTAGGATGGAAGTCTACAGCATCCACAAGAAATAATATGGGATCACATACGAGATAAACACAACAATAAACAAGAAAGAATAAATATTGTATTTATAAAATACCGTCTGAATACGATTATTTTCACTTAGGTGAAACCTCAAGACCCTAAAATGTTAGAATAAGTGAACATTAATCTTATAATACGAGATTACCAACGAGATAAACCTAACAATAAACAAGAACGAATAAAGAATTGTGTTTATAGAAGACCGTCTGAATGCGATCATTTTTACTTAGGTGAAATCTCAAGACCCTTTAATGTTAGAATATGTGAACATTAATCTTATAATAAAAAAAGAAAATCTGATAGATCTTAAATATGTAAACACTCATGGGAAAACAAAAATGGGGTCCAGTGGAATGATTTAAGTATAGTCCTAATAGAAACTTGGTAAAAAGGGAAAAATCAAAGAAGCGGCTCTAATTATGCTTAATGAGACCAATTGGGCATTCCTCGGTAGAATTCAGTAGCATCTAGTTACCCATATTAAAGGAGTAAATCAATAAAAAAAAATACCACTACTAGTAAGTTAATAACACATCGAGGATACATCCTTTATGTTTTTAAATAACACACATATAAAATGAAAATTTGGTGTTTATTGAGAGTAAACTAAATGTAATGCTAAGTACTTTCCATGTCAGGAGATTATTATGAGGTTTTTTTCCTGTTTTTTTTCTCTCATGATTTACTATGAGATGATTAAAAGAAAAATTTAGTGGCTGTCTTTTTAAAGACGAATCACTTGCTATGATTTATTTCTGATGGATATCAAGGATGTCAAGTTAAAGTTTAGTAAGTTGAGTAAAGGTTGAATTTCATGTAATCGAATGAACTATCTTACAATAAAGTCGTCCAAGGAACTCAACTCATTCTCTTTAAAATGTATATGTCAGAATTGTCAATATGAATAAGTCAGATAAAATTAAATTATTAGAAGCATTTTTCACAAAGTATCAAAAAAGAAAATTTGTTTAATTTAATAATGTTTTGTATTTTGAGAACGATTTTCGAAGACAAAATTGAAAAGTCAAAAATAATCTTATCTTAATCTTAAATTGTGGCTTATTCTTAATGAAAATATGAATTGCATTCAGATGCCACAAGAAAATAGCGTCAGAATTTTATGGTTATCCTATAAAACAACAATAAACACTTCAGCAGAAACAGAACAAAAGCAAATTCATAAATTTATTACATTTTTAATTTCATTCTGTCGCTAACAGAAATCATTGAAATTGCTTGGGTACATTATGTAAACTAAATTTGGATAATAAGCAATCTAATTTTCTTTCTTTTGAAACGTTGATTTTAAAACTCATATCCTCACGGCTGAGCGTAACCTAATCACCTAAAAGCATAGGGTTACAAAAATTAATAAAACAAAGTGATTTTGTTTTTTTTTTTTTTTTTTTTTAGTTGATTATCAGTTGATTATCAGTTGATTATCAGTTGATTATCAGTAACTTACTAGATCAACAAATATTCGGCACTACTAGTTTTCCTGTTTAATTTTTATTCAATTTATACTGAACCGATTGCAATAAAATTTTGTAAAATGTATTTGTTGGTCCAATTTAGGAGATATTTTTTATCTTAATGAATGACCCTTAATTTTTTTAACTATAAATTGAAAATATTTTATACGACTTCACCTCAGTTTTACTTCATTTGATCTTTCTTCAGGTTCCTTCTCCTATCGGAGGTTGGAAATCATCATCGCTATTTTAATTTTATTGGACGCGCTTCTGAATAATTCTAATGAGCTGCAACCGAACCACTCTCTTAAATTTCTTAGCCAGGATATTTTGCGTCGTTTTGGGTTTCTCTTCCCTTGCATAATTAACCTAAGTAATACGTACTTCTTTCCTCTCATTATATGACCCAGATATTGAATCTGTCTAATTTTAACAGTTTTTATGACTTCACATTCTCTCTTTATTCTTTGTAACACCTCTATATTAGTTACTTTTTTAGTCCACGATATTCTGTGGATTCTTCTGATAGAAGAATCGTAGAAAATAGAAAAAACGTAACAGCGTAGTATTCTTGTGCTGATATCTATATTAAGGTTACGGTTGCAAAGCAAGTTCTTCAATTTTATGAACGTGTTTCTTGCCATTTCTATTCTAGATCTGATTTCTTTTGTTTGATCTTCATCTTCGGTTAGCCACGTTCCTAAATATTTATAAGTTTTTACTCTTTCGATCGTTGTATTATTGATCATCAGCTTATCTACATTTTGTTTTTTTTTTTGAGAATACATTAATTTCATTTTCTTGAGATTCATTTGCAGTCCGTACCTTTCACATGCATTGTATACATGTTGTATTATGTACTGTAGATCTTCCATGCCACTTGCAAATCTGACCGTATCGTCCGCATATCTAATATTATTAATGCTATTTCCGTTGACCAAAATACCTTCCACAATATCCAATAAAGCTTCTTGAAATATCACTTTACTGCAGAAGTTGAATAAAAGTGGTGAAAGTATGCACCCTTGTCGAACTTCTCTAAGTATACTTACTTCCTCTGTCAGTTCTCCTTCGACTCTTATTCTTGCTTTCTGATTTTGATACAGATTCGATATAATTTGTAGATCTCTACTATCTATGTTTTTGGTCTTAATAATACTTAAAAGCTTTTCATGTTGAACTCTGTCAAAAGCTTTTTTTAATCTATAAAGCAAGCATATATGTCCAGATTCATATCCAGATATCGTTGTGTCAGAACATTGACTCCGAATAATGCTTCTCTAGTTCCTAGACCCTTTCTAAAACCCATCTGTTAATCACTTTTCTTGTTCTAATTTCATGTGGATTCTGTTATGTATGATTTTAAGGTTTTCAATGTGTGGCTTACTAATGCAATTGTCCGATAGTCATTGCAATCTTTAGCATTTGTGATTTTTGAAATCATTACAAAAGTTGAGAGAAGCCATTATTTGGGTATCCATTTAGTTATAAAATATACGTGCATATATAAAATGACGTTTAACAAACGTAACTTTTTTTGTAATAAATCAAGTAAGACGAAATGGATTTGGCTAATTATGGTTTAGAAATATTAATCTGAAATCCAAGAAAGGTGAGATAAAATGATGAAATTTTAAGGAAATAACTAGAATCAACCGCATTATTTTCCCATATAAACAGTTAAATTATACTCTTATAAAAAATGTTTTATACAATCTACAATTACAGTGGTAATTCATTTAAACGTAAAGTGACGTTTAACAACAAACTTCCCTGTTTACTTTTTTCGTTTCGCTTAAACTCGAGAAAATATTATGATGAAATTGTAAGGAAAACAGTAAAAGCTGTTTTAGTTTCCCATACAAACACTTATATATAATTATCTATATCATAGTACCATCAGGTATCAACTTTTATTATTTGTATATGAATTATTTTTTATCATTTTTTTTTATCATCAATTATTATATACCATTCGGAAATAAATTATAAGTTTAAAATTAAATTTCAGATTGAGATTCAAATCTTTATATTTGTATATAATATATTTTTGTTCACATGAGTTACTCTTTCAAACAAGTGATCTAACTTAGACTTTAAGCTTATAGTGTCTACTGGTCTGCTTTAGTAAATAAGTGTATATTGTAAATACTTTTAAGTGCATAGTATATATGTGAGTATAAACACAGATGGGGAATAAACGCTCAAATTTCCTATAGGAAAGCATGAAAAACGTTTGTCGAAAGCTTATATGTAATTTTAGTTTTATTTAGTTTGTTATCTAGTAAAAGAATTTAAATGTTTTATATCTATTTATTTATTTGCTTAAAAAAGTGAGCTTAAATAGTAGCAATTATCTAAAAAATACCATTACAACAAAGAATTTTTATTTCCAAAAAGACACAACAAAAAAACTGTGTAATTAAATTATAGTGCACTAAAATTATTGGAGAAATTACCTTATGAATCCACTCGTCAGAGATTTGACCTCTAACAATCATACAAACAAGATGAATTTTGCTGGGAATGTCAACTTTAACACCCCAAAAAATATCCAAAAAAGTTTTACCCCAAGGCTTCCCCCTAAAATTCCTTATAAACAACACTTGAAGTGACCGGTGATTTTCAATGTCAGGTATGCGCGCGAAAACAATTTTGAATAAAATTTCTTTCAACTCGACAGTGAAAATGCAATATCTTTTGATAAGATTCTCCTATCGACAAAAATCAAAATGCGTTTTAAAAGTAAACATTGCATCTTACCTATAAAATATTTGTTATTGTTTTGAAGTTTTTTTCTTGTAGCATTTTAAAATAGATACTATTTTACTGGGAATGAGCCATAATTGAAGGTTAAAATAAGTTTATTGACGTTTCAATTTCCACTTCGGAAATCCGAATTTCCCACGTATAAATTCGGATTTCCGAAGTGGAAATTGAAACGTCAATAAACTTATTTGAACCTTTATTTGTGCAAATTCTAAATAAAATAGTATAACATTTTTCTGGATTGCCATACATACAGTCAATTTTTATAAAGGTGTTAAACAAATTAAGGTTTAGCAATTTTTTCCATTTTTTACCATTCTTATGAGATCAATAATATTTATCAGTTTCATTGATTAATCACTATGGAATTTTCATTATTAGGATCATCTTTTATTCCATCTTTAAAACCTTTTAACATAAAATGTCGATTGTAAGTTTTTGCAACAAATTTGAGGCATTGGAAATATGTCCAAAAATCGCTGAATTTAAACATTTACATCACAAACAATTGCACGTCACAGAAGTTGTGTCGTTTCGTAAAACGTACTTGTTTAATCAAAAAGAAGCAGTTTGAAACATTTAAGATCGTTTGAAATGTAAACGTTTAAATTTAGCTTTTTTTAGGCATATTTCAATGCATATTTGTTGCTAAAACTCAAAATCAAAATTTCAGACTATACGGCTTTATTTTCTCATTTGATAGCTCTCAAATATGTAAACACGCATGGGATAATGAACATAGGATTCAATGGAATGATTCAAATATAGTCCTAAAAGAAACTGATGGTAAAAAGAGAAAAATCAAAGAAGCAGCTCTAATTATGCTAAATGAGACCAATTGTGTCGCAAATTCCTCGGCAGAATGTATTAGGATCTGGTTACCCATATTGAAAGAGGAAGTTATTAAAAGGAAAATACCATTATTAGTAAGTCAGTAACATATAGAGCATATATCATTTATGTTTTTTAAATAACAAACATATAAAATCAAGATTTGATGTTTATTGAAGGTAAACTAAAATGCACGACCAATTACTTACCATGTCGGGATAGTATTATGAGGGTTTTTTCCTGGTTTTTCCCTCATAATTTACTATGGAATCACTAACAGGAGAATTTTACTGTCATCATGGCATGTATTTGTCTAGAAGAATTATATGCTATGATCTTTTCTGATGGATATTCTCAAGTTAAAGTTGATTTCATGTAATTAAATGAACTATCTTATAAGTAAAGTCGTCCCAGGAGCGCAACTCAACAATATTGGAAATATCATTTTAAAGTCGTCTACTTTAAAATGTATAATGTATGTCTGAATTGTCAATATAAATAAGTAAGATAAAATTAAATTATTATAAGAATTTTTCACCAAGTAACAAAAAAACAAAAATTTGTTTAATTTACTAATGTTTATATTTTGAGAACGATTTCCGAAGTGAAAATTAAAACGACAATAAACGTACTTTAACCTTTAATTGTGGCTTATTCCCATTTAAATAGTAAGTACTTCAGACTATACGTTTATATTTGCATCTAATAATGAAAACTCCATGATAACCGGTCAATGGAAGTGATAAATATTATTGATGAGAATAGTCAAAAATGGTAAAAATCAATAAACATATATTTATTTAACACCTTAATAGAAACTGACTTAAGTGCGGAAAAGTCCAAAAATTGCATACAAATGCTGCTCTTTTCACCTTTAAGATGCATTTTAATTTTTGTTGACACTTTTATCACTAGTCAGGTGATAAGTCACTAGGGGACATCTTCCTTATGTGGGCAGGTGTGGAACAGGACTCACCGAACGCGCACCCCCTTTTTGGCGATAACTCCGGACATTCACATAGGACTTTCTACAGTTTCGTCTTCTCGTTTACACTTTCTCTATAGAGGTGTGTCTACTAGCCCCGGTGTGTGAAGGTGTTTGCTTAGTTGACAATGATCAGTTAAAAAACCAACTGTCAAGCGTAGGTTTTTTCTGGTCATTCCCAAGTACTTCTTTGGTGCTGATTTTTCAAGATTACTTAGTATTACCCTGCTAAGTCTACATCCTTGTCCTTCTTTGCATCTTTTTACGGTTTGCGTATGCGAGTGACGTTTGACAATTTTAGCGATTGTTGTAGTTGACCAAGCAAAAAGATCCCCAGGTCCTAAGAAGCTTAGGCCTGCCGACTTCCTAGCCAATTTGTCGGCAAGGCGGTTGCCTTTATTCCTATTGTGTGCTTTAACCCACCTCAAGATGATGGTACTACCATTCAAAGCCTAAGTTAGTGACTCATGATACTCCATTTCTAGCTCTGATGTGAAAAGTGGTCTATTTAAGGTTAGTAAAGCTTGTCTGCTATCTGTGCAGATTATTATTGTTTTCTTAGCTATACCTTTTTGGGTTATCTCTTTGCGGCTATTAAGATACCAGCCAGTTCTGATATATCCCTCATCCTGAGCCTTTTTTCATTTTGGAGCCATCGTTGTATATTCAATACGCATTTGTCACGTTTTTCTCCCTATACTGGCTTGTTTTGATTTTGTGGGGTTTGTCAAAGACAGACTTTGATTGAATTGAGTCGCAGCCTGCCTGTAGCAGAGGTAGCGCATCCAGCTCTCCCCACCACAAACTAGTTCTCAATTGTCCCATTGCTACATCAAGATTTGCGCCATCTAAGCGCAGTTACATCATTGTCACCAGCAGAAGTTGGTGTTGTTTTCATAGCACCTGTTATATTTATGCAAACCATCCGCTGAATGTGGTTTAGTTTGTTAATAGCTGTTGCCTGTAGCACTTTTGATACCGAAGCAATAGCTCCGTAAGTTGGCATTGGCCTAATGACAGCAGTGGCGATCACTCTGGGCGAAAGGCCCCAGTTGCGTCCGACCGTTCGTCGACATTGCTCATAGGCAATATAGGCTCTTTTAGCTCTATCATCTAGGTGTGAATTCCATGTTAACTTCCTGTCAAGGGTAATACCAAGGTACTTCACCTCGTAAGAAAAGTTTAGACTGTAGTTTAGGATCCTTGGTGAATTAAGCCCGCGATTCTTCTTTTTCTGGTGAAGAGGGTAATCTTTGTCGAGAGTCTTAAACTGCGCTAAAAAGATTGATACATTTTATACGACTGTAGGATTACATCAGGAATCAATCCTTAGTCCTTATGAATTCTCATTAATGTTAATTAAGATTTCTGGTAAAACCTAAGTTAAGGATAAGGTATTATCGCAAAGGTGGGAATAGTGCAGACAATGTGTTGACGAAAAAAGTATATACATAGTTTATAGGATCCATTAAAACTAATTTTAATATTTTACGTAAATCAATACTTATACACATCTAATATTCATTTAAAATATTTTTTGGCTAACAAAATAAATTTTGTTAGCCAAATAAATTAATATTATATTATATGAAATGTAAACTTTAAGCTTCTATTTGATTTTCATTGCAATGAAAGGTATAAATTATTGTATACAATACAATAGTATACAATATTAATATATTGTAGATTAAATATCACATATATTTAATTTCGAATATGACCATTATTTGTTTTGTCTTTGAATTTTAGAAACTAACCATGTTCGAAATTTATTTATTTTAGTAAAAATCATTTTGTTTATATTCCGTTTTTGCAAATTTTTACTCGTTAGAACATTTTTCATGCTTTAATATCTTCATGATAAAGAGACCATTTTTCTATCGCTGTATATAAATGTAGGTAATACGCCAGATGTGCACAGTGTTTAATAATTTTTGATGTCACATATCATCCAAATATTGGAAAACATGAGCTTCATGATGTAATTTCCATAGGCGCAACTGTGTAACAATTTTGACGTTTTTAATAGGTTCATGCTGTCGCCCACTGTAATGGAGTTGGTGTAGATCGGCAATGTCAAAATAAAAAGTATATTTTGTAACAAGAGAGAAAAATTTAACTTACCTTGAAACGTGTAGTATTTTATTTTATATTTCAAATATAAACCAAAATATTTTCAATTGCGTCTAAAACGAAAAAAAAAAACATGAATGATAAATCAAAGACATTGATCCTAATACATAGTTATACTACTATAAATAAATTGTATAAGAATTTCTTATTTGCAGACATAAACTATAATCATAGCTTACTAATGGGCAACTTTAAACTGTGGATGAAGGCAAAATAAAATTCCCAACGATCCTGAGAACCCGAATTAGCCTTTTTTTCTAAAAATTTACCTTGGCTCTGTTTACAAACGTTAAGAAATTTAAAATATTAAAGCTTATCCGGTTACAGCTATTCCTCGGTAATTTCCACAATTATTTTTATCACCCTTTTTATGTATAGTACTGAGGTATGATATCTTTCATTCCGTAGGGATTTCACTTATGTTTTGCATTCTTGAAATAGTTGTCGAAATTATTTTGTACAATTTGTTCGTTCCGTACTTAAACAATTCTCCGGGTATATCCCCTGGTCCGGGTGCTTTAATTCTCTTTAGCTGTTTACATACTTTTTTAATTTCCTCTGTTGTTAATCTTATTATTAAAAGTGAAACTGGAACAAACCATGAAGTGGAGATATCCAGGAGTGGCTAGTATACCTGTTGAATACAAAGCACGTGGTGTTCGTGTGTATTAAGGTATAAAAAATGCTTATTAAAAGCTTAAAATATTTATTTTAAAGAAGATCTTTTCGGAATTGAATTATTCCATCATCAGTTTTCTAAAAGAGAGAGTAAAAATACCAATATTAAAAAAACAAGTAAGTTAAAATTTAAATATATAGAATGAACACGTTGGTTTTTTACTACTCACATAAAAAGTTGTTAAAAACATTGTATGGCCACATAAAAACATTGGAAGGACATCAGTATTAAAAAACAATCCTCATGGTATTTATAAAGGTAAATGCAATAGACTGTTAACTTTGTTGATTAATAAAAACTGAAAATGGGGGCATCTTACATGACCCCTTGGAGCTGGTGTGGTTTTATCGACTTACATTACCTCTGATCTGTGCTGGAGTCTAGGGCTAACTGATAGAAAGATGGTATAAAAAATCAGTTAGTACCCGTCAATGTCAAGTGGAATGATGTAGTAGGAGCAAAAGTCATTGTGCTTAAGTTTGTGAATAGGCCGTTTTTAGTGAAGAATTGTATTTTGTGTGTACACACAAAACACAATTCTTGTTATAAAGTTGAAAGTCTTGTTGAAAGTGATACAGAGTATAAAAGGAAATCAGCGTTTGCAAAGAATTTGTGTACAAAGACTTACCATAGTTTTTGTTTCTAGTTCTCGACTTATTTATATAGAGTATATAAGAATTTTTATAATAAATAACATTATTTGATGCATTCTATAACTCAAAATATATACGTGATGAGAATTTTACTTACTTTACTTACTTTTACGTACTTTGTGTACCGTTGTTTTGCAAACATCAAAATCACTACTAACCTTACGAACAGAAGTGTGCGCATCTTCTTCAAAAGCAAGTAGAACATCTAATGTTGTAACATAATTAACAGAGGGACGACCTGATTTGCGTGCATTTTCAACCGTATCAGTTTCTCGAAATTTCTTTTCAATCTTACTTACTGTTGACTGCGTGATGGGTATTTCTGGATATTTATCATTAAATAAATTACACACTTCCAACTGAGTTCCCGATTTGTCTCCATACCCAATCATCATGGGTATTTTAATTCTTTGCTTTACACACAAATTCTTTTATACTTAAAATTAATTCTAAGCAATAATACAGTTTACCAAAAACTAGAAGTAGGCTACTTTTTTACAATTGATAATAAATAATTTATTTTCTAAGCGCATATCTTTCAAATTATATCCACTAGACCCGAGTATTATACTTTTTTGAAATCAGCGCATTTTTATCGATCTAAAAATGTCCTAAAATACGGGGTGTTACATTTAAAAAAGGAGCCGATGACGTCATCACTGTAATGTGTATCACCTTGTATAATGAAATTTTATTGTAAAATGTAGAACATTAAATTTAAAAATCGACTTGTTAGATTTTTTTAAAAAGGCTTTTCATTTAGGAAATATCGAATTTATTCCATACTTTACAGACACACTGTATATAAAATATAAATAAAACTATAAGCAAAAAAAAGTAGACAAAAAAAAACGATGTTTTTAGTCAATTTTAAATATTTAACTTTTTTTGTTAATATTCCCAACCTATTTGAGAGCGAGGATAAGTCAATTATTAATTATTGTGACTGAAGTTATCACAACTTTTTCTGCAAAAATCAGATCCTAACTCGGACATTAAAATGTAGTCGTTTATCACAGATCCGCCCTGGTCTGAATATGCAAAACACAAGACACGTCCCAAGATGCCTTTTTATTTTTTGAGATATCTGAAACGATAAAGGTAGCTAAAAAACCGAAATAGTAATACTTTATGTAGCTTGTGTGTTTAACCTTCACTCATATCTTTCCAAAAGGTAGTTATGTGAAAATAATATTCTTGAACATACTAGATCTGTTATTGATCTAACTAAATTACTACTAAATTGAACAGTTTGCTTGAACGTCACTATTAGACCACCGCACATGAAGTTACTAAAAAGAAACCAGTTAGTAACTTTATGTCGCCTCCGGTGTAATTAATAAACGTATGAAAATGTGTTAGCAACTTGGTGCAAGTTTACCTGTTTATTAATTGTTCTAACTATTGCGCAATATGGTGTAATATTGCATAGTTAGCCGGTACGCTCTTATTGTGGAATTGTCTTGAAGAGACAATGCCTTTATGGTTTTATTGGTGGTGGAAATAAAACACAGTCTTTCTAAGAAGAAAAAAACTCAGCTTCAGAGTCTTAGAAAGTTTGCAGAGCCCTTCGAGCAAAGTGCTCTAGGGAGCTACCCTACACGGGTAAAACCATGCACTAGACACTACTGACACTACTGACTTGACTGACTCGAGATCCGAAAATGTCCCATATTTAAAGATAAATTAACTTCTATATGAAACTTTTTCATTTCTCAACCAATTAAATTTAATTATAAGTTCCAGAAGGAAGGACGATGCACATCGAGGTGCGTGATTAGTGGCACCTGGATGACATTTAGTTATAGCCGATTTTCACTGACGGACGGAAAAATCGACGAGGACATTTTGTCGGACAATGTAAAAATCAGTATTTTTCAGGTTATTTTTGAACGATACAGAGAAAATCAGCTTGTTATTACTAAATGTTTTGAAGTTGTTTTTTTGGCACGTTTAGTTTGGTGGACTCCCTTATGGAACCAAAATTTTTGTCGGACAAGATTTTTTTCATATATTTCACGAAGTCGACTTTTGTATTCATTAAACAGCAATACGTTATTAATAAATTTGATACATCACTTCAAAATGACCACTTTTGGATAAGCTGGAGAGAAAAAGTACCCGGTACAGAAAGTATTCCAAGAGATATTTGGGGGTCGAGGTCTTATGAAGCTATCCTGAAAATTGTAGCCTGTTATGTATGAGTGATACAGTATGTCGCCTGGCACTTAGACTATCACCAATCAGTTGCTTATTAGTTACTGTCCATGTATTTTAATGAGTAGTTCCTAGTTTGTTGTGATATTTTTAAAGCTTACACACGAAATGGCAAAATTGGTCGTTTAATATAAAATTACTGCAAGAAATGGAAAAACATCCCTGCCTATATAACTATACGTTAAATAAATATTCGCGTAAAGATATTACCGAAAAGGCTTGGAATGATATGGTATTCCTTCCCGTTTTCGTACATAATTATGTAGAACACAAACATATTGTGTTATCTTAATAATTTTAACGAGATAATAACACTCAATAATATAATATAAAGGTTAAAATTTAAACACCCTATAACAAAGCTAGTTGTATAGGCAAGAAGTGACTCGTTTCTATTAATTTTCAGTAGCGTAGTGTGCGAGTCACAGTTAGTAAACAGTTGGTAATTCTAGTTACGTTCTAGTTTTAGTTTAGTTTCTTTTTAGTAGCTTCATGTGCGGACGGCCTTAGTCATTGGTTTTAATGGTTTTAGTTTTATAATTATTGGTTTTATTTTTTAACGACTTTAATGTTTATTAATTAAATATATGCACATGTATTAGATGACTTATTATAATTATTTTTTACGTATAAAAATAAAACTCTCTTTTTAATGCTTAATTGATATAAAAAATTATTTATTTTGTATTTGTAGACAGTTACGCCAATGAAAATACATTTCCTCTTTATTGTCATACATTATTGTCATTACTTATATAAATAATTTAAGAATTAGGAGGTACACTATCATATTTTTGACCTAAATATAATATACTGCTAGGAAATATTTTACCCTTTATGTAACTAATGCTGAACATTCTAATAAAATATTTTAAAAGTAGCCTGTGTTTGTTTTCGTCACAACCAATTACAATTTCTGAATTAAATAGTATGTTTAATCCTGCTTAATCTACTAGTTAAAACTTTACCCTGCTTTTATGTTTTAAGTATATAAAGTCTTCCTGAGAATAATTAACAGTAATTTGACATACATAATAGCTTTATCCATTCTAAGCATTTTCTTGAACGAATCCATTATTAGAGAATTCTAAAATAAAATCTTAGATAAGAATAGAAGTTATTGGACTAGTAATTTTAAAAATGAACCACTCTATTATCGACACGAGTTGGTGCAGTGATTCATTTCAGAAAGTTCGACAAGCGTCACACTATACTAAAGGATGAAAAAAGAAAACTAACCAAAAAAGTGTCAACTAACTAGGCATTTTCAAAATAACATAAAAGCCCCTGCTGGGGATCCAAATATAGATCATTTAAAGGAAAAGTACTAGAACAATTACTTGACAGTAACAATATAAACATCTTGAATACAGGGGAACCCACAAGATTTAATATACAAACAGAAGAATCCTCAGTTATCGACCTGAGCATGTGTGATCCGATCTACAAACATCCTTAAATTGAGAAGTCCATCCCTACTTATACGGGAGTGATCACTTTCCTATTCTTATAACCCGTCCTTTTAAAACCGCCTTAACCGCTCCTCTCTCAAAATGGAAATTAGACCAGGCAAATTGGACACCCTTCTCAGACCAAGTAGACCAAAAACTTCCATATCTCCCTGACCCTAGTACCTCAAATATATCTTCAACTTATCTAAAATTCTCTGAGGTACTATTAGAAGCAGGCCACAAAGCAGTCAGAAAAACCAAAACTCTAAAAACTCAAACGCCATGTTTCAAAGCCATCAAAAAATAAAGCGAGTTTTTAACAAATTCAGACGATGCCCTACTACACAAAATCAAATACAATATAAAAAACTAAGAGCTGAATCTCGATATCAGATTAAGCAAACCAAAAAACAAAACTGGAAATCTTTCGTGGCATCCATCAACAGTCCCCTTTTTGCATTATGGAGGAAAATTCGTCAACTATCTGGAAAACAGCAAAACACCCAAATTAGTTTCTTAAAACATAATGATCAATTCATTCCCTCAACAGAAGAAATCACAGAAATTTTTGCAGACCTTTATAAACAAAATTCCAGCTCTAATAACTACTCCCCAAATTTTCTTCAATTTAAATTTAGAAATGAAAAGAAGGAGATAATGATCATAGAGAACACCGAAGACTACATGAACTCTCCAATTTTACTGGAAGAAATGGACGATGCGTTGTTTGGCATAAAAAACTCTTCTCCGGGTCCAGATGATATACCAATAATTTTTCTCCAAAAGCTAAGCACAAACGCTAGAACATACCTCCTTAATGTTTTAAACCAAATGTGGATTTAGTACTAGTTTCCAAACTCTTGGTCAGAATCATATATTATCCCAATCCTCAAACCCCAAAAACCGAAAACAGATCCCCAGTCCCATAGACCAATATCCCTAACCTCCTCAACCTGTAAGGTATTTGAGAAGATTATAAACCGTCGTCTTACATGGTTTCTGGAAGATAAAAAATTACTTATCCCGGAGCAAAACGGCTTATGTCAAAATAGATCAACGACGGATAACCTAGTTGATCTTGAATCCGAAGTTCACGAAGCACTAATTAACAAACAACACTTTCTAGCTATTTTCTGCGATATAACAAAAGCCTACGATTGCACATGGAGATATAGTATAGTAGAAAAGCTTCACTCCTGGGGTATTAATGGAAAATTCCTAAAATTTATTTAAAATTTTCTTCAACTTAGAACATTTAAGGTACGAGCAAATGAAACACTATCATCAACCCGCATCCAGGAAAATAGAGTCCCCCAAGGATCGGTGTTAAATGTAACTTTATTTCTTGTTGCAATTAACGACATCTTGGAACAATGTCAACATCCAGTAAAAGCAAATTCAAATTCACTGTCAAATTAAAAGGTATAGAAAGCTAAAAAAAAGTTTTTAGCTTTAGAACTATTTAAGATCGGAACTTGTTAAACATTAATTTGGAGGGATGTATAAATATGCAACAAATTGTAATTTTGTAAGGACACCAACCTGTAACCAGTATAGCTTCGAGGTTTATGTTTACCGGAAATTCATTATGGAAAATATCACTAGCACAAAGTTGGGTAGTTCTAATGTTCGAAAACCATTGAAATTTTTAAGTTATCCGAAATACTTATCAATGAAGTTTGTTTATTGTAGGCATAGAAAGTCAGAAGACAACTCAGAAATAAGCTGTTCAAGTCGTGGACGACGAGCATAAAAGCCATCACAATTCCACGATATCAGTATGAAGGTTGAGATTAATATTATCAGAAGCATCTTTTGCCGAATGTAACTTAGTTTTAATTTTTTTTAATTAGCTTGTAATATTAGATCATTAGATCTTTCATTAACTTTGTGTTTATTAATTGCAAAGTTAGAGTAAGTGATTTAATATCTGTTAAAAATTTTAATACTTCTGTGACATGGTTACAGCTACCGTAAGCGTTCTTGCTAAAGACAATTATATTATAAGGATGGGCAGTAAACGCTTCCGGGTTTTGTTTCTAAGCTTCTTGAATTGTTTGCTTGGAATCAATGGATAGACTGGAGTCGACAAAATAACTACGTTTTCGTTTTTTTTTTTGTATTTTAGGGGCTAGAGTAACTAGGAACTGTTTTAGGAATAGTTTGTTCTGTTGCGGGAATTTCCTTAGATTAAAGGTTTTGATCGCTTACAGATAATACATAAGAGCATGGCCTCTTAAGTGAAAGTGAAAAAGTTAAACATACCATATTTGAATGTTCAAATATGGTATCATTTTTGCAATTTTCTGGGGAGGGGGGGGGGGAACTCTTTCATAAGAAAGAGTAGAATTTTTAGATGGCAAGTTGTTTGATGAAGTACCGGGGCAATTAGACGCAACAGGTCCTAACTGTTTGCACATGAAACTTCTTGTTCGTAGACAAAAAAATCTATTATCACTGCCTTCTTCTTCTTATTTTTCTTTCTCTTTATAAGCAATTCTGTTTGTTGATTGGCGGATTAATACCTCTATGGAAGGTTGTCACTCCATCTTTTGCGCGGTTGTCTGTTACTTCTTTTGCGAATTGGTGACTTATCTCTTGCTATTTTGACGACACGGGTCTCCTGCATTTTGCTGAGATGGTTATTCCATTCTTTTTTTCTATTTTGAGCCTATTCACTTATACATACGTTACATTTTCTTCTAATGTCTTCACTTCTCTTTTGATCTCTCAGCGTATTTCCTGTTTTTTTTTTCTCAGTACTCTCATCTCTGCATCGTCTGCGTAATACAGTATTTTTATTTCTTTGTTTTCCATTCTTTATCCTCTTCCTTTGTTAACGATTTTGATGATTTCATCCATGATCGAATTGAAGAGCATGGGGCTCAATAAATTGCCTTGTCTTATTCCGCTGTCTATTTCTATACATTTCTATATCTGACACATAAATGCTGGTCTATTATACTCTAGTGATTTTTCCGTAATTTGCTTTATAACGAATATTGCATCTGTACACGATCTTTCACTACGGAAACCCTGTTGTTCATCTACTAAACTTATCCTCTGATTTATTAACACTTTTAAAATTTTAGTTGTACGTTTTAGCGTAGTATTTAACAAGTTAATACCTCTGTAGTTTTCTTTTTTTTTTATTTTCTTTTTTGAATAGTAGAATTAGTTCGTTTGTTCTCTATTCTTCCGGTATTTTATTGTGTTTTATAATTTTATTAATTAATGTTGTTAATTGTTCTGTCATTGCTGCACCATAATATTTCAGTAACTCGTTTATTATCCCGTCTTTACCTGCTGCTTTTCTGTTCTTCAGGTTTTCAAGTATATTTGAAACTTCCTGTACATTTATATTAAGCTCTTCATTTGTGGTAATTTCTGGTGTTTCCAATTCTAGCGTTGTTTAAAATTATCAAAGGAGAAAAAACATACACTTTATTGTTAAAGCTGAGGATATATATGAGTATTCATCAATTAGAATTCCAGCTTTAAGGAAGAACACGCGGAGGCTATTTAAAGACCAACACTCTTCTCTACATTTTGTGCCAGTTAATGTAGAATGTAAGGAAAGCTGTTCAAAATAATATCCTTTTTTTTTAAGAGACAAGTTTTCGAATACTTGGGTCTAATTTGGATAGGTGAGTAGGATTTTAAAAGTTGATCAACGAGATTTGAGTTCGCTAGATATATGCCGATCCTATTCTTATAGATTCAGGATGCAAAGGAAATATTTTTGGTCCGATGACATCACCAATAGTTTTAACGTAGTCTAAAAGTTTAAGATTTTCTTCTGCGTGAAGAACAACCGCCTGTTCTTTTTTGGGAAACATGGTCTCGGTGTAGATTTTACAGCGATTACGTATGAGGGGGATTCAGTTGTTAAACTGTTATTTGTAACATAGCAGACTGGTGAAACCAGTCTCTTGTATGCACTTTGTATAAATTAAATATAATTTATATTGATTTAATAATATAATGAAAGCAATACGTACAAAATTTGTCCAGACATCACTTTTCTAAATTACACTATTAAATCGAAATTAATACACTAATTATTACTACCAATAAGGCAACCTGGATTTTATTGTACTTGGAACACGTCTTACTTGTTCTAGTGCTAAAACAGGAATCCAATATTTGATTTGAATATTTATATCTAATATATCTAATTTTTGTAGAGCAGTTTATACTAATTTTCTACAAGTCATATTTGGCGAGATAAAGAGAGCATTTTTCTATATATAAACAAGATAAAACCAAATACATTTAGGTTGTATAAGTCATAGTATATTTTACTTCCATTTTCCTTGTTATGAATTGTACTTCCTCCGTGTAGAGGTAAATTAGCTTATACTTAATTAGTCCCAATAATTACTTGCAGCGAATTTGGAATACCTTATACGCCTGGCTGTTTCCTTGTGGTTAATTAAGTCAAACAAGTAGATATATTGTGTTGCAGCTTTGTGTGGAGCTAAATTTTTAATTACATTGTTAGACTCGTAGCAGGTATTCGTTTAGCAATAGTTTTGTTTTTAAACTACAGACATATTTAAAATTAAAGACACAAATATATTTCTTTTTCTTTCTTCTCTATTTTCGGTATTATTGAATCGTAGGCACTTTAAAAGTAATATAAATCTTTGTAGGGATATTGTTAGCCTGAAAATGTCAATTCTTGTTCCATATGTAGCCCAAAATAATAATTCGAAAACTTCACGAATTTATTCTGCATCCTTAGGCTTGGTGATACACTTATATTGGTAATTATAATTCTGAGCGACTAAACTGATTTTTTTATTAGCGCATTGAACAATATCTTCTACAATAATAATATTCACAAATAATTCCCAACAAGGAATGGGCAACTTGCAATGTTTTGCATAATTTTAAACACTGAGAAGCAGAGTAATTAAATTTTTTTGTTGTCTTCTCATCGATTTATTTGGACAGTTCTTTGCCTATTTTGTTTTCCTATCCGTCCAATAAAAAACCTAGACTGTCTTACGCTATCATCTTTAAACGTATTGTTGTCTTGAAAAGATTTTTGCGATGATAATTAACTTTCCTGATTAGAAGTTCCAGGCTGACAATTTTTCACTAATTGAAATTGGTTAACACATTCTTACCCTGGCGAAGGCTAACTTGCTGACTTTCATTTTCAGATTCGCTTTCTGCTTCTATCTCTGATCCAGGTAACTTATCTTGCCAAAGCTTTCGCTTTAGCTCATGATATTAAATGCAGGTAACACTTAGACGGGATAAAGTCAAAGATGGAAGCAAAAAAAAGTTTTGAGATCATTCATGTTTCGTAAATGTTGCTATAAAATCTCCTTTTGTTAATAAGTGAGGTTTTATTTCTAAATTTCTTTCTAAACGTAGTTCTTTGGGTTAAATTATTTGTATGTCCTAAGTTTGTAACTTGTTTTTTTTAAGATAAAGCAAAAAAGTGTCTTAGACCACTTTGCTCTACACGGATGTTATGAATTTTAAAACAAGTAAAATAAAATTGTATTTGGGACAAGTGGTATAAGTCCAACTTAGACCACTTTCCCTTAAAAAAATACTTTGCTTACTTTGTCGTACTGTCATAGTTGCTGACATCAAAGATAATGTTATATTAGGAATGAACGTAATGAATTTGCATAGATTTCACCTGAATTTTATGAATAAGGTAATCAACGTTAATAATCAAGGTTAAGTAGATGTTTCTTAATCGCTTTTGACCACTTCTTAGTGGATTTGACTTTTCCATTATCCACGGCGCCACGCTTTCTTTGCTGGCTTTATGACCAAGATAATTAACTTTATTTTTAAACAGCCGCTGGCACTTTTTGTGGTTTAACATCAATTGGACAGCTTTAAGTCAACTAAAAATATCTTACAAAATTCTCAGATGGTATTTAAAAATCTTACCAAAACGATTATATCTTCTAAATACACCAGGCACGTTTTCCAAGATAAGCTTATTTTCCATAAGCCTTTCAAATGTCGTAGAAGCATTACAGGGTCCAAATGGCATAACATTGAATTGTCACAATCCAGATCCTGTGGTGAAGGCTTTCTTCTTTATAGCTACTGGGTCCATTTCTACCTGCCAGTATCCAGACTTTAATTTCAAAGTAGAAAACAATTTACTCTTAATCTTTCTTGGTAACATTATTCAAAAACGGTTAATTCACACAGAACCTTGTAGTTCCGCTTTCTTCTTAACTAGGACCGCCGGAGAGACCCATGGGTTAATATAACGTTCTGTTACGCTGTCTTTCTTTATTTATTGAACATTTCAGATTTCTCTTTCTTCACCTTTGGTAATCGTCAGGCTGTTTAACGAATTGGCTTGGCATTATAAGTATTGATTTTATGTTTGACAATGGTACTTCTTTCTGTCTTTTTTCCTTTTGGTCCAAATATATCCCGATATCACCAAAAAAATTTCATTCATTTCCTTTTCTCCCACTACTGCAATCGTTTGGTCGAATTTCTCGTTGAAATTATCGGTTGTTGCCGTGGTGAATTATAGCCGTGGTGAATTACATATAAGCATCTTTAAAAATAAAAGCATCTTTATATTATACGATTAGGGGAAATCGGTACACATTGACAGAAAGTAAACAATAAAACACTGTTATTAACTAAATAAAATTTGCCGCCATAGTGCCACTAGCGCTGCAAGGCATACTTAAAAATACATTGCGTCCGCCGACAATACTTTATTTTAATATACGGAGTAGTAGATATTATAAGTATATAGTTATATAGATCGATAACCGAATGGTTAGCGATCACCGAATGGTTAGAGTAAAATTAGAGATAAAACATAATAAAAAAAGAAATAAATTTAAAAAAACGTGGAATACAGACACAGATAAACTAAAATCTAATACAGAACAATATAAACGCAAGTTAAAACCCGCAAAAGTATTAAATTCAGATAAACTTAGCTAAAATGAAATGAATGAAGTCATAACAAAGCAACTATTAAATGCAAGCTCAGAAGTGGCAACAGCTAACAGAAAACGAAAATCTAAAATAGATGTAGATAGAATAAAGATGGCCGATGGAATAAGGAAATCGGGAATTGGCAGCCATATGAAGCCAAAAGACCACGAAGAAGACCGCAAATGAGCTGGAGAGGCGATATTAAAAGAACTGTAGGACCAATGTAGAAACGTCTTACACCCAACATAGATGAATGGCGAGAATTAGGAGAGGCCTATATTCGGCAATCTGAATAGAGAGATGGGCTTAAAAAAAAAGTATTATAAGACGTGTTATTGTTCTTTGTGCCTGAGATCTAAAATCTATAGATAAATAAAGACCTATAAATAAATAGTTTTAGTTTTCGTATATATATATATATTGTTATAATACTTGTAATAAATGTCTTTTTACCTATAAATATCGTTGCCAATAACTGCCGGGTTTTACGTTTACATCCAACTGAAACTTTAAACCTGTGGTAGTACACATTGGAACATATAGTGGTGATAACATGTTTCATTGTGTACCATACTGAATCCTTCTATACCAATGGCATTCTATTTCAGGTGTACTATGGTAAGTAGTAAGAAATAAACATCAAGAGCGAAATTTACAAGTGAACAAATGGCAGCGGCTGTCACAGATGTTAAGAAAAAGGAACTTCACTTACCGTTGCGGCAAATATTTTTGGCATAAAATTTAGCACATTAAGGCTATATAGCAGACACGCAGAAATAGCAGAAAAAACAAAAGCTAATGGCATAATAATTTTAACCCTATCCCCACATAAAAGGAATAAGATACAACTTTTAGACAAATCAGATTTTTTTCTTTAAAAACTATTACCATAGTGCGATGGATTCGTGGCTTCTTAACCATCCCGTCGTTTTTATGGCACTATACCAAATACCAAAATGTGCTGGTATTGCCCACTTAAGATCAATGACACCTGAAAATATTATAAACGGCTTTAAATCGACAGGTATGTACCCTTTTAATAAACATGTTTTTAGTAAAACTTATTTTCTTTTATCGTCGATTACTGACAGACAAACTGACGATTTTTAAAACGTAAATAGATTCTACTATTCACGAAGAAAATTCATCTGTATCTTCATCTTTAGTTAATATTGCTTCTACTTTATCTAATACAACCCAAGACTCTGAACCGAACTTAACCCTTAAAATACCTTCAACATCAAAAAGTCCTTATGGGTATTCGATATATGGGGTTTTTTAAGAGCCGCACTTAGAAAAAATTCAAATCATAGACGGAAACCAAGGAAAAGTGTAATTTTAACGGGTATACTAGAAATGACCAGCGGCAGTCAAGAAAGTGGAACGAAATATTTGTAAAGCTTTAAACACAAAAGGCTGTAAAAAAGGACCCTTCTATAAAAAAACCAAGCCACGTGAAAGTGATTCAGAAGCGGATTCCGGAAGTTTAGAGTTGGCGGACTCATCAGATGATGAATTAAGTTCTCCTATGATGCAGGAACATAAGGACGGCTCAGAATCTGAACAATCGATATGCGCAATTGCTGAAAATACTAAAATTTTAAAAGAATCTTTTGTGTAAGCGAAATTTGAGAATAACATCCATTATGTAGCCAAAATTTTAGAAATTGTGAACTCTTATAAATTAAAAATTTTATATTTGAGAAGCACAAAAGTGTCAAATTAATTTTATTTTTCAAAATTTTTGAAATATATTCATATGGGTTTGAAATCTAATTTTGTTATGTTATTGCTTATAGATTTGGTTTTAGGTTTAAAAATTTCATTGTACGCTAACTTAACGATAAGAGAACTTTAAATGGAGATTTTTTCAAAGATTGCATTCCGATTTAAAGTACATTTCCTAAAAAATGTGTCATTGTGTACCAATCTCCCCTATTTAATCTGAGAAATTTGTTAATCTTGAATTCTGTCGAAGTAGTCCGCTTAAATTTGTGGTCTATTAAACAAGTAATCGGAATTAATCGGAGTTTTATTCTCACATTCATTCCAAGCAATGATCTAATTCTGCATAGCAATAACATTCCAACACGTAAAAACTACTATTTTCAATCACACTATTGGAAATGTGCTTTACATATTAATAAAGACCATTCGGGTTCAATTCGATGAAAATTATTCCTGAAAATGCCATTAGTTCGACAATGGAAGAATATACAACTTAATTAAAAGTTCTACGTGTAATTAAAACCATTAAATAGTTACAATTTCGGGAGGAACAAACTTTTACAATGCTGTTTAATTGGAAATTGAAGTTTCCGAAAACATTGATAAAATGTTTGAATTGTTGATAAAAGGTATTGTTTGATAAGTAGCACGGCAAACAAATAAGTTGAGAATAAAAGGTACATTTAACCTACAATGACTAATAAGTTTAAATTAATTAATGGTTTTCCTCATTTTATTTCAATTATCGATTTAATTATTGATATATAAAAAAGTCGCAGCAACACGGTAAGGAGAGTTTGAGAAAGTTTGGAACAAAAAATGTTAGAAGTACAACTAAAAGACAAGATTGGAAACTTAACCCTCCGTTAAAGACGTGACTAAGAATGACATATTTAGTGGCGGGAGGGATAAATGTCACCCATGAATTATAACTTTGTGTTTTGAAAAGGAGTTTTTAAAAATTATTTTATTTACTTTATACAAGTTTACAAAAGATAACAAACAAAAGTGATGAAACAAAAGTTAAGTTGCAAAAGTTTACCAGACAAAAGTTATGTAGCAAAAACTATGAAGCAAAAGTTATATTAATTGAAAAGTCCCTCTATTTATAATATTGTATTGTATTGCGTCGTCTCTATTCTCCTATAATGTGCAGATTCTATGGAATCCAGTGGCGTAACTCATGTTTTATTTGTCATTTTTTGGACTTTTAGTTTATTTTCTATGGAAATAATATAATTAGTAAAGTATATTTATCAAGATAAAACTAAAAAATTATTACAACAAAACTTTATTTTAAAGTAAACGATAATATATATATATATATATATATATATATATATATATATATATATATATATAATCAATAACCCTTCTACCCTAAGGTGTTGGGTGTAAAGTCTCTTTTTAGGTTTCATATACAAACTTCCTCCAATTCTTCTTGTTGCTTGCCAATTTCTTCGCTTGCTCCTTGGTGACTCCTCTCCTGTCTAAGATGGCAATTTCATCGTCCCAGGTCTTCATGGGTCTGCCTCTCGGTCTTTTTAAGGTTCTTCTCGCTTCCCACACTTGTTTCACTTGGCTTTTTTTATCCATCCTTACCATGTGGCCGTACCATCTCAGTTGGGCTTCTTCGATTTTCTTCTCTATTGATTAGACTTTAAGGCGTTCTCTTATTTCATCGTTCCGTATCGTGTCCATTCTGGTCACCCCTAGTACTCTTCTTAGATACTTCATTGAAATACTTTGCAGTTTATTTTTTAGTCTGGTGGTGAGCGTCCAGCTTTCACATCCAAATGTTAAGATAGGTACAAAAACTGTGTTGTAGATAGCTATCTTTGCTTTTTGGGATACTTCTTTTTTCGATAGGAATGTGCTCTTAATTGCGTGGTATATCCGGGAAGCGTTTGCTATTCGATTGTTTATCTCTGCTTCTTGTGTACCCCTACTCTCTAGTTGCACTCCCAGGTATTTAAAGGTTTCGACTTGTTCTAAAGTATAGTTATTGATTTTAATGTTTGTATGTTGGTCTGTTTTCCCACATACCATGACCTTGGTTTTACTTTCATTAATTCTCAGGTTACGTTTTTCGAGTTTATCTCTCCATATCTGGAGGTTTCTCTTAAATGCGTCCTTGTTTCTTCCAAATATGACAAGGTCATCTGCAAATGAGCACTCCGCTATCTGTATCATTTCCAGGTTTCTATGTCCAACAAATATTCTCGATGTTTCTTCTCTAGTTTCTTTCATTACATCATCTAGTATAATATTGAACAGGATGGGGCCTAGTACACCTCCTTGTCGTAAGCCATCATTGACTCTAAACTCTTCTGATTCCATATTATCTGTTCTTACTCTGTTTCTTGTGTTCTTGTATAGTTCTTCTACTTCTCTGTTTCTTAGGCTTTTGTCTATTTCGGTTCGCGGGGTTCTATCAAATGCTTTTTCGAGGTCTACGAAGGCTTGGTATAGTTCCGTGCTTGTATTTCGTGCATTTTGTATTAGATGCTTGAGTGTAAAAACATGGTCATGGATGCTTCTTCCCTTCCTGAAACCGCTCTGTGACTGCTTTAGCTTATGGTCTACTTCTTGTAGTAGTCTTTTCTCCAGTACTCGTTCGTAAACTTTGGAAGGGATACTCAGGAGAGTTATACCTCTGTAGTTGCTGCATTCTCGTCTGTCACCTTTTTTGAAAATGGGTAGAATGATGCCCACTTCCCAGTCTTTTGGGATCTTGTTCTCATTCCATGCTTTATTGCAAACTTTTCTAAGCATTTCATTTCCATTTTCTCCCATATTTTTTAGCATTTCCGCAGTTATCTTATCATAGCCAGCTGCCTTTCCTCTTTTGAGCCTGAGTATTATTTCTCTTATTTCTTCTATTGTTATTTCGTTTTGGTTTGGGTTCTCATATGGGTTTTCTTCAGTGTTGTCTATTTCATTATTATAGTCTTTTTGAGTCAGAAGGTCTTCGAAATATTCTCTCCACCTGTTCATAATATTTTCGTTCTCGCAGAGGATGTGGCCATCTTTGTTTTTAATTTGTTTTGGTGTTTGTTGTCTGTTCTCTGTTCTTAGGCTTCTCAGAGTTTTGTAAAATAGTTTTTGGTTAGTGTGGTAGTCCTTCTCCAGCGTATTCCCAAAATCCTCCCAGCTTTTCTTTTTTGCTTTAATCACCATGTCTTTTACTTTTGCCCTCTGTTGCTTATATTTTTGATAGCTTTCTGTATTCTGGTTCCCTAGATATTTCTTCCACGCTAACTTCTTGGATTTGACCTCTTCTTTTATTTCATTACTCCACCAATTCGTACATTGTCTGTTTGTATTGATTTAGCTATTCCAAAGATTTGCTTGCCCTCATCTAAGAGGGATTCTTTAAGTTTTTGCCAAGTTTCTTCTAAGCCATAGTTCTGGTTTAAGTGCTTTTGTAGACTATTATTCACATAGATTTTGTATTTCTGTGCTATTTTCTTATCTGCTAACTTGTATGACCTAATAACTGCATTGGTGCGATTTCTTGGGGTTGTGTCTCTTTTTCTTGGTACCTTCTGCGTGCGTTTTTGTTCCACACCGATATTAGTTCGGGATACTACCAGATAATGGTCGCTATATATTTCTGCTCCCCTTCTGACTCTGACATCTTTAATACATTGTCTTAAAGGTCTGTTTACCAATACATAGTCAATAATGGACTTTTCTCCTCTACTCTTGACTTCTCTGGTATATTTGTGCACATCTTTGTGTTGAAAAAACGAATTCATAATTATCAGGTCACTCTCTCTACAAAAGTCTATAATTCGTTGACCATTATTGTTTCTTACTTATTCTCCGTGTTGTCCTAGTACATCCGAGGATTCTTGGTCTTTTACGCCTACTCTACCATTGAGATCGCCAATTATTATTATGTTACTTTCTGCACTATCTATGATCTCCGTCGCCTTTTCCCAAAAAATGTCCTTGGTGTTCGCTCTTTCGGTATCGTTTGGTCCATATATAACAAAGATGTTGACTGGTTTCTTCTCTTCGGTTGTCATTCTAATTTTTAGTATCCTTTCGGTAATACATTCCCAATATTTAATGCTACTAGTCAAGTTTCTATTGATGAGACAACCAACTCTTTCACGTGCTCTTTCTGACGGGGGTACTCCACTGAGTATTAAAAAATGGCCATTTTCCAGAAACTGTGTGCTGTTACCTTTTCTTTTGGTCTCTGTGATTCCTAGTATGTCTATTTCAGCCTTATTAAATTCTTCTACAAGTTCAGCCTCCTTGCCGTTGAGACCTCTTACGTTCCATGTTCCTATTTTCCATCCTTCAGGTATTCTGGTTTTTTGAGTTGCCGTTGTTTTCACACTTTTAATCTCATTGATTGCAGTTTCTTTGTGTATTTGTAAGCGTTTCTGATCTTCCTCTTTTTTTAAGTTTCCATACTGGTCTTTGTATAGTGCTTTACTACTACTCATGTCCTTGTTCATTGCCTGTTTCGTCATCGTTTTTCCATTGCCGTTTTTTATTAGTTTTTTGGTTTGTCTATCTTATTTTCTTTATTATTCCATTTCCATTCTTCCTTATTTACCCACAATTTATTTGTGCCAATCTTTACGTCGTTGCCTTTATCTCTCTCTTCTCGTGCAATCATTCTTATAGTTTTTTGTATTTCTCTTTCTTTCATTGTGGTGTCGTTGTTGATATATATTTTTTCTTCCTTGTGGTTTTTTAGTTTGTACTTGTTCTTCATGACTTTGATTTTTTCTTCCTGATCTTCTAGTTCGATCAGACAGGTTTTTGTTCCCAACTTGTATGCATCTTTAATTTTGACCTCAATTCCCATATATGTTTTGGATATCTTCAGCATCGCCTCTTTTATTACTCTTTGATCATATTAATATCATATTAATATTATAATTATATTACTATTAATATACCATTCCACACTACATTGTTTTTCCTCCTTTGTTTTTCCATAAATTCCATATTCTCCTTGATTTCTTTCAATTCCTCTTTGATTTCTTTGTTTTCTTGTTTTAGGTCTTTGTTTTCCTTCTTTAACTTTTTGTTATCTTCGATGAGCTGTTCTATTGCTTCTTTACTGCTCTTTTGGTCGTTCTTTATCTCTGTGACATCTTTTGCCAACTTGTTCATCATTTCAATTATGGTATCTAGTTTTGATTTATGCTTATTCCGTGGTGAGTTTGTTAAGAGCTTTATATTCTTTGTATGCTCTCCTCTTTCTTCATCTTCGATGTCATCCTCAGCATCGCCTCTTTTATTACTCTTTGATCATAGGTATCTATTAATATACCATTCAACACTACATTGTTTTTCCTCCTTTGTTTTTCCATAAATTCCATATTCTCCTTGATTTCTTTCAATTCCTCTTTGATTTCTTTGTTTTCTTGTTTTAGGTCTTTGTTTTCCTTCTTTAACTTTTTGTTATCTTCGATGAGCTGTTCTATTGCTTCCTTACTGCTCTTTTGGTCGTTCTTTATCTCTGTGACATCTTTTGCCAACTTGTTCATCATTTCAATTATGGTATCTAGTTTTGATTCATGCTTATTCCGTGGTGAGTTTGTTGAGAGCTTTCTATTCTTTGTATGCTCTCCTCTTTCTTCATCTTCGATGTCATCCTCCCTCATTTTTCTTTTTATTCCGTCGTCCGTTACTGAGCTATCGCTTTCCTAATCTTTTCCTTTCTCCAAAAACTTTTTCATTATTCGGCGCCAGGCACTATCTTCCACCTCAACGATTCAGAGAAAACAGTGTCTACCGTTTATTTATTACAACCAGCTAAAATATTGTCGTCTGGGATATTTTGCTCACAGTGGCAACGTCGCATAAAAATTGGTGAAGACTTCAGCGAATGCTTTGCTTTTTATCGCGCTTATCAGTTAACCTCTTCGGTGTATTTTGGTTAATTGCTTATAATTATTTCACTGACTCACCTTTTAGAAGTCCACTTTTTATACTGCTGATTAGTTTTTAACTTTGTTTTGCACTCTAACTAATTTTGATTGTTTATTTCTCGTTGTAACTCTCGATAAATCGGGTTAGTTACAGCCGAAACAACAAATGTATTTATCTAATCGCTACCGCGTTGCCGAATCCCTCAAGTAAACGATAATACATTTACATAATCTCATTTTGATGGCAGTTTGTACAGATTTCTTTCAAATGGTCACCACAAACCCATTTAAACAGAATTTTGTGGTGGTGTTATCCCGAACCCTTTCACATACATAACTTCTTACTCAGGATCCGGTTCTAGCTTCGGCTAGCTGCTCATTTTAGTCAATACCAAGCAGCAGTTTTGAACGTTTTCCTAGCTGCTTTAAAATGTTTGAATTTGAAACTTTCGTTTTAATTAAGGTTTGATCAACTCCCAACTCAGGTTGTGCTAGAACCGAACACGTAATATTTTGTCGTTTATATGACGGTGATATTTGTAAATACAAAGCGTATTTATTGCGTAAATGTTTACCAGATTGTAGAACAGTACCATCAACCAACGTCTAGTGTTGCGCGCAACATTATTGTGTTGACAAAGATGGTCAACCAGGTCGACGCCAAAATTGGTCATATTATAAAAAGTCACGACCTCAGGTTTATTTTTATCTCCAGTAGACTCATCTATATCAACGGTGGCATGGAATGTGGATAAAACTAGTACAGCCTTGTTCTTTTCCGAACAATAGGACACCAAAGCACAGCATTCGGGAAAGCCGAATACGGAGGAGTGCTTTACTCTATGTGGTATAGGAAGGAATTCCTTTGGTATTTTTGGTTTATTTTTTCTCTTAGTTCCTACATAAGTTTAGTTCTTTTTCTGTAAAAAGCCTTTTTGCTAAACGAATACGGGTGAACCAGTTATCTCCTGTGATATTTCGATTGGATCCAGATACTGGTTCAATTAACTACAACACTTCTTGTCTCGAGTTGCTTAGTTGGTAAGGACCTTCTGGCTACCTACTTACATAGGCTTCCAAATTCAACGTGTCTTAGTGTTAGGTAAATTAAATACTTTCAGGTCGTATTTAGCCGGCTATCTCGGTATGTATTGCCTAAAGCTACGTTCACCTCTAAATACTAGAAGTTGTTGGTCGACTGTGAAATATTTACTTGATGAAAAGTAGGCTTAAAAATTGTTCAAAAGTAATTCCAGTACATCTGGTATTGGTGCCAATTTGTCAATGGCTTTTCACTTACCTTTATTAATACCACCACTGTTAAACCGTAAGCATAGCATCAAGAAGCGAAATCTGTATTTCCTCATAGATAATTAGCAAGATTCCAGATCATTTCCCTTTGAATTATCCCAGAAACTGTGTAAGTTTTTCCTGGATGATTGCAAAGAACCAATGAGGAACAATACACCAATAAATTCTCGAATTTTTGTTGAATTTGTAATGTAAATTTCGATCTCGTCGGAAATTTTTATTGATTCTATCTAGATAAATATTAGTGAATGATGATTCATAGTAATATTATATAGTAATAAACACTATTATTATTATGTGCACTAGTTCGTACGTTTTTTACATGACCTCTTTTCCTCCATTCTGTTAATGTTTTCTCCATTCTGTTAATGTTTCCTCCATTCTGTTTTTCCGTGTAATACTCTTCTGCTTAATTTTTTTGCCTTATAGAGTATCTTAGCATATACCCGAATTACTATAACTCTCTAAGACGACACTCAGTCCTAACTGCAAGACGCCAGAGTCTCGGACGCTTAGTCTTGTTCTTGCTCAAATCTTGCACTGTCAGTCTTGGTTTTGGTCTTGCTAAAATTAGGCGGTCTTGTTCTTGGTCTTGGATTTGCCAAAACGCAAAAACAAGACCAAGACTGCAAGACCAAGACCGATTCTGGGCACCACTAATCGAAAACCACTAATTAGTTATAGTATTTAGTTTTAGCATTTAGTATTAGTTTTTGTATTATTTTGTGGCATAGACTTTCGTCATTCGGCCAGTCTCGAAAGGTTATAATATATTCCTTAAGAAAGTATATTTATTATTAGTATTTATTAAAATATAATGCATCTCCGCTAAACCTAGGAAATTGTATCTATGCAAATGATAACTTTAATAAAATTTTGAGCTGTCCAGTTGATCTAAACCAAGGTCAATAATCTAAACACACACACACACACGCACACACACACACACACACACACACACACACACACACACAAAATGCTACCATTTGTTTGTATGTGCTAAAAAAGAAAGAAAGCGTTATCTTGTAGTCAACAGTATATGGCAACGATAAAGTAACTGGCACAAAAAATAAACCTGACGTAATTCAGTACTATAATAATACTAAAGGAGACGTAGACAATATGGAAAACCTTCTTTTACACTACCCTAGATGTAGCTTGCGAAGCCACCTATAAAATTTATAAAGAGAATAATCCACAGAGTGCTACTGAAACTTGTGAATGTCGAACTGTAATACAAGACTTAGAAAATCAACTAGTAATTCCTTACCTAATTGAGTGTATCTCAGAAAGACTTCTACCCATAGATTCAAATTTTACATCAGAGTCATTACCTCTTCGAGATTTCACGGGACGCCTCAAAATTGTTGGAAATTGCTACATTTTCATATCCTTTAAAATTTCAAATTAGGCATTTAAGAAACAAACCAAAGATGGTCAGTTGTTATCTGGAACAATATTATGGATGTAGGGCTCTCAATGTATTTATTTTATTTTTGACTAAACACTCCGACTATAAGAATGGACGAAATGATAAACGGAGAATATTCCTAAAGGAACTGTCCACATAATTAATTTTGCCCTACATGAATAGAAGAGCGGAAAACTCCAAAAGCATATTCCTAAAGACGTGGGAAAATTTGTGAAAATTAGCAACTACAATGAAGGGCCGACTGTCAACAAAATTGGATAAAAACGATGCTCCATATGTCCTTCCAAAAAGGATCGAAAATGCGAACGCGTTTAGGCCCATGTAATGCATTTATTTTCAAAGAACATTTAATTTACGTATGCAAAACATGCTACTCAATTAAGGTTTCTTTAATATTATCTGTTTTAATGTGTTACTTAAAAAAATTACTCACTAAAAGCCAATATACTAGTCGGGTTTTTTACCCATATGTTAATGTAAAGAACCGCCCAGTCATGCATTCTAGGGTTAAATAATAATTGAAGACTTATTACAAAAACAACATCCTTGTATTTTTAATGTCTTATATAAAATAGAAAAAACCTAGTTTCTTTGAGAGAATTGGAAATATTAATGATAATATTTGTACATATTCTAGAATAATGTGCATTTGTTTAAATGACTTCTTCTTCTTCTTTTTATATAGACATCACTCTGTCTGTTTTTCAATGTGCCTCCAGTAAGTTGTCGTTCCATCGTTTTCGTGGTCTTCCCACTGATCGTCTTCCTATTGGGGAACCGTCTCTTGCCATTTTACTAGACTATTTGTTGTCATTCGGCTTATATGATCGTTCTATTCTACTCTTTTATTTTTTACCAAGTTCTTGATGTTCTCCACCTTACATTTATAACGTATATCTGTACTTCTAGCTCTGTCTCATAGTGTCTTACCATCAATTTTTCCAAGTGTTTTCATCTCTGCTGTTTCTAACATCCTTTTTGTCCTCTCTGTATCAGGTCTTGTTTTTGCCGCGTATGTCATTATTGGTCTAATGACTGTTTGGTAAAATCTGCCTTTCGTTTCTTTCTCGTTATTTTTATTTCTCCATATTGTTTCATTTAGGCAGCCTGCGGGTCTATTTGCTCTATTCACTTGATCTTTCACTTCGGTTTCGAGCTTTCCGTAGTTAGATAATGTGATGCCTAGATATTTAAACTCCATCACTATTATCAGACCTTCCAGCTTCAATTTACATCTTAGTAAATTTGCTCTTGTAACCATGCATTTTGTTTGAATGTGTAGGTTAATTTTCATTAAAGGTCGTTTTTTAGAAAAACAACAGGAATCTTACATTAACATTTATGTAGTTCTTGTAAAAGTTTGTTACATATGTGGTTCTTGAACTAAACTTATAGGGTATGTAAGGGGATAAATGTTGTTTTTGTGAAAAGTCTCAGAAACAAAACGTTATTAATAAATTTAAAATATATTTATTCATGAAATGTACCGTGAATAAAAGTAAGTGGTAGAATTAAATGGACATTTACTAAGCCATGTAATTACTTCCAACTTGAAGGACCACCCACTGGCGTGGGTAATAAGAACACAAGCAGTTTAAACAATACGTAATTTATTAATTTAATGTTACTACAACTAAGTTAATACCTAGCCAAAGTTTTAGCGCAAGTTCTTTTATTGAAACCGCCGATCGCTGTCCACCATACACTAATCGCGACACTCTACACTAGCGCTGATACAGATTAAAATGTTACTGATAATTATCACTTCAACTAAGGATGTTTTCTTCAATATTAATATAGTTGATTAAGAATGAGCGTTCAGCTTTTAACTATAAGCTACATAACAATAATCAGGTATACTCAATACGCGAGAGTATCAGCTCTTAAACCAGAAATGCGTCGAATTTGATCGATTACGAAACTAACACTAACTAATATGCGAGAGGTAAACCTCTAACCAAATACCGACCAGCTAATCTGAGATACAATTTTATATTGACTACTTAAAATTCTGATTTTCAATGCCTGACTATTGCCAAGCGGTTTTCGGGGGACAACTTCGACATTTCTATACAAAGGTAGGTAAAACCCACCTTTTAACCTCTTTCTAACAGGAAAATTTTGGGAATTGGTCGGAGAAAGTTAATCTGTGGGTAAAAATATCTTTTCAATACATTATCGGCTTTCATGGGAATTTGCTGGAGAATTTACCTCGGTAGATTTTAAGACGTGTAAGTTAGTTGCTACCAGTAGCGTAGCAACACTTGGATACATTCCTTACAGAAATTTATCCAGTAAGTAAAGTAAAGTTGTTAAAGTTATTTAGAGCTGCTGTCAATAAAGTCACGATAGCGAATATGGTAGCCAACATGATATGCAACGATCGATAACGGTCATGGAACTAGAAGAAGAAGAAGTAAAGTAAAGTTATTAAAGTGTAATCTTCTGTGCCACTACTGTTGTCCTCGCTGTCCATATAATTAACAGATATTATTTCTTGGACAGATGAATTTAAATTCAAAGAATCGTAAAATTCCTGACTAACTGGATATAAAACATACTTCTTTAACTTCTGCAAATCTTTAGCTTTAGAAGGATTTAGTGCCAATGAGGACTTATATAGTTGCTTCAGTTCCAATTCTTTGGGCAACTTTCGTTTATGTCGTATGTTGATCCTGTACCATGGACCTGTAAATCTATATCTAACTAATACACATATGTAACTTCTTTACTCATTTTAATTATTCTAACTTCTTTTAGAATGGAGCAGCAATGACAGAACTAATAATAACATTAATTAATAAAATTATAAAACACAATAAAATACCGGAAGAATAGAGAACGAGCGAACTAATTCTACTATTCAAAAATAGAGATGAAAAACCGCCAGAAAACTACACAGTTATAAACTTGTTAAATACTACGCTAAAACTTACAACTAAAATTTTATAAGTGCTAATAAATCAGAGGATAAGATTAGCAGATGAACAACAGGGTTTTCGGTTAGAAGAAAGGAAGATCGTGTACAGATGCAATATTCGTTATAAAGGATATTACTGAGAAATAACTAAAGTATAACAGCATTTCTGTGCTGATTGTTTTAAAGAAAGCATTTGACAGAGTAAGACTCAAAGATGTAATCCATCTTCTGTGTAATAGGGAAGTGTAATAGGGAAAACAACAAAATGAAAGTCAGAATAGATAAACAACTTACAGAACCAATAGAAATAGGATCGGAATAAGACAAGGGGATTCATTGAGCCCCATGCTCTTTAATTTGATCATAGATGAAATCATCAAAAGCTTTAACACAGTAAGAAGATACAGAAAGAGAAACAAAGAAATAAAAATACTCTGTTACGCAGACGACGCAATATGCCCAAGATGAAGACAGTCTGCAAAGACTGGTCCGCAGAATTAACATAAGAGCAAAAGAATTTAATATGACAATCTCATCTCAGAAAACTGAAACAATAGTAGTCAGCAAAAAACAAACCAGATGTAAAATAAAAATTGGTAGCATCAGTATTGAACAAGTAATGGAAATAAAATACCTGGAAATTGCACCGTCTAGCTATGAAGACCTGGACAAAGAAGTGAGAGATCAAGTACAAAAAGCAAATAGACTAGCAGGATGCCTTAATAACACTATATGACGAAACAGACACATTAACACTGAGATGAAGTCAAGAATTTATAAAGTCAGTGTAAGACCAATAATTACATATGCCTCAGAAACAAGACCCGACACAGCCACAACGCAAAGGCTACTGAAAACGGCAGAGATGAGCGTACTGAGAAGAATAACAGGAAATACGCTAAAAGATCAAAAGAGAAGTGAAGATATTAGAAGAAAATGTAACGTACAATTTATAAATGAATGGACACAAAATAGATAAAAATATTGGAATAACCACATAAGCAGAATGGATTAGACCCATATCATCATATTAGCAAGAGATAAGTCACCAATCGGCAATTGCCGACGACCGCGCAAAAGATGGAGTAACAACCTTCCATAGAGGTATTAATCGGCCAATGAACAAGCAGAATTGCTTATAAAAAGGAAGAGGAAGATGAAAAAAAGAGCGGAAAACGAAAACTCTAAAAGCATATTCTTGTGAACATGAGAAAATTTGTGAAAACTGGTAACTGCAATAAGGACACGACTGTCAACAAAATTGTGAAAAAAAAACGATGCTTCAGGTGTCCTTCCAAAAAAGATCAAAAATGCGAAAGTGCTTAAGCCCGTATTATACATTTACGTGCAAAAAACATTTAATTTGCGTATGCAAGACATGTTATTCAATTAAGGTTTCTTTACTTTTATCTGTTTGAATATATTATTTCAAAAAATTGCTCAATAAAAGCCAATATACTAGTCGGGTATTTTTTACCCTTCTTCTTCTTCTTCTTCGCGCGACTAGGATTACTCCTGTTTGTCTGCCTCTTATTCTGTTTCAGTCGTTGTTGACTGTACATTATCTTTCCACCTTTTTGGCGGCCTTCCAACGGGTCTTCTGCTATACGGCTTGTTGTTTTTACAGATGTTCGCTAATCTATCTGGTCCCATTCGGTTTACATGTTCGTTCCAGTGTTTTTTTCTTGTTTTTATCCACCCTAACCATTTTTTACCCTAAACCACATTAAGATAACAGTAATATAGCGACAATGCGCTGTCCTGAGTTTTGAATTCGGTTAGGAAACCATGTTGGGGTTCTGTTACCCAGGACCTCCACGTGAAGAGCATTTGGCGGATAGTTGTGCCCCTATCGCGCATCAGAGTGCTATAGGGGGGAAAGGGATGGTCTGGAGCATTGGAGCGCGGTGGAGTGACCCCTGTTTTTACTCGAGTTAATACACCTCTCTCCAATGAATTGTTACACCCAAACGTAATTCTTAGGGGTGAACATTTTTCACAGGCTAGGTTTAATTAAATAGCTTGCTTGCATTTTTACCCATGTTATGTAAGTGTAAAGAACTGTCCAGTCATGAATTCTAGGGTTAAATAATAATTATTGTGTTAACCTAATTAATTTAACATATTCAAATTCCCACATCCACGACCTATGTGTCGCTAAAAAGTTTTGACTTAACTCGTATAAATTAAATGCCATCACATGTGCAATAACTTGCCAGACCGGCGATTTTTTTAATTTGCTTTTGACAATAGCTTCCGAGACTAAAGTTGAAATATAAAAATAGATTTTAACTTTTAATTTTCAAGATAATATTGATATTGCCGCTAAAAAAGTATGTTACAGATAGATAGCTCTCGAATAATATTTATAGTATCTACTTAATCTTAAGAAACGTCACCTACCGATCTTTAGAAAATATATGTGAACATTCGACTGTAGAGAGTATTAGTTTACGACGGTGCCGTCAGCAGAACTACATTGTATAAACGTAAAGAGGAAGGGTTTTCTCCAGAGAAATGAGGAAAAGAGAAAAACGAAATAAGTGTCTGGAGTTTGTCAGGGACACGAAGTACGAAATAAACACTGGGAATTTAGCATTACCCAAAGAGGTCAGGTCAAATTGGAAATTTTCGTTTTCGCTTTTTCTAACGAAGGTTTATTTTGATTTGCGAAAACCAATTTATTTAATTTAAATATAAAAAGATTGCTAAAATTCGGAATACTTTTTTCAAAAAAAAAAAGATTTTGTTTATTATAAGATCCTTATCTAATTTACTAATGTTCTTATTGGTTCAATTAAATAATTAGTAAACATAGATAAAATATGTTTGGTTATGTTATTGTTATGGTTTTGTAACAATATAATTTGCTTGTAGGATGGCTAGAAGGAGGGACTGAACAATTACTGAGCTTGTATATAAGGTAACAAAAAATTAAAACGTTTGCGAACTCGTGTTTTAATTGGAGAGCAAGAGCGTGATTCAAGATTCAAGAATTATTTAACTACGTTCACACATTTTACATTTGTTTGTAGCAAGTCAATTATATGCACAAGTAAAAAAGATAATATAACATACACAAAATACAATAGCAGATGAAAATACATTAATGCGCATAACATAAAATAAAACATAAATTATACAAAATCAGACATATACCAACATAGTGAGTACATCCATGTTCATGTTACTACCTTGAAGTGATCAAAGTATTTACTAACAGAGTAAAAAGCAAATCTCAAAAGGTATCTTTTCAGAGTTACTTTAAATTTATTCATCGAAAGTTGTTTTAAATCCTTAGGTAGGACATTGTTTATATTATAGTCAATTGAATTTTTTTGTCATTTACTCAAACGATACCTAACTCTTCTGATGTTATTTGCACCGCTTTTGTAATAGTTATGTAAGTCAGAGTGTTTAATTAAAGTATCCACGTTTTTATGTATTTCTACATTAACGCTATATAGCCATAATGTTGGAAAGGGCAATATCTTATATTTAATAAACAACGGTTTGCAAGATTCCAAGAAGCTAACTTTTGCCATTATTCTTATTGCTTTTTTTGCACTATAAATATTGTTAGGGCATTGCAAGATGCCCACAGAATTACACCATAGCTAAAAAATGAATGGAAAAGAGAAAAGTACGTTATTTTCAAGGTATTAACACTTGTAATAAGTTTTAATTGTCTGAGTAAAAATACGGTACTAGAAAGTTTACCTTTGAGATAGTCAATATGGTTATACCAAGTCAATGTGTTGTCAACTGTTATGCCCAACAATTTGACATTATTATTTTCAACACTCACATCGAAGGTAGACGAAAAAATTAAATTTTAAGTTTTGTTATCATTTAGTTTAAGTTTATTTGCTAAGAATCATGATTGAGCATTGGAATTTACATACTCAGATGTGGTTTCTAAAACTGAACGATTTTTATCAGAAAAAACAAAAGTAGTGTCATCTGCAAATAAAAAACTGTTTTAAATGGAGCCATGAAATTAGGCAAGACGTTAACATATATTATAAATAATAGAGGGACCAGAACTGATCCTTGTGTAACTCCATGCTTTATCTGTTTAAATTCAGAGAGATAATTTCCGTACTTGACTGCTTGGTATCTATCCTTTAGATACGATGAATTTAGTTCCAAAGAAGTACGTCTTATACCGTAAAAATGCAGTTTTTTTTAGCAAAATATCATGAGAAACACAGTCGAAGGCCTTTGAAAGATCACACAGCGTTATGGCAGAGTAATTATGCTTCTCAAGTCCATGAACTATGGCACTCATCACATCTAAAAGTGCATGTGTTGTGGAACGATCCTTTCTAAACCCATATTGTGAACTAGTTAAAAAGTTATTTGTTTCGAAATACGATATAAGACGCTTCTTCAGAAGTTTTTCGATTATTTTACTGAATATCGAAACGATGGAGATTGGTGTATAATTGTCTATAAGGTCAGGATCGCCCTTTTTAAAAATAAGAACAATCTTGGAGTATTTAAATGAAGTTGGGAGTACCCCGATTGAAAAAATACTATTAATGAGATGTGTTAAAGGTTTAGTAATTATTTCACTAGTGCTTTTGATAAAAGATTCGTTTAGCTCATTAGTATCCAAACAATTTGAATTTTTTAATGTTTTTATAACTTTGGATACTTCTTATTGATTGGTTTGAGAGAGAAAAAATGAATTCGATAGAGCTGGAAATTTTTGATAGTTCAAAATTGTGTCGTCTGGTGTATTTGAAAGGGATTTTATAATATTCTCAGCAATTTCAACAAAAAGTTATTAAAAGAGTCAGAAGATATGTTGGTTGTTGAATTATGTAAACCATTTGTTTTATTTCGCTCATAGTTAATTACCTTCCAACACGTCTTGGATCTACTCTCTGAAGTTAATGTCAATTTTTATATAAGGGGTAGCGACGTGCAATTTATAGTGAAACTTTTTTATTATTTTTTATTCGGTGCTCTCTTTTGTTTTTATTTTCGTAATAATATTTTACATAATTTTTTTATACCAGTATATAAACGAGTGAGTTTATGATTTTCCCATTTGACAACTTTAGTATTCCTTAACCGTTAAACTCTCATGGGTGGGTAAAAAATTCCCACCTAACGCATATTTCCTTGTAACGTATTTACTACGTGTTCCAAAATAATTTTTCAAAAATTTTTTAATGTTTAAAAGACGTCCCTTTAGTGAATCTTAATTCTTTTATAGAAATACGTATTATGTGTTAGTGCTTGTTTATATGTCGTGTTAAAAAGTAGTGAACGCAATTAATTCAAAATGAGCAATAAGCTTAATCTGAGAATAGGCCAGATCGCGAGATGGAATTAGAAATAGAGTAGATACAGAATAGTGCTAGTGATTCAGGTATTGAGTATGATGATAATGATTCCGATTTAAGCGAAACAAAAGATTTTATTTTACCACAATGAAGATTTTGAAATTGATGACCCTCAGAATGACAACACAAATGTAACTTCTGTGCATTAATATGTAAGTAAAATAAGTAGATCATCCTTTAAAAATTAGTAGACGATCGAAGCAAAGCATCTTCCGAGACAAGAAGGTCTTCGTAACGAAGGTATCGTTACGTCTATTACAGAGTCACTTTTAAAATTTCACCAGGATGACATAATTGACGTAATTATCCATCACAATAATGAAAAAGCTGAAAGTAAAAATTTGGAGAAAATCGAAAAATTTTACTAGTATTTTAATTTTGATAGGTGTAAATGCGGATACTAAGCTAAACTGCCATGATTTGTGATCAAAACCCGTTTGCAGGGCTATCTAGGTTAGTAACATGAGAAAAAACAGATTTGTAGATTTGTTAAATGCTTTGCGATTTGATAATAAAAACAAGGGGGCAAAAGCAAAATAAATTTGCACCGCTTAGAAATATCTTTGAATTATTGAACGACATATTCCTAAAATACTTGACGTCAGGAATAAATGTCGTTATTGCTAAGATGCTTTACCTGTTTAGAGGAAGGTGTCCTTATAAGGTTTTCATGATAGATAAACCAGGAAATTATGGGATTCAAATTTGGATGTTAGCAGATGGTTCTGAAATTGGAGGATTATTCTGAAAAGGTGGAAAGCACAACACCAGAGTCTAGATGATTAAAAGGTATTGTAAAGCGTCTAGTTAATCAAATAAAGAATACAAATTGCAAAGTTACTAAAGATCACTATTACACTTTTACAGGGTTAGAAAAAGAACTATATATGACGATTTTGGACTCACTTTGCTTGGTACCATGCAACAAAACCGCAAACATTCCTGGCGTCATCAAAAGTACTCAAGATAGGAAACTTACTTAATATGTTCGCATTTACATATTACTAGTTCGAAACTTCATCAGTTACTCTTTTGTTCTGTGTCTCTAGGATAAAGCCCACAAAATACTAATTTTCTACACAGCATGGTGACCATGTTGTAACCAAACAATAGACCAAATGACGAGGAAATACAATTCCAAGAAATCTACATGAAGGTGACCATTGTCAACATTCTTTACATTATAGTTTATTCGTCTTCCGGGTTTGGACCGTGTCATTTGTGAGTGACCCAAAAGTGGGTTCATCTCGACGTTTCGCTACAATTGTATGTAGCTTCTTCAGGAGAACAAAAAAGGAAAAAGAAAACAAAAGACAGGAAGATGGGTAGTTAGCAACGGTAACTCAGTTACTCAACGCAACCAGAGGCGAATACTAACTACCAAGATGGGCATTTGGTCACAGTAACTCAACTACTCAACGCAGCCAGTCACTCACAAATGACACGGTCCAAACCCGGAAGACGAATAAACTATAATTCTGACTCTGGCCGTGGAAGCCTACGATTTCATTCTTTACATTATTATTGCTTTCTTCAAAGCAATTTCCTTATTTACATTTAGCCATCCACTATGGAATATAAGCATTCGATAAAGCATTCGATAAAGTACGACATGAACATTTAATGAATGTCCTGAAATCAAAGAAGATTGACTACAACGACCTCAGGATCATATCAAATTTATACTATAAACAGCGAGCAAAAGTACGTGTTAACGAACAGCTGTCAGAAGAAATTGAAATTAGATGTGGAGTAAGACAGGGATGCGTATTGTCGCCAATTCTTTTTAACGCCTACTCCGAAGAGGTCCTGAAAAAAGCTCTTGAGGGTGAAACAGCTGGAATAAAGGTAAATGGAGTTCCCATTAACAACATTAGATATGCGGACGACACTGTGATTTTAGCCGAAAACATTGAAGATCTTCAGAGACTGGTGACCAGAATAGCAGAGTATGGAAAAGAGTATGGTCTAACAATGAATGTCAAGAAGACGAAATTTATGAGAATATCGAAAACTTAAAGAAATAACGAGAGTCTTCTAATAAACGAAACCAACGTCGAACAAGTGGACAAATATGCATACCTGGGAACAATGAATAACTCCACAAATGATTACAATCAGGAGATAAAAATAAGAATAGAAAAGGCTAGAGCAAATTTCAACAAAATGAGAAGAGTTCCATGTACCAGGGATTTAAAACTGGAACTAAGAGTTAGGTTGGCGAGGTGCTATGTTTTTTCGACCTTATTTTATGGAATGGAATCTTGGACCTTGAATGCTACATCAATGAAAAAACTGGAATCATTTGAGCTGTGGGTGTACAGAAGAATTCTGAAATGTCATGGACAGAACACGTCACAAACAAAGAGGTTCTGAGAAGGATGAACAAAGAAATGGAAATTTTAAATTCAATAAAAACAAAAAAATTGGAATATCTCGGACATATTACACGTGGAGAGAAATACACCTTGCTCCAACTGATTAGGAAGGGAAGGATCCAAGGAAAGAGAAGCATAGGGAGGCGTAGAATGTCATGGCTGCGCAACCTGAGAGAGTGGTACGGATGTACATCAAATGAACTTTCCCATCTCCGCCGCGGAGATGGCACTTGAAGAAGAAGATGGAATATAAAGAAATGTAATAGAAGGATTCTTTTCCTCCTGGAGCTAGGCTTCGAACTAATAAAATCTCTTGTTTACTGAAGGACTGAGAATATAGAGGGGTTAAATCTTCACTTGTAATTGCAATATTATGTCAAATAATTAAAGGCGTAAATGAAGCTTAATCTGAGAATAGACCTCATACTAAAAACGCGGTATTCCGTTTGAACTAAAGAAGCTATTGGTAGAAATAAAGGTGTAAAAAAACCATCATAGACAATCAAAGTATGTGCGAAGTGCAATTTATGTATGTGGAAAACATAGTTTTATTAAGTTATAGAGATGCTGCAGTACAGTATTACCACAATTGAGCATAAATATCTAAAATCAAAAAGTAAAAGCAAGCAAGAATCGATGACAGATAAAATATTGCAGATGATGGAAGAGCGAACAAAATTTAAAGGTAGAAATGATATCGAATACAAAAAGTTGGATAGATTATAAACGAGATAAAAGGTGCAAAAGAAGCATGGCTGACGGAGAAATGTACGGAAGATGAAAGACTACAACGCAAATATGACGATTTTTATATGCACAAAAAAGTTAAAGAGGTACATAATACCAGAAAACAATGCAATACAGGTACAGTTGTAGACATTGAAGGCCAAATTTTGACTACCATTAAAGATAAATTACGAATATGAAAAGAATATATGCAAGAATTATTCGAAGATGCAGCACGAAGTCCGAAAAAAATAAACAATCCCTACGGCCCAGAAATAACAAACTATGGCCATTAAGCGGATTAAAGATGGGAAATCACCAGGACCTGATCAGGTGTACGGAGAAATTTAAAAGCTATTAGAGGCACACCAAATCACAGCTCTTACGAAACTATTCAACAACATCTACGAGACTGGTTACTTACCAAAAGGCTGGCTACTATCAATATCCATTCCACTTCCTAAAAAACCAAATACTAGAAAATGTGAAGAACATAAATTAATTAGTTTGATGAGACATGTACTTAAAGTACTCCGTACTATCATTCACTAGCGCATATACACCAAATTAGAAGAACGGCTGAGTGAAGTTCGATTTGGATTGAAAGTTGGACCCGGAACGAGGAAAGCACTTTTTAGTTTGCAAGTTCTAATACAGAGAGCCAGGGATGTCAACTGCAATGTGTATGTATGTTTTATTGATTCCGAGAAGGCATTTGATAAAGTCCCACATGGAAAACTAATCGATATCCTAAAAACATCAGGACTCGATGGTAACGATATAAGACTGATCTCAAACTTATATCTCCAACAAAAAGCAACAGTACGATTAGAAAATGAAGTATCCGAGATCTTCACAGTCGAAAAAAGAGTTAGACCGGGTTTAACACCCAAATTACAAAAGGCGGTACACCGTTAGAAAGAGTGGAAAAATATGCTATTTGGGCTTCAATATTAAGGATACTGTCGCCAATTGCAGCTTTCGGAATTTGTGATTGGACAAATTACAACATAATTTCAGCCAGTCGCAATTCCCAAATCTATTGCTCGACTCCAGAATTATCATTGGTCGAAATGCAACAGCCAATGGTAAATTCCGAAGTTGGGCATTGGCGATCGTGCAGGTCCAGACGGCCCACAGCCAGAAGGACCGTTAATGACGGCTAAAAACCGTTAATGACGGTTAAAACCGTTGACCCAGATTTATGATATAAATACTGGTGCACGATGGCCAACAATTCAGATCTGGTCAGGATATGTCCGCAGATCCAGCCTTTTTGGCAAGTCGAGACCTTCTGGTTGATTTGGTTCCCAGAAACTCAAAACTCTGTTTTATTTACAGGAATTTTTGACAAAGTTTCAGAGTGAAACTTTGTCGGTTTGTGCTAAACCGCCATTTTTATTTTATTTTCAGATTCTTTTTGACTTAGTCAAAAATCTGATTTATTTTCAGCATTTTATTCGTCGCTACTGATAGACGAATTTTTGCTATTTCATATTTAATATTGTATTTTCTTTCAGGGATTTTTAAAGTCGTGTAAAAAATTACTTTTTCAGGTTCGCTAAGTTTCTTGACGGGACTTAGCCGTTTGGAACGTGAATTATATCCTTTGGAAAACAGTTTTTCCTACAGTTATTATTTAAACTTGATTTAAACTGACTAAAAGTCACTATACCTGACGTCCCACATCTATTTTCAGGGTCCTGGCACGATTTCTTCATATTCCTGACTTTTGGACTTTTGGAAATTTTCATAAAAATTTGAATATTTTTAATTGTTCTTAAACTGATCTTTGTTGTTTAAACTAACCAACTTTATTGCAGATTCTTAGTTTAAGACTAATTAACATAATTATCTTCCAGCTTCCAGACCTGGAGATAATTATATTTTCTTGCAGATTTTTAGTATTAGTACTTTGATTGTTGTTTATTTATCGCAATAAACACTATCTCTATGTGTTAAAAGGCATTTATTCCTAGCTAAGTGTCCATAGAGCACATCTATGGCCACTGACCGAGATCCCTATCCTCTTAGGTCAACTACAGCGATGGAAAGAGCGTGTACTCAGCCTGCTCTCCCTCCTGAGGGAGTTGAGAGTCTTTCGAGTTACCGACAATACTTGGGATCACAACTACAAAATAAAAACTCATATTGAAAATGACAGAAGCTCTATTAATAGCCTTTGGAAGATTCTCTGTAACTTATCCTTAAGTATCAATATACGCATAACAACTCTTAGATGTTACGTCTTTATAATACAAAAAGTTGGATAAGATTATAAAGGATATAAAAAGAGCAAAAGAAGCATGGCTGACGAAGAAATGTACGGAAGATGAAACACTACAACGCAAACATGACGATTTCCATATGCACAAAAAAATTAAAGAATTACAGATGTTACGTTAGACGTTACGTGTTAGATGTTAGGTCTTTATAGTGTCCTCCTCTATGGAATAGAAAGCGACGGCTCTCCACCTCTCGATTCCTACCCATTAGTCGCCTCTTACGAAAGGCAGGGCTTTCTGACCTCGGCCGTATTCTTATCTCCGCGAGCTGAACAGAGTCATATATACACCACACAAGTAACATAATTATTCTCCAGAGGCTAAGAAAAGACAAAGAAATTATTAACACCATAAAAAAAACAGAAAGTTGGCTTACTTTGGCCACATTGTGCGTAATTATAAATACCGACTTCTACAGTTGATTCTAAAAGGCAAGTTTGAGGGTAAGAGAGGACCTGGACGTAGACGTATATCCTGGCTGGCCAATCTGAGGAAGTGGACTGGTCCAACGTCAACTGATCTATTTCAAGCTGCTGTGAAAAGAATAAGATGGGTCAATGTGGTCGCCAACATCTCTAGAAGATAGGTATATTTAGAAGAAAAAGCAGTACACTGAAAGTCAGATTAGCCTTCTTATTTCCACCTTTTTTTTGATATAGTTCATTAGTTTCGTAAGTTCTTTTTGCTTAAAGTTCGTTAGTTTCGTAAGTTTTGTACATCGTTTATATTAATATTTTAGAAACTACGCTGTCTGTTAACTAAGCATAAAATTTAAAAGTTAAATCCATTTCTAGCATTTCTAATAACTCTCAATACATATATTAGCAACTTTCGAAGTGGACATTTTTTACAGACCCTTGGGCATATGTGGAACCTACATATTGTTTGGCATTTAAGGTTTGGGGGGAAGCACCTAATAATAGTTAAAAATCTTCTTCTTCTTCTACTTCTTGGAGATCTTTCGATCTGCTTAATTCTGAAGCTGCATCTGGTTAATTTCTAGATTGCCAACTATCCCTCCATCTTTTAGGTAGTCTTCCTGGAGGTCTTGAACCGGGCGGGTTATTTTCTAGGGCAATTTTTGGGAGTCTATTCTCATCCATTCGTCTTACATGACTGTACCACATCCTTTTATGCTGCCTTCCCCATCTTACAATATCTTGAATTTTGCACTGCTCTCTAACGTTTGTATTTCTCACCCTGTCTCCTCTTGTTTTGCCCACTATTGTTCTTAGGGTTTTCATTTCGGCAACCCTTAGCATCTGTTTCGTTTTGTTGGTATCTTCGCACACTTCTATGCCATATGTCATGATCGGTCGTATGCAAGTCTTGTATATTCTAATTTTACTATCTGTGGATATATACGGATTTAACCAGACTATCTTCCGCAGACATCCCGACAATGCGGATGCTTTGTTAATCTGACTCCTTAGGTCCTTTACTGGGTCGTGTCTGCTTGACATATCTATGCCCAGATATCTGAATTGCATCAAATGTTCTATGGGGTTGTTCTCAACTACTAACTTACATCTGAGCGAATCTTTTGCTATTGTCATACATTTAGTTTTGTTGGTAGAAATAGTTATATTTAGTTGGCAGCTTATTTGAAAGAATTAAAAGAGGTGTCGCTGAAGATCATCTTCTGATTCGGCAATAATTGCTGCATCATCGACGTAACACACCATACCAATTCTTTTGTTGCCCATTCTGTATCCGAGATTGAGACATGTTACTTTGTTTATAATTTTGCCCATGAGTAGGTTAAACAAGAAGGGGCTTAAACTGTCGCTTTGTCTAATTCCTCCCGGTGTTAGAATATTTTCAGTGAATTGGTCTCCTTCTCTAACTTTGGTTACATTGTTGTTATTTAGGTTATGGACTATATTTGTTATGTTGGTCGGTGTTTTATTTTCTATTGATATATTAAGAATGTCTCCCAGGCGGACCCTGTCGAACGCCTTCGTCAGATCAATGAAGCAAAGATACGCTGGTATGCCGAACTCTATAGCTTTTTCTTTTATTTGTTTTATTATGAATACTGCATCTGTTATAGACCGCCCTTATGTAAAACTTTGTTGTTCTTCAGTATTAGTGATTTGCCTTTCCAATTTGTCCTTAAGAATACTAGTGAAAAGTTTCATCATTGTATTTAAGAGGGTTACTCCTATGTGGTTTTGTGGGAAAGTTTTTTGTCTTTTTTTAAATATGGAGATTGTGGTACTCTTATGCCATTCCTCTGGTGTTTCTGTGTCGTTTAAGATTTTGTTAAATAGGTGTGACAGTTTACTTGCACGTTCAGGGCCTCCATATTTTAAAAGTTCATTCGGTATACCATAGTTTAAAATAAACAGTCAAATTAAAAAATGATAAGCTAAAGATAAGTGGCAAAAAAATACATATTGTGAGCCCTTGAGAACATAATCATTAAGGGATATGAATAAGACTATCAGTTAATTTTAAATATTATGGAAAAAATTTAATTAACCACTATCAATTTGACAAAAAACCTTTACCCGTATAACGCGTATAACGTTTATCAAATATACTTGAATTTATGTTTATTAAAACGAAGTAATGGTGGTGTAAACCAAGAAAAAAAGTCATCCAGAGAGAACATTTTAAAATATTTTTTATTACACGCGCTAAAAGAGACGTTTCAAAAAAGAAATACAGAAATGGAGTTATTTCTGCATTTCTCGACTGAAGCATTAACATTAAATGAAAAACAAATGTTTGTTTGTATTAAATCATTCCTTGCTTATGAATATAAGCGCCAAATTAAAAATAAACAACTGTTTATATTATAGAACCGTTTGGTCTTGACATGCTTATCGGAATTTCGTGTTTTGTAATTATAATTCGGTGTAAACCAACTAAAATTTGAAACTGAAACTGAAATTTATTATTAAATATTACTTGCTTTTTAACAAAACGTTAACTAAGTATAACGTCATATTGACTAGAAAGACAAATAATAAAAGGTATATAATAATAAAAATAATCCCTACAATAGTCACAAGAAAACTTAAAGAACCTAAAGTAAAAGAATGCCTTCAACATGAACTGCATGTGAACTGCAGCAAATTGAACACAAACACCAATGATATTGACGAGTACTGGGATCGACTAAAACATTGTCTACTGGAACCCTATAAAGAAATACTAAAAACTTCCGCAAGAAGAGAAGAAAAAAAGAAGAAACGAAAAAAAGAAGAAAATAAGAAGAAGAAGAAAAGAAGAATAAATAAATGACGAAATACTTAATATGATGGAACAACGGAGACAATTTAAAAACAAAGACAACAATAAATACAGAGAGATAAACCACGAGATCAGGAAGATGATAAAGCAGGCAACAGAAAAATACTTTGAAGAGAAATGCAAAGAGATCGAAGACCTTCAAACTAAATATGATCTGTTTAACCTACACAAGAAAGTTAAAGAACTGACAGGATTAAGAAAACAAAATCCAATTCGTGCAATTCTGGATAGACACGGGACTACTATAACACATACGGACGAGAAAATACAAAGATGGGCAGAATATATCGACGAATTGTTCGATGATGAAAGAGGAGATCTGGAGCACATAGAACGTACGTCCGAAGAAATAGGTTATATATAGGAAATATTACAAAAGAAAAAATATTACACGCATTAAAAACAATGAAGAGTGGGAAAAGCCCTGGACCTGACATGGTTCCTTTAGAAATCCTAAAAATTCTAGATAAGAAGCAAATTGATGTTTTAGTGACACTCTTGAACCAAATTTATAGTTCAGACGTATTACCCAAAGAGTGGTTAACATCGATTTTTATTTGTCTCCCCAAAAAGAAAAACGTACGAGAATGCAGCGATTACCGCACCATTAGCTAAATGTCTCATATGCTAAAGTTACTACTTAAAGTCATCCATAACCGAAATATCACAAACTGGACATATACGTTAATGATACACAATTCGGTTTTTGCAAAGGCCTAGGGCCGCATGAAGCTCTTTTTTTACTTAATATACTGATACAAAGATGCCTGGACGTCAATCAAGATATATACGTATACTTTATTGTACGACATAAACAATTATAGAATGTCCTGAAATCAAAGAAGATTGACTACAACGACCTCAGGATCATATCAAATTTATACTACAAACAGCGAGCAAAAGTAAGTGTTAAGGAACAGCTATCAGAAGAAATTGAAATAAGATGTGGAGTGAGACAGGGATGCGTATTATCGCCAATTCTTTTTAATGCCTACTCCGAAGAGATCCTGAAAAACGCTCTTGAGGGTGAAACAGCTGGAATAAAGGTAAATGGAATTACCAATAACAACATTAGATATGCGGACGACACTGTGATCTTAGCCAAAAATATTGAAGATCTTCAGAGACTGGTGACCAGAATAGCGGAGTATGGAAAAGGATAGGGTCTAACAATGAATGTCAAGAAGATGAAATTTACGAGAATATCGAAAACTCAAAGAAATAACGAGAATCTTCAAATAAACGGAACAACGTCGAACAAGTGGACAAATATGCATATCTTGGAACAATGATTAACTTCACAAATGATTATACTCAGGAGATCAAAATCAGAATAGAAAAGGCTAAAGCAAATTTCAACAAAATGAAAATAGTATTATGTACAAGGGATTTAAAATTGGAACTAAGAGTTAGGTTGGCGAGATGCTATGTTTTTTCGACTTTATTTTATGGAATGGAATCTTGGACCTCGAATAGGAGATTAATAAAAAAACTGGAATCATTCGAGCTGTGGGTGTATAGAAGAATTCTGAAAATATCGTGGACAGAACACATCACAAACAAAGAGGTTCTGAGAAGAATGAATAGAGAAATAGAAGTTTTAAATATAATTAAAACAAGAAAATTGGAATATCTCGGACATATTACACGTGAAGAGAAATACACCTTGCTCCAACTGATTATGCAGGGAAAGATCCAAAGAAAGATAAGCATAGAGAGGCGTAGAATGTCATGGCTGCGCAACCTGGAGTGGTACGGATGTACATCAAATGAACTTTTCAGAGCAGCCGTCTCAAAAGTCCGAATAGCTATGATGATTGCCGACCTCCCCGCGGAGATGTCACTTGAAGAAGAATAATAAAAATGTTTTTACGAGAATAGCGAAGGTGTTACTTTAGTATTAATTTAAAATTTTAACTTGGGTATCTTTTTAGATACTGACTACAATTATTATGAGTATGAATCTTATTTTCGAATAATTTGTAAGGTAATACATTTAATTTTGTTAATAAGAAGAATTATTAGCTTTATTGTTAATATTTTATTACCAAAATTTTTCACTACAATTTAGAAAGAATAAAATTGTAATTTTCGACTTATATCGAATCAAAAGACAATCCATAATAATTAAAGGGTGAGCGGGAGAACAATAAATGTCTATCAAAAAGCACTTTCGGTAAAATAAAAAGCAAAGTTACATATTCAGTAACTACCTAACTATAATTTAAAAACTAATTGTTTGGTAATATCTGTACTCTAGAATATGTGCTTCAATAGCATTTGAAAGGTATTGTGGAGAGTAAGGTTATTTAAAATGAGCAATTTTGGGTACAAAACAGGTTTATTTGACATGTCAAATGATGTTTATACAATTTTAAAAACATTTTACAAACAAAAAATATCCTTTCAATCTTCTTCGTCTAGAAGGTAGTCCAAGTAAAGGTCTTTATCGTTTTCATTACTGTTTTAAGACGTTTTTAACTTATCATAAAAATCATTTGCATCTGGGTTTACCGTCTTTACCGTTTTCATTATTGTTTTAAGATCATTGTCATTAAGATATTGTTATCATTTAAGATGCTGCAGGTCACTGAACTTGGGTTGAGAAATTAGGATTGGGTCTTTGTAAAGGTTTTTTAAATTCACTTTTAATGAAGCTGGTTTTCCTTAGAATTTTCATGTTTTCAAAGGTTTTCACATAACATCCGTGCTTAAGTACATACCGTAGCATGTATTTCGATAAAAAACTTTTGTGGGATGTACTGCTTCAACTTTTAAAGTGCCAAGTACTTGGTCCATGCACTGAAAAAATCTTTTTATGGTCAATCACAGCGAACGGTGAAGATTGTATAATTTAACGTAGGACTTTTTATTTATGTAGCCCATGATTTTATTAAGGTATGAGTTACTTGAAATTGAAAAAAATAATATAATGATGATGAAACGATGTGTTTCAGACAAGATATAATGGAAGTAACGAATAACAGGACAGTTTCTGTTTTGTCAGGCAAAAATTTTTCCACAAAACTATTGAGCATACAACATACATCATCTGACCCCTTACCCCCTTACGAGTAACTGTTTTATAGTATTTGTAGAAAGCTACATCTCCGCTGGATTGAACGTGAATATTGAAGCTGTGGAGACTCAGTTTTTTTGTGTAATAGACATCATTCGTAGTGAATTTAGTAGTCGGTTTGATTTTTTTAAAATCCATAGTAATAGCTGCTGCAGTGTCTTTCTTTCTACTAATTTTATTGAATATTTTTAACTGAATAAAATTTTTGAGCTATTGCAAGTTGAAGTTTACATTCTGTTTTCAGGTTCTTCTACTTCACTACTTCAAAGTATTACATGTAGGTACTACACGTATCTTTTTGGGAAAGAGCAAGAGATATGTTGAATTCATTGTTGAAGTTTGATCGAAATGCGTCGTAGTGCACAGAGTTTTTAGGGTAGAAGTCGTTGTACATTTTGCTTTGAATTTTGACAAATTAAGATCTTCAGATAAATATAATTTTTCTGAGAATTTCAGAGAATTGTCTGATTTGCGTCTTTTCAAAGATTTTATAAAGTCAGTCACCAATGTATGGTTTTCTTCTGAAAAGTTTATGTCGTCAGTGTGAATATTTTCCCTTTCCATCTTTTGGGCTACAACCATAAGCCAATGTAAGATTTTCTTCTTTAGTTTATATGGTCAGTGTGAATATTTTACCCTTCCTTCTTTCGGACTACAACCATAAGAAAGTAGCGATTTCTGAATAGTATGAACCCTTCTATAAGTAATTCCAAATAGAGAAATAAAAGCTTTGAAGTAAACAGTTGCATTCTGTATGGCCCCATCAACTTTTGCTTAAACTCTAAAACGATACATTGCATTTTTTTGCGATTAAAAACATTTGGGTTCGAGCACTATTTCCGCTTTTGCACGATAATAACAGAAATCAGTCCTGGGAGAAAGGAATTTTGTTCGTCGCAAGTCTTCAGATTATTAAAATAGGAAATCAATATTTTTCTTTAACATTCTGTAATTTTATGAAAACATTTAAATCAAATTCACTTACAGTCTGGACCTGTCTCGTATGTTGACAGTCTTAATTTTTTCATCACGTAGTTTATTCTTCCCATCTATTTTCTTTTTTTTTCGTAAATTTTGTTAATACCTTTCCCACTTAATCACTACTTTCATCTAAATCGCAGTCCATACCTCTCACAAAACAAATATTAACTAAAAAACACTGAGGCATACAACAAAGCTTACGAGCTTGAACAAAATATGACAACAAATAGAATGGTAATAGCCATCACTCACTAAATATTTTCTCAAGCACTAGAGTTTTGTTTGAATGACGAACTTTTTAACGGATCTCTTATCGTTCTCTCCCCTTCGCTCGCGATTTTCATCGTTGTTCCAATCTTCTGACGTGTTTTTAAGACGATTCTCAACTTTATTTTCCCTTGGCTATTTACAGACTGATAGTACTCTTCCTAAACCAACAAATGGCGTAAGAATCGCAAAATGAAAAAAAATTGACATTCATCGTTTTTCTCCTGACCCTTCAATAATTAGTTTGGGCAGAATGCAGCCACCAATTTTTTAACTTTCCTATTGGCGCGCCCACCAAATTAACTAAAAGGTTCGGGAATATATCACCGACATAATACGCGTCTTTATAGTATTTTAGGCAATTATTGAAAATAACAATAACTATATAATGTTTATTTAAATCTACAGAGGGTTATTCTAAAAGATTGGTCCGGACAGGAAATCATTATAAAAGTAAAATCTCAACATTTACATTATAATTATGGTTTTGAAAAATATGAAAAAACATGAATTTTATGTTAGTTTGATGATATTTCCAAGAATAAATTACTTTAACTGCTTTTCTCTGTCGTCTACGAAATTTTATATATCACTTGAATCACCACCCATAATCATATTTTTATGTGCTTCAAAATCTTCTCGATTATCGAAGTAAAAATAATTTTGTTTTTGCTAGTCCTATTGACAAAAAAGTACCTTTTTGTAATTATTATTACATTAAATATGTGAAAACGAGTTAAATTTACAACATACTCATAATAATATCGTTTGAATCAATAAAACTATTAAAACTTACATAAGTCGTGCGTATTTAACAAATCTCTCTCTCTTCAGTCCTGATCCCTCGGAGAAAGTGTAGTGGTCATCGGGATGTCGTATATTGTTCGCCTCCAAAAATCTCTGCCTCTGGTCATTTCTTTTAACTCATGCATAGGTCTTCTGCATATTAATATGTAATTAAGTCGATCCATCCTATTGGGGATCTTCTTCGTGATCTTTGACTGTATATCTTTCCTTGGATAGCAACTCTTGACATACTTTCTGTTTCTTGAATGTTTAATTGTTGGAGATGGACTTTGCTGGGGAGCCATTTGCTGACCTAAAAATAAGGTATAAGGTATATTTAGTAAAAAAATTCGAAAAAATGCAGTGTTTTGTGTGCAAATTAAATTACGGTTTGTAAATTAAATTAATTTTGTCAATTTTTTTCTATTTTGAAAATGTACTACAATCCCCGCGCCAATCCTCTCGCTAACCCCCACGCCAACCTCCACCAAAACCACGTCACCATCAACGGTATAAATGTACCGTCCTTTGTTCCCAGTAGCATTAATGCATTGGTTAGTAATCAGTGTAGTCGTGTCTGGGGTTTTGGGAGACTTAGATCTTAAAAGCCCTGAAGAAGACATCAAAGAGTATGTCGAAAGGTCGGTGCAATAATAATCGACGCGGTTCTATAATATTTACAGATGGTAATTTGTTGAATCGTAGCTTTTTAAATATTATTGTATATAAGTTGGTATCTTTCAGTGGGCAACGACCGTAGAATGCTAGCCGTTAATTTAAAATTGATACTATAAGTTATTCTTCTACAGAAAATCTTAATTCTTTACGTCTTTACTTTATGTCATTTAGCTAAATATTAAAAGAAAAAGTCGATTAAAGATTTGTAAGGTCTATTTCCTGATCACTAATTATATTTTGTTACTGCCAGCTGCCAGCTACCAATGTTGGAATAATTGTTTTGCATAAAAACGCAGACAATTTAGATAAAATGTTAAAACGGCCGTAATTTAGCCAAATTGTTAATAATATGAACAATCTAATTGTTTAAGTTTTATTTACAAATATAAATTTCGTTTTGTTTTTCACAAATTTAAATCCTCCTCCTCCTAATCCCTTTTGGGATGCGGTGACACCATCAGGCCTTTACAGTTTTTTCACGATTTCCCTCCATTCTTTCCTGTCCTGGGATAGTTGTTCGGCTTTATGTAACCCTTGGTTAATAAATATTTTTGTTTGATCTACCCAACGGCCTGGAGATATTTCCCTAGGTCTCTTTTCTTCAACTATACCCTCGACTATCAGTTTTTTTATCCTGTTCTTCTAGCAATGTGTATAAAATACTGCAAATATCTCTGTTGTATTTATTTAAGCAATCTATCCTTTACTTTAAGTTGTTCTAATATCGATATATTAGTGCTATGATCAATCCAGTATATTCTTAACATGCGGCGGTATACCCACATGTCAAATGCGTCTTGTTTATTTTTATCCGCTTTATTTAAGTTCTTCGTTTTGAAAGCATATGTGGCTATGGGAAAAATAAGTGCCCTTAGAAGCCTTAGTTTTGTGTGTATTATTATGCTAGAATTTTTTAAATTGTTACCAGTTTCATCATCTCTCTGTCACACCCTCCGTCATTTGTTATTAGGGACCCCAGGTGTATGAAACTATTTACTACTTCAAAGCCCCCAATTTCTTTAATGTGTTAAAGATTATTCGGAGCTCTGTCTACTATCATGATCTTTGTCTTACTCCTATTTAGCTTTAGTCCGTATGTTTTGCTTTTCTCCTCCAGACATCTCATTATATCTTCCATTCCTTCTTGATTTGCCGCGATTATTAAAGTGTCATCAGCATAACTCAAGTTACTGATTTTTTGACCTCCTGCTGATATTCCACCCTTCTATCCATCTAGTGCCTTTCGCATAATGTGTTCGTTGTAGATATTAAACAGAGTTGGCGAGATTATGCATCCCTGCCTGACACCTGCCTGAAATGATCGGAATAGGTGTTGTTTATTTTTACTGTGCACTTATTATTTTCATATAGACTTTTAATTAGTTAAATTAAGTGATGGGGTGTTCCCATTTCCGCTAGTATGGATCATGGCTGCTGCCATTTGGCTTTATTGAAGGCCTTTGTGTAATCCATAAAGTACATAAGCATAGGAGTCTTGAATTCACGAGTTTTTTCGATTAGCTTTCTGACATTAAAAATGTGTTCTCTTGTGCCTTTTTCTGGGACAAATCCCGCTTATTCTTCTGATATCTGAGGCAATAGAAAAGCTTTTAGTCTTTTATGTATTACATGAAGTAGAACCTTGCTTGCATTGGTAATTAGAATTACCGTTCTATAGATCTGGTATGCACCAGGAGATTTTCTATTTTTTAACTTTTTTATTCCTTTTTCTACCTCTGAATCTAGAATGTTTGGTTCTCTCTCTGTAGTGAGCTCGTCGTGGTTTGCATTCTGAAGATCATCTGCATATATACGTTGACAATATTTTCTTCCTACCTCCGCAATCATTGCACATCATCGCACCAATGTGTCGGTCCTCGTTAATAGCCGTGGCCATTCGTCTTGCGAAAATTTTGCATTGCGATGTTGTCGTCAACGTACCTATTAATATGTTCATACCTGTAAACATATTATGGAATGTGACAAATGTAAACCATGGTACAATGAATAGACAAGGTATGATACATAATGTTCCAAAATCGGTTCGCTTTCGCGCATGACGTACTCAAGAACGCTTATTCCCGCAACATTTGAATGTAGTTGTATAGGAAAGACTTTTAATTTTAAGTTTTTTTTTTTAATAATTTGGCTAATTTAATTATAGTAATTATAAAGAGATGATAAAATTATGTTATTATAATATTTAATCATAAATAAAATTTTGAAGTTAATTTAAGTTTATTGATTTTGGGTACAGTTATTTTGTTAACATAGATATCCTTTATAAAACAAGTTTTAATTATCTTTTATTACACGTAGGTACAGCTTAATTAACTTATACTCCAGAGTTCGATATTTCAGATGTTTAAAAGATACAAAAAAGTGGTAATGAAGCTACACAAAATTTGTACGTATATACCTACTGAACTAAACACAAAATCAAAATAAATAATGATAAAGTCAACTTTATTTATATCGAATGAGATAGCTGGCCATCAAATATGAGTGTAGTGAGGTCACACAATATTGCACAATATTTTAAATAACATCTTTTGTAATATTCACACATAAAATTATCTTGGTATTGTTTATAATAACGATATCATTATATATTTTAATAATGATAGCATGATTTAACAAAGAAAAATATGTTATTTTGGAAGATGCTAAATTGATTTCCTCCGAAACAGTTCTTATTACAAATTGCATAGCAGGCTGAAGATAGTTTCTTACTTAACAAAGTGATATGAGAGAACCATTTAAAGTTTCATGACTAATAATTAATAAAAATAAAAATTTAGACTTACGTCGTTGACCTAGAAGTAGTAAGAAGCTGCTCAACATACTTTTCGGACTCTGTGTTCTGCTCTTTGTACGCGTTTCTTTTGGTTGGTTAAAAGGGTAGCCGATTTTGATTTAGGCAAATAAAGACCAGGTACTGCCTCAGATTTTTTAGAAACGTAATTTAAAAGTTCGTGTTGTAGATTTCTTTAGTAATCTTCATTTTTAAAATATTTAGAACAAATTCTTGCAGTATTACAATTAAAATTATCCTATCTACAACAAGATATAATCCACAGTTTTCTGGTCACACTATCTTTAGGAAATGTATGAAACCTAAAGATTTTATCTTCATTGTCACTATTGAAACAAGAAATTGCACAGCGCACTTTGAAAAAGGTACAAAACCAGATATACAATGGCAAATAAAAACTTTCAGTTTTACAAAAAAAAAATACCATACAGTATAAATAAACAGTAACTAAACAGCACAAGTACATACAAGTCTCAGACACAGGTGCGCCTTACTGGTAATTTTTAACGCGCTCGTCTGGGATACGACCGCAGGTTAAATTTTACCCATCAAATTTTTTAAGCCCTTGCGAAGTGGATATTTGTATAAAGACACATATGTAAGCATATATATAAATTATTCTTCTATTATAAAATAGATGACCCAGTCAGTATTGAGTTACTTTAAAATATATTTATTATCTCATAACTTGCAATTTGCAATAGTCACCATTGATAACCGATATTATTGTTGAACTTTTGTTTTTATACAAGCTTTCTGTCTTGCCGGTGTAAAGTCGTCTGAAGTCGATATTTATTGTGTTTTGCGTTTGAACTAATTTGTGTCTTATTTTCAATAGGAATACCACTAGTGATTCAATTTTCGCGATAAGTCTGTCGATTTACTTCTAAACGAAACCGAGTTGCTTGAAAACACCACGAGTCCGTAGGACGAGTGGTGTTTTCTTTAAGAAACTCAGTTGAGTTTAGAAATAAAAGACAGACTTATAAGCTAAATTAAATCACGAGTGGTATTTTATTAGACTATTTCATGAACAAAGTGATAGGTCAAAAATTCAGTAGAATGAGAGGAAGGAATTTAGTAATAATACATTTGATCTAGGTAACCCAAATCTACCCATTTTTTAAATAATTCACAATTAGTCATAATCATGAAATATTTATTATAACTATAAATAATTTGTTTTAATTATTTTTTACCTATAACAATAAATAATTTGTACACGAAAAAAATACATTATTCTCGTTGCGATCCACACAGAACATCATAAATTGTCTCCATAAATAAGATTTAGATTTTCTTGTGTTACTCGGTATATTTTCTTCAATGTTTTGGTTTATAACTTTGTTTGAAGTACCACCGGAACGACTCATTTTGACGTATACAGCTACAATAATTTTTTTGGCAAACGTCAAACTTTGCTTCGCGATCGGTATCCATGGTTACGTCGTTGAAAACACGAAGCTGATAGACCAATCAGAATTAAAAGACAGTTGGTGTTTTCGCGATAAAACAAGCTGTCTTTAGTTTGTGATTGGTCAGATTATGTGAAAATTTTAAGATGAGTGAAATAGTCATATAAGTAAATTTTGCATATAATAATCGGTAGGTTATAGTAATGTGTATATTTTTTATTTTACTAAATTTCATTATAACTCATCTAAAATAGCATATTGAATTATAAAACAGATTTTTCTTTATTGTAATCTATTTTGTTTTTTTTTTCAGTTAAACTGCTTGTCACAGTATTTCCTCTGCAGAAAATTTTTAAATTTCAACGGATTTGCATACAAAAAGAATGCTTATATTATTAGTATATGTATGAAAACAAAAATAAATATTTCGCCTGAATCCCTAGGAAAAGTAAATAGATCATTTTTTGACCATAATTTCAAAATTAATGTGTACGTTAAGCTGTAATAATGGGTTCGAGGTGGTTCGAGCGGTCTTAACTACGTCACACTCCTGGGCCAGCTGTCAAATGTCATGCGCAATATCATACCTTGTGTATTCATTGTACCATGAATTTAAACATTAACAATCTCTTTTTAATATAGATTTAAATTTATTCGTTATTCTATGTTAAAATAGTACTTTAAGGAACTTAATAGAATATTCTATCTTAATAGAATAGAAAAACTATCGACGTATTCCATAAAATTTAATTTTTTGTAAAAAATTGTTTAGATTTTAGTACTATTTTGTAAAAATCTCTTTTTTGTTGCCATGTAACATACCTTGTACAGATCCGTCGGTAATAACCATTATTTGGATGCGATTTATTTATTTGGTGTTTAAATAAAAAAAATATAGAATAGCAAATATTATAGTGTTGTGACATTATAAGAAAATCTATCGAAAGAAAAGCTGTTTAAAACATTTTATCTATTACATGTTTGTTTTTCTAAATCAATTACATAATACACAATAAAAATAAGCTTATACAAGCTTCAATGCACGCACCTATTATTTCAAATTACTTTCTTTGCCTTTTTGAATACAATTCGCTTCAATCAGTCGGAATTTAAGCTAAAATTAAATTACTTTTCTTGGCAGCTTTCCTTTCTACTTTTTAACTCAAGTATAATTGCCTTTAACAAGATTTTACCTAAATAGTCCGACAAGAGTCGATATGGACGAAAATTATAAACGATGTTAATATAGTTTGTAGCAAAGTTTTGTGAAGGCCGACTTCATAGTTAACTTACTACTTACGAATTGACGATCAAATGGGTAAATAGAATTTGGGCCAGAAGTTTAGTTGTTGTTTACATATTTTATTTTACACCGACCTACTTAACAAAATTTACCAAACAGTTTGAGTGATATCAAGTGGCAGATCAGAGTAGTGGTTTTTTAAATAAATTACCTAATACATAGGATAGTATAAGGGATGATTTTTTAGACAGCAGCCTTAGTCAAACTCGTATTTAATTTAAATAAAAATATACTCGAAAGAAATAAATAAAGTAGTTTTGGTATTAGGTCTGTATTTTTAAGTAAAGTTTCTAAAATTTAGGGGAGAAAATATGCTTGAGGGTCACTGTTATCTGGGACAGTATAGGGAGTAATAATTTGTTTAATTACTGGGTTTTTCGAATTAGCAAAGATTCTAGAGCAGTAAGACAGTAGTAAATGTTGCCGTCTTAAAAAGAGGGGGTTTTTAAAATTTGATATAAAGACTTTTAGAAGGACTTCATTTATTTAAAGGCGTCAAGGCTAATGCATAAAGAAGTGTTGTAAATTGTATTCATAGCCCAGGCTGTGGAGGAAAAAAAGGGTGATTTTACACTGTAATCCAGGAATTTATGTAATGTGACCTAAATTATAAGGGGCAACCTCAGGAGCAATCCCCTAGTTCATTCAACAAAAAATGTTTGGTTATTGTTTATTTATGAGCGTCTATAGTTGCAAAATACGTACTTTTTTTCTATTTTTTGCCTAAAGTAAGTGTTGTAATGGGTAATTTCTGTATAGATTATGAAATTACTCTAAAAGACCTTTAATTTGAGCCGGTATACGTTCAATTTAATTTATTTGTTATTGCAAAAACGGCGAATGAAGGTCAAAATTAAAAAACGTAGTATTTATTGCAAAATTGCTTTTTTTTTATTTTAAATTTATTACATTCAAGTCTATAAAATTACGAATCGAATGAACCATAGTAGACCTAGATCGCTTAATTTGTTGCTGAGATATGTTAATTAGTTTATCCCACGACCTTCAACTTTGAATGCTAATAGAATTGCCAAAAAAATGGTAGAGGACTAATTCTTGTTTCATTCTCTTCCTAATGCTGTAAATTTTTATATTCCACTGGAAAATAATGAAAAAAATTTTTAACCAGTTAAAAACAATTATTTATGAAGTTGTAAAATTGCAGTTATAAACATTTAGAGCTGTAGCGCCCCCTATGTACGGCCTCGTCTCGAAGCCAGCTACAATAATCTGCAAATTAGAAATTTGTAGGGTACATAGGGGGCGCTGCAGCTCTAAATGTTTATAACTGCAATTTTACAACTTTATAAATAATTGTTTTTAATGGGTTAAAACATTTTTCGCTATTTTCTAGTGGATTATGAAAATTTACGGCTTTAGGAAGAGAATGAAACAATAATTAGCTCTCTACCATTTTTTTTGCAATCCTATGAGCATTCAAAGTTAAAGGTCGTGGGATATACTAATTAACGTATCTCAGCAACAAATTAAGTGATCTAGGCCTTCTGCGGCTCAATCGATTCGTAATTTTATAGGCTTGAATGTAATTTATTCGAAATAAATAAAAAAGCAACTTTGCAATAAATGTTACGTTTTTTAATTTTGACCTTTATTCGTCACTTTTGCAATAACAAATAAATTAAATTGTTCCATAAATACTTAAGAGGACTTTCTCTTCTTTCCCCATTGATGTTGAGCTAGAGACTTTCCAGATAAAAATTTGACTCCAATTTTAGCGGACTCGTTTTTATATTAATTTAGTTAAATTTATTTAATTTAATTTTAGTTATATTTTATTTTAATTTTATTTTGTTTATTTTATTCTATGATCTTCTATTTTATTCTAGTTTATTTTATTTTAAAATTAATTTTTTTTTTCATTTTTTTATTGTGATTTACTCTATTTTATTCTATTTCAATGTATTTTATTCTATAGTTTGTTGTATTTTTATAAAAAGGGTCTGACTTCGCTGAACTGAAAATCTACCTAACAATTTATATGTTGTCAAGTCTCCCTTTAAAAAAAGATAACATTTGAACGTTTCTTTGGTGATCGTACAGCTCTTTACGTTGCGTTTTCTTTCATAAATAAAAGTCGTTGTCCCTTCACCAGTTGAACAGCTAAATTACATACAGTGGGATGCTGTTTTTGTACAGAAAATGATGATTTTATTTTAACCTTATTGGCATATCTTTCCATCTGATTTGTTAAAACTTCATCGATATTATTTGGAGCGGCAATATCAAATACTTACAGCAATGTCGTCAATATAAAATATAGACCTATAAAACAGAAGAAGTGGAAGTTGAAATTTGTGGACACTATTTTACCTGTTTGCTTTGTTTGCGACTAGGGTGGCGCTGGAATAGTGAAGAGAGCTAGTATTAAATTAGAGTGAAAGTATAAATTTCGAAAATAATTAATTATTCTTAGTTAATATAAGATTACTGATTATGGTGGTTAATATTATTAAAATTTTTACCAGTAGAACCTGCTTTGTACCGGGATTTATAACGGGTTATCGCTCCGATAGAAAATTGATAAGAGAAGTTAACGAAGTTAATACAAGCGTTTCTAAAGCACCATCAGTAAGTGGAGAATATATTTTTATTATACTATTTGCAATTTGCAATATTTAACGTAACTGTAAAAGATATGACATAGAAAATATTTGGATTAAAGATAATTATTGTAAAACTCTTATATGAAGAGTTTTATATGAAGATATGGTTTTATGTTTGTGACGGGTAGCTCTTTCGAGGCGACAGACTCAGTAAAACACCGGTTGAAATAAAAATAAATCTATTAATTCTAAAGTATGCACAAAAATAAAAATAAAATATATGCTATATCCCCGCCTGGATCCCGCGAGAGTGAATTCCCCGGCGGAAGTCTGTAAAAGAAAAATTATTATTACTAACAGAAAATGAAATACGCGAATTCAATCGCACGCAGACTTATACTCGTTTCCACCTCAGTCCAGCGGAAGCGCCAAACGCTCTCGCAATCAAAATATTCGATTGTGCAGATCTACGATATACTCTAAGTCAGAGTTGACGGTAACTTTCAATCCACTATACCCACGAGTTCTGCTTGATTATGGACAGAGCATAATCCTCACTGCGGAAGTCTTTCTGTCCGGGTTGGCTCGCAGATTCAATGCACTAGCGAGCCAAGGAGCCTAGAGCGTTAGCCAATCAGACGAAGGTGCATTGGTATATAACCGAGGCATTTAGATAATAATGTGACAAAACATTTCTGCTTCAAAATAAGCTGTTCCAAATTAGAGTAATGGCAAATTTAAATTTGATTTCACATCTCGAGCCTTGTCAATAGAAATTTTACATTTTTGACTATACGTAGATATGTTATAATGTTGAAATAAATTATTTACGGCATAACACATATTGGGCACTAGTCAATCAATAAATGAATATCTAATAACTCTAAAAGCATGAATAATATGAATTAAATAATACATAAGTCTATAAAAAATTGTTGTGTTCGTAATTTGTATCACCCTTTACAACACTTGCGCATCAAGCGGCGATTGCTGAAAACTGAATTAGATGTTAGTTGGCACACAAACGATGCATTGCATTTTCACTCTTGCCCAGTCTGGTTATGCAAAAATCATCGATTTCACGGCAAAATTTTTCGCAGATATCTGAACCTTTTAAGACATAGCTTTTAAAACATAAAAAAACCTTCTATGACCAATATATTGGAACGAAGTAAGAGACTATTTTTAAAAAAATCATATCTCCATTGTTTATAAACATTAAGAAGTAAAATTTGTACAAATTTAATATTAGTATTAATAATATTGACATAATTTTCGCCCCCGCCCCGGAAATCTCGGAAAATCCCCTAAAATTTAATTACCTGAAAATTAATTTATAAAATATATAAGTATTATTACAGCATTCATATAAAAATAAAAAAAAAACATATGTTCATTTTCCGGTTAGTTGCTACACAAACTAATATTAATTTTCACCAAGTTCGTGGAAAAGTACTAAAAACAATCGCTTCTGAGATTTTTTGAAAATGACAAGAAAGAAAATAGATTATGAAAAGTAATGCCCGTAATCCAACGATTTCAGCAAGCAGTTTCAACTCTACCAAGGGAAAAACATGTATAGATGAGCAAATTATTTATTTATATATTAATTTATAAAATATATAAGTATTATTACATCATTCATATAAAAATTAAAAAAAAAACATATGTCCATTTTCCGGTTAGTTGCTACACAAACTAATATTAATTTTCACCAAGTTCGTGGAAAAGTACTAAAAACAATCGCTTCTGAGATTTTTTGAAAATGACATGAAAGAAAATAGATTATGAAAAGTAATGCCCGTAATCCAACGATTTCAGCAAGCAGTTTCAACTCTACCAAGGGAAAAACATGTATAGATGAGCAAATTATTTATTTATTTATTAATTTATAAAACATATAAGTATTATTACATCATTCATATAAAAATTTAAAAAAAACATATGTTCATTTTCCGGTTAGGTGCTACACAAACTAATATTAATTTTCACCAAGTTCGTGGAAAAGTACTAAAAACAATCGCTTCTGAGATTTTTTGAAAATGACAAGAAAGAAAATAGATTATGAAAAGTAATGCCCGTAATCCAACGATTTCAGCAAGCAGTTTCAACTCTACCAAGGGAAAAACATGTATAGATGAGCAAATTATTTCTTTCGCTGGTCATGTTAAAATTAGGCAGTATGTACCTAGAAAACCGAATCCAACTGGATTTAAACTCTATGTTTTATCATCTCCAAAGGGACTCATTTTAGATTTGTTTATTTATCAAGGAGCTACCACAAATTTTCCGATCGATCCTAATTCAAAATCGAGTTGTCTTAAAATTAATAGAAACATGCCCAGCAGGTACAAATGTTTACTTTGACAGGTAATTTACTGGAGTTGCACTCTTAGAAATTCTTCACGAAAAAAGGATGTCTGCAACAGAAACAATAATGATAAATCGATTTCCAAAAATCGGATTAAAATCAGATGCCGAAATGAAAAAGATAAGAAGGGGTTGTATAGATTCAAGAACTAGAGAGGATGGCAAAATATGCAAAATTTGTTAAATGGATGGATAACCGATCTGTACTACTGGCGTCAACAATACATAGTGATCGACCTTTGGATGAGGCGAAAAGATATTTTAAATACAATAAAGCTTACATTATGTGTGGACTTGGTAAATCGGATGATATCAACCTACCGTTCTTATCACAGGACAAAGAAATGGACAGTCCGGCTCATGGAACACTTCATGAGTCATGAACACTACATATGAGTGTAGTGAACTCCTGGATAAAATACAGAAATGAGTGCAGTAATCATCAGGTTCCTCCTCGAAAAGTTATGGACTTATTGGATTTTAAAACAGAAATCGCACAAGAACCGATTTTAAATAATAAGACTAAAAGAACTTTATCTGATGAGGATGAAGATGGGTCTACTGCAAAAAAGAAATGCCGTGCTAGATCTGGATTTGTTGCTATTCCTCTTCAACGAATGCGCCGTAATGAAGCTAAGCATTTGCCTGTAGCAGAAGATGTGACAACTGCCCAGAGACGCCGAAAAGAAGGTTGTAAGGGTCGATCTAGAATAAAGTGCACCAAATGTAATGTATATTTGTGTATTCTAATAAGATATAATAATATTCTGTAAGATAAAAATTGTTTTAAAGACTTTCATGGTTCAAAATAAAAAAATATTTTTATTTGTTTTTATAACTTTTATTTACTGTTTGGTCTTTGTATACACATATGTGTACAAATTAGTTGAGAGAATATTCTATGTACAATACTAGACTGCACATTTGTGTACAAATTGATAACGGCGACTGTTATCAATTGGAGCTTTGTTATCACAATTATAGTCTTATTTAGGCCTAAAACACTCCGCAAAATAATTATTAATAAATAACATATTCTGCAATGTCGGGACTGAAGAGGATATATATATATATATATATATATATATATATATATATATATATATATATATATATATATACATCATACTATCATTTTCGCATCGATACATTATGCTTTTACCATCAATTTAGCATCGACTTGCAAAGTAGCATCTGTATATCGACGCTACTTTACAAGACCTTAATAACTTTTTTCCTGTACTTGTTACAAGAATTTTAACCATCTCATTGATTAGAGTGTTGATACCGTGTTGATATTTTAAAATATCCGCTTTCTCTTTTTATCCCTTACTGAGTTATACAAGTTTATTCCAGAAAATGTTTGAGTCTAAAATGATGGTACAGTGAAAATATTATATATATTTAGTTCAGGGTTTTACCGTTTACTCGCTGCCATTATATACATGAAAATGTATATCCCACTTTCATTATCAATCATTTTAGCATCAGAAATTTGGCATCGCTGTTGAATATAATATTACCCACAATGAAATAGTAAATTTAAGAATATATATATATTCTTTTCATCCACAAATCATTCTGGCATCATGGTTGGTTAAAAGTAACGGGATATGATATATTGCAACTACCTATGGTATCTTCGCTCCAATTGGTCCAGTCGCGACGTACAGCCCCTCAAATGATAGGATTTAACCAATAAAATACAATAAGACAGAAAAATCAAATATAGCAGCATGTCAAAAAGGCCTTAATTATATATCTTCGTTTCTATAAGTCCAATCGTGACGTACAGTATCTCAAATGACAGGATTTAACGAATTGAAAACAATGAAATAAAAAAATTAAATACAGCAACATGTCAAAAGGGCCGTAGTCACGTATCTTCGGTCCTATTAGTCCAATCGTGACGTATAGTACCTCTAATGATAGGATTTAAAATAGAGAATACAATGGGATACAAAAATCAAATACAGAACAATGTCAAAAGGACCTTAGTTGTGTATCTTTAGTTCTATTAGTCCAATCATGACGTACAGTACCTCAAATGAAAGGATTTAACAAATAAAATACAATGAGGTATAAAAATTAAATAAAGTAGCATGTCAAAATGGCCTTAGTTATGTATCTTCGGTCGTATTAGTCCAATCGTGACGTACGATACCTCAAATGATAAAATTTAACTAATAGAATACAATGAGATAGAAATCAAATACAGCAAAATATTAAAAGGGCCTTAGTTACGTATCTTCGTTTTTATTAGCCCAATCGTGACGTACAGTACCTCAAATGATAGGATTTAACCAATCGAATACAATAAGATAGAAAAATAAAATACATCAGTTTATCAAAAGGGCCTTAGTTATGTATCTGCGGTCCTATTAGTCCAATCGTGACGTACAGTACCTCAAATGGTAACATTTAACCAATAGAATACTACTACGTAGAAATCAAATACATCAACACGTCAAAAGGACCTTAGGTATATATCTTTGCTCCTATATATGTTATGTCAAAAGAGCCTTAGTTGCGTATCTCAGGTCCTATAGGTCTAATCAGGATATATGGAGCCTAAAATGATAGGATTTAACGAAGATAATACGATAGTGGAGAGAAATTCAACATGGCTGCATCTAATAACACCTTAAACTGGCAGCAATAAAACGAATTTACGCACAGAGGTATGTGGCATATTACGTGACAGAATTTATCAAATACCGTACGATTACGTTATACATCTCTTTGCATACGTCCACTTTTAGTTAACTACTTAGTATGTATTCAGTACTTAGCTTTACGGTGTTGAGGCATGGACTCTTAAACAGAAGAATGTTACAAATCTTGAAAGCTTTGAGATGTGGTGCTACTGCCGTATACTAAAAATAAGTTGAGTGGATAAAATTACAAATGAAGGGGTAATACGTAGAATACATAACGATCCAGAAGATATACTGAATATAAAAAAGAGAAAACTTAAACACTTTGGCCACCTAATGAGTTAGTGATGAGTGAATTATTCAAAACAGCAGTAAATAAAATTAAAATCGCCCTAATGATATCCAATCTCCGATAGGAGAGGCACTCAAAGAAGAAAATATGAAAGACTCGAAATATCTCCAACGTTCACTGTTAAACATATTCCTCCCGTTCACTGCACACATTTACTGCTCCTTGACGCTGTGACGAAAATGAGATAGGATTTAACAAATAAAATGACAGAAAACTAAACAAGACAGTGTGTCAAACGTGGAATGCGTCGTAGAACGTGAAATAGCGTCAAATTATATGATGGCCATAGACGTTTCTTTAATACCCAGCAAACGACTCGCTTTGTAAAGTTACATAGGCGGGATCTGTGCGAGAAAAAGTCGATCATTCGTTTTATAATCCAAAGGGGACCATAAAATATTCAACGTTAAAATGTAACATAATGTAACGTTATGACAAATCTTTTTTCTCCCGCACGGGTGCATGCCTGTGTACCTATGCAAGGGGAGTCGTGCATAACCTTTAAGTTGATCGTAATACATAACTGCAACAACAAGTATGTTGACGGTTTGGGTTAGTATATACAGTGCATTCCGTACGTTTTTTAAACATGATTAGGAAACTCTTGACTGGAGGCTATTAAAGAAGTTCTTAAAATTTTTGCGGGTCACCCCCTTTTCTGTAAATGGAGTGAATATTGTTATCCGTTTAATTTTTTCCCCAGTTGAATAATTCCTGCTGGTATTTGGTCTAAGCTTACTTCTTTTCCCCATTTAAGCTGTTTCATAGCTAATTCTACTTCCTCTTTATAGTACCCTGTTCACCTGGCAATTTCGGACTATTTCATCTCTTATAACATAAAACAGTTGTTTCAGATATCTTTATCGCGTTACCTTTATTTATGCATGAATATGCTGCCGTTTTCATCTTTTACTATTTCATATGGAGCTACACAATTAACAATTCCAAATCAAGAAAACACAAGTAACACTCCGAATTATATTATACAACTAATAGTCGAAAAATGAAGAGCAAGAGTTATATGACCAAGAAGCCGAAATCTTAATGACGAACACAAATATAATCGACTAATCAGACAATTAAGATCAGCGCTACATGACGCACGCAATGCCACATTTGAACACTACATTAGTACATTGTCTAAAGAAGATCATTCAGTATGGATACCAACAAAAACACTAAAAGAGACCTGAACAACACAACCCACAAATTAAGAAAGATGACGTTAGTTGAGGAAGATCAGACCAGGAAAAAATGTCAACATTTTCAGAATACCAGATGATAATAATCAAGCAATAGAACACTGAAAACTTTTGTTTTTAACTGTACGCCCGTCGTGAATGACATACCATTTTTTAAATAACACTTAATATTGCACTTTTTTAGTGTATTTATTTCATGTTTCAAGATAATTCTTTTAGGAATATATTAATTTATAACATACGGTCTTATGGTCTTATTACGGCTTTCAGATTATACGACATAAATGTATCTTGTACCGCACTGCTAATTACGAATTATGTTTGTAATGCGATAAGAGGTCCGGATATACGAGACACCAGTGACTCATGCCGCACTGATAAAAATCCGACAGGAATCTGCATTTCTATAAAAAAAATAGATTAATTTGTTTTGTGTATTAATTTAGTTTAGGTCGAACAAGAGTTGCAGTAAAAGATTTTTCTAAATATAGAGTGTAAACCATATTTCCAATGCTTTATGAAAGAGAACCAGTTTATAATATTCTGGACGACGTAATAACACCTTATTTTAGAATATTGGTCGATGAATTGAAATCATTGTTCAAGAAACGAATTATTCATGTACAGATGTTTTACTCTAAAAACATGTAAAAATAAAATCTCGATTAAAAAAGTTGCAACCAGTTACTCTCGATGAAATTTAACCCCATTATTGATTTTACGAGTGATAAAATGGGTCGACAAAAGACCAGTTTTAATCCTTGCAACATTTAAACATAATAGTTGTATCTTGGTTTAATCAAATAAAAAGAAAAATTATACACAAGTACTAAAACCACAAATTATTCTCGATTATAACTTGGTGAAAAATAGTGTTGATTTTAGTGATCAAGTGGCTTCTTACCAAAGCCCAATACGCAAAATTCTAAAGTGGTACCGGAAAGTGGCAATGGAATTAATATTTAATACAGCAGTAGTCAATGCTTAGTTGCCAAATAATAGAAAACGTAAAAAAAGCGACAACCTATCCTTGAGTTCAGACTGGAGTTCGCGAAGGCGTTTACAAATAAAGAAATGTTGTAACCCTCATGACCAGTTACACCCAAAAATACCATCTAAGACAAAGCGATGTAGATAATACAAAGAGAAGAAAGTGTACAAGATGTTACAAAGTTTTAAGAAGAAGCATGACTAGTAGAAAGGCCGATAGAAAAGTTAAAAAAGTTAAAACATACTCTGAAGAATGTGATGGCAAAACTGAAATATATCTAGTGTGCTTCAATGAAGCACATTAAAAAACAATTTTACTTATACAGGAACTATTATTGAGTAAAAACGTATTGTGGCTCAAGTGGCCTTATAGTATTGGAAGTCGTAAGTTGATAGTTTCCAGTAGAACGTTTTTATTGTTAATTACCTCCGTAAAAGTGAGTTATAGTATTTATAAAGAAATGGATGTAAATAATATGCCTTCGACATCTAAAAAAGGTAGATGTGAACATAAACGTAGATTGACCACTGCTGAATTACAATCATTGTTAGAAGCATCGGGCGAGGACGATGTGGATTAAATGAATGGTGGAAGTGACTGACAAAATACTTGCACAAAGTCGTTCAGAAAAATCGAGGATTGCGTTTTGGAAAGAGACAACACAAACAGAATTTAAGACTTTTCTCGAGCTTAAGTTCCATATGGGGACAATTAAAATGAACCGTCTGCATGACTACTGGAAAAGTATAGGTAACTATAATAGTGTTGACTTGACTAGACAATTGTTCATAGCCCATATGAAGAAATAACCTAATCCTCACTTGTCAAAGAAACTAAAAAAACGTTAAGTGGTCTAAAAACTAAAAAGTCCCCTATTCAAACTGGTTTTTAATAAAAACTTTAATAATATGTTAAAAGTTTTTTTAATATACCCTAAAACTGAAAGCGCAAATAATCGATTGCAAGTTACAAAATACTTATAGTCATACGAGTTTGGACAAGTACAGTTGTTTAAATAATTGCTTTCTGTGATAAACAAATTGAATAAATTGTAAAATATTTTTTGATCTGCTTGATATTTAGCACACTTTAATAATAACTCATCAATTGCCATGATTTCAAGTAGCTATATTATCTGTCGTTAGTCACAAAACAAAGTTATTAACATTTATAAATTACTACAAACATATAATATCTTAGAGTTTATGGTTTTTTGGAATTATCTCAATTATTTATGTATTTAAATTTGGTATTTCTCTACATAGAAAACTTTTTATGGTCTACAACTTTTATTTAAATTATTTTTCTTTAGAATGTATACAAAACGTTTTATAAGCAAAATTTTTTATTTTGCCTTTTAAGATTGTTTAAGAAAACAAAGCAAAATCAACTGTACGTCTTTTTCAAAATTACATTTTTAATTAACTAATATTTAACGATACGATTTCCAATATTTAACCTTGTTTATTGTACAAATTATGTAAAAATGTGTATACACATTTTGTACAAAAAACGTTTTTTGAGAACGATTTCCTGAATTGAAATCAAAATGTTAAACATTAAATAATTAAAAATGTGATTCTCATCCCAATCACAACCAATATTTTTGACCTAATCCCATAAAAATCTAATATTTATCTTAAACTATTTACTGATAGCTTCGATTAAACAGCTTGGAAATATGTAAAATATTCCTCTACACAACTCTCTGGGAAAAAATATCTAAATTGAATAAATATAACAACTGAACATTGATATAAAAAAACTAGTTGGTTGACCCCAGCCGGTCGGCAGGTAGTTTCAATGTCTGCATTTGAACTTGACCCAAAACCGATCGATATTTTTATGTTTTCATATATTATTTAAGTATTAACACTGGCAACATCTATTGGCTTTAAAATGATACCAAATACAGTAATTTTACCTCCCAATGTTAAAATGATGGTTTGATGTAAAAAATTTAATTTATAAAAAAATCGGATTATTGAAAAACCGACAACGGTGCCAAGCCTACAAAGGTGCACTAAACGAACATACACGACTTATAAATAGAAAATGATAGCATTTCTTGGTGATGCTAAATGACTGCAACGTGAAAAGAGCTTAAAACGATAGTGGGATGTATATATATATATATATATATATATATATATATATATATATATATATATATATATATATATATATATATATATATATATATATATATATATATATATATATATATATATATAGATATATATATATATATATATATATATATACTGAAAGAGCGATAAACGCTTGTCATCAACGCTGATCAAATAGAATACAAAACTCAAATATTTGGGTGTGCAGCGGAAGATAGGACAAAGAAGTACTCTTTTTAGTAAACCAAGCTTTCGCAAATCTTTATTTGCATCATCAGGGTGCTACAATAAACAAAATTAGTACAAAATACAGAAAAAGAATTGTTTTGCATCTTACACTAATTGAGGTTAGTTGTCGTGATGTTTATTAAATAAAATGAGCAACTCATTTGACCCCTACAAATGATGGCGAAAACTATCCAAAATTGTTTTTTAAAAAAACGTTTTTTAAGAAATACATATTTAAAACACTTTAAAACACATATGCATGAACACTTAAATAAAATTATGTTAAAATAATTACAGAACATGTCATAATATAAAATTTAGGTTATAAACATTCTTATCAGAAACAAAAGAATTGGTTGTGAATTCGTTACTGCCAACTGAAAACGATAGAACGTTAGATCGTAATGACAACAATGTAAAGGTAATAGTATACCTGATAGACGCTGAACTTCTTAAAATAGAAAAGGTAAAAAGACTTATTTTAGAAGAACTAGGAGAGGTATTGTATATCTCATATATAATGAAACTTATATTGTTGATGATGAATTGTCTGTATTAGTAGATTCGTGTTTATCCAAAGTTAACAATAATGAATATAAGTTGCTTAAATTATTGGTATCTGTCTTTTTGTTAATAGTTTCTTTTTCTTAAAAAATGAAAGCCATCTCGAGAAACAATCTTTTTAAATAATTGCTCTCCGTGGATAGGATTTTTACATTTGGAAAATCGAAAGAGTGCCCTGTTGTGTTAGCATGTGTAGCTAGAGAACATCTATCAGGGTATAACCTAATGTCACTTTTGTGAAGAGTCAAGCGGCTAGAAACTTTTTGGGAGGTGTGACCTATATAAGAACCTTCACAGCCCAAACAATTAAGTTTGTAGACATCACTTTTATCTAAGTTTGGTACTTTATCTTTCAATGACTTGTACAAAGATCCCACAACTAGAGTGCTTTTATAAGCAATTTTTACATTTGGTAGGTATTGAGCAAAAATTCTGGTCAATTTAGGAGAGACGTCCTTAATAAATGGAAGTGATACAGAAGATATATTAGGAATATTGTTAGTCAGTGACTGGGAATCAGAGCTAACTTTCATAGCACTAATATTTTGAAAAGGGTTTACTTGTGTGTTGAGTGTAACAGAGGATGTGTTAAACTCAACTCAACTACCACTCTTACCACAAGTCAAGCATGAAAATTAATCTAGTCAAACAAATGACCACACGAGTTTGTAAACTAGCTGACCCTGTTTTTAGAAAGAAGAATCTCAACATCCTTTTACAGTTGTTCCTAGATAATTCTTACCCCGAATCCTTACTTAGGAAAATCATCTTTAACACATCCTCTGTTATACTCAACACACAAGTAAACCCTCCCCAAAATACAGGTGCTATGAAAGTTAGCTCTTATTCCCACTCACTGACTAACAATATTCCTAATATATCTTTTGTATCACTTCCATTTATTAAGGACGTCTCTCCCAAATTGACCAGAATTTTTGCTCAATACCTACCAAATGTAAAAATTGCTTATAAAAGCACTCTAGTTGTGGGATCTTTGTACAAGTCATTGAAAGATAAAGTACCAAACTTAGATAAAAGTGATGTTGTCTACAAACTTAATTGTTTGGGCTGTGAAGGTTCTTATATAGGTCACACCTCCCAAAAAGTTTCTAGCCGCTTGACTCTTCACAAGAGTGACATTAGGTTACACCCTGATAGATGTTCTCTAGCCACACATGCTAACACAACAGGGCACTCTTTCGATTTTCCAAATGTAAAAATCCTATCCACGGAGAGCAATTATTTAAAAAGATTGTTTCTCGAGATGGCTTTCATTTTTCAAGAAAAAGAAACTATTAACAAAAAGACGGATACCAATAATTTAAGCAACTTATATTCATTATTATTAACTTTGGATAAACACGAATCTACTAATACAGACAATTCATCATCAACAATATAAGTTTCATTATATATGAGATTTACAATACCTCTCCTACTTCTTCTAAAATAAATCTTTTTACCTTTTCCATTTCAAGAAGTTCAGCGTCTATCAGGTATACTATTACCTTTACATTGTTATCATTAACATCTAACGTTCTATCGTTTTAAGTTGGCAGTAACGAATTCACAACCAATTCTTTTGTTTCTGATAAGAATGTTTATAACCTAAATTTTATATTATGACATGTTTTGTAATTATTTTAACATAATTTTATTTAAGTGTTCATGTATATGTGTTTTAAAGTATTTTAAATATGTATTTGTTAAAGAACGTTTTTTTAAAAAACAATTTTGGATAGTTTTCGCAATCATTTGTAGGGGTCAAATAAGTTGCTCATTTCATTTAATAAACATCACGACAACTAACCTCAATTAGTGTAAGATGCAAAACAATTCTTTTTCTGTATTTTGTACTAATTTTGTTTATTGTAGCACCCTGATGATGCAAATAAAGATTTGCGAAAGCTTGGTTTACTAAAAAGAGTACTTCTTTGTCCTATCTTCCGCTGCACACCCAAATATTTGAGTTTTGTATATATATATATATATATATATATATATATATATATATATATATATATATATATATATATATATATATATATATATATATATATATATATGGAATATATTCAATGGTTGAATAGCAGAGGTTTTATCGGTCAATAATTGGCAAATAAAAGACGTCAACTACTTTATTGCTTTATTCGAATACGTTTCGCTTTTATTTTTAAAAGCATCATCAGTTCACTACAAATAAAAAAGATTTTAGAATATAAGTAAACAAACCAACAGGGTTCATACTTACAAAAACAATTTGTAGGGTTTTTTTAAAGATGTTATAAAAACTCTACGATAACTTAACATTAAAGATTAAAAACTAAACGGGAGAAACGAAACAAAAAATACAAGTAAAACTGTAAGAACATTAGTTCATTTAAAAATAAAAGCGAAACGTATTCGAATAAAGCAATAAAGTAGTTGACGTCTTTTATTTGCCAATTATTGACCGATAAAACCTCTGCTATTCAACCATTGAATATATTCCAAATTTAATCAACGGTCGTATTTTTTACTATATATATATATATATATATATATATATATATATATATATATATATATACATATATATATATATATATATATATATATATATATATATATATATATATATAACCATTTAAAAAATAGTATTGTATTGAATCTGCATAAATAATAATTGCCTTTCTTTGTTGACATATACAAAAATATATATAAACCAGAATTTGACAGTTGTCCAATATCTTTCCATAAAAGTAAACAGAGTATATTCTTATTTACTGAAAACTTTTTCCCTTAAAATATCCAAAAATACAAATGAAACGAGATTTCTAACTTAAAGCATTCGTCATCCTTATATTGGCAGGAAGTCCGTTGAGTCTTTTGTGTTGATCACCACAACATATGCAAAGTTCCTAATAGTTTTCGACAAACCAACTTCCGATTGTAAACTCCAGATGAACTTCCTTATATTCGCGAAGTCACCAATTGTTAAATGAATTTTCATAGACATAGAGTAAATATTTTAAAACGGGATAATATAGAGATCAGACTAAAAGTTATTTTAAGGCAAAATCAATTTTCGCTATTTAGTTTACGAGGCAACTGGTGTAGTTCAGAGACAACAAAAAATATTTTAGGTTTGATGAAAACGGTACCATTAAATTAAAAGTTAGTAATTCAACACGAAATTTGGGCTACAATTATTTACTATTTTTATTGAAAATGAACTACAATTTTAGTTTAAAATATATTTATTTTGACGTTTCAATTTCCACTTAGGAAATCGTTCTAAATTTTCAAAAACATTCAAAAATTATATCACTCACAGTTGGCACTTTTAGGTCTCATAATATATCTTTATTGTTTTAAATTATGGCGCATTAGTTATTGCTCATAGCACCTTTGGGTATACCATTTTTCAAAGTAAAAACTTGCACGTCACAATATTATAAAGTGACGTCACTTATATTTAAAATTTCCAGAACGTCAACCTTAGAGTTCAAATTTTCCTAACACACCAAATAATACGAAACCCATACAGAACTTCTCGATCTTTCATAGGCGTCAACATTGTTTAATAATCAGAAAAATGCAATCATCATTATATTGGGAATTTTAGAATTATATTGATTAAATAACCAAAAACATCTGTTATTATTAATAATATAAATGTTATAAAATAACTCTTAAGTCTAATATTCCACAAAATAATAATTTTAATTAAATAGATTAGACAATTGTACGCAACTGATATGGGAAAAGTTCAAATTTTAATGACAGTTCAGCGTGTGGCAAAATTGTTTAAAATGTTGCCGCTATTTTAGAGTAAGAATTTTGTTTATATTTTGATTTCTTACACAATTTGTTTATAATATATTTTATATTATTGAATTGTATTTATAAATATATATTAAATTTAGATTAATAGCTTCAAAAACTAATTATTGTTGTGTATTGTGATTGTGCTATGCCAAAACAACTAAATAGTCTGTAGAAAACTGATAAACTTTCATATAAGATAGATTATTTTGAACAAGAAATAATGGCGGGACGTGTTTACTATTAATGCTAAAAGAGGTAGGTTTAAAATTTAGAATATATAATTTTGTATTAAAATGTTTTCTTATGTATTTTAGTGTGTTGCAGTAGTCTTAAAACTAAGTGTATTTACTGTTATTGTAATATATTGACAAATAGTTGACATTTTAAAAACTTACTAACTATTCTGATGTTTTGGCAACGGTGTGGGGTTCTGACGTCGTAAATCTTGAATGATATGCAATCATTTTTATATGAAAAATTCTATAGTATTGTTTTGGGAAGTATTCCAAGATTGCTAGAATGGATTTTGAAGCGGTACCCTTATAGCTGTATATCATATGTTTAAATGGGTTTCACTGTCGCATTATACGCTATTAGCTTGGGTCCCGGACAATTACCCGAAAACAGTTTCCCAACAGACAATTCCCCGAATAGACAATTTCCCGAATAGACAATTGCCCGGATAGACAATCCCCCGAATGGACAATTGCCCGAATAGACAATTGGCAGATAAACAATTGCCCGAAAAGAGAATTGGCCGAAAAATATATTTAAATTTTTTGCTTTATATGTATTTTCAATATACAAATACGGTAACTTACGTGGTATTTAAATAGTTATTATTGCTTATATTGTGTTCGACCTAGCTATCTCGGTTAAACATTTATTATTATAATATATATTTTTTATTCCATGTTCCCTTTACACTTTACTCAGGCTTAGGACTGGCAGCGTACCTCTGGCGTGTTTAGAACTTGGAATAAACATCCAATTTGTCATTTTTTTAAATTTTTTATTTTTTTGAATTTTTGTACAGGTTATTTAATTTTTTATAAATTTTTTATTTTTTTTAATGTTGTTTACAGTTTATTTTAATGTTTATTAATTTTTTAAAATTTATTTATGCATATAATCTTTATATGTATTTCCTATATACTAATACCATAAATTATATGCTATTCTCCGCAAGAATTCGTAAGTGTTCGCAAGGTCGTAATTGTTAACCAGACTTTCAATCCGCTCCGCACAATCTCTGTATTTTTTACATGTAGTAGGGCCTTCCGAACCTCCTATATACTGCCTTTAATAAATGCCTTTAATAAATCTGCATGTATTTGGATGATCTGCGGAAATCTGTTGTTCAAACCCTCGATGCCATCCTTCTATGGAATCGTTTTTTTTTTTTTGGTAAACTGTTTTGGACCCCATCATAACAATTCTACAGATCATGTAAAAATAAGGGAAAACGACGTTGTCTACCTCTTTGTGGACACCAGATCTAGGTATCGTCAAAATAATCAATTACTGACTGGGCTTCTACTGGCAAGACATATTGCTCGCAAATTTTTTCAAATGCCTCCACTATGTCTGTAGTAGAAACGATTGCTAAGGCCTCCAATAATCGGAGCCATAAAGCAAAATCTGAATCAGTTTCATATCTTCTTTTTAAACTGTCTGACTGGATTCTTCTAAAGAGACATTTAGTGAAATGAAAAAAGCACCCATGATGTCTTGAGTTGGTATATTCTTGTCTTATAGCACTTATCATAAAGCTTTCAAATTCTTCTATCTTGTTAGGTAGTAGTACATTTTCTAAAGGAATCGCAGTACTCTTCTGTAATCCGTCGATTGTATATAGTTTGTTGGTGGATAACGGGTATTCACCATTGTCAAAACTAATAAATATTTATTGTGGGCCATGGTGGACAAGCGGCATCCACCAAAGATTTCAGACCATTCGAGTGTGTGACAACACTGCTATCACGTGCCGAAGAGCTGTTTGGTCTTGGGAATGCGTTTCATTAGTTTTCAGTTAACTTTTTGTTGTGAAGTGTGAAAGTATTGACGATGTCTTATGTAAAAGAACAGAAGCGTCTTCATGATATGTGGAATGAGTTTCTTCCAGAAGAATCAGATTTTTCGGTGAGTTGTTCCGATTATGAACCCAGTAGCGAAGATGAAATATCCTTGGAAGATTGTGACGTTGAAATTGAAATAAACAAGACCAGTAATAATACACCTTCTACTTCTAAAGTATCGACCACTTCTACTGCACCGTCAGTTTCTCGTGCACCTAATACATTGAATGAAACTATCGAGTATGTGATTACCAAATATGCATCTGCATCTGATAGTTTCGATAACACTAGAAAACATTCAATGATTACTGAAAAGGTATGTGATGAAACCAGCAATTTTAGATGGGGTCCTGTGACTGGTGAGCATTTACGAAATTTTATATTTACTGCTAATTCTGGTTTTGCAATGTCATTGTATGACAACTATGATAAGTCGCCGTATTATTTCTATAAACTTTTCATTTCGGATAAGCTAGTTAATTTTTTTGTAAATGAAACCAATTTTTATGCTTTACAGCAGCAAGAAAAAGCACAAAAAATAAAAGCTAGAATTTATCGGTGGGTCAATACAAACGACGAACAGATGGAAAAATTTATAGGAATCATTATATGGATGGGTATTATGCATTTACCTGCGATTTCATTGTATTGGTCAAGCAATTTTCTCTATACAAATGCTGTATCTTCGGTTACGTCACGGAATCGGTTCCAAATACTATTGAAAATGTGGCATTTCGCAAATTATGAAGCCGCAGACCAAAATGATAAACTTTTCAAAATCAGTGAGCTATTAAAAAAACTCAACCAATCGTTTCAAGCTCAAGTTGTCCCTGCAGAATTTATCTACATAGACGAAACTTTGGTGCCATTCAAGGGACGCTTGAAATTCAAACAATACATAAAAAACCAGCGTCACAAATTTGGCATCAAATTGTTCAAAGTATGCCTTGATGGTGGCTACCTATTTAACACTAAAATATATTGTGGCAAAGAAGATAGGGGTCATGATCTTACAGTACCTTCACTAACACTTCTAACACTAAGTGCAGATTTACTGAATGCTGGACGAACAATTTGTATGGACAATTATTACTCAAGTGTTGAGCTTGCTCATACTCTTCTAGAAAAACAAAAATTTCTCTTGGGTACATTACGCAAAAACAGAAAAAACAATCCTGATATAGTTATAACAACCAAGTTACAGAAAGTGTTACAGGTCCAAAGAATTCAGAATAAATTATTAAAATAAAGTTTTATTATTTTTAATTTGGCTAAATAATTGTTAACAACTCCACAAGATTTCATGGAAAATTAATGCATTCCCAAGTCTTATTTGGTCTCTGAGATGATCTATTCGTTCTTTCCTTGATTTTGTACAGCCTAAAACAAAAATAAGTATAAATTTAAATAAATAATAAACTTTGAATTAAAAATAAACAAACCAAAAAGCCTATTTCTTATTTTAAAGGTTAATGTCAAAAATAGCTTGATAGAATTCTTCTTCTTGTATTTTTAAACAGATCTCAATCCTATTAGTAGTACAACAACTTACTTTAAATAAATTCTTACTGGACAATGGCCGGCGCCAGATAAAAAACTTATCTTTAATTTTTTTCTTTTCCTTTCTTTGGTGGTCTTTTGTATGAAAAAGTATTGGTTCGTGTAGAACTTACAACGCAATTTTGCGGCTTTTCTAGGGTTTTCTTGATAGTTTTCCGAAAATTTAATAGTTGTAGCAGTGAGAAGCTGAGCAATTATCACCTATCGTGTGGATTTGTTTTCTAAAACTAAAAGAAACTCGATTTTATAAACTAATTTCGTATTAGAAACACTTTAAGGCCACATTTGAACAAAGGTAGGTTTTCTTTTGGAAAAAATAAATAACTACTTACGTTTTAAACTTAATAACGTTTTTTTAGGCCTTTTATTTTTACTCTGTGATTTAATCTCAAACCATTTTGATCATCTTTTCAACTTATATTTATAATCTCGTGACTCCTTAAGGGATTGGCTATCAGTTTTCCATATTAGTTAGGATCGGATGTTATCCAATTGTCCATAAGAGAGAAAGAACCTAAAACGTCGGATTATTAAAGGAAATAATAATAATAAATATTAAGTACTCACCTGGGATCGAGCCTCCAGAAATCAAGAAGATAGACTTTCTAACAGCTAAGTGGCAATTTATTCTTAATCTTGGTAGAATCGAACATTACACTAAATTTCTCAATTTTTTTGTACCACACTGTAATTAGAACCCCACTGTAGTGGTTATAATAACTTGTTAATTAACCTTTTCACTTTATTGTTCAACTGTTGATTTTAAATTGATTTAAAAAAAAAATATTTAATAAAGAAAAAAGTAGCAATCGAAGAATATATTGATTTATTGATAATCATTCCTTTACCCACTTCCCTGAGGGCTCTCCGAAAGAGCGTTTTCAAAATACATATCAAAAGGCCAACTAATAATGCAAGAGAGCAATACAGGAATATTTGTGGAAAAGTGGAAGGATAAAAGATGTCCTAATTATGAATACTAAGTACATTCCAGATATGATTACAATTGAAAAACGAAGAGGAGCAGTCCAAAAACCCAAAACGGTAATAGAACAAAACAAACATAAAAGTTATATCGATCTTTCAGGTACGTATTACTTAAATTGTTTGAACTATGTAACATTAGTTTTGGCATTAGAAGTACCAATACAACTACTTTTATTTTTCAGATCAAAAAAAGTCGTATAATTCCTCTCTTCGAAAAAGCATGAAATGGTATAGAAAGTTGGCTGTGAAACTTACTGTTAATGCTGCTCTTGTGAACGCTTTCGTATTACATCAAGAAGTAACGAAAGACAAAATGACAATACCGAAATTCAGGAAAAACATCATAGAAGGTAAAAAGACATTTTTCACTACCAATTTTTTACTCTCTACATGTTATGACTTTTTGGCTCTTACAAAACAAGAAGAAAGTGACCCACAAGAAGTTTCAACTAAAAATCATTCTTTGAATGACATGGAGAAATGGCAAATTTGTGCAAATTGTTACAAAGAAAATGTTAAATTTATGGATAGGAAGTCAGGGAAGAATAAAACAAAAAGAACTAAATATCGGTGCCAGTCCTGCGAAAAATATTTCTGCTTTGACTGTTTTTTTCTAAAACATAACTTTGTTTCTAAAAACTAGTTTTAGGCTCTTCTTGCCATATAACTTTTTCTTTCTAAAGAAAAAATATGAATATCTATTTGTTTTGCTGAAAAAAAGTTTGACCATTTGTAGTGACTTGTCATGTGTGCAACACAGAAACCAACTTTACTACCATTTTGGTATATGCCTTATAAACCTCTTACTTACTTACTTACTTAGTCCTAAGCCTTTCTACCGTTAGGTGTAAGGCTGGTGGGGTTAAGATTTGCACTGTTGTCTCTATGCTATCCGGTCTTGTGTTAGATTTCGTGCACTTTCCCATGTCAATCCTTTCTTCTCAACTTCTTTTCTGATTTCGTCTACCCACCTAACTCTTGGTCTTCCTCGTTTGTTTTTCCCTTGCATTCTCGTTTCAAACACTCGTTTTGTTAATCTTTCATTCGACATTCTACACACGTGCCCGAACCATTTTAGTTGCCCCTCTACTATTTTTTCGTTTATTGGTTCTAGTTTTAGGTTTTGTCTGATTGTTTCGTTTCGTATTTTGTCTGTCCTCTTTCTGTTTGCTATTTTTCTCAGGAACCTCATTTCCGTAGCATTGACTCGAGATTTTTGTCTCCCAGTCAATGTCCATGACTCGCTATTATAGATGATTGTAGGTCTAACTACTGATTTAACAACTGCCGTTTTTACCTTCTCCGGTATTTCTTTTTTCCCCAAAAATGTTGTTTTCATAGTGTTAAATAAGCTTCCTGTTCGTCCTATTCTCTCATTTATTTCCATGTCTTGTTTACCGTTTGATTCAATTATTGCTCCTAGGTATTTAAAATGTTCCACTTGTTCTAGTTGTTTTCCGTTTAATTGTATTGCGTGTGTCTTTCCCTTATTTGAAATTATCATTGTTTTTGTTTTCTCTGTATTTATTTTCATATTTATGTTTGACAGTTCTTCTTCTAGGATTTCAAGGTTGTTCTGTAGGTCTTCTCTGTTTTCTGCTATCAAAACCATGTCGTCTGCAAATAGAAGCTCTGATAGTTGAGTCTGTTTCATTTGCCAGTATCCTAATGTTAGTTTTCTCATTCTTCTCTTGGCTTTCTTTATTGCTTCATTCAGTACCACTGAGAACAGCAGTGGGCTCAACACGCATCCCTGTTTGACGCCTTGACTTATAGTAAATTCTTCGGATTCCTCGTTGTTGGTTCTCACCGTATTTGTATTATTATTATACATATCCTTTATTACATCAATGGTTATCCTGTCAACTCCTCTTTACTTTAATGTCCTCCATACGTCCTTTCTTTGTATTCTGTCAAACGCCTTTTCCAGATCAATAAAGCATATATGTATTTCTCTATTTTTATTGATTACTTTCTCACTTATTTGTCTTATTGTGAATATGTGGTCTTGCGTGCTTCTGTCCTTCCTGAATCCACATTGTGTATCTTCCATAGTTGGTTCTATTTGGGTTTTTATTCTTGTTTCTATTATTCTTGCGAATACCTTCCCAGGAATACTTGATATAGTAATACCTCGTTAATTATTACAGTTTCTCTTGTCGCCCTTTTTGTGTATTGGTAGTATAATGTCTTTCTTCCAGTCCTGTGATATTTCTGCTCTTTTTATGATATCATTCATTAGTTCTTTTATGCTGTCCACTCCCTCTATTCCCATGAATTTAATCATTTCCGGGGTGATATCATCCTTGCCTGGTGCTTTGCCTAATTTAACTCTTTCAATTGTCTTTTCTAGTTCCTCTGTTGTTATGGGTTCTACTTTTTGTTCTTCATTAATTTCTTGTATCTCCACTATGTTGTCTACGTCTGTATGAGTTAGCTCTTTGAAATGTTCTCTCCATCTTTCCATTATTTGGTTTTCTTTTGTTATTACCTTTCCATTCTTGTCTTTTATATTCGGCATCATGTGTTCTTTCTTTTGTCTGAGGTGTTTTAATGCGCCATAGAAGAGTTTTTGGTTTTCTCTATAATTATTTGTCATTTTTAGTCCAAACTTTTCCCATGACCTTTCTTTTTCTGCTTTCACAGCTATTTTAACCTCTTTTCTTTTTTCTTTATATGCCTCATAATTTTCAGGGCGCTTTGTACTTAGATATCTCTTCCATTTTTCTTTTTTGTTCTTTACTTTCCTTCGTATTTCGTCCGTCCACCATTCAGTTATCCTCATGCTATTATTTGCTATTTTTGTCTTCCCGCAAGTTTCCTCAGCAGCTATGATTAAGCTGGTCTTGAGATTTTCCCACTTTTCTTCTATACTAGCAGTTTTTGCCCTACCTTTCAAAATATTGTCTAATTTTTCTTGGAATATCTTCTTATATCTTTCTTCTTTTAATTTGTAGCTTTTTACTTTTTCATTTACTACGTTTCTCCTCTGTTCTTCATTTTCTTTTGCTGTTCTGATTCTCATTATTACTAGATGATGATCACTGCCAATCTCTGAGCCTCTTTTGACTTTCGTGTCTTGTACTCTTTTCCATTTGTTGCTACTTACCAAAAAGTAATCTATGATTGATTTTTCATTTCTACTTTCTTGTACTCTCGTGTATTTGTGTACTTTTTTATGTTTAAATTTTGTATTTGTTATAACAAGTTTATTCTCCATACATATTTCTATTATTCTTTCACCATTTTTGTTTAGTATTTCTTCTCCTTCTTTTCCCATGCATTCCTCAATTCCAATGTTATTATTTCCGACCCTACCGTTTAGATCTCCCATTACAATTATATTTTCTTCCCCATTGTCAATTTGCATTTGGAGCTCCTCGAAAAATTTATCCTTCTCTTCCTTTTTTGCATCTTCATTTACTCCGTAGGCTGTTATTATTGTCCATATTTCCTCGTCTATCAGTTTAATTTTCAGCGATAATATTCTCTGGTTAACATATGTTTCTTCTATAACGTATTGTCGTCTATTCGGTGCAATTATTATCCCTACGCCTTCTTTTGCTCTCTCTTTTGCATCAGCTCCTACCCAAAATAACCAATATCCTTTGTGTATCTTCTTAAAACCTCTTCCTTTCATTTTCGTTTCCATTATTCCTAATATTTCTATTTTTTGTCTGATCATTTCGTCTACAAGTTCTACTTCTTTTCCATTGATGCTTCTTACGTTCCATGTTCCCATTTTTATCTCTCCTTTTTTCTGTGGTATATCTTTCATCTTCTTTCTATAGAGGGATATTTTTTTTTTCTTGAAAATGGTAGATACGTTATATCCACCATGGCACGCTATGTGTTAAGAGCCATATTCCTTCATAAATATATAGAAAATAATATTATGCATCCGAGAGACCTAGTTTTTTGGACAAAACGTGGATTTAGTTAAAGGTAAATAAAACAATTTCTTAGGAAGACAACAGTGTTAAAATTGTATGTAAACCAGAACTGTATGATGGTATAATCGTTTACGCTGCTTGTTTAAAAAGATTTGTTACTAAAGCAAGTTTACTATTTCACTCGCAATCTGAAGTAGCTGATTTTCATGGAAAATAAACAATGAAATTTTTAGTAAGAGGGTAAGTGAACAATCAATTTTCAGAATAAAAATTATACAACTATTAAATTATTACCTGGGTGATAACAAACAAGATCAAGTATTAACACGTTCAGCCCCGGGTGGCATCAATATGATGCCTCACTAAATAGTACTAGTGGGACAGTGAGGCATTACTCTAATGCCTCACTACAGTTTTGTATTCGGAACACCGTGGCATCAACTGTGCCCCCACAGCTATATAAATTACATTGTAAGTTGGACAGGGTGGTTCAAGGAGAAAAATAATATTTCCTGATCGGATGTGAGATGGTTTTTACGAAAGATATGGAAATTATAAAACTTTATGAAAAAAAATAAAAGATTTTATTCAGAATGTGTTAATATAATTATAATAATATAACACCTTATTATCTTAAAAGAGCATTATGTGTTGAGAAAAAACAAGAAATACAATAATGTTTTTTGCATTGGTTGCACAAAAATTTAGAACGAGAACACTTGTTTTGAGCTCCCTTCCGCACCAATTAATTCTTCATTCTGACGTAGCAAACCACACATCTGTTTTTTCTTCCTTCGGAAGCGGACATTTCACTCAGTAGTTCTATAGCAACTTCTGTTTTGAACTTTTTTATAGTCAATTTAGTTTGTGTAACCTGTGTATATACAATATGAGCATTCACCAATTCACCAAAGCACTAAAAAACAATAATTGTGTGGCTAGTTTTCTGTACCATTTATTCCCTCAAGCAATGTGAATATGCTTTTTTCTGATCTGAGAGATTAATAAAGGATTTTGAATCATTGTAATCAACAATCATTTTGGGCTTTTCAATTTCTTTGCCTTTTTGTAGACGTTTCAACATTTTATCCCCATGATTTGTACTAATCATCAAGACATCCCTTTTGTCACACCATTTTAACATTGTAACTCCGGTATTACTTTGTAGGGCAATTTTTTCATTTTTTTTTACAACCTCGGGACAATTCATTTTTCTGTTTGACCGAACAGTGCGTACAAGCTGAGTTGTACGGCTGAGCAGTGTATGAGCAAGGGTGACGCTCGTATAATAATTATTTGTCTGTGAAGAGAGACCACTATCTAACAACCCTTCCATAAGTGATAGAACAACAGATAAAGAGGCATTTTGACCACCCTGACTATCTTTTCCACAGTAAATTTTGAGGTCATAAGTGTAGCCGTTTTCTAAGCAAAGCTTATGTAATTTGATACCAAATTTGTGTTTTTTATTTTTGATATATTGCTTGTATTTCAAGCGACCACGATAAGATACCATCGTCTCGTCAATACAGGCATTTTCTCCTGGAGTAACAATTTGCTGTAATCTAGAAATAAGTTTTTGAACCAACGGAGATATTTTGTGGAGCCGATCAAAATCCGGTGAGTTTGGTTGTGGCGCTGTTTCATTTTTGTTGAAGTAAATATTTGAAAGTAATTGCTCAAAACGATTTCTAGACATTTTGTGTCTTATATTGGTAACAAATAAGTAATTTCTGTTCCAATAGTCGCGTAATAGTGGTGCTTTTAGCAATTCCATCCATATAGTTTTATTGTTCTTCTTAGCCTTCTGTCGTCCATGTTTGGACATAGGCCTCTCCCAACTCCTTCCATTGGTCTCTATCCTGAGCAACGTATTTCCAATTTGTTCCGGCTATTCTTTTAATATCATCAATCCATCTCATCTGTGGTCTTCCTCTTGGTCGTTTACTTTCGTAAAGTCTCCAATGTTGTATTGTAGTATTCCAACGTTGGTCTTTTTATCTAGCAGTGTGGCCCGCGAAGCTCCATTTAAGTTTGGCAATTTTTATTGCTATGTCCTCGACTTTTGTTTTGGATCTTACCCAGTCGTTCCTCTTTTTATCTGACAGTCGTATACCTAACATTGCTCTTTCCACTGTTCTTTCTGTTGTGGCTAGTTTATTCATGTTTGCCTTGGTTAAGGTCCAGGTTTGACATCCATATGTCATGATAGGAAGGATGCATTGGTTGAACACTTTGCTCCTCAAGTATTTGGGTATTTTGCGGTTCCTAAGTATCCAACTAAGTTTTCCAAAGCATGCCCATGCTAGTCTTGCTCTTCTAGTAATTTCCGCACTTTGGTTCTCTTTGTCAAGTCTCAGGATTTGCCCTAGGTAGATGTATTCCTGGATTTGTTCTATCTCACTGCCATTTATAGTTATACGTCTGGGGTCATCTGTGTTTGTCATTATTTTTGTTTTTTTTTTTTATATTCATTTTCAGGCCGACGTATTGAGAGCTATATATTTACCCCAAAGAATATTTCTATTTCTTTTCTTGTAATTGGTATCCAACGTTTACATTTAGATTTGGCTACAATAGGTTGGCCATTTATCTGTTGATCTGCGTATATAATCGATCAAGTCATCAGTCACAAATAGTTTGTAAAAAAAAAAATACGGAGTTTTTGTAAAATTGTTGTAATATTCCAGTCTTACCCCAGCATTCTGAATAATCTGCAGAAAATTTTTCAACTTGGAAGTGTCAACTTCGTTCCATAATAAATCTGAACTCTCCCCTTTATCTTCTTCTGCGACAACAGCAAATGCAGAAATTACAGTTTCTATTGTCTGTTGTATCAGGTCATCCTAAACAGAAATTAGGTATGACTTTCCAGAATGAACATAAAAATTTAGTAAAACTTACCTCATTTTCAACGGCCCGTAACGCAATTTTTGGTATACCGCTAGGCCCTGGCACTGCAAGATTGCGTTAGTCCGGTACTTCACTGATGCCATGTAATTTTCTCAGTTTCCTAGGAATTTCTAAGGAAAACTCCGAGGTTTCTGTGTCACTGGGTATATAATCATCTAATGATACAGAATTTGCATAAGGGTCGTCCACTCCTACGTCTTCATCTGACATAAGCTCTTCGTATAAACTTACAAGTCTTTTCTGTTCTTTTTCATAGGAATCCATCGAAAAAATTCGTGTAATCTAATATTTTATAGTACACTCATACAATAACCGTACGCAAAGAGCACCGAACAAAGAATGACTCAGAATATAACGTCAGATACTTCCGTTTCTTCATAAAATAATGAAGAAGTTTGAGGCATCACGTAAATGCCACGCTGTCCAAACAAACAAATTTATAGTTTTCGGACAGCGAGGCATCAATGTGATGCCTCAAAAAGTTGTGCAATAACTCGATTGTTAAATATTTTTTTTAAATGAATCAGAAATGCGGAAAGGCATCCACGACTCCCGTCTTATTTACAAAAAATAAAATGCTGACCAATGGACAAGAAAAAAAAATATATAACCGGGGCTGAACGTGTTAAGCAAGACTCCCAAACCTGAGTTTTTACAAATTTCATAAATGAACAGAAAAGAAAATGTGTATATAATCGATGAGCTAGTAAGAGGTCATGAAGTATTAAGGCTACCTCGTTATCACTGCTTATTCAACGCTATTGAATTAATTTGGGCAAACTGTAAGCCTTATTATAAGTATATTGGTAGAGATAAACCTACTAATAGTGCTGTTATAAATATATGGAAAGTGACACCAAACCAATGTAAAATAGAAATTTGGAAAAATGTATGGGACATACTCATGAAATTATTAAAAGTGGTATATCCGAGAAAAAAATATAGCTGAATAGGATTAATTCAGATTAGGGCATCAAAAAAAATTTTAAATTTATTATTTATTACGATGCTTTTTTCCGAAATCAGATATTCGATCAAGCATAGAGCAATCAAGGTCAGCCTTTTTGAAGATAAGGAAATTTCAGAGTAACCAAAAACTCAATCTGCAAATTTAATATTGGATGGTAAAATTTTATATCCACTTTATTCTTCTCTATGGTACCGAAGCTTGGACGGTTGATGTTCAGTTCATGAGAAAGCTAGAAACTTTTGAGATGTTGCTCTAGAAGAATTTTGAAAATACCTTCTTCTTCTTCAAGTGCCCTCTCCACTACCGAGTTTGGCAATCATCATTGCTATTCGTATCTTTGAAGCTGTTGCTCTAAATAATCGGTTAGATGTGCACTGGACCAGTCTCTTAAATTGCGCAGCCAAGATATACGTCGTCTCCCCACGCTTCGTTTGCCCTGAATCTTTCTTTGGATAATTAACTGAAGCAATCAGTACTTTTTCCCTCTCATAACATGACCAAAATATTCCAACTTTCTTCTCTTGATGGTGATAAACAGCTCCCGTTCTTTGTTCATTCTTCGAAGAACTTTACTATTTGTTACTTTGTCTGTCCAAGATATTTTCAAAATTCTTCTGTATATTCACATTTCGAAGGCCTCTAGTTAATCAATATTGCTCTTGTTTAAAGTCCAAGTCTCTACTCCGTACAGCAGTATCGAGAAGATGTAGCATCTAACCAATCTCATTTTCAGGTTTAAGTTAATGTCATGTCTTCCTAGAATGTCCTTCATATTAACAAAAGCAACTCGAGCCTTTCCAATTTTAGTTTTTATTTCTTCTTTGTCATTGTTGTTATTAACGCTTGTTCCCAAATATTTATATTTGTGCACCCGTTCGATTTCGTTATTGTGAATGTACAGGTTTGCATTTAATCTTTGTTTTTTTTGAAATAATCATGAATTTCGTCTTCTTGACATTCATTGTTAACCCTTTCTCTTCACTAGCTGTGACTACCTTGTTTAAATTGGCTTGCAGGTCTACTACTGTCTCCGCCATTAAAACCGTATCATCTGCGTATCTAATATTATTAATTGGTTGGCCGTTAACTTTTATCCCAATCTCTTCTTCCTCCAATGCTTTCTTCATAATTTCTTCCGAATTGAGATTAAACAGAAATGGTGACAGCACACATCCTTGTCTAACTCCTTTTTTAATTTGAATTTCATTTGTTGTGCTATCGGCGTGCGACTGCTTTCTGATTATAATACAAAGTAGATATTATTCTTATATCGCGAGTGTCTAACTGTTTAGCTTCCAAGATCTCTAAAAGTTGGTCATGCTTGACGTTATCAAACGCCTTGTTGTAATCAATGAAACAAGCAAATACATCTTGATTCATATCCAAACACCTCTGTGTCAAGATGTTAAAGGCAAATAATGCTTCACGAGTTCCATATCCTTCCCGGAATCCAAACTGAGTTTCTCCGATATCTTCTTCCAATTTTCTGTAAATTCTATTGTGAAATATTTTAAGAAATATTTTTAAGGTGTGGCTCATCAGGCTGATCATGCGATGATCACTGCACTGCTTAACATGTGCCTTCTTGGGTAGAGGGACAAACGTTGATCTTAGCCATTCTTCAGGAATTATACTGTTTTCATAAATCTTGTTAAATAAGTCTACTAACAAGTGGATTCAATCTTCATCTATCAACTTTAGTATATCCGCTGGTAGTTCGTCTGGTCCTGGAGCTTTCCTATTGTTTGATGACTTGACTGCTTGCATTACTTCTTCTTTGCTTATTTCTGGACCTGTCTCCTCTGGAAAATGATCACAAGGAGGCTGCCTTTGATCGTCAAACAGTTCTTCTATGTATGTCTGCCAATGTGTTAGTTTCTCCTCTGTTTCCATTATCATGTTCCCTTGTTGGTCTATAAGTACTATCTGCTTTCTATTGTTGATTATTTCTTTAACTTTCTTGTGAAGATAGAACGAATCGTATTTGGCTTCCAAGTTTTCAATCTCCTTACATTTGTCTTGTTAACATTGTTTTTTAGCGTCGCGGATTTTCCTTTTGATCTTTGTGACTTTGTGTTTTAAAATACCATGGACCGATTATATAGGGTCGGCATGAGTCAGACAACGCTTTCGAAAAATCGACTTAAGTCCGGTTGAAACGAAGCATGTTTGTGCTTCAGACAGTTGTGTGGGTGTCATGACAGCATTTGATTTTTGAGTAGATGCATTTTTAGAATGAAAACACGTCATGTGAGCGAAAGTACCTTAATATTCATTTTGAATAATGGATAGGCAGACGCAGAATCGTTGTGTGAACCACACAGTCATGTGACTTGACACTCTATGATTTCTTTCTGTACAATTGAAGTACCTCCGAACTAGAATTAAAGAAGAATTTAAAAATCTTCGCGGCAGCTTGACGTGCTTCGTCGGACGGGTCTCTCCGTTGCAAAACGTTGCAGTAAATGGGCATTTTTTCTTATTGCAAATTTGGTGCCTAACATATGCCGCCCCGTGTTATTACAAACAAAATGGTGTTGCACAAAATGCGACGAAAGAGAACTTTTGACCACCATTAAAGGGAGAAACACAGCACCGGGTCATCGACCTAGGCTCCCAATATAATTTAAATTTAAATATGTAAAACCATATATTGATGCCGCCCCTGCAATTTTAGTGTTAGCTACAAGTACCAAAAAAAAATGAGGATGATCTGAGCTAGATTGAAATCGTTATGTACCTATCTACAAATTTTGGACGACACTTTTAACAAGTTTTAAATTAAATGATTTTATACCAATATACAAATTTTCAAGTTTTTTACTTCTGTTTAAGTTTTAAAATATTGTTTTTAAAAAACATGTTATATTTTTAACATTAAATATTGCAACAACCCTAAAATTCTCTTCTTTAATGTACTATAAGGATTTCGGGTGATTTTCTGACCTGAAAACTTTCTCTATTTGAATAATCGAGTTACAGTGACTTGATTACAATCCTGTCAAGTCTTATTTACATTTAAATTGCGGCAACGTGACATTATTGTATAACTTGCTCGTTTTATAATTTCACCCTTCAAAAATAACACGTGGTAACGGTATTGATTTTTCGTAAACAAATGTGTGTGAATATATGAAGCTTTACAATCTAACCATTGTTACTTTCATTCTTCCTCTTCCTTAAATCACAAAAAAATTTTACGCAGAGACGTATTATATCGGAAAAGTAATACATACGAGGCATGTTTTTTAAGTAAGTACCGTTTTGCGATTCCGCCGCCGCAGGTTGGACGTGGCAAGTTGAGTAAGGGTATCGTTTTGCTGCATGACAATGCCCGTCCACATGTGGCTAATCAGACCAAAGATCTCATCCAATCATTTAATTGGGAAACTCTAGATCATCCTCCATACAGCCCTGATCTGGCGCCCAGCGACTACCATTTGTTCCAGCACTTGAAGAAACACCTGGGCGGTCAGCGTCTTCAAGACGATAACGACGTCAAAACATTTGTGATGTATTGGTTAACAAGTCAGGCGGCAGAATTTTATCAGGAGGGTATTCAAAAACTGGTGCCACGTTATGACAAGTGCCTCAATATTCACGAAAATTATGTAGAAAAGTAGATTAAGGTACAGGCTTTCATGTAAAAATAAAATTATTGCCATATCTTTGCACGTCTTTTTTTAATTCCAAAACGGTCCTTACTTAAAAAACACTCCTCGTATTTATTGACAAAAATAATAAATAGTTATGATAAATAGATAAAAATAATAAATAAACCGTGAGGTTCATTTGGTCTCATGGACCAGAAATACTAAACAAATTTTTGATAGACATTAACTGTAAAGAAGAATCAATCAAAGTCACCATGGAAAAATAAAACTACAACTCACTATCATTTCTGGATGTGTTGACCACACACGGGAATATGTAACTATAGTGCGATCTGGGAATAATAAAAAGTGATTAATCTTTAATATTATTGGACTGCAACGTATATTTGTATACATTTCTTATTTTTCATTTATTTTTGTTATGAGGTTATATAATATACAGGAAAACACGAATTTGGCACAGGTTTCGTAGTACGAGAAGAATACCTCATCATCAATACGTCATCGCAAAAATTTGCAAAGAACCTAACCTAAGACCGACAACAGGACAACACAGCCTCCACGATATTTCAAACGACAATGGACTAAGGCTCGTAGACTTGAGTCTCTAATGACCACTCCACGCAGAACCAAATTGCCCACGTAATTATCGATGCTAGATATGAAAGTAATGTGCTGGATGTAAGAAGCCTCAGGGGAGCAGATGGAGATACAGACCATCAGCTAGTAAGAGCAAAAATCAGGTTGAGAATATCTTCAGAGAAACCTAAGGCCAACAAAGCATTGGTACAGTGGAACATCGATAAAATGCAAAATGGGGAAATCCGAAAAAATTATAAACAAGAAATTAAACAGCATCTAAATACAGTATACCAAAACAATGATGTCGAAAGGCTGTGGCAACAAATGGAAAAATCAAGTACGGAGTTAGTAGAACTAATAATAGGAAAAAGCAGGAAGAGAACAAGGTAATAGTTGGATAGAGAATGTCAAGAAAAACTACACGACAGACAGATAAAGCGAAACATTATGCTGCAACAAAGAACAGCAAAAAGTAAAGAAAACTATGCAACTTCACGCCGAGAAACAAGAAAATTAATTAGACAGAAAAAAAGGAAGTACGAACAATAGAAATATAAAGAAATGGAAAGTAATAGGCAACAGTCAAATAGTCGAGCATTTTACAAATCAGTGTCAAACGGAAAGAAAGGCTTTAGACCTAGATGCGTGTCTGTACTCAGAAAAAATGATAAATTAATAGTAAATAAAAAAGAACTGCTCCAAACATGGCAAGAATATTTCAAGACTTTACTAAACATACATCAAGAGGACATGGAGAAAATATATATTTTGGGGTGGACCTACCGGTAGAGGACCCCAAAATAGATAAAACATTGCAAGCAATTAACAAATTAAAGAACGGAAAAGCTCCAGGCTCTGACAATATTCTGGCTGAATTCCTTAAGTATGGAGAGAAAACTCTATATAGACAAATACACAAACTAATAACACTTATATGGAACGAAGAGAAATACCAACAAAATGGCACGAAAGTGTAATAATCCCCATCCATATAAAGGAGACAAAACCAAGTGCTCTAATTATAAAGGCATATATCTACTTAATACGGCATATAAAATCTTATCGAACATCCTATTAAGTAGGCTGACATCGTTTGTAGAAAATTTCATGGAGGAATACCAAGCCAGCTTTAGAAAACATAGATCGACCATAGATCAGATCTTTACTCTAAGACAGCTGCTTGAAAAAGGATGGGAATTCAATAGAACTATCCAAAATCTCTTCATACATTTCCGGCAAGCGTACGACAGCATTAAAAGGAATCAGATGTGGAATGCAATGGCAGAACTTTTAGTTCCAAAAAAACTTATCCAGCTTGTTATGTTATGTGTGAATAGCTGTAGATTCAGAGTACGAATAGGTAACAAACTCTCAGAATCTTTCAAAATAAGCAGTTGTCTGAAACAAGGAGATGCGTTGTCACCTCTCCTCTTTAATATCATCCTGGAGAAAGTAGTAAGAGCAGCACAACTTAAAACAAAATTACTGACAGTAAGTGGACCAAAATTACTATTAGCATACGCAGATGACATCGACATTGTAGGAAACACAGTCATTAATGTGAAGTAGACTTTTAATTAATTGGAGGAAGAGGCAAACAAAACTAGTTTAAGGGTAAACGAAGATAAAACCAAATACATGTACCTCAACAGACAAAAGGGACGAGATAGAATAAGGCAAAATGTTACAATAGACCCATATAACTTTGAAAAAGTGAAGAGTTTTAAATATCTCGGAGCAATATTCACTGCAGATAACGAAATTGCGGAAGAGATTAAAGAAAGAATTCAGGCAGCAAACAGATGTATGTACAGTCTCCACAATACTATTAAATCTAAAAGCCTAACACGAGCATCAAAAATTAGAATATATAAAACTGTGATTAGACCGATAATCATGTATGGGTGTGAGACATGGACCCTAACCAAAGAAACTGAAAGAAAACTTAGATGTTTTGAGAGGAAAATCCTCAGAAGAGTCTTTGGGCCTTATCACGACATTAGTAGCTCACGACATTAATAGCAACTAATACCGAATGAGAACAAATGCTGAGGTCAAGCAGATGTATAGAGCAAGCGATATAGTCCAAGAGATTAAATCCCAACGTCTAAGATGGGCTGGCCAATTCCATAGACTCTATGGAGAGACAATATATGGCCAGATCTAAGAACAGTGGGGCTACCCACTGACCCAACTATTATGGACGACCGTAATGCGGGCATTAAAAAATTAATCAAACAATCTAGATAAAGCTCACCATCAACTGTGTCCTTAAAAAAACAAGGACCAATAATTTTATTGTTATTGATACTAGCCCAAATGTTAATTTTTTTAGAATATTGCATGTCTCACACACCAAGTGAGGATTTTCTCTGAGTCTGTTAACCGTTCCGTTTAAATGAAACGTCACTTCATCAGAAAAAATTATTTTGTTTATGAACTGCAAATCTGCGTTCATTATGTCCATCATAATTTCACAGAATTTTTCCTTCTATCGAGATTATCTACATTTAACTACTGAACCAACTGAACTTTATAAGAGTGATATTTTTCTAAATCTGTAGAAGTACATCTAACTTTTTTTCACCAGTAAATTTAACATTTCTAACTAGTTTTTTAATATTTTTTACATGTCCAGTATAAGGAAGCTTCTTTTCAATTTTTTTAACTGTAGACTGCGCAACTTGTTGACCAGGGTATTTATTATTAAACATTTCACAAACCTCCTTTTGAGTTCTTGTTTTATTACCAAAACCAATTATAATTAAAATGTCTATTTTTTGAGTCTCAGACAAATGAGCTATAATTAAATTTAATATGCGCACAAATATTATACTGACGTCTTTTAGTAACTTTAAATACCTAAATGACAGCAGCCTACTAGATTCATATCAAATATTTATTTGGCTTTTTGACTAGTATTTTATTATCTTCAAAGTTTTTTCCCTAATGTTTAGCAGAACAGATACGAAAATACCTGATTATTTCTAAAGTATATTTTAATAGACCAGGCAATATTGCTGATTTAAAAGTTAGGATAACGGAAGAAACTAACAAAATAACCTCCTAGGACCCCCTTTGTTATTTAAAATTTTCGAGGGGGTTCTTATAATTCAAAGGGGGTGCTGGAAGGGGATAATATTTTCATACTGTAAATTGTCAATTTAAGAATAAAAATCGACCCGTTGCAGTTTTTTTTTCAGATAGCACATAATAACGCTAAAATGAATTTATTCCATACATATGGACCGCATGGTATAATATAAACATTATTGACTATATTCTCGCCGTATGCTATACCGGTTGTTATTATAACATAAAAATTACTTACTCCGTTCTCGTCGTTTGTTCATATTATTATATAATAGTATAAATAATAATTTTTTTAATAATTCGGTGTGTTCACAGCCTTAGGCAGTTATTTTCGGAGTAGCACTTTTTGCTAAAGTCGAAATGGAAGATCTCAAGAAGCAGCGGAAGCCACTGAAGGCTAAGATTACTAGAATACCAAACTGACTACTAGAAAACGCAGATGCAAAAACTGATAGTTTTCAGTTACAACTCAAACACACCGAATTGAAAACATCGTGTCTGAAATATTAAGAGGTGATGGATCAGATTGAAGAAATTGATGAAACCGATTCCGAAACAGAACACAGAGTGTTTATGGAAGAAAAATACTTTTCTACTCTAGTTGGACTGCAGCATAAGATGGAAGCTTTAAAATTACCCTCCCACTCGCTCAGCTCAAACGCTACTCCGCCAATTGTAGCCAATGCTAAGTTTAGTATAATAGTGTAGAGCTGCACAATGTGCAAAAATTTATATACCTTAAATTGTTTTTAAAAAATCAACCTCTACACATGATTAAAAACATAAAAGTTATAGAAGACAATTTTCAGATCGGACACGCTCAAGAATCAATGTGAAAATAAATCGCGTGGTGTGATTAGTTTAAACATCCAAAAGTTGTTTAAGGCTCCATGTTTAGCTAAAAGTAATGCAAAATCATTACGTTAACTTCAGGTAAACAAACTTGCTCTAAAAAATATGTCTGTACCCATCGAACATTGGGATTTACTATTGAACCAAATATTTTTACAAAAATTAGATTTCGCAACGCACAGGTCATTTGAGTATGAAATATGTTCAAAGGCTTTACCTACTCTCTTACAGTTTTTAAGTTTTTCTGAGAAAAAATGTGATATTTGTTGGAATTGTTTATGTAACAAACATTTTTCTCATGACTGCTACTCTTCACGCTTTTATAGTATAATATGTTGTAATAATAAGACTACCAAAGGGAATTGAAATACTATGATAAAATAATACCTTAATCAACCATGCCTAACTCAGTCTCTCAAGTGTGAATCCGTCTTGTCTTAAACTAACTATGAATTAAACCATGAAAATTTAGCTGGTAACAAATAAAACAATGATTTAACTAATCATATTTTTTTAATATAAAAAAGATTAAGTAGCAAAAAACAACCCTGCCTAATACTTTACATTCAATAAATATGGAACTGATACTTATGGCATCAATGGGCTGCTTGCTTCTAATTATATGTCGCCTCCAGATTATGTGGTTAGGTCTTACATACAGCTGCAGTTGATAAGTCCCATAAATTCCATAAATATATTATTAATATTCCATAGAATTGCAGAAATTATCCAATAAAATATTTAGTAAACCCAATAAACTAGAATACAATATCAGTATTAGCTGACATCAGAGAAGTTAACTTCCTTGCCAATTATTTTACCAAAACTATATATTAACAAATAGCAGATGGCAAGGATAAAATAAAATAAAATTACTATTAAACTTAGTTAAATTTTGTAAGATTCCTACATACACAAAATTCAAAACGTGGTTTTGAAAGAAGTAAGGTTATGAATATTGAAAATGCTGTCAGAATTATAGAACTTAGATTACTATGAAAGTATTCACCTCAAGAGATGTCTGTAGACCATAAAATGAACCTTATAATAATTTTTTTCTTCTTTTATAAATTTCTATTATAGACAAAAAAGAATATTCCCACCACGATTGACAAACAGTGGAGGATTACAATGAAGTTTAGCACAGATGCCACAGGACGTATTCCTATGATCGAATTAGCTCTTCTGTCAACATAGTACAGAATAGTTAGTCTACCGAACAGACAGAGAGAGGGGAATATTATTTATTCTACCAGAAAGAAAGAGAGAGAGAGAGAGGGCGCCAACTACATTTTTGAACAAAAAATAGTAAAATAGAGACTGAAGGTAAAGAAATTAATAAATTAATAAAGAAATTAAAATAAAATAATTATTTAAATATAAACTAATAAAGATGTGACGTTTACAACGTTACATACTCCTACCACCCATCAGAAAAATTTCGAACACAACTGAGAAATTTTTCTCAAAGAAAACAAGAACACAATGTCCTACGTAGGAATAAGTAAATGCAGTATTAATCTGTAGGAACAAATCAAAAATAAATACTTATAATAAAGCAATCAAGCTCATGAATATAATACCAAAATATTGATCATAAAAAATTTAGTATTACTCAGGAGAATTGAATACTTCACAAAAAATTATAGTATCCGTCAGACTAAAATTTGTTATAATATGTTATTTATGTCGTATAGCCGTAGCGTCCTCCTGGTTTTCTGGAGTTTCTGGACGTTCTACGACCGCCGCTCTCGAAGAGGATCTCAAGTTTCGAGAGTCCATCTTCGTTTCGAGGAGTTAATTTGGGATTCCGGCCTCTACGTGTATGAAGCTTCGCCGAGCCTCTGTGGTAGGTGAGGGAACACCGGCAATCAGAATTCTCTAACAGTTCGAGCTTTCTTATAGACAGTATTCTTACAATGACTTAATATTTGTGTTAGAATTCTGATGCGTGTTGTATGTCTCAAATTCCACAGAGATGCCGGCCTTCTCACTTCGTGTAGCCGCGTTCCCTCTCCTCGAGAGAGGCACGAGAATGCCGGTCGTATCGACTCTTATTACTGCCCGTCGCTTCGTGTAACTACCTTTCGCTAACGTGTAAAGTATTTCCTATAGTTACTATTTGCATAAGGTTTCTGGCGACGAAGCTATCGCAGCTCAACCCTGATCGGAAAAGCAATTATTACAAGTCCTCGTCGGGGCTTTTATTCGCTCTTTACCGTGACAGGTCCAAAAGAACGCTGTGGTCAGTTCGCCACAATTTAAAATAGTTCTAAGACGGATGTCTTCCTATTCCAAGAAAATCGTGTTCTACTGCCAGGGAGCGTTCGTAGTCGAAGCGCCAGTTCTCGTGCTCTTGTTGATTTAACTTCTAAATTGGATAAAGTCTTCTTGGATTCGATGTCTTCGACGATAGTAGGATATGACGACTGGATCCCGATCGGAAGATGTGCTGCTCTTTTATACACATTGTGTTTGAGAATTTTCAGCAATCTTCCGCCGAGAGACCAAACATAGCGTAGTTAATAACGAGCGCTGTGATTGGCCGGCCAAAGTAACAATCTTTGTCGTGATTGGTTACATTGGCGACATTTAAAAAAAAATAATAAAATAATTTAATTAATGAATATATAATTAATGATAATTAATGATTATACATTATGTATTATTCATAAAAAATTTAAAGTATAACTTAAAATTATTTTCAGATGGGGAAAATAAAAAAAAATTACCCAATGAATTGTAGTATTCATCACATTGAAATTATTAATTTACCATTAATAAATTACTATAGAGAATATCTCTGTAAAAATAAAAAATTACTCAATGAATTTTAGTATTCATTAAACTGAAATTAAATAAGGTACTGTTATAAAGTACTGTTATAAAGTCACAAGTAAAATGGTGTAATTATATTATAATTTAATAATTATATTATATACAGTTTTTGAGGGAAACGCTCAGGGGAATATAAACGAATTTTAGTATTCATCAGACCAATAATAAGGGAGAAAATTAATTTAAATTAATCGGGTATCTGCAGACTTTGGTGCTGTACATGGACCCTACCAAAACATCAATTAAAACCATGTTGGTAGGAACGCAGTAGCCCATAGTCCTTACCAAGGTTATGAATATTGAAAATGCTGTCAGAAATATAGATTACAGTGAAAGTACTTACCCCAAGAGATTTCTTCTGCAGACCTAAAATTAACCTTATAATAATTCTTATCTTTTTTTTATAAATTTCAATTATAGACAAAAAAGAATATTCCCACCGCGATAGAGAAGCTAATTGACAAACAGTGGGGGACTACAATAAAGTTTAGTACAGATGCCATAGGACGTAGCCTATGATAGAATTAGCTCTTCTGTCAACATAGAACAAAATATTTAGTCTACTGGACAGAAAGAGAGAGGGCGAATATTTATTCCACCGGAAAGAAAGAGAGAGAGAGAGCAAATAAAATAATTATTTAAATATAAACTAATAATGATGTGACGTTTATAACGTTACAATGTGAGTAAAGACATCACTCGCTGTTGCATAGTAACTCTTAAAATGTCTCTTCCTCTAGGAACACGAATAGGCAATCACCAAAGACAATCGCAAATCCGATATCGGATTGTAAAATGTTGTGTCCACTCTATTCTTCTTTATGGTGCCGAAGCTTGGACTGTTAATATTGACTTAATGAGAAAGCTGAAAGCTTTTAGCATGTGGATTTTTAAAAGAATTTTAAAAATAAATATCATGGACCGTTCATATTACGAACGAAATAGTTTTGCAAAGAATAGGAACAGACAGAGAACTTTTGATCACCGTTAAAAGGAGAAAGACAGCATATTTGGGGCACATGCTTAGAAATGAGAAGTACGAATGGTTGCAGCTGATTAGGAAGGGAAAAATCGAAGAAAAAAGAGGTCCTTGTAGACGACAAATATCCTAGCCGAAAAACATTCGCGAATTTTAAGAAAAGCAGCAGATAGAAATGAATTTGCAATGGTTATAGTCAACCGTCATTAGTGGAGTTGGCACTAGAAGAGGAATATATTATATATATATTATATATATATATATACATATATATATATATATATATATATATATATATATATATATATATATATATATATATATATATATATATATATATGTATGCATACAGATTTAAAGTATTACAAAGTATATCAAATTAATAGAAATGTGGTCAAATTAATGGATATTGAAGCCAGACAACTGAATTTGTAGATAATAATCGTAAAATAATTGGATACGGTTAATAGGATCAAACGACATATGTGTTGATATATCCATAGCTGTTGTGTATAATTGGAGGATTTAATATATCATCATGTTTGTATTTATAAGAATTTCAATACTAATTAGTAATTATAAATTTATAAATTTAATTTTAGTCAATTTCACTAGAATATTATGTATACTTGTATAATAGAGTGGGCCGAAAAATAGTATATTGTTTTATTAGGAGTAAAAATGATAAACTAAAAGCTATGTATGAAGACCGATAACTAATTAAGCGATGATCAGTAGGCCTCAAATAGTCGCTTTAAAATTTAACTATTCCAATCACTTGAAAAGTAAATGATTTAATTTTCTATATTGTGTGTTCAGTAAAAACGTTGTATTCTCTTATATTAAAGGCAAATCAACTGAATATAATATTTATATACAGTGTGGAAACCACTTATGGAATAAAATTGTTTGTGTTCTTATTTTAGAAAATAATAAAAAACGTTGAGATACCTTAACTTTTAAATTAAAATGTGCGCTGTTTAAACATAAATTTTAATGTACAGTGTGATCAACCCAAGTCTGTCATAGTCCATAATCTGTATTTTAAATGAAACAACCTGTGTTTAAAAGCTTGCTGTGCATTTTTATGTTTTTAAAAGCTCCTTAACAACCTGATCTCAACGAACGATATCATGTAGGGTCTATTATGAATAATACAAGGTGAAATTTTGAAATTAAGTATAATTTTCTTCAAGAGTTTCAATTATTTGATAGAATACCACAGGTAATTGATTAAATTACATTAAAATAAATGTTCAAAATTTTCTCCACCTTGTTGTTGACAATAACACAGTTTCCTATAAAACTCGTCGCGAACTTTAAAAGTATGAGGTGAAATATTCCGTATTTCTGTAGTTATTCTTTCTTTAAGGTCTTCAATGCTAGTTGGTTGTGTTGCATATACTTTGTTCTTGAGACAACCCCACAGCAAAAAATCCAAAGGCGTAAGATCTGGAGACCTAGTTGGCCACTCAATAGTACCCCTTCGTCCAATTAATTTATTGAAGAAGATTTCATTCAAGTAATTTCTCACCATTAAAGCATAATGGGGTGTTGCACCGTTGCTCCAGCTGGAACCAGACAGTTTCATGCGGTAGGGTCGGATCTATTGGATTGGGATATGAGTTAGCCAATTGAGGAAGAACATCGTCTCTTAGCATGCTTAAATATTTTTCCGCTGTCAAATTACCATTTACAAATATAGGACCCATGTTATGATCTCCTATAATACCTGCCCAAACATTCAACTTTTGAGGATACTGAGTATCTGTGTCTCACGCATCCAATGTGGATTCTCCGCTGACTAATATTTACAGTTTTGTCGGATTACCTCTCCGTTCAATGTAAATGTTGATTCATTAGAAAAAAGAATTGTGCCAAGAGCTATTTCATTTGTGTTAATTGTATCCCTCATTCTTTCGCAGAAATCCATTTTACGATCTGGATCGTGTTCAGTTAGCTCCTGCACAAAGGTCAATTTATATGGATGATATTTTTTTCACGGAGACACCTTAGGACAGTTGTGTGACTTACATTATTTTAATGCGCAATTTGACGTGAACTTGACGTTGGATTCTCTGCGACACTTAACAAAATATCCACTTTCACCTCATCTTCAATGAAGTTCGGTTTTTTTTAATGGTTTGACATATCCAAGACACAGTACCTTGTGCAATATTAGGCCACTGGAGATACCTCTGATTAAATAAGTTTGCTACTTCAACTTGACTTTTACAATTCTCCCCGTAACCGATCATCATTAAAATCACAATTCGGTGGATCTCAGTTAAATATTTCATTTTTATTTCTGCAAGAAATTAGCTTTTAATTAGGAATTTATTATTTTAATATAAAATGTCAACACACCAACAACTGATTGATAACAATCCGCAGTTTTTACCTATTCATGACAAAAAATGTTAACACGGTTACTAAAGAGAAATTTTCTCCAATATACTAACACTTAGCGTAGAAGTGCTAATTTAAAATATGACCATAACACGTGATAAATTATTTATTTCAAAATGTTACCTTGTATTAGTCAATATAGATCCTACATGATATAGTTTTTTAAAATCAGGTTGTTAAGAATCTTTTAAAAACATAAAAATATACAGGGTGTTTCATTAAAAATAAGGATTATGGACTATGCCAGACTTGCGTGGATCACCCTGTACATTTAAGTTTATGTTTAAAAAGCGCACATTTATATTGAAAAGTTAACGTGTCCCAGAGTTTTTTATTATTTTCTATAATAAGGACACAAACAATTTTATTCCATAAGTGGTTTCCACACTGTATAATTTATTAAACACAATAAAATGTATTTTATTAATGACATTTTAAATATTGTAATTATTCTGTTTACTTTATTATGCTAAGTGTTCATCGTAAAATTACATTTTTGAGAGGACGCAATTTTATTTTTTGATGTGTGGGGATGGTTAGTTAAGCTTAAGTTCAAGTTTGTGAGGTCGCTACCCTTGTTATTCGCCGCCATCTTAGAAAAATGGGGGCAAACGGTTTTCGCGCTGTATCTCCTAAATTAGCAACAGTCCAGAAAATTGTATTTAACATTATTTTTAGCAAATTAAATTGTCTACAACTTTATTGTAAATATTTTTTATCGTAAATGGAAAATAGTTATTAACAAAAATAAATTTTTTTTTTTTTAATCTCATAACTTTTTTCTGCTCATTTTACAATAGACATTAGAGCAATAATATAGAAGGTTTTCAATGAATAAATTTTAATACAAATTTGTTCAACTTTATTAATTTCTGTGGGTTGTACAGAACTTCCGAAGTTGGCCGAGTTATTGAAAACAATACGATAAAAACGAACCATTAGGCTTAGTTTGTTATTACCTATGTTTTTATTCATATAATGTATTATTTTGTTAACATTTTTATGGTTTATTATCGATCTTTTTCCCGACCACCTATGAGGTAGAGTTGGATGCGCGTTTTTTTTTAAGTTGCTTTCCAGTTATGGTTTTTTCAATTTCTTTGATGGTCTAGGCTGCGGTTCGTAATCTAATTCAGTATCGAAGGTGAATGTTTGCGAAAGAACGGAAGTTACAATTGGCATCATCGTAGTCAACATTTTCGAATTCTTCGAATTTTTCGATTAATTTTAATATTTCCATAATGTGACTGCAGGTGCCACTTGAACAATTAAGGCACACTGCAGAGGATTTAAAGTCTACTTGTCGGTAACAACACACACTTTCACAGGTTCACTTGCATCTGCAGAAAATTAATTTCAGCAGTTCGAGGTGTGCTGGAGTTTTGAAAGTTTTGATTGGTATCAAATTTTTTTAAATGATTTTTTGTGAAGTTCTTCCGGCAAATTTTCACTTAATTCCATAAGTTTTGGTGACGAGAAGGTGATTTGAGCTCAAAATGTCATATGGCAATCTTTGAGTTAATCACCGTATTATTGTAAACTGTATCCTGTGACAAGGGATTTGATAACATTGGATAAGTAATAACATGGTTTTAAGTGTAAAATAGGCAGCCGAGTTTGAAGAATCACATACGGTTATCATTCAGGATAACCTGAAGCCCAGTTTTCGTATTTGATTTGATTTCTCCCAGGATTTGTCCAGCCGCAACCTCCATTTTCTGTATTCAAAAGGTCAGGTTTTGATTGTTCGAAGTTTGTAGGACAATGTTTTTTGTTCAAATTTAAGGTAAAAAATTTTTTTTAATAATTTAAAAAGAAATAACTAGCCAATGAAGCAAGTATTTTTGTTAAATTTTTCTAAATAAACATGTGCCGTTAATACACTAAGATTTGCTCTTATGTCAATTTAAAAAGTTTATAAATAAATATAAGTTTTACGTATCAGCTAATTGTCATATTTTAGTTTTCTTTTAAATAAAATTAACCTTAATTAATTAATAATTCATAAAAGTTGAATAGTTTCATTTCGACATATGACAGTTAGTACACCTTTTTCTGTCATTTGGTACATAACCATAGTTTTAATTATGTTTTGTTAGAAGGTTCAATTCAATACATTTTTTGTTGATAAATGTAGATATTGTTTGTAACTGTTTATGTACAATAAAAATAAATATTTAATATAAGCATTAGGGAGATTTCTTAGAACGGCGTCCTACGTTTAAATAGTTTAGAATAAGAAAAGGAACAAGCTTCTTTAGCATTTGCCCAGGACATTTCTGTAAGTATTTCTTGATTTCTTTTTCGTAGTTAGTTCTCCCAGTCCCCCAAAAATAGGAATCCTTATCCACAATACCTTATCCTTATCCTTGTCCCCCGCAAACGTTTCAATTTTTATGCTAACCCTATCTACAAGACCAGTAATTGTTCAGTCCCCCTTTTAATACCCTATAAGCAAATTATATTGTAACAATGGCAGAAAAATGCAACTTTTCACGAATGCCTACAAAAACTAGATGCAGCCCAAGCCATAACTACTCGCTATGGAATGCCACAAGGATCTTACGAAAGCAAGACTATACAATCCCACCACTAAAACCAAAAACAGAAAAATGGACAAAAAGTCCACTAGAAAATGCTGAAATATTTAAGACCAACCTCAAAAAGTTTTTACGTCAAATAACTAAAAATACTCACTACAAACTGAAGAAGACATTATTTCAGTAGTCGCAAAACCTTATCAAATAAAAAATCCTAAAACAATATTCACAAAAATTTAAAAAAAAATATACACCATAACATCGATACAAAAAAGGCCCCAGAATACAATCTTTTTTCTGGAAAAACTCTAATTAGCAAACCATTGCTAGCAGCAATTCTAACACAGTTATTTAACTCTATAATGCAAATTAGTACAGATACCAATAACAATAACGCACTGCAATCACAAATGGCAGAAGCATACTAATAATGACAAAACAATGAGGGATGAGTAGGGCGTGAGTGGGCGTGATCCTAGAAATGCACGAGATTTTTTAACGTGTTGCGTGACAGGACGCAATACGACAACAAACCTTAAAAGCAAGTAAAGCGGTGGGATCTCTTAATGGCACAATCTTTAATAACGGATTGTGCCATTAAGTTGGGCAAGACACAAAAACAAGAAGCTATAAAGGAACAATTAGACCTATATTAGCATACACGGCGGAGACAAGACCTGACACATCTAAAACGAGACGACTACTAGAAACAACAGAGATGAAAATACTCCGACAAATATCAAGGAAAAGTCTATTGGATAGGAAGAGAAGCGAAAACATAAGAAGAGTATGTTATATAAAAGACATAAATGGATGAGTGACAAAACGGAAACGTGAGTGGAACGAACACATTGGTAGAATGGTATAGTACTAATAGCACGAGATAAGTCACTAAATGGACGAAGAAGTATTGGCAGACCAAGAAAAAGATGGAATGAAAAAGTTTATGACTTTGCTGATTTTGTATCTTGCGTTTAGTCAGATAATTCCGAAAAGGTTAAGACCAATAATATAAAGCCTAATGATTTCTGTCTTTGGTCTGACAACTCATCAATTTAAAAACTCATTTAATGATATGCAGAAGAACTATAACAGTTAAACAATTCAGGAATCCATAAATATTTTCATAGAGGCTTAGCCCTGTTTAATAAAATTTGTATTATCTCGAAATTTTCACTTGTGAAGATACTGCCTTCTTGCTTTTTAAAACCAGCAATCAATATGGAACAATAATAACGAATAATAACGAACAGATTAGAGACAAAGCTGGATTTTTACCAACCTCGAGAACAAGCCGGTTTCCGCCCTAATTACGGCACAAACGATCACCTCCAGTGCCTAAAAACTCTGATAGAAAAAACTAACGAATATAACCGTCCCTAGGCATTGATATTTGTAGACTTTAAAAAGGCGTTTGATACAGTGGAACTACCGTCCATCTGAAGAGCACTACAAGATTGCAGGGTCGACCACAGAAGTGTAATATAGTTAAAAATATATATGAAAATGCCACAAAAACCATAAGTCTACATTCAGCAACTAATAAAATAAAGATAAAAAGGGGAGTCAGGCAAGGTGATACCATGTCACCAAAGATGTTCATTACCAAAATCCACAAGGAAAATAATTCCTGTAGCTGGCTGTATACCACGTATAACAAAAGAGGTTAGTCTTTGTATGTGGGTATATTTTATTTTATAAAAACCCTTAAAAGGGCAACATTACAAGCACGAACGTTTTCGGAACAACTGTTCCATCATCAGGTTAAAATGCCTAAAATAAGTATAAACCATTTAGTTACAACAAACGTGGTTTAAAATTTTGACTAAGGTTAAAAACAATAAAATGGTTATACTTACAGGTTAACATGCCTGAGCCACCAAAATATTTGGGTAAAAACCCTTTAAATTGAAAAATGTTACCGAAGAATGTACATGATGTTTATAATATTATATGATGTTTAATATTTTAATTAGATTTTACTTCAGGTAACATACACCCATGCTTAAGTGAGTTCCAGTGTCCGGAGAGTAAACCTCTTCAAACGGACTACGGTTGGCAACTGATTTATGAAATACTCATGAGCGGTGTCAGAAACAAAATGTCAATGAACCATGAAACAGTGTTAGTTAAACATTATATTCCTACAGCCAAAAGATTAAAAAAAAAACTTTGATGATGTTAAAATGATAACAGTAATCCAGGTGTTGGAATTTAAAAATTTCTCTATAATTATTTAATATTGGATGTAAAAGATGTAAATTACTGGTGTTGTTGAAGGTCATGTTTAAGAAGATGACGTATGTATTAGGCAGCTTATTTTACTCTTTATCGTATGGAGTGTGGTCTAAAAGGTGTAATTTGTGAAGAATTAGCTTAAATATATGGAAATGTCCTTTTATGTTGCTAACATCTAGGACAAGGAAGAATAATTAGTATATATTTGTAGCTAATGTAAGACTTTTTTAAGTAGATGAAATTGTTTAATACTGCTAGTATCGTAAAAATTTTTTTAATATAAGTGAGTCCAATAGTTTGAGAAAAAATGATTGAAAATCTTCCGGCTGAAGGAATTAAAGTTATAATTTATGTGATTAAATTTAAAAATTTTATGGAAAGACTGAGATCCTCAGAGACCTGGCAGGAATAACAGTAAATGGAATGACTAAAGAATAAAGGGGAGTGGGTTAAAGGGAAATGAATGAGTTAATCAACAAAATTAGAGATGATAGAGGTCCTTCATGCTTAAAGCATCTAGCACACTGAACAAAATATATTTTGGTTGTGTTAAAATCTGATACATAAAAGTTTGAAATTTTATTTGTGAGTATGGTGTACTAAGTTGTTGACTAAGAGAGGGGGGAGCAATGGTTGATTAAAGGTTTAGGTAAAGTGGGAGAAAGTGAATTCTGATGAATTGCTGGATTGTGTTTAAATGTTTACTGAGTTTGGAACTAATGGGTGGATGGTAGATATATGAAAAGACAGAGAACTAGCAAAAGAAAAAAGAATGGACAGGAATATGGTGCAAACGTGAAGATTGTAAAATAATGAAATAGTGAGGTATAAAAGATATGATGTTAACAATAGGGGGCTGAAAAATTCTTTTGGAGGGAGTGTTGTGACAGTAGTGTAGAGAGAATGGTTGTTTTTAAAAAACAATAATTGTTGAGAAGGATTAAGGTGTTGACATTTATAGAGGAAAGACAGATGAAGAAGTTGGGGTAAATTTGAGAAGTGTGGGTTATGAAAATAGTTGTCGGTGTAAGGGTTGAAAGTCACGGTTGAAAGATACATGGCGATTAACGCAGTTGGGGCTTCTTTGCTTTTCCTTGACTATTTCCAAGTCCTCATATAAATCTAATTTTAGAAAATTTTTTTGGGGTATATTATGTAACAAAGAGACGTCTTCTGGTATGTTGAGGGTATGTTTATGTTGTGCAAGATGTTGTGAGAAGGTGGAAGTGTTCTCTTTTTTAGTGTGTTCTTGGGAACGGGAAGTTAGTGATCTACAGGTTCTACCTATATATGTAGCATCACAATCAGAGCACTGTAATTTGTAAACACCACTACGATCCATGTAGTTGATGCAATCTTTTGAATTGGTTAAACATTGTCCTAGATTGTTCAGGACTTTAAAAGAAATGTGGGTATTCTCAACAGATCTTTTTAGAATATATCTGATATCTCCAGAAAGACGTTCTTGAAGGTAAGGTAAGGAAGCCTAATGAGGTTTAATGGTCAAGTCTCTGGGGAACGCAGCCTCTCTCAAAAGTTTGAGTTGTCTTTTATTAATAAGTTTGTTAATGAGGTTGGGGTCATACCCATTGTTGGATGCTATTTGTTTTAGAATATTGAGTTCTGTTTGGTAGTTAGATTGTGATAGTGGGATTGTTTCTAGGCGGTGAATATAACTATGGAAGGCTGCATATTTATGTGACATTGGGTGGTTGGAAGATAAAGGTATGATATGATCGGTTTGTGTAGGTTTCCTATAGATACTGAAATCGAAATGGTCGTTTAATCTGGTAATAGTAAGGTCGAGGAAATTAATTGATTGAGACGACTCTAGTTCCATGGTGAACTTTATATTTGGGTGGATTTGATTTATTTTGGAGAGTAATAGATCAGCTGAATTCGAGTTACCTGATATGAAGACTAAACAGTCATCAACATATCGAAACCAATGGAGAATTTCAGGATTTTTCATAATGTGTGTGGATTCTAAGTGATCCATAAATATATCAGCTAGGAGAGGGGAAAGGCAACTACCCATGGCTAAGCCATCAGGTTGTCTGTAAAATTTACTATTGAAAACAAAAAAGTCTTGAGCTAGACAAGTTTGTAATAATTGAATAATTGAGTTAGTGGTAGACATAGTGATAGAATTTGCTCGTAGAAGAGAGTGGACCAGATTAATAGTTTCTTGTTTGGGGACTGAAGTAAACAAATTGCTGACATCAAATGAAAGCATTGTGATGTTGGGATGAAGATTTATTTGTTGGAGATTGTTGACTAGATGAATTGTATTTTTGACTGAAAAGCGAGGGGTGAAGTTCGTCATATTGTTAATGAGATTCAATATGAATTTTGACAGGATAGAAACTGGAGTGTTTATAAAACTAACAACAGGACGAATGGAATTCCCTCTTTGTGTATCTTAGGTAAACCATACAATCTGGGTGTTAATGGGTTGCTAGGTATTTTATAATATGGAGCATCATGTTCTGACAAAAATTCTGTGAAAAGTTTATTGGTAGCTTTGATTTTATTAATGAACTTTTTTGTTGGATCTTCGGGGAGTGGAGTGAAATTGTTATCTGAAAGAAATGTAGTGACCTTGTCGTTATATAACTTCTGATCAAGAATGACTAGACAATTGCCTTTGTCTGCTTTACTAATGATTAAATTATGGGATTTAATTTTGTTTTGAATAGACTTGAGGATATGGAGTTGGTCTTTCTGTTTTTTGTATGAAAATTGTGGAAAAGGAACGTTGAATGAGTAATTTTGAGAAGTAGAAGGTAGGTTGATGGATGATGAGTTGTGGGATGTGTTAGATGTGGTGTTGGTAGTAGAGATATTGAAAGAAGTAGAAGTTGATGGGAAATTTTTGTTTTTGAATTTGAAGATGGTTTTGTAGCAGGAGTTTCTAATTGAAGTTTTTTGGTTTAGAGGGACTGAGAGATTCTGTATGATAACATCTAGCTCAATGGAGAGACTCTGAAGGTCCTTTTCAGAAACCTTCCTCGGAATTGAGTATTTGAGACCTAGATTCAATAAGTCGAGTTCATTTTTATCAAAAGTTACGGAGGATAGATTTTTGAGCCTAGGGTGAAATTGAAAATTAGAAAATTTAGTTTTGTTCTTGTTACTGTTATTATTTTGTGAATTAGATGCATTATTAATGAGTTTATTGAGTTTAGATTTAAGTTTACTGAATTTAATAGAGGTTACACTGTCCATTTTGTCCTGAACATCATTCAAGAGGTTACTTAAGTTATCAAAACCTATGGATTCAAGTAAAAAGTCATATGTTACCTTAAGTTTACAGTTTAAAAAGTTAAGTTTTCCATAATGGTTGCAAATCTCCTTCTTTAAGATTTTTAGTTGAAAGGTGTTCCTTAAGGTGGTTGGAACATTTCCTGGTGTTTTAATTCTACAAAAGGTTGGAAAAACTTTGTAGTTGATACATTGTGAGATGAACCATATATCCAACTTGAGAGTACATCTTTTAGTGGCTAAGCGCATGTATTGAAGAGCCAAGTTGACCATACCGTCAATTAACAAAATCCACAAGGAAAATAATTCCTGTAGCTGGCTGTATACCACGTATAACAAAAGAGGTTAGTCTTTGTATGTGGGTATATTTTATTTTATAAAAACCCTTAAAAGGGCAACATTACAAGCACGAACGTTTTCGGAACAACTGTTCCATCATCAGGTTAAAATGCCTAAAATAAGTATAAACCATTTAGTTACAACAAACGTGGTTTAAAATTTTGACTAAGGTTAAAAACAATAAAATGGTTATACTTACAGGTTAACATGCCTGAGCCACCAAAATATTTGGGTAAAAACCCTTTAAATTGAAAAATGTTACCGAAGAATGTACATGATGTTTTTAATATTATATGATGTTTAATATTTTAATTAGATTTTACTTCAGGTAACATACACCCATGCTTAAGTGAGTTCCAGTGTCCGGAGAGTAAACCTCTTCAAACGGACTACGGTTGGCAACTGATTTATGAAATACTCAATGAGCGGTGCCAGAAACAAAATGTCAATGAACCATGAAACAGTGTTAGTTAAACATTATATTACTACAGCCAAAAGATTAAAAAAAAAAAAAAAAAAAAAAACTTTGATGATGTTAAAATGATAACAGTAATCCAGGTGTTGGAATTTAAAAATTTCTCTATAATTATTTAATATTGGATGTAAAAGATGTAAATTACTGGTGTTGTTGAAGGTCATGTTTAAGAAGATGACGTATGTATTAGGCAGCTTATTTTACTCTTTATCGTATGGAGTGTGGTCTAAAAGGTGTAATTTGTGAAGAATTAGCTGAAATATATGGAAATGTCCTTTTATGTTGCTAACATCTAGGACAAGGAAGAATAATTAGTATATATTTGTAGCTAATGTAAGACTTTTTTAAGTAGATGAAATTGTTTAATACTGCTAGTATCGTAAAAAATTTTTTAATATAAGTGAGTCCAATAGTTTGAGAAAAAATGATTGAAAATCTTCCGGCTGAAGGAATTAAAGTTATAATTTATGTGATTAAATTTAAAAATTTTATGGAAAGACTGAGATCCTCAGAGACCTGGCAGGAATAACAGTAAATGGAATGACTAAAGAATAAAGGGGAGTGGGTTAAAGGGAAATGAATGAGTTAATCAACAAAATTAGAGATGATAGAGGTCCTTCATGCTTAAAGCATCTAGCACCCTGAACAAAATATATTTTGGTTGTGTTAAAATCTGATACATAAAAGTTTGAAATTTTATTTGTGAGTATGGTGTACTAAGTTGTTGACTAAGAGAGGGGGGAGCAATGGTTGATTAAAGGTTTAGGTAAAGTGGGAGAAAGTGAATTCTGATGAATTGCTGGATTGTGTTTAAATGTTTACTGAGTTTGGAACTAATGGGTGGATGGTAGATATATGAAAAGACAGAGAACTAGCAAAAGAAAAAAGAATGGACAGGAATATGGTGCAAACGTGAAGATTGTAAAATAATGAAATAGTGAGGTATAAAAGATATGATGTTAACAATAGGGGGCTGAAAAATTCTTTTGGAGGGAGTGTTGTGACAGTAGTGTAGAGAGAATGGTTGTTTTTTAAAAAACAATAATTGTTGAGAAGGATTAAGGTGTTGACATTTATAGAGGAAAGACAGATGAAGAAGTTGGGGTAAATTTGAGAAGTGTGGGTTATGAAAAGAGTTGTCGGTGTAAGGGTTGAAAGTCACGGTTGAAAGATACATGGCGATTAACGCAGTTGGGGCTTCTTTGCTTTTCCTTGACTATTTCCAAGTCCTCATATAAATCTAATTTTAGAAAATTTTTTTGGGGTATATTATGTAACAAAGAGACGTCTTCTGGTATGTTGAGGGTATGTTTATGTTGTGCAAGATGTTGTGAGAAGGTGGAAGTGTTCTCTTTTTTAGTGTGTTCTTGGGAACGGGAAGTTAGTGATCTACAGGTTCTACCTATATATGTAGCATCACAATCAGAGCACTGTAATTTGTAAACACCACTACGATCCATGTAGTTGATGCAATCTTTTGAATTGGTTAAACATTGTCCTAGATTGTTCAGGACTTTAAAAGAAATGTGGGTATTCTCAACAGATCTTTTTAGAATATATCTGATATCTCCAGAAAGACGTTCTTGAAGGTAAGGTAAGGAAGCATAATGAGGTTTAATGGTCAAGTCTCTGGGGAACGCAGCCTCTCTCAAAAGTTTGAGTTGTCTTTTATTAATAAGTTTGTTAATGAGGTTGGGGTCATACCCATTGTTGGATGCTATTTGTTTTAGAATATTGAGTTCTGTTTGGTAGTTAGATTGTGATAGTGGGATTGTTTCTAGGCGGTGAATATAACTATGGAAGGCTGCATATTTATGTGACATTGGGTGGTTGGAAGATAAAGGTATGATATGATCGGTTTGTGTAGGTTTCCTATAGATACTGAAATCGAAATGGTCGTTTAATCTGGTAATAGTAAGGTCGAGGAAATTAATTGATTGAGACGACTCTAGTTCCATGGTGAACTTTATATTTGGGTGGATTTGATTTATTTTGGAGAGTAATAGATCAGCTGAATTCGAGTTACCTGATATGAAGACTAAACAGTCAAATCTAACACATCCCACAACTCATCATCCATCAACCTACCTTCTACTTCTCAAAATTACTCATTCAACGTTCCTTTTCCACAATTTTCATACAAAAAACAGAAAGACCAACTCCATATCCTCAAGTCTATTCAAAACAAAATTAAATCCCATAATTTAATCATTAGTAAAGCAGACAAAGGCAATTGTCTAGTCATTCTTGATCAGAAGTTATATAACGACAAGGTCACTACATTTCTTTCAGATAACAATTTCACTCCACTCCCCGAAGATCCAACAAAAAAGTTCATTAATAAAATCAAAGCTACCAATAAACTTTTCACAGAATTTTTGTCAGAACATGATGCTCCATATTATAAAATACCTAGCAACCCATTAACACCCAGATTGTATGGTTTACCTAAGATACACAAAGAGGGAATTCCCATTCGTCCTGTTGTTAGTTTTATAAACACTCCAGTTTCTATCCTGTCAAAATTCATATTGAATCTCATTAACAATATGACGAACTTCACCCCTCGCTTTTCAGTCAAAAATACAATTCATCTAGTCAACAATCTCCAACAAATAAATCTTCATCCCAACATCACAATGCTTTCATTTGATGTCAGCAATTTGTTCACTTCAGTCCCCAAACAAGAAACTATTAATCTGGTCCACTCTCTTCTACGAGCAAATTCTATCACTATGTCTACCACTAACTCAATTATTCAATTATTACAAATATAATTTCCATATATTTCAGCTAATTCTTCACAAATTACACCTTTTAGACCACACTCCATACGATAAAGAGTAAAATAAGCTGCCTAATACATACGTCATCTTCTTAAACATGACCTTCAACAACACCAGTAATTTACATCTTTTACATCCAATATTAAATAATTATAGAGAAATTTTTAAATTCCAACACCTGGATTACTGTTATCATTTTAACATCATCAAAGTTTTTTTTTAATCTTTTGGCTGTAGTAATATAATGTTTAACTAACACTGTTTCATGGTTCATTGACATTTTGTTTCTGACACCGCTCATGAGTATTTCATAAATCAGTTGCCAACCGTAGTCCGTTTGAAGAGGTTTACTCTCCGGACACTGGAACTCACTTAAGCATGGGTGTATGTTACCTGAAGTAAAATCTAATTAAAATATTAAACATCATATAATATTATAAACATCATGTACATTCTTCGGTAACATTTTTCAATTTAAAGGGTTTTTACCCAAATATTTTGGTGGCTCAGGCATGTTAACCTGTAAGTATAACCATTTTATTGTTTTTAACCTTAGTCAAAATTTTAAACCACGTTTGTTGTAACTAAATGGTTTATACTTATTTTAGGCATTTTAACCTGATGATGGAACAGTTGTTCCGAAAACGTTCGTGCTTGTAATGTTGCCCTTTTAAGGGTTTTTATAAAATAAAATATACCCACATACAAAGACTAACCTCTTTTATGTTCATTACCGTTCTTGAGTATGCATTTAAAAGACTAAAATGGCGACAGAAAGGAATATCCATCGATGGAGAAAGATTAAACCATCTACGTTTTGCGGACGATATCGTGCTTCTGTCAGATAATCTGGGAGAGATCAAAGACATGCTCCAAGAACTGAATGACATACTACAAGAAACTGGGCTGGAGATAAATTTCGAGAAAACCAAAATGATGACCAATATGGTTCCCAGCGAAGAGATACAGATCAATAACAACAAGGTAGAATTAATCGATAAATACACATACTTGGGTCATAAAATTAGAATAACCAGAGACAACCAAACCTGCGAGCTAAATACATGAATCACGTTGGGATGGGCGGCATATGGAAGGATGAGAGACATTTTTAAAACAAATACCCCAATTCACCTGAAAAGGAAGGCATTTAACCAATGCATCTTACCAGTCTTGACCTACGGAGCAGAGACCCTAACTTTAACGAAAGCTACTGCCGAAAAACTGAGAGTAACACAAAGGCGAATGGAGAGATCAATGCTGGGCCTGACCTTGAAAGATCACGTGAGAAATGAGGAGATACGCCGACAAACTGGCGTAGACGATATTATACTGCGAATCAATAAACAAAAGTGGAGGTGGGCTGGACATGTTGCTAGAATGGAAGACGGAAGATGGACGAAGGTGGACGAAGGGTGGCAGACCACCCACCCGATGGACCGACGACCTAAGGAGAATAGAAACAAACTGGATTGCAGCAGCTGGAGACGTTTGGAGGAGGCCTATATCTAACAATGGATGTGAAAATAGGGCTGGATGATGACGATGATGATGAATCAATATGGGTGGCTGTTTCTCTTCTTGTTTTTTGCCCCTGCAGTCTCTGCTTGTTCATTAATTAATGCAATAAATGTGTTGGTGCGTTTAGCCAGTTATTATCTTATTTGGTTTGTTTATTATTTGTATTATTTGTAAATATTATTCCGGACTCTTCCTCGTCCTTTTTTTTATTTTGGACTGTGTTTGCTATTCTTCATCATTTGTTTTTTATGTGTTTGGTAGGCGATATTGCCGTAATGTACTTTGGACGGAATACTGTTATTGATATTGAGGTAGCTGCATTGACTGGTTTGGCTTGCAGGATGTGGCCCCATTTGCATTTGTTGTGGAAAATATCTTAGTTGTTGAACTGGTAAGTTTTGATCGCCGAGGTTAATTTGACTTGAGGTTGGAAATTGAAAGCATGGAAGTGGATGTGGATACTAATTAAATGCGTTGGATATGTTGATTTAAATATTAATAATATTATTAGGTGTTACCTTGGATTTGTAGGTTCCAAATAAACTCACAGTATACTTTTACTAATACCAGTTTATTTCCAGTACCAGAGTTCCAAAAACAGAGGTTTTGGCAAGGCTAACAACTTCAGCAAACAGTTGGTTATGAAAATTAAGATAATTAATTAACAAAATTCACAAGGAAAATAAATTCCTGCAGCTGGCTATATACCATGTATCACAAAAAGAAGTTTAAATCTTTGTATGTAGGTATATTTAAAAAGCCCCTAGAAGGGCTACATGAAAAAAACACAAACGTTTTCGGAATAATAATTCCATCATCAGGTTAAAAGCAGGTTAACATGCCTGAGCCACCAAAATATTAGGGTACAACCCTTTAACAAAGGTAACAAGTTACCAGCTGAGCAAGAGGTTTACCCTCCGGACGCTGGTACTCACGTGAGGCATGGTTACATGTTGCCTGAAGTTAAATCTAATAAAATATTAAACATCATTCATTTTTAACAACAACATGTACATTTTTGGTAACCTCTTTTAAACCTCTTTTAATTAATTAACAGTTCTTCTAAAAATCTTTGATATAAGAACAGGAAGAGCAGAAGAAGGATCCTTAGGCATAATCCAACCAGAAAACACGCCTATACACTGCATAGCGTACGACACCAGAAGAAGAAGAAGATGACAAAGATATTGATTTAAACAGAGCTTCTAACAACAACTTATTAGTTGTACACTTTCGGAGACTTTTTAAAATTATCTTTTTTGAAAACGATTGCCGGACTGGAAATCGAAATAATTTTAGTAGAAATTATTAATCAAATATTTATATATTTTTAACCAAATATTTTATTTGTGCATGTCAAACAAGGAACTGTTGCAGTTTTTTTAAGTTTGGAAACAACGCGAAAATAATGTTTCCATAAGTAGTTCCTTGCCTGTAGAAAACTAACACAAACGTTTCTAAAAAACGACAAATATGTCTTTCCATATTTCATCCTTTCAAAGCTTCGTCATCAATTTATCTACAAAACGACCACTTTCAATTTTGTTTGCATGAAGTGAATTTGCTCAATCACTTTTAAATAATCCAATATTTCAGTCCATTGAGAAGTTTTAAGGGTAACAAGGCAGTAGATAAAATAAATTACAGAAAAGGGTATTCAAAAAATTATATATTGTAGAAAATGTTGAGAAGGTTATTATGCAAAAAGTTTTTATAAAAAATATTTTTATATATTTTTTTAAATCAAGTAAAACTCGTTTAAGGAAGCCTTAATGGAGACAACCGAAGGTATTATTGTGAATGGAGTAACCGTCAACAATATTAGATATGCCGACGATACCTTCGGCATACCGAAGACCTTCAAAATCTAATGAACAAAATAAAACAGACTTGTGATCAGTATGAATTAAAACTCAACGTTAAGAAAACTAAATATATGATGGCAAACAAAATTATATACAGGATGATGGTATAAAAGTCGGAGATGCCACACTGGACAAAATAGAGAAACTCGTGTATTTCGGCAGTAATATCAATGAGAGCTGGGATCCAACCGCAGAAATTAAAAGCCGAATAGAACAAGCCCGAGCTGTCTTTGTAAAAATGAGAAACGTACTTTGCAGTCACGATCTTAGCATTGACCTTAGAGTTCGAATGACATCTTGCTACATCTTTCCTGTCCTGCTGTATGGAGTGGAAGCGTGGACTCTAACTGAGGCTATCTTTAGACGCTTGACAGACTTTGAGATGTGGGTATACAGACGACTACTGTAAATAAGCTGGGTCGACAGAGTTAGAAATGAGGAGGTCCTTAGACGGCTGAACAAAACAACACAACTGATCAATATAATAAAGAAACGCAAGCTGGAATACTTCAGTCACATTATGAGACACCCTGAAAAATATGATCTTTTACATCTGATCATTCACGGAAAGATCCAAGGTAATCGTGGTCCTGGTAGAAGAAGAACATCATGGCTGAAAAATCTAAGGCAATGGTATGGAAAATCAACAACATCGTTATTTAGAGCTGCTGTCAATAAAGTCACGATAGCGAATATGGTAGCCAACATGATATCCAACGATCGATAACGTCACGGAACTAGAAGAAGAAGAAAAGTCGTTTGGTTCTTATTGTAGCTAACTGTTAAAGAACCATCAAAAAAGCTGTAATTAAGGCCACGGAATCACATAAATATACGGTTTAGTAGTAGCCGTGCTGAATGATATAAAAATTATAGAGTGACATCGTCAATGTAAAGTTTGGTTTAGCCTATGTTTCAACAAATATTTTAGGGAAAACTAAGTAAAATTGGTCTATATAATATCAATAATTATAAACGAATACAGTGAAAAGTCATATTAAACTTAATCTCGCCAAATTCGGGAATTTGACTTTAACAAACAAATTTAAATCTAGAATAACTATCTTAACCCTACATATTATATAATTGACGATTTTTATAATTTCCAGCCTTTTATGTCGAAGCAATCTTTAGTTTTTAAATCTCTGGTGGTCATTGTATCTTCGACATCTTCTCTCCATGACCGTCTTGGTCTACGTCGTTTTCTTCTAGTGGGCGGAGTCTATTTTTCTATCTTTGTTGGCCATCTATTTTCAGGCATTCTCTACAGGTGTCCTTACCAATCTTTTTGCTTTGATAGTATCTATTATATCTAGATCAATTTCTATTTCTCTCATAATGCCTAGGTTACTCACCCTATCAAGTCTAGTATGCCAGCAACATCGTCTCCAATAGTCCATTTTCATTGCTTTAATATTTGATTTGTTTTTTGATTGATTTCCCAAAGTTCGTCGCTGTACAATCCAATACTTTATATTATTATTTTATAAATTCTTCTTTTATTTTCTTTTTTTATTTTATTATTCCACAATAGTCCATGTGGCTGTCTAGTGGCTGCTCTTGCTTGGCCAATTCTAGAATGTATTTTTTCGTTACTTCTTGCTTTTGATGTTATTTGAACTTCCAAGTATTTGAAGGTTTCAGTTGATTTTATAGTTTCCATTTCAATTTGTAGGCTTTCTGATTTTTCTTCTGTAACTAAATACTCGGTTTTTTGTATATTAATTTTAAGGCCCACTTGGTGTACTCCTTCTTCAGTTTTCTAAGCATGTAGCCTATATCGCTCTCGTCTAGGGATGGGAAAAACCTACCGGTTTTAACCTAAAACCGGTTTTTTACTTCGCAATAACCGGTTTTATCGGTTGTTTTTTTGTCCCGGTTATAACCGGTTTTTTATTTTTAAAGTAACACTTCAAGTTCACACTTGACTCTTGACATTGAAAGTGGGAGAATGGCTTTTTCTGATTACCAAAAATAATGTTCTGACTATAAATATAGAATTACCGATTACGAATACGAATCCCCAAGGATTTCCCTACGTTTTAAAAACGATACACCCATACAGGAAGTGTTAAATGAGTTAAAATGTATCTGTTACACAAATAAACAAACGTGACACAAAGTAACACATGATAAATTTTTTTGATGGTAGTAAAAATAAAAGATGAATTGCATTATCCAATTTATTTTTAAGAAAATTATTTATGTTGATATAATTTTTTTTAAATCCCATTTGAAAGATTTTGGGAAATTTTTTATAAGTTGAAATGGTTGGAGTGGGGAATTTTTTGGGTTTGGGAGGAGAGGAAAATTGGTGGGTATTTTAGAAGATTATACATTTTACAATGGTAAATTAAATTTGCATCATTAATTAAATACAATAATTGCATATTATATTCTACTCTCATAATATATTCAATGAAAATAGAACCTAAATTATTTTAGCGCTCTCTGTTGAGCAGTAGTATAATAATTTTGGTTTACTGTTCTCTACATTTGACTACTGAAATTTTATCGCCTTTCGATGAGGCCACAAAGGATATCTCAGGTTCCCAGTTCATTACTGCTAGCCATATTATCCCCCTTGTGTTTATTATCGAAAGATCTTTAAAAAACCTTAAGCCAAACCTTAGTACAGCCCAAAAGTTATACCAAAAGCTTATAACTAGCCTTCAAGAGAGGGGCACTAAGCTTTTACAAAACCCCCTGCTTTGCCATGCTACAATCACGGACCCGAGGTTCAAAAAACTATATCTGAATCCGTCTATGGCGGAGACAGTCACATCCAATTTAGGCTCGGAAGTTAGGACGTATCTTACCGAAATCGGAAAACTTTCTCGTTCCTGCTCCTTCCAGAATGAAGAAGCTAAAGTGAGTTTAAAATCAATCCGTCTTTGGTCTTCACACGATCTGGAGTTGGTGAACAGTGGTTCCAGTTCTGATTGACTCTATATCTGCAGCAGCCTTTGCTGCCGAGATTAAGTGATCCGTTTTCATTCTAGGAGCAGAACAAAACTTGTATGCCAGGCTTGGCTTTTATAGCTAAAAAATACTGTCGTTGGTTGGAAGTTCGGTGGAATCAGAGAGACTGGTGTCATCATTGAATGATATTGTGTCAGATGAGAGAAGCCACTTAACCGACCAACATAATATATATGAACGAGTTTTTCTCAATAGGCTTCATGAAAAATACTGGCCCACATAATCCATTTCATATAATATAACCTATTTGTAACATTCTAACTTATACTTTTTTACTTAAAATATTACTTCATTTTACTTATATTATACTTTTATTGTATATTATTGTAATATGTATATATTAATCTTACACTATATTATATTTAATAATAATCAATAAATATTATAATAATAATAAAATATTAAATAAATATAATAATTAGTAGAATAAAAGGGTTTTATTAAAAATTGTGTTTTATTTATATTTATATTGATGTTCTTTTGATAGTACTATTTTTAATTATATTGATATCGAGACGAATGTAGTATCGCAAACTAAAGTGCATTGTAAATGTAACTTTGTAACCTATTTTATTAAAAAAAACCGAAAACCGGTTTTTGGAAAAACCGGAGTACTTTGGCCGGTTATAACCGCCAGGTTAAACCGTAAGCAAAAAAAAAAACGATATAACCGAAAACCGGTGTTTTGTCAAAAACCCCCATCCCTACTCTCGTCTTTAGCTGGAATGGCTTGATAGTCAGCAAAGTGTATCGGGTACAAGTGCAGTATTTTTTTTTTCACACTGAGAGCGTCTCATTTAGATATATTTTGAAGAGTGTAGATGCTATGCAGCAGCCTTGTTTTACACCCGTATTAATGAGAATTGCTCTAGTTAATTTGTTTCTAGTTCCAGTTCCACGATCATATTTTTGTAAAAATATTATACTGCTTTAATTTTTTTTATTTATTCCTTGTTTTTCCATTGCTACCTAGAGCATTAATAGTGGTATACTACCGTATGCGTTTGTCAGATCTATAAAGACTATATGAGTTAAAAAGTGGTGGACTAATCTAATCTTAATAACCTGCTTTGGAGAAAATATGCTGTCTATACAGGATCTGCCTGCACGAGAGCCATTTTGTTCTTCTACTCTTTTTTAATTTTATTTTTATTTATTTTTTAATAGAGTCTTGAGAGTGAATTAATGATACTTAGCCCCCTGACATCATGATCGTCATCACGCAACCCTTTGCGTAGCCACAGCTAGACATACGCCTCCCTCATTTTTGTCCATTGTGCTCTATCTTAAGCATTTTTCATCCAATTTCTTGACATTTTCTTGAGATCGTCAGTCCAACGAGTAGGAAGTCTTCTTCTACTTATTTTGTCTAACCTTGGCCTCCACTCAAGCAATCTCTTCGTCTACCTTTCATCACTGATTCGGGCGACGAATCAATTGCAACGTGTGGCAATTTGTGAAATTACATCGGTAAATCCTGTTCTTTGTCTTGAGTATTCATTTCTAATTCGGCCACGAAGCGATATACTCAGCATTGACTGTTCCATTTTCCTCCAAGCTATTTGCAGCGTTTTCGAAGTTGTAGCTGTCAATGTCATAGTTTCGCCACCATAGGCATCACGGGCAACACTTCTTCTTCTTCCTGGCCAAGATATTCTTCTTCTCCCTGGTCCTCTCTTTCCACATACCTACAGATCTAAGATCTCTTATTTTTCGGAACAACTACAATAGGATTTTGCCATTCTGTGGGTTCACTAACTGGTACGATAAGGTTTTTACGTACCATATCATTAAGTTTATCTTTAACTTGGCTCCTTATAGCCAGTGGAATTTTTCGTGTCCCACTTATGAAAGGCACTGCATCACTAGATAAAGTTATATTAAAATACCTGTTGACCTTTCCTACACGTAAAAAAATGCTCTTATAACTATTTATAATATGATTTGTTTCATTGTCTATCATACTAACACTAGGCTGATCACAAACAATTTTAAAGTCTCTTGCTGCCTTTAGGCCTAATAGAGATTTTTGTTTATCATTATCCAAAATATATTATTATTTTTAAATATGTTTTGAAAAGAGCAAGGTAGGTATATTAATTTTACCAACAACATTAATAACATGTCCAGTATAGCTAAACAATGAACTATTAGTATTTTAAAGCATATTATAATCAATATTTAAATTTTTAAAATCACTACTGTTCAATATATTGACTTCACTTCCAGTATAAACTTTTAAAATACTCTCTTTACCATTATTAATAATTTTTTGGAACCATTCTAAAGAGTTCGAATTAATTTCATTAATGGTCCACACTAGCACCTGTTCATCAGTTAAATCAGTGTTAGAATTATTACGACTACTATCGTTATCATTGATTTCATGGACTTTGTTGTTATTATCAGGACACAATTTACGGTAATGTCCTTTTTTGTTACACAAACAACAATATCTGATAAATGCAGGACACTTACCACTAATATACTGAAGTCCACATTTATAACACTGAATATAATGATACCTGTATTTGTGTCAGTAACTTTGTGGTTGTAGACTGCTCCTTCTCATACTTTGAACCATACCTTGACTGTCCTGTAGATCCAGGTGTGTTTTCTTTATTTCTTTTCTTTATAACACTAACACTTTCACTGTATTTGGATATTTCACGTTGAGTAACAGCACTAGTTTCCATAGCCCTACAGATTTCTATACCTTGTGCTAGTTTTAAATCATCACATTGCACTATTTTTTCTTGAATTCGTAGATCATCTGTACCCAAAACAATCGTGTCAAACATTAAAGTAGCCTTTTCTTTAAACTCACATGTTGATGCTAATTGTTTTAAGGCAGTTACAAACTGATCGATACTTTCATTTTGTAATTAATCTCTTTCAAAGAATTTAAAATGTTTATAAATTAAATTTTTAAGAGGGCTGCAGTATGTATCAAACTTACACAAAACAACGTTGTACTTCTGATCATCTCCATCATTTATACTCGAAGGTATTGAATATCTTTAGCCCTTCATCTTCCAGCTGATTTGGGATAATAGCGATTTTTATGTGATCTGGTTTTTCACTTTTGCCAGAGGCTGTTAAAAATAACTGAAACTTTTGCTTCCAAAATTTCCACTCGTGTGAAATATTATTTCCTTGGAAACTAAACGGTTCTAAGCCTTTACTAGTATCTGTCATCTTGATTCGAGCACAGTATAGCTCCTTTACTTACGTATATTTTTTATAGGTTTTTGCACATGCACCGACTTTTAACACAACTTAACCTATCGTCACTTTTCCGCTGCCACCATGTAATGTATGCCTCTTTAGGACTGTGGGACATAATATAACATAAAGCTACTTACGATAGGTTTCATTAAGCTTTATAAGTATATATAAATTAACAGTATTATTCTTGTTCACATGGAGTCCATAACCTAAGTGTGTTGTCCATGTCTGGTTGTCATGTGACAGCTGCCACTTGTGGTTCCGTTTACCAAGTGCAACGTTGCCAAGTATATGCGTACATGAGAACCATACATAACACAATTGAGGGTCATGACTGAGTACTTGAGGTATCTACAGGACGTGAAGTTAAATAATTAATGTATTGTGAGTATTTTTAACTTTTATGCTTTTTTCGTTTTTAATTACATTAATTTTCTATGAACTTTCATAAAAACACTTTTAATAATTTCTTTACATATAATTTTCCCATTTTATCCTAAAACTTCAATTTTTAATTAAATAATTGATGGATTCGACCGTTACTTGATGGAAATTCATTTTATGTAACAATAAAACACTGAAAACTTTGTTTTCAAAACTTCCACAAAATTTATTTTAAATTCTTATCACTACAGCTGTTTCGACTAATTGCCTTTCTTAAGTGATCTGACAATTTCAAAAAAAGTATAATTGCAAAATCTATTACAGATGTGTGTAGTGAAACCAAAAATTCCTGTTACAAAGAGAATAAAACAGCCATTTCAATTAAAAATAAATCAATAGAAAACAACATAGTGTTTACAAAAGCAGACAAAGGTAACACTACTATTGCTATAGATAAAATAGAATATAAGAACAAAACAATAGAATTTTTAAATAATCAAAACATTGAAACGTTACACAAAGATCCAACAGAAAAGTATTAAAAACAAATTAAGCTAAGGTTAGAAAATTCAAAATCAATAGTAAATCCAATAGAACAGAAATACCTCAGTATCATGAACCCACAGCCTCCTAAATTATACTCTTTCATTAAACTACATAAACCGGATCACCCAATAAGACCTGTAGTGTCTTTTTATACAGCTCCGTCATATAAACTTTCAAAAAACTATTAGAGATTATTTTAGAACACACTAAATTTTTACCTAAATTTAGCATAAAAAATACAATAGAACTAGTTAATAAAATATAACATTTTCAGTTACCTAACAACTCCAGATTAATTTCATTTGACGTAAAAAATCTTTTTCCTAGTATCCCTCCTTCAGAAACTTTTATTCTAGTAAAAAACCTTTTAAACCAAAATAGTACAAATCCAATCATTACATCTGAAATTTTACATCTTCTTGAAGTTTGCATACACCAGGACTACTTTGAATTTAATAATGAATTATATACAAACAACAGTACAGGACTTATAATGGGCAATCATCTAAGCCCATTGCTATCAGATATTTTTATGGATCATCTAGAGACAAAGATTTCAAAAGATCCCATATTCAAACAGTTTTTATATTGGTGGAGATACGTAGACGACGTACTGGTATGTTTCACAGGAACTAACAGGCAACTGGACCAATTTTTATCGTATATTAATTCTCTTCATAGTCATATTGAATTTACAATAGAAACAGAACAAAATCAATCCATAAATTTTTTAGATTTAAAAATTACCAGACTTAAAAACAAACATGACTTCTCCATATTTCATAAACCTACCCATACTGACACGACTATTCACAATTTATCATCCCATCCCACACAACATAAACTGGCAGCCTATCATAGTATGTTACATAGATTAACAGCAATTGCTATGTCAAAATACAATTTTGAGACAGAATTAAATATCATTAAGCAAATAGCAGTAAACAATGGATACAACGAACAAACAATTAATAAAATGTTAAATCAAAAACTACACAAGAAAGCCCTGAACTTAGTATTTCCACCACCAGAGAAAAAACCCAGTACCTTCTGCTCGATTACATATACAGGCAAAATATCAACAAAAATAGCCAAACACATAAAAAAGAAAGGAATAACACCAGCTTTCAGAACAAATAACAACCTAGGCAAATATATTAAAAACAACAAGAGCCAACATAAAAAACACTTACACAGTGGTGTGTACAAACTTAAATGTGGCGACTGCCCAAAAACTTACATTGGTCAAACAGGTAGAAATTTTAATAAACGAATAGCAGAACATAAAAGGGCTTTCAATAATAGAAAAACAGATTCTACATACGCACTTCATCTTCTAGATCATAATCATTCTTTTAATGACGAATTTAAAATTCTACACATTCAAAATAAAGGCCTTAAGCTATCTTTGTTAGAATCTATGGAAATCAACAAATTAAAAAACACAGATATAATTCTGAATGACCAGCTTGAGACAAACAGTTCTCCCCTCCTCAACCTATTTCATTAGAGACTATAAAGTGTAAACACATGCCAAAAACAGATCACTTGAGAAAGGCAATTAGCAGAAACAGCTGTAGTGATAAGAATTTAAAATAAATTTTGTGGAAGTTTTGAAAACAAAGTTTTCAGTGTTTTATTGTTACATTTAATTAAATAATTTGTAATAAACTTTGTAAGAACATTAAATTTATTTTAACTTTCCTTCTTCTCAATTAGAAATATGAATACGTTAAAATGCGTTAAAAAGATCAATGTGAACTGTCAAAAATGCCACATTCGCAATTTTGAAACATTGGACCAAAACAAATCGTTGATTAACACAAAAAGCAAAGTAACGAATGTGATTTTTTGGAGAGAAAAAAAAACCGTGAGCAGTTTAATTTTTTTACCAATCTAATAAGGATTTAACATTAAATATAAAAAATATAAAAATTGTTCCATTTGTCAACGCGCTGATTTAGGATTCTCTAAAAAAAGTTATCTTCCTCTCCGGAAAAGTACCGTTTTTCACATTCGATAGTTGGAAATGGTAGGGACGACTTATCTACACAATCGTTATAAATCGTTTGCGCCATAATGGTGAACATTCTGAACATATGAATTACGTCACTTAAAAAATAAACAGAATGTTCACTTTCGTTACTGTTTATTTTGTTGAATACTGTATTTCCTGCTTTATAGTGTATTTTTATGTATGAGAGAGTAATAAAACAATAAATTATGTATGCAAATCCCTAAACTGTTGATACGGGTGACTCAATGAAAAACAGATATTTGTCAACAAGTTTACAGAAGTATATAGGAAAACAATTTTAAATTGAGTATGACCACCAGGTATAAAGGTTGGAGCAGAATAGAATACAATAGTTGTGAGGGTTACTAATCCCTAAATAAGGTTGCCAGTGTCGGAGTGATGGAAGTTAACAGGTACTAATGAATTTGCAAGAAATGTAAGATGTTTATTTTATTGGTTATATATAACCAATAAAAGTTTAATAAGTACCTACCTATTTGCAAAATAAAGTTTAATTCTTTAGATAAAATAAAACGTTTTATTTTAAATAATAAAAACAAATCGTTGATTAACACAAAAAGCAAAGTAACGAAAAATAAAACGTTTTATTTTATCTGAAATGAGTGCATTCCACGAAGTAAGGGTTTCAACAATCAAACATTTAATTCTTTAATTCCAGGAATCTACGACAGTAATTGACTAGATAATTACCTTCTAAACTTATTCCACAGAAAATGTGATAGTAAGTTTTCCATTTTGTAGGAAGGTCCAAGTGGCGTATTCAAAATTCTTAACAGTTCACTAAAAATAGGTACTTCAGTTGCAAGGTGCAGTTTATTGTGTATACTAGTGTTATGGAAAATTTGGAAGTGCCGTGTAAACGCCGAAAAATTATTCCTCTAACAGTTAATGAAAAAACATTAATATTTAATTGTTTTAAATCATTTACAGACAAACGTTTATGTGAAAGTGTTGATGAGACCGTTGAGTTAGTTAGCAGTACACTTGGTGTTGGAAAATCTACGATTTACAGAGTTATTAAAGAAGAGAAATGTGGTAGTTTTCAAATGCCACGTAATGCTCCAGGGAAACCAAAATTTCAAATAGAATATCATTTTAAAGAAGGACTTCAACGGAAAGTGCATGAATTCTTCTTTAGACAAGAATTTCCAACATTGGATAAAGTTCTTGTCTCAGTTCGAGATGATAAGGATTACCCAGAAATGAGTCGAAGTACGTTATGGAAACTTTTAAAAGAAATAGGCTTCCGCTGGAAAAAGAATCCCAGAAAGTCTATTTTATTAGAAAGAAGCGATATTGTCATATGGAGAAGACATTTTCTAAGAACCATAAAGGAAATGAGAAACCAAAAAAGAAAAATATTTTATCTTGATGAAACATGGATTAACGAGGGTCATACACCAAATAAATTTTGGCAGGATGAAACTGTTACAAGTCAAAGGCACGCTTTTGTAAATAACTTATCTACTGGTTTAAACCCACCATCAGGAAAGGGACGCAGGCTGATAATAGTACACATTGGCAGTTCAGACGGTTTTGTTGAAGGTGGTTTATTAACTTTTGAATCAACTCGTACCGGTGACTACCATGAAGACATGAACGCTGATGTCTTTCAAGAATGGTTCGAACAAATGATAGATCTTCTTCCTAAGAACTGTGTAATAGTAATGGATAATGCAAGTTATCACTCCAGACTTATAGAAGGACTGTCCACAACCAAGTGGTTAAAAAAAGACTTGCAGAATTGGCTAAGTTCAAAAAATATTACGTGCCATCCCGGATCTATAAGAAAGGAACTTTATTCGTTGTGTGCCCTTCATAAAGAAAAATTTAAAAAATACGAAATTGATGAAATTGCCAAAAATCGTGGAATGACAGTACTTAGATTTCACCATATCATTGTGAATTAAACCCGATTGAACTGGTATGGGCACAAATAAAGAGTGAAGTTTCAAGAAAAAATACCACTTTTAAAATTCATGATGTTAAACAGTTGTTTTTGGAGGCCGTAAATAATGTAAAACCTGAAAACTGGGAAAGGGCAGTAAATCACACTATTAAAGAAGAGGAAAAAATGTGGAAGCTGGACAATATTACTGATAAAATGATCGAGCCAGCTATTATAAATCTTGGTTCTGAAAGTTCATCTTCTGAATCTGATTTGGATTTGTAACAAGTAGCTGTAAGTTTTATATTAATATTTTTATTCATCTATTTAACATACCTTAGACGGTTTTAAAAACTCTTTTTCTCTTTTGTAATTTTTAAAAATTAAAAAAAATGTGAATTTTTTAAAACCCTTTTTAATGTAGGCCAGTCAGTTCTAATATAGTGTGTGATAAAAGAGGTCACTTTTGTTTACATACGCATAACACTTTATAACACTGAAATAATTCATTTATTTTTTACAATTATTCAAAGTAATTTTTCATGAGCACGCCCATGGAGTGGTCGGAGCTACCAGTTAAAATTATGCTAATTACTCTCTTGTTCATTAAAATAAACTATAGGTGAAAGCTGGAAGCCTGTTAGAAAATAAAGGCATTAGTTCTATTATTTGCTGGTTACATTCTGCTTTTTTAGCAAAATTTGTTTTTTTGGCAGGTTTGGTTTTATAAGCAAATTTTATTTATTTATTTATTTATTGCTTTAGCTAATTGCTTTATTTGCGTTGATCACAATTATTCTTTTGCAGGAAATACTAACTGGAATTTATTTTTAAATTATTTCCTCTTCTATCTAAACTTTTCGCCAATTAATTAGATTTAATCCACTGTTTTGTACACAACGTCAATTAAACTACATTCTAAAACTTAAAGTGTTTCTGAATATTTATGGTCTCTTATCTGAGACAACAACCAAATCAACAAGCGTATAGTTAAAGTAAATAACCCTTCTCAGTTTTCAGTGGTAGCTGGGGAATTTAATGTAAACGATACCTTCGCAGTATTTACCCTACACAAAGAAAAAGCTTATGTATGCGATATATAAGGAGTATTTTTTAATACTTGAATGAAAATTAGTAAGTATAATATCAGAATGTGTTGGTTAAATTATAAACGTTGCTTATTTTGACTATTGTTAATTTTAATGTTGTTTACGTTATTCGTTGATAAGTAAATTAATTCAATTACATATTTGATTATACTACAAACACACGAAGTAGTAAACAAATTATTAATAAACGTACATTTATGTTCCGACAGAGCTTGAAAATTAATTTTGCTGTTTGTCTAATTTCCAAGGTGAAACATATTTATCCATCTACATTTAAAAACAAGGATAATTTAAAATAAAATACAGCAAGTCAACAAGCCGTCATTCAAGCATTAGTGCCGGCTGCGGGCTGAAAGAGGTGCAATTGCACCCCTTGTTCGAAAAGAGAGTTTATCGAAAAAATTACATATTTTACCCCACTGCACCAGTGCAAGGATGGTAAAAATGCTTTTCGAGTGTATAAATATATGCATGTTATAGAGCGTTTCACGTTAACACTAGAAGCACCAGCATTTGTGCATACCTAGAAGCACCACCGGCGGTCAAAATGACGGATATTAGAATTTTCTATTGCCAACCGTTTTTGTATTCTTTTTTATTTGATAAAAACCTATATTGAGTTAATAACTAATAATAAAAGACATATTTAATATATTTAAATAAATTATTTAATTATTTCAGTACAATTTATGCAGTAGCAAAATTTTTCAATTTTTTTTGTACATGACCCACACACAAACTTTTTACATATATGACAAATTTCAAATGTTTTATTTTTGTTGCAATTCCCTGTTTGACACTGCTTACGTTTATTATTTGGTGGTTTTTTTGTACCTCTTGGATTTGTATCCATTGATGTTGTCCTGCCCTTAGTCATGTGATCTTCTCGCAATTCTTCTGCTAACTGAAGTAGAAAATCCTGCCTAGATATTTGACTGCCCGTAGTTTTCTTATACAGAACCCAAGCATTTATTCCTGCCATATCTAAAATATTAAAAAAAAAACTTGCAACGGCCATCTTCTTGAAGCACATTTGGTTGAATACAGTCTAGCCATCTGATCTACAACGTCTACTCCGTATTTTGTCTGGTTGTAGAAGATGATGGTTTCCGGTTTTTTCTTTTAATCTGTGCCCATTTTAATATCATTTGAGTGTAAAGAACTTAGCACTAGAACATTTTTGTTAACTTTTCCCTGGTACGCCGTTAGCGTCAAGTCAAGTCAAAATTTTTGTTTTGTACAATTCCATCTTTTCATTTTTTACTGACCGTGAAATATCCTTTCTTGGTCGGTTGATTGTTCTAACAATGCTGGTAGCCTTCTTTCGTAATTCTTTTGCCAACTTTATGAACGTAAAGGAATTATCCGTCGTGACATTTCTTCCTTTATTTATAAATGGTTCCATTAGACTGCTAACATGTTCCCCCAGAAGTTGATTGGCTGATCGTTGTTCATCTTTCCCTAGGTAAGGAAATCCGTTCAACAAATATTTGGACTCGACATCAGCTGCAAGCCAGAATTTAATTCCAAACTTATCGGGTTTATTCGCCATGTACTGGGTAAAGCGGCATCTTGACTTCGTGGAAAAAAGATGTTCGTCGATAGTTATATTTTCGCCAGGTGTATAACATAATATACAATTCTCTATAAATGGGTTCCATATTCCCGACGCAAGTGCAAATTTATCTGTTGATAATCGCTCAGACCTGGTATTTCTCATATCAAAGCGGATAAAACTCATTATTTGTGTAAATTTGTTTCTAGACATCATCTCTTGAAAAAATTTTGGACCCCATCTACCAGACCACAGCATCTTTATGTTAACATTTCGTGCCATATAAGCTCCCCTATTTATAGAAATTTGCCAATTTTCATCTTTGAGTTTTCTTCTACCTTCAGCAACAGTACATGATTTTATGTTACGGAGTCTGCATTCATCAATCAACAGCCGCCATGCACTAGCTGCAGAATCTCTAATAATGCTTCTCTTAGCATAAGGGGTTGGTCCAGCAGCTTCCTTTAGAACATTTTGACTGGTACGCCTTCCTAAAATGAACGAGATAAATTAGTATGCAGGTTTATACTCATTTATTTATTTTTTTAAATAAATGGCACCGTAATAAATAAAGAATGGAACAACAACCAAGAAATAAGAGCGCACATCGGAAAAGCTAGATCCACCTTCAACCAGATGGGGGCCTTCTTCAAGAGCCATAACCTCTCTCTTGGTATAAAAGTAAGGATGCTGCGATGCTACCTCTTCTCTGTTCTTTTTTATGGTGTTGAATAGTTGACCTTGACGAAGATATATGCAGAAAATTGGAAGCATTCAAGCTGTGACTAAATCTGAGAACACTTCAAATCCCGTGGACCACTATCAAATCTCTAAAGTTACAATATTTCGAAAATATTGTGGGAAATGAATCTAGATGCGCCCTTCTACAAGCCATCCTGCAAGGAAAAATATTTGGAAAACGGGGTCCAGGAAGAAGAACATCCTGCAGATAAGGTAAATATTGCCATGATTATCGCCAATATTCGTGAAATCAAGAAGAATATGCTCAAAAATATTATACACCTAAGTGAATACATAAATAGAAGCTACTAATATAATATAGTTGCTTACCTGGTGTACTAGCATTGTTGTCAAGTAACTCCCATCCTATGGTATCTATGGAAGAATTTTTTAAATTGCTTCTGCGAATTCCTCTTACCTGGATGGTAATCATTTCTGAAGATGTATTGAGGTCTGCATTCGAAGTTGAAGCAGAAGTACTGGGCATCACCTCAATCTCAACTTCACCTTCAGAATCACTGCCGGATGAATGTCCTTGATCAACTGTATTAGGCACATACTCGTCAACTTCATTATCGGATACATCTTCATCAGATAACCCTGCTACAGATTCATCTTCTGACAAATTCTGTAGACACTCTAATAGCTCCTGCTGAGTCAAATATCGGCGAGACATGATAACAGCAGAAATAATAAAAATCACAATGTAAAATTAATCAAAATACAGATTGAACATGCAATTGCAAAGAGTATACTCAAACTACATAATAACAAATATTTTCGATGTATTTTATACATAAAATAAGTAAAAACTTCCCAGAAAAGTAGAACAAAAATTAGACTACCTCGTCATTAAGACCGCATTTTTCTAGGTAGACATCAACATAAATATTTTATTTTTATTTGTTTATGCGCGTGGGCCTGCGTAGCGCAAGCGGTAGAATGCTTGCCTCGTAAGCCGGTGGTCCGGGGTTCGAATCCCACCGCCGGCAAGAACATCTAGACATTTTAAAAATGTCTATAGGCCCCAGGTCGACTTAGCCTGAATAAAAATGAGTACCTTGGGTAAAACCAGGGGTAATAATAGAAGGTTGAAGCGTAGCACTGGCCATGTTACCTTCCTTGTATACCGTAGGCCCTAGATATAGCAGACTACCCTACTATACTCCCAAAGCCGCGACAGCGGTATAAAACGGGAGACTATTATATTATATTTGTTTATTTGTTTTTCGGTAAGAATATCATATACCATGAATCATAGAAATCAGTAGAAAATATTGCTTATTTTTATTATTGGCTATTAAAGATTTAAAAGCAAATAAACGGACCGCTTGGAATGCATATATCGAATTACTATTGCAACTTAAAATAATACGGTGTACGTATGTCAGCGATTTTATGTCGTTCTCTGAGACTACATAATGATAATAAGGCTTTGTGGATCTTCAGTTGTTATTCTGACTTTACAGTTAAATGTTAATTAAAAATGGAAATTCGAAAAATATATCGACAATCTAGTAAACCGCATGCCTGAGAGTTTTGGCAACACTGATCTCCATAAGCCTAATGTTATTTTCTTAACGTGGAACGCTGTATAGCAGAGTAGAGTAGAGTATTTATTAAACTACATAACAGAAACAAATATTGTTTGTGGCAAGTCAAAAAAAATACATATTAAACAAAAAAGGAATGTAAAACGTAACTTAAATATATACAAACAAGAACACACATTAAACAGAAAAATATTTATGGCAAAGTTACGGTAAGCAGTTCAGTGGATATTGTGCAATGAGTCATATATTCGTCTGAGTAGTAAAAACAATGTTTTTGAAGATTTTTTTAGAACTTTATCGAAACTATTGCAGCTTAGCTATTTACCCTTTGCGGCTCATTGATTTCCACCAACTTCATCACACCAATGTGCTCAACTGACCCACTGGATCCACTACGTGGCCATACTAGCAGTGCCATCTATATTTCAATAGATGAACTTAGAAGTCAAAATGTTTTAGTTTCATGTATAGTTTTAATTTAGTTATTTTTTTGGTATGATGGCGGTAGTGTCACAACACGTAAATCATTTGGAGTTCTTACAATTTTAACTGTTTTTTGATAAAAAATAGCAAAAATAATTACGGGTAAGTTATTTATTATGTTCACATAGACTTTTACTCACTCTTTAGAATATAATATGTACCCAAAAATGTGTTTTTGTATCATTTTTGATCACACCAAAAATACGGTTTCACAGTGAAACCAGTGGACAGACACAGTTTCTTTACTTCAGGTACCATGCAACGTAACAAGTGGAGTTATAAGCAACTAGAAATGTTATCCGAAGACGATTTGGAGGATATATTGGCAAAAATACCCTCAGATAAGGAGTGAATTGTCAGTTCGGGTTCCGATAGTGACTCCGAGAATTTACCAGTGGTTTATCGAGATACTATTCTAGAAACATCTCCACCAAAAAAATACAAATTCTGTCAGACATCACCATATTATCAAGCACTAAATTAGGAGAATGTTCATCAATCAAAAACGGAAATAAATCTATGAGTGTTACACTTGTTCCTCCAAAGATTCTGAGAACAATTGAAAGTAGCGAAGATGAAGAGGACAGTGAAGATGATGAGAAAATAGGCAAGATGCCAATAAACCAATAAAAAATAGTGATCCGAGAGGAAAACGGACGGTAGATGAACCTGCTAAAAATACTAAGAAAACATCTAAAGTGGCAGAAAAGAAAAATACATGAAAAAATCCAGGCCTTAATTGGAATAAACAATTTATTCCAAATACTATTATTCCTTTCAACATAGAACATGGACCATCTGTTGAGAGTACAATAGAATATCCTTATGAAATTTTTTTGCTCTTGATGAATGAATATATACTGCAACATTTAGTATTTTAGACGAATTTGTAGGCAACAGAAGAATGTAAACCGTTTAAGCCAACATCTAAATATTTACAATTTTTAGCTGTAAATATCCTTATGGGTATTTAGTGATCAGCTTGCTACAGAGATTACTGGTCTTCACAGGATATTTTGAGAGATAACTATATTTCGAAAATAATGAACAGAAACAGGTTACTTGGGCATATACATTTGAATGATAATTCCCTTCAGCCTGATAGAGGAACTCCTAATTACGATAAACTCTATAAAATACGTCCGATTTTAGAAGAGCTATAAAAAAAAGCATAAAAAGAGGGTACAAACTTTAGGTACGTGCTGATGCTGTGACTGGTTATGTCCACGAGTTCCAAATATACACTGGCAAAGTAGACAAGGTAAAGGTGGAAACTGATTTAGGTGAACGTGTTGTGAAAGATCTCACAAAAACTCTTGTTGGCAAGGGACACAAGATTTATTTTGACAACTATTTTTCGTCGGTATCTCTTATGAAATATCGATTGGAAATCAATATTTACGCATGTGGTACAGTAAGAGCTGATCGTGCTAATTTGCCACAAGATATTGTAGACGAAAAATAGATGGACCGAGGAGAAACAGATTGGCGTCAGGCTTTCAATAAAATAGTCTTCACTATGTGGAAAGATAAGAAGGGGATCAATTTTTTGTCCAACTTTCACGATTCTACTGAAATGGTATCTGTCGAAAAAAGACAGAAGAATGGTTACAAAGAAACTGTGGCTGCACCAACAGTTGTAAAATACTACAACAAATATATGGGTGAAGTGGATAAGGCGGATGTGCTGAAGAGTCTATACGAAATAAATAGCAAAAGTAAGAGATGGTGGCATCGCATTTTTTTCCATTTACTGGATTTAGCAGTAACTAATGCGTTTATCATACTTAAATGTAGAAGTCCAGGACGTGCATTATCATTGAAAGAATTCCGATTAGCCGTTGTTACATGTTTTATTGGTGCTAATACAGATACCCCAAAAACATGCAGTAAATAGTTTTAAAAATATGTACCTATTGAAGTTAGATACGATAGAGTGGCTCATTTGCCTCTTCATGGAACATCAAGAAGATGTGGGTTATACAGTACAACCGCAAAGGTTCATCGGACTCGTTGGTTTTGTCAAACATGCAATATTGGTCTGTGTTTATCTGACAATAAAAATTGTTTCCAAATATTCCATACCATTGAAGTGACTTTTGTGTCCTAGTGGTTTCACGGTGAAACCATACTTTTTTTGTAATATTTGTTACGGTTAAATTTATATTTACAGAAAAAGTGTTAATTATATTAATTAAGTAGAAAAAATGAGAAAAAAAAAACAATGTGTGCCGCAAAGGGTTAATTCTTTTTGGTAAAATATTGTAATATTTATAATTAAGACAATTTTTTTAGAAAGACTTAATATACAGCGGTTTCTACGTAGGTAGTGACAGTTTCGCGTATTGTGCACATGGAGATCAGACTACTTTATTAAATGGGCACGTTTTCTGTGAATTTCAGTTAAAACTTGAAATAATAACAGAGTAGGTAGCAGCATAATTTTGAATTTGATAAAGAAAGGTCGGCAGTGTTCTAGATAACTAACCCCTGCTAAAATTCTAACAGCTTTCTTTTGGATTCCAAAAATTTGAAGTACAGTTGTTGAATTTCCCTATCTGATTACACCAAGTGACCAAACAATTGCCGGTAAAAGCAATCCCCCATTTGTTGGTCAACAGCTACGGGTGGAAGAACTGACATGTGGTAGGGCACTTCATTGCCCTGGAGCTGAGAAATTGACTTCCATGACGGAAGAGTTAAATTAGCCAACGGCATTGAGATGTGGAAAGCCACGGGATGACTAACACATTAAAGATGGCTGAAAATCCAAAACAAATGGCCCTCAACCCCGGGCATATATTAAGTGTGGAGAGGGTACTAAGGATCCCCGATCAACCAATAATGTTCCAAAAGTTAAAAGGATCGGTACGTGGAACATTCGAAACATGTAGCAAGCACTCAAAGCAGCAAATACTATTCAAGAAATGACTCGCCTGAACATAAATATTTTAGGATGCAGTGAAGTTCGATGGCCAAATTCTGTAATAAGAGTTATAGATAAACACCATATCTATTATTCTGGAGACGACACAACAAGACACAGAAATGGCGTAGCGATAATAGTAAAAAGGGAAATAGCTAAAGCAGTAATAGGATTTACGCCCATAGCAGAAAAAGTTGCGCTATTAAAAATGAACTCAAGTCCCTCTAATATAAACATCATTCAGGTCTACGCACCGACCTCAGAATCCCCTGAAGAAGAAATAGAAAATTTCTATTAAACTAGAAGACTCTCTAAAACTGACCAAAAAACATGAACTTACTATTATCATGGGCGATTTTAATGCCAAAATAGGACAAGGTACAGTCGAAAATGTCGTGGGGTCATATGGTATTGGCATAAGAAACGAAAGAGGAGAAAGACTAATCCAATTCTGCCAAGAGACGGGTATGATTGTAACGAATACATTTTTTAAATTACATCCAAGAAGACTTTATACATGGAAAAAATCCGGTGATATCCCAGGGAAAATCATAAGAAACCAAATTGATTTTATCAACATAAACAAAAGGTTTAGAAATTCTATCACCTCAATAAAAACATATCCAGGCGCAGATGTCTTCTCAGATCATAGTCTATTGGCTGCAAATATCAACATACGACTCAAAATAATTCATAAGAAAATGAGGCCCAAGATAGATATAAGACTACTAAAAGAAAATAAAACTCAAAAAAAGTAAAAACAGATTAATAAGAATTTTGCGAAAATACTTGAAGACATTACTAGAGGCATAGAAGAACTTTAGAACAAAATGAAGACATCTATTACCACAATTGCGAATGAATATCTAAAATCATAAAGGAAAAGAAGCAGAAATGGATGACAGATAAAATATTGCAGATGATGGAAGAGCGAAGAAAATTAAAAAGTAGAAATGACAGCGAATACAAAAAGTTGCATAAGACTATACTAAAGGAGATAAAAGGAGCAAAAGAAGCATGGCTGAAGGAGAAATGTACGGAAGTTGAAACAATACAACGCAAACATGACGATTTCCATATGTACAAAAAAATTAAAGAGGAACAGAATACCAGAAAACAACGCAATACAGGCATAGTTGTAGACATTAAAGGCCAGATTTTGACTACCATTAAAGATAAATTACGAAGATGGAAACAATATATTATGCAAGAATGATTCGAAGATGCAGCACGAAGTCCGACTGAAATAAACAACCCCAACGGCCCAGAAATACCAAACGAAGAAGTAACTATGGCCATTAAGATTAAAGATTGGAAATCACCAGGACCTGATGAGGTGCATGGTGAAATTTTAAGATTATTAGAGGCACACCAAATCACAGCTCTTACGAAGCTATTCAACAACATCTACGAGACTAGTGACAGTTTCTTACTGGTTACTTACCAAAAGACTGGCTACTATCAATTTTCATTCCACTTCCTAAAAATCCAAACGGAAGAAAATGTGAAGAACATAGATTAATTAGTTTGATGAGCCATGTACTTAAAGTACTCCTTTCTATCATTCACTCGCACATGTACACCAAATTAGAAGAACACCTGAGTGAAGTTCAATTTGGGTTCAGAGCAGGACTCGGAAGGAGGGAAGCACTTTATAGTTTCCAAGTTCTAATACAGAAAGCCAGGGATGTCAACTGCGATGTGTATGCATGTTTCATTGATTTCGAAAAGGCATTTGATATAATCCCACATGGGAAATTAATCGATATTGATTAATCGATTAATCCCAGGACTAATAAACTGCAGAAATATGCAGATGATACAGTGTTGCTGACAGATAGTGCGCAGGGGCTTCAAAGGGTGGTTGATAACGTTGTAGAAGCATTTAACAAATACGGCTTAAAACTAAATTGCAAAAAGACAAAAACAATGCTCATTAGCAAGAACACCAACATAAACGCCCAAATTGCAATAGGCGATACACGGTTAGAAAGAGTGGAAAAAATATGCTATTTGGGCTGCAATATTGAGGATACTTGGGATCACAGCTACGAAATAAAAACTCGTATTGAAAAAGCCAGAAGCTCTTTCAACAGCCTTAGGAAGATTCTCTGCAACTTATCTTTAAGTATCAATATACGCATAGGAATTCTTAGATGTTACGTATTTAGTGTCCTCGTCTATGGAGTAGAAAGCTGGAGCCTTACAGAAGATGCCATAAAACGATTAGAGGCATTTGAAATGTGGTGCTACTGACGTATGTTGAGGGTCTCATATATACACCACACAAGTAACATAACTATTCTCCAGAGGCTAAGCAAAGACAAAGAAATTATTAACACCATAAAAAACGGAAAATTGGCTTACTTCGGCCACATCATGCGTAATGATAAATAACAACTTCTACAGTTGATTCCACAAGGCAAGATTGAGGGTAAAAGAGGCCCTGAACGTAGACGTATATCCTGGATAGCCAATCTTAGGAAGTGCACTGGTCTAACGTGAACTGATCTATTTCGAGCTGTTGTGAATATAATCAGATGGGTCAATGTGGTCGCCAATATTGCTAGAAGATAGGCACATTTAGAAGAAGATTACAACATAGTTTAGTTGTCATTTTTTTTATCTCATTTTTAATGTTTCAAAGTTAAGTTGGCATAACCATACTTTGAAACAGTGGTTTTGTACGGAGATACGAATTTAGACAAATCGTTGATATAAATAATAAACAAAAGAGATCCTAAGACCAAACCTTGTGGGACTCCATATTCTACGGATAGAAAATCGGAGAGATGACCTTTAGACACTACCGCATGGTGTCTGCCACATAGATAAGATGTTATAAGCTTAAAAGGGATACCTCTGATTCCATAGTAATTTAATTTGTGGAGCAAAAGGTCCTGTAAAACGCAATCAAAAGCCTTCGACAAGTCGCAGAGAAATTGCTATGCGATTGCGCGTTCAAGCCCCTCAATCACCTTGCTCACAATATTAAATACCGCGTTCGTAGTAGAACGAGCGCTTCTTAATCCATATTTTAAGTTGCTAAAGTAATTATTTGACTAAAAATAGGAATAAAATTGTTCTTTGATAACCTTTATAATCACTTTCCCAAAAGTAGAAACAATGCTTATGGGTCTGTAATTGTCAATTTTTGTGGAATCACCTTTTTGTAGAGTGGTAGTACATTTGAGTATTTTAGCACTTGTGGAAATACTCCAGTTGATAGAATTAAATTAATAAGATGTTAAAATTAGTTGGTAAGTTTCTTTTAAAATTTAGCTATTAATTTCGTGAACGTCCCTTCAATTAGAATTACTAAGAAATTTTATTATTTGAGAGACCTCTTCTTCCGCAACGGGACGAAAAAAAAGTACTTGCTCGGAGAAGGATAATGTCTATAATTGAAGAGGACATGAACATAAATAGTGGGAAGAGATGTAATTATATTTTCTGCAATTGTAGTAAAAAATTGATTTTTGAAGGAAACCTCGTTTCCTTCGATTCCACTATGTGACGGTACCCATATAAAATTAACTTTAATGTTCATATTTTCTGCATGTCTTAGTTCCTTTTTAATGAGCAGGAGTAGTGGATCATTACAGTAGAGTTGGTTTAATGCTAATATTGAGCTGAGAGAATCTGTAAAAATGATATTTCTCTTTTTATTTTTGTTAACTATCAGAACTAGAGCTTTTAGTATCGCATACAATTCAGCAGAGAACGTTGTTGTATATGAAGGTATTTTGTAAAGATTCTATATAATCTGTTGAGTAGATTGCTGCCCCAGTTTCGTCTTCGTTTTTGGAGGTATCGGTGTAAACTTTAAAACAGCTACCATATTTGCTTAATATTTTAAGAAATTCTTGATTAATTTGACTTGCTGGCGTTTCGGATTTGTTTAGGCGGAATAAGCTGGTGTCGGTAGAGGGAAGTCGAATTGTACAAGGAGGAGGGGTTTTAATTAAGGAGATATCGGAGGTGTCTGGAAAATGGATACCTATTGTTAACAAGTAGGTATGTAGGCGGTAATAAAAAGGGTGATCAGTTCAATTTGAAGTTTGGAAACAACTTTTGAAGAGGTCAGCGAATACGTTGTGTATAACTGGATTAACTTGATTAGACGATACTGCCGCGGCATAAGAAAGACTTAGATATTGTCTTCTACCCGCAAGTGGAATCTCTCCTGTTTCCCGGTATAAGGTTTGTATTGGACTTGTAAATTCGAAGACCTGTATTTTGAATAACATCTATTATTTTTAAGTACGTTTTTTTAAAAAGTTGTAAACAATTGAGCCGTAGTCTGGTTTGGAACGTACTAGGGCCTTGTAGATATGTAGTAACGTAGAAGAGTTGGAGCCCCATTTTTTGTTTGCGAGTGATCGTAACAAATTTATTTCAGGCTGACATGTCTTTTTTAAATATTCTACATGTATCTTCCAATTTATTTTTTGGTCAAAGGTCATACCAAGGAATCTAACTTCGTCTACATATTTAAGCTATCCTTAATTTAAATAGAAGTTATTCGGTTTTATTTGGTAACTTTTCGTAAAACGTACTGCTTTGGTTTTGGGGGTATTGAACTGAAGACCACTTGTGACTGACCATTCTTCATAATGATTTATGGCTTTTGAACATGGTTATAAATGGTTGTTAGGTTCTTTTCTCTAAAAAGTATAAATAAATCATCTGCATATAGCCTAGCTTTAACAGGATGTTTAATGTTTTCGGTAATAGAATTCACAGCTACAAGAAACAGAGTAGTGCTAAAGTTTAAGCCCTGTGGTATACCATTTTCTTGATTTTTTGTTGAGGAATATACGCCATCTATTCTGACTTGAAATTGTCTATTTTTTTGTTTGTTATGTATTTGAGTATATTACCTCTTATTTTCCATTCGCGGAGCGTTTTTAAAATTGAATATTTCCATACTGAATCCTAGACTTTACTTATGTCGAAAAATATTCCAATACAGTGTTGTTTAATTGCGAAAGCCTCATGTATTTCAGATTTTACATCAATTAGGTTGTCTACAGTAAAACGACGCTTTCTGAAGCCACTTTGCTCTGGTATAATTAATTTCTTTGATTTCAGATATCACCATGAGTATGTTATTTATTATTTTCTCTAGCATTTTGCCCATACTACAAGTAAGATATATTGGCCTATATGTTTCGGGATCTGATTTTGATTTACTTTGTTTAGGAATAGGGCATTATTATTGAATTTCTCCAGGATTCTGGAAATACATTTTTCGAGAATATTAGGTTGTACCTGCTGAGTAAATATTCTTTAGATGGGTAGGTGAGGTTTTTTAGAAAAATAGTGTGTATATTATCTGGCCCAGGGCACGAGTTCTTACAGTTTTTTCATTACCGTTTCTAATTCATCCATCGATATTGGAATGTTTATTTCGCTGTTATTTTGATCTTTATAGTCTATGGTATATTTTTCTCCATGTTTTTTTCTTTAAGAAGTTTGGTGAATAGTTTGCATCGCTTCAGTTTTTTTCATAATCCAATGTCAGTATATTTGATACTTCCTTTTGAGATTTATATATTACATTATTTTGCTCTAACAGATTTATCCTCTTGTGTGATTTTGTACCAGATATTCTTTTTACTTTTTTCCATACAGTTGTCATTGGAGTAGAACTGTAAATTGTTGAAACGTATGTTATCCAAGATTCGCGCTTTGCTTTTTTGATAGTAAATCTGGCTATAGTTCGTAATCGTTTGAATTCTAACGAGTTTTGGGCATTGTTCTGTCATTTGAATTTATTAAACGCATTTTTGGATCATTGTATTGCTTGTTTGCATTCATGATTACACCAAGGAACTGGATGGAATTTACTGGCGATGGTAATTTTCCCAATACTTTTATCTGCTGAATCTATTATCAGTTTTGTAATAAAATCTACTTCTTCATTCACATTACTGTTTTGACTTATGGCATGCAAGTTGTGTTAGATATGGTTTTAAAATTTCTTCCAATCCGCATTTTTTAAGTTCTATTTTACTTCTGGTATAGCTGTAGATGATTCTTCATTATGAATTATAACAGAATAGTGATCACTATCCTATGGCTCCGGTAATACATCCCATGAAAGTATATGCGTTATTGATGGTTCGCATATGGATAAGTCAATAGCAGAACCTTCACCCGTTGTTATGTCGAAACGGGTGTCTCGTCCATCATTAAGTAGATTTAAGTTGAATTTTTTCAGAAGGGATTCTGTTTTTCTACCAAGACTTGTTAATTTTTTTGAACCCCATAAAGGGTTATGTGCGTTGAAGTCTCCGACAATTAGTCATGGAGTAGGCATTTGATCTAAGAGGTCCGATATTTCGTTTTGGTTAAGTTCTTGTTTGGGGGGAATGTATATGTTGCATACGGAAAAGGTAGTTACGTCTTTGTTTCTGACTGCAATTGCCTCGAAGTTTATTTCTAATGGTATTTCTATACTATTAATGTCGTTCTTTATGTATATCGCTACTGCTCCGCTGGCTATTTTAGCATGTTGTCGATTTTTAAAGAAACAATTCAAGTTTTTTAGTTTACGGATTTTGTTGTCGATTTTTAAAGAAACAATTCAAGTTTTTTAGTTTACGGATTTTGTTGTCGATTTTTAAAGAAACAATTAAAGTTTTTTAGTTTATGTACAGTGTTGCTTTTAAAATTAGTTTCTTGTAAACCTAGAATCATTGGTCTGTATTTTGAAATTAGTATTTGCAACATTTCTAAATGGCTGTCATACCCATTTAGATTCCATTGAATTAAACTGTTGAATGTTATTATTATGTTAGTATGTGTCTATAGAGGTATCGCTCATTGCCTCGATATGGAAGTTTGGATCAATTTGTCGAAGAATTTTATTTCTTATTCGGGTGCATGTACTTTTAATTTTTCTGTCATTCCTATTCGAAAAGCCAACGAGTCAACACTTCGGCTTCTTCAAATAGTATTTCTTATAAAAAAAACTTGTCAGTTAATGTGTTTTGTTATCAAGTAATTATTGAAAGTGAAAAGTTTTTTGTGAAACAACTTGGTATGTAAACTTTATAATTAATACAAACACAATAAATAGGCCAGGCATTGCGCCTGATTTTTATTAAATATTTTGGCATCCAGAATATTTAAAAATGCTTCTTCAACCCACCGCTCCAAGCTACGCAGCTGTTACCACATCAAAAACAACAAAACCTACACCAGTGACCACATCATATCCTAGCAGAAAGCAGGCAATAGTATTAAATGCTCTTCCGGATACAGCTCTCTTCGATTACATTAGGGCGATCGGTGAAATCGTAACACCAAAGCGTATTACCCACGCTTCCCGCATATCTAACCAACGCATTTGCATCTTTCTTGCTTCTATTTCTGACGTCGATATTCTTCTTAAAAACAATCCCACCGTTTCCGTTAAAAATGAAATTGTCCACATCCGCAGACTCATTTCCCCAACTAAAAGATTGTTAATATCTAATGTATTTCCATCGATTCCAAATCAACTTATCGAGCAGGCATTAAAAAACGAACTTGGTCTGCAACTAGCCTCACCTGTATCTCAGATTCGTACAGGCTCACCCGATGAAGATTATTCCCATATATTAAGTTTTCGACGGTCTATCTACGTAATACCAGATAAAGACAATTTCGAAATACAAACCTCCGTATTAATACATTTTGAAAACACTTCCTTCCGAATCTTCGTTACATCAGACAAACTAGAATGTTTCCTTTGCCAAAAAGCCGGACATACGGCTGAAACCTGCCAAAACCCACCGGATACCACTACCCACCCCCGTTTCGCCCAAGTACCTAATGAATCCACCAACAATAGCCCCAACGCACCTTCCGGCACCTTTCACACTTCTGACCCAAATTCTGCCTCCGACAATTTATCCAACATCACACCTCTACCTTAAGATCAACCTCAACCTACAACTCCTACTATCGCCCTCCTGAAAAGAGCCCATTCAACTGACTCAAGCCTCGATTCTCCCCCTGTAATTGCCATTTCAGATCCTACTACTCACACTCCAATAGATCCACATTCCCTCGATGACACCTCCTTCCGGGCCCCATAAATCAGCCCCTAAAAAAAATCGAAAACCAAAGATACAAAACCATCAGCCACTATCAGCCCGTCTGCCCGCTTAATCATAGAAAATCTTATAGCAGCAAACCCATCATCCTTTTCAATTAACTCGCTACAACTAATTGCTTTCTTGGAAAATTCTTTCGACTGCCATGACCCCTTAGCTGAAGCATACCAATTTACTACGAACATTAACGCCCTTCTTGATGACCTTAAACAAATATACCATAATATCTCTGATAGATCACTTAAAAATCGTATAACTCGCCTACAAAAAAAAATTAAGGCTACGATGAATCTAAATGATGTTATTGACACTGTTAGTCTTGCATCTGTTAGCTCTAATGACAGTGACCCATCCTTAGACAAAACCGACCTGCCTTAATTTATAACTTTTATATTCACTATAATTCAATGGAATTGCGACGGATATTATCCGCGCTTAGAACGCCTGCAGCTACTGATATCTCTCCACCACCCCACCTTCATTTGCTTACAGGAAACTAACTTCACGTCAACTAATCTCCATACACTCAAAGATTTTGAAGGGTATCATTACATCAGATCTGTCTGCTCCAGAGCTAGTGGAGGTGCATCTATATTTGCTTCTAAAGACCATTACTCCACTCTTCTTCCTCTGACTACCAATCTCGAAGCCGTCGCCATCACTACTTACTGCCCTAAGAAACTTACAATATGCTCTATATACATCCCTCCTGACTACATTCTAAAGGAAGAAGAACTTCTTGATTTAGTATACCAACTCCCCCAACCCTATATAATTGTAGGAGACTTCAACGCCCACAACACTATGTGGGGCTCCTCGCGTACATTCGGACGTGGTAAAGTTGTTGAAAATATTCTTGATTGCACTACTTCATGTATCCTTAATACGGGATCACACACCCACTTTAACATTGCTTCGAGTGCTTTTTCTGCCATCGACCTAAGCATATGTGATCCCAAATCGGCCCCCAAATTATCCTGGCAAACAGCGGACGACCTTCACGACAGCAACCATTTCCCTATAATTATACGTGACAACACCTATGACCAAGTTTCAGTGAGAAGTTATTGGCGCTTCAAGGCTAATTGGCCAGAGTTCTCCAAAAAATCGGAATCCCTAATATGTAAATTACCTAACTCTAATAATATCGATGATTCCATAAAACTATTCTCAGATGCCATAATTAAAGCAGCATTAACTCATATTGGCAAAACTACAATTACCTCCCGACATAAAGTTGTTCCTTGGTGGAACTCTCAATGTGAACTCGCAATTCGACAATCAAAGACTGCGCTCAATCAATACCGCAAACATAAAAGTCCTGAAAATCTAATTAAGTATAAAAAGCTGAAAGCCAAAGCCAAATACGTTGTCAAACAGAGCAAGAAAACATCCTGGCATAACTATGTATCGTCTTTGAATGATAACACAAATCCCTCCCAAATGTGGAAAAAAATTCGACAAGTTCAGGGACAAAAAACTAACACCAAAATTACCCATTTAATCTCTAACAGCACTTCTTCTAGCAACAGCCAAATTATTTGCAATACCCTGGCTAATACATTTGAGGAACAATTTCACAACAAACTCAAACCCCTAATTTCATCCTCTACACAAGAACCGCTCTCCTACAACCTCACTTCACAGCACTTACAAGATATCGACAATATTAATTCTCCTTTCTCACTTTCTGAACTTACATCTGCTTTATCCTCATGCAAAAATACTTCTGCCGGCCCTGATGATATCCCTTATATTTTTCTTAAAAACCTACCCAACCGCTGCCTCACTTTCCTGTTAGACATATATAACTCTATCTGGTCTTCTCAAATATTTCCTACTCAATGGAACACATCCGTAATTATACCTGTCCTAAAACATGGCCAAACACCAATCTTTCCACAGTCCTATAGACCGATTTCTCTCACTTGCACCATGTGCAAATTAATGGAAAAGATGATAAACAGACGTCTTTTATGGTTTATTGACAAACACCAAATTTTACCTAAAGAACAATCCGGTTTTCGCCGACATCGTTCCACAAGCGATAACCTCGTCCTCCTTCATACCCACATCGCCGGAGCTATTAATAACAGTCAAGAAGTGATTGCCTGCATTTTTGATATTGAAGCTGCCTTCGATAAAATACCTAGACAGGTTATTCTCGATAAACTATTATTATATGGCCTTAATGGTAATATTTTTAAATTCATCAAGCACTTTCTTAGCTCTAGATCTTTCAGAGTCTCTGTAAATGGTTGTATATCATCACCACACATCCAACAAGACGGAGTCCCTCAAGGCTCTGTATTAAGCCCCACATTGTTTATTTTATCAATTAACCATATATGCCACAGTCTTCCCTCCCCAGTCAAATTTACTTCATATGCTGATGACCTTGTAATTTATTGCCATGGTGTTGCGACCACTACTACTTGCAAACTTCTCCAAACATCTGTGGACTTATTACAAAATAGATTGACTGCCATCGGCCTGTCCCTCTCATCTACAAAATCACAACTCATTAAATTTACCAGAAAAACACTCTCCACTGCCCCTAAAATCTTAGTGAATAACCACCCTCTCCCAGTCGTTGATCACCGCAAAATTCTAGGACTAATATTCGACTCCTGACTTTCTTGGAAACTACATATTCAGGAAACTAGAGCAGAGTGCCTAAAACGTTTAAATATTATCAAAACACTTTCCCACTACCAATGGGGCGCTAACGAATGTACACTATTAAAAGTATATAGGTCTCTCATTCGCTCTAAACTCGATTACGGCAGCTTTATATATATGTCAGCATCCAAAACATCTTTACAAACCCTTAATTCTGTGCATATTACTGCTATCCGCCTCTGTTTAAGAGCTTTTCGTAGCAGTCCAGCTGAGAGCCTCTACCGCGAAGCCAACGAACCTCCTCTTTGGCTTAGGCGCCAATATCTCCTCCTTTCTTACGCTGCCTCTACTTCAGCTAACCTTTCTAATCCAGTACACACACTGCTGACACTACCCAACTATACTAGTACTCACCCTCCTGCTCCACGCATACACACTATCGCCCTCTTACTTCCAACTTTAATACCACATATAAATTTATCCCTAACTAACCCTCTCCCGATCCCGCAGAACTCTCCTTGGACCAAAACTTTACCGAAATTTAATGTGTCACTTACAAAGTTTAGTAAGGCAGAAACCAACCAGGATTTGATTAGGAAATCCTTACTAGAAATTCTTAATTTTAAGAAATTCGATCGGGTACTCTACACTGACGCATCAAAGAGCGAAACGGGGGTTGGTTGTGCGGTTACCACTACGGAAACAGTCGTTAGTTCATGTCAAATACCTGCCACATGCAGCGTTCACACTGGTGAACTATATGCTATTTACCAAGCCTTCAAACTCTGTACAGCACCCAATCAACATATTGCCATCTGTACAGACTCCCTTGCCTCTATCCAGTCCATCAATAATCTATTTACTAATCACCCTCTTGTAGAAAAAATCCATGATATTTACCAAAATCTTATCATCCACGACATCCATATCACTATCATATGGATTCCCTCCCACATCGGGATTATGGGTAACGACAACGCCGATCGCTTTGCCAAAGAAGCTGCTGTATCCAATTGTACACCACGTAATATACAAATTGCCAGTGACCTAAAAACTAGTATAAAGAAACTCTTACGAAATTACTGGCAGAATCATTGGAACCAATCCACTACATTTTTACACCAAATAGATCAGACGATTGAGCGGTTCGTTATCCCTGGTATAACTAGAAATGAGATGGTTGTTGCTAGAAGATTGCGTATTGGTCACACCAGATGTACACATGGTCACCTAATGAATTCTGCACCTAAGCCAATCTGTCACTATTGCCAATCTCCACTAAGCGTTCTACACATCCTTGTGGACTGCCCTCATTACAATAAACGACGCCAAGAACTGGGCATGGAAGGCGACATCAAAGATATATTATCGAACCAGAGCCAAGTCATCACAGCTATCCAGTTCCTGAAGCTAGAAAACTTATTAAATAGTATATAACTATAGTATATAATATGTAATTGTACCTTTATAATTGTATCCACGGTGCCTCGTGCTAATGGCCGAAGCTGTCACAAGCACGTTAAATTAAAAAAAAAAAAAAAAAAAAATTTCTGTCATTTAGTTTAGACTATATTTTTGTCAGTAGATCTGTGACCTCAGAAAATCCTGTCCAGTCGAAATCGAAGAAATCTATTAGTTGTTTGCAGTTTAAGAAATAATTGGAATTTTGGTCCAATTTTCTGATCCAGTTTCTTTTCTTGGTTTAATTTAGTCTTTTTCTCCTTGTTTTTTGGTAATTTAAAGATGTGTTCTGATGAAGGAATTGGGGACGGTGTAGAACGCTTAGAAACTGTGCGGTTCTTTGGTACTGAATCTGTTTCTATTTGATTAGTTAGGAGTTTTGTATTTGGTGTTTTATGGTGCACAGTTTGTTCGTTCAGTTGAGTTTGCTTTTGTTGAATGGCACTAGTTACTTCTTTAGTCACCTGATTGTCACTATTTTCAATAGGGTTCTTACCTGCTTCTATATTGTGAGGTGTAGAAGTTGTGTCGCCTGATATAGATACCTTTGCTGGACAGTCTTTTGCTAAGTGCTTGGTGTTTTTGCATATTTGGCAAGTCTGGTTATCTAAAGATTAGAATATTCTATATGATGTCTCCTCGTAAGTAATAACAAACGAATCGGGTAAGGTATGGTTGGTTAAAGAGGATATGTAGGTTTGCTGCCTGAAGCTTAACATATGCTGGAATTCAGGACTTGAAGTACCTATCCGTAGAAACGACAGGGGTGACAAAAGTTTGACATCAAGTACTTGCAGTTCAGATTCTAAGATTATTTGTTGAATGAGCGAACATACGTTAGAAAGTACTAGTCATTGGCTGGGGGTGATTAGTCGACGTGCTTGTAAGAGTTGTTGATTAATGTTGATTTTTCCGTGGTTGGTAATAAAATCATTGACCAATTTTTCATTTGCTAAGTAAATACATATTCTGTTGTTAAATAGCCTTGAACAGAAGATAATATTGATTGGTCGAATTATTAGGCTTAAACTGTAAAGGTAATCTTCAATTTTAGTGTTGTCTATTGCATCAAATACGATTGTTTGATTTCTTGCCGGAAAAATACTAGTAGTTGGTTGTCTGGTTACGGAAGAGTATTTTTTAGGTTATAGAGGTTGTTGGTCTGGTACAGAATTAGGTTTAGTTGACGTAGATGAGGATTCCATGATGTGGATATTAATATTTTGTATGCCAAAATATTAATTAATTGTGGCCAGAAAATACTGACCTATTTATATAGTTGTCGATATTAGTTGAAATAAAGGTACCTTACCAATGTTTATCATTAAAATAAAACACATTCACAAAACGCATTTTTAAGCGGTGCAAAAACAGATAAACGAATAATTAGAATTTAACGTACTTACTCGTTTGCTGTTCTGATAAGACTCAAATATAAATTTTAAATTAGACAAACTCTCTCATTTAATTTAAAAACGCAAAATACAATTTATTTAATTATTTGTGAATTATTTTCAAAATTATAATTGAAAAAATATTGGACTATGTAGATACTAAATATTTTATGAATGTTTTAATTGCCGATTATATGAATAAGTTTTTATTGAGTGCAAAATCATATTCAATGTGCAATAATTCTGTTATTAACGGTGCATTTAAAACACTCGTTTTATTGTAATATTTATTACATTTATTCAAAAATATAATTGTTTGTAAATTATACCTCGCTGGATGGCTACATAATCCCCAAAGCTCATGAAAATATATTTTATTAACCCCTGATATACATTTATTATAGCTAGTATTTGTTTAAATTTTATTTGTTTAATAATGTTCGCTGATAAATTAATAGATTTAATTTTAATGCGTTTAAAAACGAGAGAGACTGAATAAGCTTCATCGACAAGCATGCTTAATCATAACAGGAACGATGTCGGCTGCTCCAACCGCCTTTATGGGGGTCACACTTGATGTTCCTCCACTACATAATATACCATGCGGTCCATATGTATGGAATAAATTCATTTTTTTGCGTTATTATGTACTATCTGAAAAAAACCTGAAATAGGTCGATTTTTATTCTTAAATTGACAATTTATAGTATGAATATCGAAATCTTGGTAAAGCTGTTCAATAGAATTTATGATACTGGTTACATTCCGCGATAATGGCTGCAGTCATCCTTTGTGATGATCTCAAAAACAGCTAATACCACAAAATGCAATAAACATCGCTTAATCAGTTTAATGAGTCACCTGCTGAAACTCTTCCTTAGGATATTACACTCAAGAATGTACAAGATACTAGAAGAACTTAGCGGGTCAACACAATTCGGTTTTAAGGGGGGACTAGGAACAAGAGAGGCAATTTTATGTTTGAACACTTTAATACAAAACTGTTTAGATCAACGAAAAGATGTCTACCTCACCTTCATCGACTACGAGAAGGCATTTGACAATGTTAAACATAATATCATGATGGAACTACTACATAGGGCCAACATTGACCAGAAGGAGATCAGAATTATTCAGAATCTATACTGGAACCAAATGGCAAAGGTGAGGATTGATCAAGACCAATATACGGATGAATTTGAAATCCGGAAAGGTGTCCGCCAAGGCTGCATACTCTCTCCGATGCTTTTTAATTTATATGTCGAAAATATATTTGCGGAAGACACGGAATTAGGCATTAAGGTGAACGGCATACCAATTAGCAACCTACGCTATGCGGACGACACAGTGATTATAACTGATAAATTGAAAGATCAGCAGTTATTACTTGATAGGGTGAATAGCATAGGTAAAAAATATGGCCTCAAAATCAACATTTTGAAAACGAAATATATGGTCATTAGCAGAAACCCTCTAGAAAACCCGATAATATGCATAGGTGACGATCGCATAAAACGCGTGAAATCTTTTAAATACCTTGGCACCACAATCAATGACCAATCGGATCCACAACAAGAGATAAAAACTCGAATACCAATGGCAAGACAAGCTTTTGTGAAATTCAGACCGCTCCTATGTAATCAAAACCTAAATTTCGAAATACGCTACAGAATGCTCAAGTGCTACATATGGTCCATCTTGCTTTATGGCATGGAAACGTGACGTCCTGACATGACGTCCTTAAGAGAGCCGGCGTGGAAAGAGAACTCTTTAAATTAATTAAAAAACGCAAGATTGGTTACCTTGGGCACATATTGAGAGGAGCAAAATATGAAATACCACAGTTAATCATACAAGGGAAGATCGAAGGTAGAAGAGGAGCCGGCCGCAAACAATTATCCTGGTTAAGGAATATTAAAGAATGGACAGGAATACACAATACAGGCGAGCTGTGTCACGCCGCCAAGAACAGAATTCTAGTAATGAGATAGTCGCCTACGCACTTTGGTGTATGGCATGTTAAGAAGAAGAAGTATGAAAATATTATCCCCTTCCAGCACCCCCTTTGAATTATAAGCACCCCCCAAAAATTTTAAATAACAAAGGGGGTCGTGTGGCACCTTGTTAGAAAGGGATTTTAGTCCTCTGTTCAGAAATATAAAGTTTTTTAAGTTTGGTGCAATCATAACTGAGAAAATTGATTTTTAAGATGTAAAATTTTGATAATGTCTCTATCACAAAACTTTAGGTTGAATGAAGATAATAATGTCACATAATATTTAGAATGTATTTTTTAATGTAATTTTCAATTAAATTAAATGTTCAAAATGACCAATATTCACTTCTTGACAATAGCCGAGGCGATTTTGGAATTCTCGCACAACATTTTGTACAACCTCGGAGATTATTCTGTTAATTTTTTCCGTTATCCTAACTTTTAAATCAGCAATAGTGTTCGGTCTATTAAAATATACTTTAGATTTTAAATATCCCCATAAGAAGTAATCGAGAGGAGTCAAATCTGGGATCTAGCAGGCCATTAGATCGTTCCACGTCTTCCAATCCACCTAATTGGAAAAAACCTCGTTTAAATAATTTTTAACTATGTATACGTGCAAAATGCGAAAGAGCTCTGTCTTGTGGTAGTAAATAGATCGATCTACCTCATTTCGATGATTGACATCAGGAAAAAATCTTCGTAATGTAGGCACTAAAAAGATAATCAAAAAATCTAGATAAACGTCACCATCAACTGTGCCCTCAAAAAAATAAGGGCCAATAATTTTATTGTTAATGATACCAGCCCAAATGTTAATTTTTTTAGGATATTGCGTGAGTCTCATACACCAAGTGAGGATTTTCTCTGAGTTTTTTAACCGTTCCATTTAAATAAAATGTCGCTTCATCAGAAAAAACCATTTTGTTTATGAACTGCAAATCTGCATTCATTCTGTCCATCATCATTTCACAGAACTCTTGCCTTCTATCGGGATCATCTTCATTTAACTCCTGAACCAAGTGAACTTTGTAAGGGTGGTATTTTTCTTTATACAAAACTCAAAATAGATGATTTACTTACATCATTGACGGCGGCAAGTTTTCGAGTTCTCTTATGCGGATTTTCCCCATGCGGATTTTCCTCAATCTCTAGAAGTAGATCTAACATTTTTTCATCAGTAAATTTAACATTTCTCATCATCATTATCACTGGCTCGACAACCCTTTTTGGGTCTTGGCCTGTTCTAGGATTCTTCTCCATTCCGATCTGTTTCGTGCTTTTTTTCTCCAGTTTTTTATTTTTAAGGTTGTTATATCATTTTCTATTTGTTCTAAGTATCTCAGTTTCGGTCTTCCTCTTATTCTTTTTCCTACTGGCATCTGTTTGAATATTTTGTTTGGTATTTCGCCTTCTTCCATTCTTTCTACATGTCCTATCCAACGCAGCCGTCCTATTTTGATGAATGTCATAATATCCGGATCCTGGTATATTTTGTATAGTTCAGAGTTGTATCGTCTTCGCCATATTCCGTTTTCTTTTGTGCCCTTATATATGTGTCGCAAGATTTTTCTTTCGAAGGTGGCTAACAACGTTTCCTCTCTTTTAGTAAGTGTCCAGGTTTCTGAGCCATATGTGAGTACCGGTCTTATTAGGGTTTTATATATTTGGCATTTTACCTTTCTTGCGACGTTATCTGATCTTAGGTGTCTAATTAAGCCATGGTAACATTTATTTGCAATAAATATTCGCCTCTTCACTTCCTCCGTAACGTTATTATCAGACGTGACTAGGGATCCCAAGTATATAAAGTTTTTTACCTCCTCTATGTTGTATTCTCCTATTGTTATATTTTGTGGCTGTCTTATTTCTGCGTTTTTTCTTACCTGCATATATTTTGTTTTGGTCTGATTGATTTTAAGACCACTATTTTGTGCAGCTCGTTCTATTTGGTTTTATGCCTCTATCATTTCTCTTCTTGATCTTGCGATTATGTCAACATCATCTGCAAATGCTAGTATTTGCACGCTTTTATTAATGATTGTTCCTCGTGTATTGACTGTTGTGTCCCTCAGTATTTTCTCGAGCACGATGTTGAACAAGATGCATGATAGAGCGTCTCCCTGGCGTAGTCCCTTTTTCACATTTATTGTTTCCGTTAATTCATTTTGTATCCGGATTCTACTTTCTACTTTTAGAGATTCTTTTATCAGTTCTATTAGTTGTGTTAATTTAACATTTCTGCCTGGTTTTTTAATATTTTTTACGTGTCCAGTATAACGAAACTTCTTTTTAATTTTTCTAACTGTAGACTGCGAAACTTGTTGATCAGTTGTTTAGTAACTTTAAATACCTAAATGACAGCAGCCTACTATAATAGATTCATATCAATTGTTTATTTGGCTTTTTGACTATTTTATTATCTTCAAGGTTTTTTTCCCTAATGTTTAGCAAAACAGATACGAAAATACCTGATTATTTCTAAAGTATATTTTAATAGACCATGCAATAGTACTAATTTAGAAGTTAGGATAACGGAAGAAACTAACAAAATAACCCCCGAGGTCATACAAAATGTTGTACGAGAATTCCAAAATGGCCTTGGTTATTGTCACGAAGTGAATAATGGTGGTCAAGTTGAACATTTAATTTAATTGTAAAAATCAATTTTCTCAGTTATGATTGCACAAACTCAAAAAACTTTATATCTCTGAACACAGGACTAAAATCCCTTTCTAATAAGGTGCAACACGACCCCCTTTGTTATTTAAAATTTTTGGGGGGATGCTGGAAGGAGATAATATTTTCATACCGTAATTTGTCAATTAAAGAATAAAAATCGACCTGTTTCAGGTTTTTTCAGATAGTACATAATAACGCTAAAAATGAATTTATTCCATACATATGGACCGCATGGTATATGGATGGAGAGGGAGACGAAGGTAGGAATATACAGAAAGCGGATAAGACGCCTGAAAGCAACACGAAAGGATAATGGAATCAAATCTGGAACAATAATAACAGTGAAAAAAAAACCCCATGATACTATCCCGACATAGTATGTATTTGGTCTTGTATTTATTTTACTTTCATTATTAACACAAAACACTGATTTTTTATATATGTTATTTTAAAACATAAATTATGTATCCTCGATACGTTATTGACCTTAGAGTAATGAAACGAAAGATATAATATTCAGGCAACAAACAGATGCGCAAAGGCTGCCAAATATTTCTAGTACGGACAAATGAGTGGGAGGTGTAACAAGTACGTATTTAAGACAATTTGGGAATATTAAAATAACAACGATTGAGAGAATTCAATTATTAAATAATTTATTTAAAACAATAATTAAAACGAATATGAGTACTTAACTTATACATTACATTTAAAGTATTCAGTATTCGCAAGTTTTGCAGATATTAGTGATATCTTTTTTTAAGAGAGGAATGCATTTGATAAATAAATATATACTTTGTTTCCTTTAAGACAAACATAGTTTGTGTAGAATTCGTCAGCTAATTAAATAAAACAAATACACTTAACAAACTATCAACAAAAAGTAACATTTAATATTGAAGAAATTCTTCAATTTAATAGAAAATGAGTGCAGTCAAAAATTCCTTTAAATTTAGTTTAAAGCTTGTCATACTGTAACACAACTATAAATGAATTTTAATCTCCTAATTTTCCAAACTATCAATCCTGGAAATTAAGGACTGCACACTGGTCGTCTTATCAAGTCGACAATGAACAGAAAATTGAAAACTATCATCCAAGTGATGATATAAACTCTAATATTACTATACAGCTTTAAATAATATAGGTAAAACAAAGCACTGCAAAAGACCTCCAGTACCTTGGTGAAACAATGAAGTAGCACATGCTCTATCTTCTAGCAGTCATGCTTTTAATGTACTTAAAAAACCCAATACTAATGAAAATTTACCTTATTTCAAAAAACTCAGAGCTATAGCAAGATATCTCATAAAGAAAAGCAAAAGAGATACCTGAAGAGAGTAGGTATCATTTTTATCAATTCTTCAGCACCCTCCGAGGTTATCTGGACTAAAATTCGTAAACTTAAAGCCTTCGATTTTTGTAGACATATAAACACCTTAATACACAATAATAAATTAATCACTTCCAAAAATACAATCGCAGAAGCTTTAGCTGATATCTATTAACAAAATTCTAGCGACAAAAATATTTGTTACGAATCCCTGACATACGAGAAAAGCATAGAAGCTTCTAAAATCCCCATTAACACCTCTGGCAGCCCCTTAAATGCTCCTATAACTCTTTAAGGTTTAGAGTTTTTCTCTCAAATATAAAAAAACACATCTGCAGGACCAGATCTGGAAAATACAAAAAATAAAAATGGAAATACTATGATAACGACTGACGAAAAACTAAAACGATGGGAAGAGTATATGGAAGAGCTCTTCGACGACGAAAGAGGAAACCCACAAGACTTGTCTTTTGAGGACAGAGAAACAAGTGTAGAAATTACAAAGGAAGAAATACTGTATGCACTAAAGAACACCAGAAACAGAAAAAGCCCGGGGCCAGATCAACTGCCTATTGATATCCTTAAAATAATAGAAAATGAGTACATTGATGTCCTCTTAAAGCTTTTTAATAAAATTTATCAATCGGGTGACATACCCAACGAATGGTTGACCTCAACATTCATTTGTCTCCCAAAAAAGAAAAATGCTAGAGAGTGCACCGACCACCGTATCGTAAGCCTGATGTTTCACACACTTAAATTGTTTTTAAAGATAATTCATAAACGCATTTAAAAACACTTGATATGGATATTGAAGAAACTCAATTTGGATTCCGTAATGGCGTAGGTACCCGTGAAGCTCTATTTGCATTCAACGTACTAATCCAGAGATGCTTGGATGTGAACAAAGACATGTACGTCTGTTTTATAGACTACAACAAAGCTTTCGACAAAGTCCGCCACAAAGAGCTAATGGACATCCTCAAAGCAAAACAACTACAACACAATGACCTTCGAATTATAACAAATCTATATTATAAACAGCAGGCACACGTACGAATTAATGAACACACATCAGAAGAGTTCGAAGTTAAAAGAGGAGTGCGACAGGGGTGTGTATTGCCACCACTACTATTCAATGAATACTCTGAAGAAATTATGAAAAGAGCTCTTGAGGGAGAAACAGCAGGAATCAAGGTCAATGGAACACTAATTAACAACATTAGATATACGGACGATACTGTCATAATAACAGACAACCTTCAAGACCTCCAAAAGCTAATGAACAAGATAGTTGAGTATGGAGCCAAATTTATGAGGATATCAAAAACCCAAAATAATGGTGAAAGCCTGACAATTAACGGTAGTGCTTTAGAACAAGTTGAAAACTACCACTATCTTGGCACAATAATTAATCACACAAACGATTACTCCAAAGAAATCAAAGTTCGAATAGAGAAAGCACGTACAAACTTTAATAAAATAAGAAAGGTACTTTGTGCAAGAGAACTAAAATTGGACTTGAGAGTTAGGCTGGCAAGGTGTTATATTTTCTCGACTCTGCTTTATGGGATAGAAGCATAGACACTTAACGCGTCGACTGCTAAAAAGTTGGAAGCATTTGAAATGTGGGTGTATAGAAGAATCCTGAAGATATCATTGGACCGAGCATGTAACAAACAACGAAGTCATGAGAAGAATCAACAAAAGAATGAAAGTATTGGAAACCATCAAGACACGAAAGCTGCAATACCTGGGGCATGTTATGCGTAATGAGAGATACAACCTACTTCAATTGATTATACAAGGGAAAATCCAGGGCAAGAGAAGTGTAGGAAGAAGAAGAATCTTATGGTTGCGTAACTTGAGGGAATGGTACGGATGCACATCAATTGAACTATTCAGAGCAGCAGCATCTAAGATCAGAATAACCATGATGATTGACAACCTCCGTCGCGGAGATGGCACGTGAAGAAGAAGAAGGACCAGATGATATTCTACCAGTCTTCATAAAAAACTTACCATTCGGATCCAAATTAATTCTGTTAGATTTATTTAATACCTGCTTCCTAAAGCATGAATTCCCAGACCTCTGGTCTCAAGCAATAATCATTCCCATTATTAAGCCTAACAAACCAAAAGACAACCCTACTTCTTACCGACCCATCTCTCTTACATGTTGCATGTGCAAGATCCTAGAAAAAATTTTAAACCTTCGCCTTATGTGGTACTTGGAAAATAATAATTTTCGAAGAAAAAAAAGGTTTTCGAAGAGGTAGATCCACATTAGATAATCACGTTGCATTACAGACTTCAATTAACGAAGCTTTTGAAAATAACCAAAAACTAATAGCAATATTTTTCGATATAACCCAAGCCTACGATAGAGCATGGAGGCACTGTATTCTACAAACATTGAAAGATACTGGCATCCAAGCTCACATACTTGCATTTAATTTTTTTTTAAATCGCTCAATTCAAGTTAGAATCAATGATGTTACAAACTCATCTAAGATACTAGACAATGAAATTCCTCAAGGTTCGATTCTTAGTACAACTTTATTCTTAATTGCTTTGAATAGTATTATGGATGGAATTTAAGCACCCATTAAAGATAACTTTGCGCAGATAACATTGTTATTTATACTAAATTGAATAATGTAATGACAGCAACTAAAATTATACAGAGTTTTCTAAATCGGCTTTATAATTGGACGATAAAAACGGGATTTGTTTTTTCTATTGAAACGAAACGATACATTCTTTTTAATAAAAATAAAACCAGCTCACAACTAGTCTAACATTAAATAATTTACCTTTAGAACAGTCAAAAGAAATAAACTTTCTAGGTTTAACTTTTGAGAGAACTTTAAATTAGAATTTGCGTATAAACAAACTACGGCTTTCCTGCCAAAAGAGATTAAATATACTCAAAATATTGGGAATAAGCCACAATTAAAGGTTAAAGTACGTTTATTGACGTTTCAATTTCCACTTCGGAAATCGTTCTCAAAATACAAACATTAGTGTATATTATCCAACAAAATTTGGAGTGCTGATCATAAAATATTAATTAGGCTTTACAAATCGCTCATTAGAACTAAAATCGATTATGGTTGTATATGTTACGATGTTGCGTATAAAACCACTTTAAAAACTAAACAGTATTCAATCTACAGCTTTCAGATTAGCACTGGGAGCTTTTAAAACTAGTCTGGTTAGTAGTATGAAAGTTCTAACTGCAGAACCTCTCTTACATATAAGACGACAGCAACTATCCTTGAACTACATTGCAAAGATATTACCCCAAAAACAGCATCCTGTATTCTTTCACATCTGCAACCCTGGTCTTCCTCCTAACAATAAGACTAAAAACTCTACACCCCTCATAGAAAGAATAAAGCTTACAACTTTCGATAGGAATTAACTCAATGTATCGCTATATATAAATACAAACTATTTTCCATGGACAAGCCACCCATTAACTATTGACTTAACACTTACAAATTATCCCAAATCAACTACAAATTCCGCAATAATTAAATCTGTATTCATGGAAATTCTAGATCACTATCCTAATTATTTGCAAATCTTTACCGATGCCTCTCAAACTCCCAATGGTCACGCTGCTGCCTACTATTGCAAAAAAAATCTTATAGCATATCGATATCAACAAAATGCAGTATACTAACAGACGAGGCTACAGTTATTTTGGAAGCCCTAATCTTCTTCGAAAAGAGTAGAACGATGAAGTGCAATATGATAACTGATTCATTAAATGCATTACTGGAATTGAAACAAATATATACCAACAACCGTATTATACAGAATATAAAAAACGAACTAGAAACATTCCGATCATTAGGAAAGGAAGCGGTTTTTATTTGGTTACCTGGTCGACCACTTGAACCTTATTTTGGGGTATCTTATAAAGGTGATTATTCAAAACAAATCTCATGAAAATATTTTTCCGAACGAACCAGAGCTTTTCGTCTTGTCTATAAGTGTAGTTAACTAATATAGTTATTTTAAGTAAAATCTTTCCATACTTTCTATTGAATATTCTCCCATTTAATATCAGCCTTATTTATGTACGAGTGGCACTACAGGAATCGACCAACGGTCCGCAGCTACTCGTGGGAATAAATATAATTACTCGACAACATGCAAGGCAAGCACTGTTTAAATGCCAAAAACCCGATCACTGTAAACCAACCCTACTCAAAGTGCGTCAAAAAGATAAACCTCAACACTGCCACGTATAATGCTCGGTCACTCTCTTCTGAGGAAAAATTCGAAGATATGGAGGAAGACTGCCAAAACTGAATTGGGATATTGTGAGTATCAGTGAAGTGAGCAAAAATGGAAGAGAGTCTTCTATCAGGCTATTTATGGTACTATAAAGGAGAAGGAGAATCGACAGTCGAAGGCGTCGGTTTCTTTATTCACAAAAGAATTGCCAACAGAATTGTGTCAATAAACCAAATCTCAACAAGGGTGGTCTACTTAAATATAAAAAAGGTGAAGATCACTCAAGTGTACACCCCTACTACAGGACATGCAGACGAAGAAGTCCAAATATTCTACGATCAAAAATTCTGTGCAATCAAGGCCCCTTCTTAATAGGTGGCGATTTCAACGCTAAAATAGGCACTAAGGAAGACCCCTCTGAAATAATATTGGGAAATTTTGGAAGCGAAGACAGAAATAATAGACGCAAACAACTGTCAACTTTCCTTGTGGAAAAGAATCGTTATCAAATAAACAGCTTTTAAAAAACCACACAAGATGCACAAGTGCAGGTTTCAAGCTTCTTAGGGTGCTCTCAGGTTAGCAAGCCAGGATATTCTTCTTCATCCTAGGGCCCTTTTTTGTTTAATTTTAGCTTGAAAAATACATTGAAGTAGCTCGTATCTGCCTTGATTTCTCATTATATGTCCCAAGTACTGCAGCTTACGGCCCTTCACGATGTTAATCAAATCCGCAGTTAATCGCCAACTATTTTTAGAATAAAAATAGTGAAATTAAAAAGATAAGAAATTGAAATATTATAATTATTTAAAGAAAAATAACATGTGACGTTTATAATATTACCAATGTCACGATTAGGTAATGCTGTCGATTTAAAAACCAATCACATGCTATGATTTTTGACGAATTTTCTCTAGTAAAAGTTTATTTCATTTATTCGAATGAACTATCTTCACCTCAAAAATATTGAACATTTCATTTTCAAAGTATCTACTCTATAAATTTTAAAATATAATGTATGAAATGTCAATACGAGAAACGCAGATAAAATTAAATTATTAGAGCTTTTAGTATTATTAAGTATCAAAACAAAAACATTTGTTTAATTTATATTTTGAGCATAATTTCCGCAGTGGAAAACGAAACTTCAAAAGTTTGAACTACTTTTATCAACAACGAAGAGAAAGCAATTTTCAAATACAAGATAACGAAGGGTTACAACATAGGTAAAGAAAATATATTTGTTTGTTTAATTAAATCAGAAAAAGCTAAACAATATAGTTTGTCCTGTCGGTGTTATCGATTAATTATTTCCGTAACAACGTGAAACACATATTTGTATTACCTGTTAAATGTCCCTCCCGTCGACGTTTCCCAAAACTTCCAATTAATCCCTTAACTCCCAACGGCAAGCCTAAGAACGATAACCACCAAATTACTAAAACTTTCTCTAACGAACAGTTGACCGAATATTGATAAGGGATTTTCAGGTAAGCGAAATGAATGTAAAGGAATAATAAACAATACGACATTACAATCTGGATAATACGGTGACATCTGTATTTAAGTTTACAAAATAAATACTGACATAGGAACGATACTAATTATACTCAGTGACATTAGAAGGAATAATTTCTTAAACTTAATTTTTTGGCAACATGGCAACATAATTTTTTACATCAAGAATGAAACGATAACGTTGTCAAGCATTTTTATTAACAAGTAATCAAAAAAAATTAATAATGTGTTTGGCGACCCGGTAGCTGAATATACTTCTGTATACGTCTAGGCATTGACAAAATGAGATGATCGATGTCTGCTTGTGGCACCTCGTTCCAAGCAACTTGAACTTCATGTATTAACTGTGTCAGAGTCTGTGGAGGATGGTGCAAAGTGGACAGTCTCCTTCCCGTCATATCCCATACATGTTCGATAGGACTTAAATCCGGATCACGGGGTGGCCACGGCAAAACATTAACGCCAGCTTCTTGGAGAGAAGAAAGAAAGAAGAAAGTCCATAGTTTGACGAGCAGTATGGGGACGCGCGTTGTCTTGCTGAAAAAGGACGTCTCGCCCAAACCATTATTCCAACTGTCCTGTGTACATGTCTCTCAACAGCAAACCCGATATCTCGTCGCTCTCCACGGCGGCGTTTTACCATCCTACGACCATCATGCATTCCTAAACAGAATCTGTATTCATTGCTGAATGCTACATTACGCCATTCTGCCACCCAATGCTGCCGTTATCTGCACCAATTCAAACGTTGATGACAGTGATCCGCAGTCAAAAGAAGCACTAGTCGTGGGCGGAATGAAACCAGTCCAAAGGCTCGAATGCGACGATATAGTGTACGCATACTAACAGGTCTACCTACTACTCCAAACCTTTGGTCAGCAATTTGACGCGTAGTAGCAAAACGGTCTCGCAGAGCAAGTAATCTAAAGCGCCTATCTTGACGCTCTGTGGTACGCCTCGGTTGACCAGTAGGTCTTTTTCGTGTTTCTCTACCTTTGTTTGTCCACACACGACAGACACGCATAACCGTCATTGCCGTACAATTAACGCGACGGCCTATTTCGCGATACGACAAACCCATATCTCTATACGCAATAATTCTGCCCCTGTCAAAATCGCTTACATAGTGGTAATTTTGATGTCTTCGAACTCGAGGTATTTTCTTACACTGAATACAATTAGACTGAGGACTGAGGAATAGTAACTAAAAATTTCTATACAAACCGGTTTTTACAAATCGGTATCTTCACAAAAAAATTTAAAGGTCAAACTTTATTTTTACAAAAAGTAGAAAAGATAAAACATTGATATTGTTATCATAGCATGTTTTAAATGTTGTCATTCTGTTGTCAAAAAATTAAGTTCAAGAATTTATTCCTTCTAGGTGTTACACTTCTAATGTTATTGAGTATATTTATTCCTGCAATTGAGTTACAAATTCCAATTAACCCTTTAGTACACGCGTGGATTACATACGTTATCCATTGAATTTTATAATATTGCTATTCGGACCATACTGTATATAAATTTGCCTATCTCCTTATACCTTCAGTGCATACTATAACGAACCATGGTACAATGAATACACAAGGTATGATACATAATGTTCCAAAATCGGTTCGCTTTCGCGCATGACGTAGTCAAGAACGCTTATTCCCGCAACATTCGAATGTAGTATAGGAAAGACTTTTAATTTTAAGTTTTTTATATAATTTGGCTAATTTAATTATAGTAATTATAAAGAGATAATAAAATTATGTTATTATAATATTTTAGTCATAAATAAAATTTTGAAGCTAATTTAAATTTATTGATTTTTGGTACAGTTATTTTGTTAACATGGATATCCTTTATAAAACAAGTTTCAATTATCTTTTATTACACGAAGGTACAGGTTAATTAACTTATACTCCAGAGTTCGATATTTTAGATGTTTAAAAAGATACAAAAAACTGGTAATGAAGGTACACAAAATTTGTACGTATATACCTACTGAACAAAACACAAAATCAAAATAAATAATGATAAAGTCAACTTTATTTAGATCGGATGAGCTAGCTGGCCATCGAATATTGTAGTGTAGTGAGGTCACACAATTTTGCACAACATTTTAAATGACATCTTTTGTAATATTCAAACATAAAATTATCTTGGTATTGTTTATAATAATGATAACATTATATATTTTAATAATGATAACATGATTTAACAAAGAAAAATATCTTATTCTGGAAGATGCTAAATTGATTTCTTCCGAAACAGTTCTTATTGCAAATTGCATAGCAGGCTGAGGCTAGTTTCTTACTTAAGAAATCGACATGAAAGAACCATTTAAGGTTGCTGTCTAAAAAAATAACAACAATTTTGCAGTAACATGTTAAAAAGCTTTAAACTGATATATTCATATGAATTCTGGGTCTTCGTTAATCTATAAAATGAAAGATATTATAATGGAGTTTTTTCTAGTTGCATAACTATGCACATCACTCAGTTTATCCAAATGTTTTTAAAAGCACCTATTTTTAACAGCGATGGTTCATGAAGATGTGGAATATTCATTTGCGAAGTGGATATATTTGTATAAAGAGACATATGTAAGCATATATCTAAATTATTTTTCTATTATAAAATAGATGACTCAGTCAGTATTGAGTTACCTTAAAATATATTTATTATCTCGTTTTTATCTTGTTTTTATACAAGCCTTCTGTCTTGACGGTGTAAAGTCGTCTGAAGTCGATATTTATTGTGTTTTGCGTTTGAACTTATTTGTGCCTTATTTTCATATTATATTATTTGATAAGTAAATTTTGCATATAATAATCGGTACGTTATAGTAATATGTATATTTTTTATTTTACTAAAATATCATTATAACTCATCTAAAATACCACATTGAATTGTAAAACAGATTTTTTTTATTGTAATCTATTTTGTTTTTATTTCAGTAAAACTGCTGGGAAATGAGTGACAGTGAAACAGAATACGCAAATCTACTACTATTTACCTATTCACAGTATTTCCTCTGCAGAAAATTTTTAAATTTCAAACGATTTGCATAAAAAAAAGCTTATATTATTAGTATAGGTATGAAAACAAAAATAAATATTTCGCCTGAATCCCTAGGAAAAGTAAAGGTACTATGCTACTGAAAATATATTTTTTAATCAATTATAACCAAAACAAAACATTTAAAAAAAAATTAGATCATTTTTTGACCATAATTTCAAAATAGATAGTACGTTAAGCTGTAATAATGGGTTCGAGGTGGTTCGAGCGGTCTTGACTACGTCACACTCCTGGGCCAGCTGTCAAATGTCATGCGCAATATCATACCTTGTGTATTCATTGTACCATGATAACGAACTGTTATAGTATGCGACTGTCGCTTGATGTGTGTAGGTGTAAGAAATGGATTGTGTTCTGTTCCCATTGTAATCCACGCGTGTACTTACGTAACCATAAACTAAAAATTATATATTATAACACCGTTTAAATAGTACATCAGTTACCGGCAGTCATGTCCATATCCGGCGCTAACTGTCATATACCAGAATTGCCAATCTCGTTATTAATTTAATAACTTAGTTAATGTCTGGAATTTGTTGATTCATTTGCTATCAACACTTTATCTATTTCTCTAGTTTCCACATTAATATATTAGAACTAAAATTAAAAATTTTTTCTTACACATACCATTGCAGATGGCTCATCCACGCCAACAATAAGTTTTTTAAAAAGCTCTTCAAAGTTTTTCAAAAAATTTGTATATTTATTACATATTTGGATTAATATTTTATTACCAAATACTCCCCTAAAGTTTGTTTTGTAATTCTGACTTTTTAAAATTTTCCTTGTATAAGAGATTATTTCAATTATTTCGATTGTCACATTAAATTTAAATTTAATTCATTTAGTGACTGTTAAAAGTATGCCAATATTATACATATTAGCTTACAATTTCCATTTAAATGTTTAACTACTATTTCAGTAAGGTCTGTTTGCTTGAAAAACTAGTGTACTTTAGTTACAACACTAAGAAATAAAAGAAGAAGTGTCACACTTTAACCTAAATTAGCTTGTCAAATTTACCTCTTAAAATACTAGTAGACAACAAAAAACTCAATTTTACCAGTTCCGCTCCTACAAAGTGATGTAGTACCAATAAGTCCCCCTTTTTAAAATTTAATGTCTGTTTTGTCTTTTTAATTGTGTTCTGCTTGTCCCCAATTGTCCTTAATTGTTTTAGTTTTATAATTTTAACATATATGACATCACAATTTCCTACCAAAACAGAAATGAAATGCACTTTATCAAAAATTTCATAATTACAATCAAAGAAATTAGACACCCACAAAATAGTATATCTAATTTCATTCATTATTGTCATACCACTTCCCCTTATTTAAAAAAAACGGGTGTGACAGTCCAGTGGGACTGCCGGTGGAAGTTACACTTCTTTACACGCATTCGCCGTTACAAATTTATTTGGGAGTCAATCTGCACAATCATTACATATGTAATGCTATAGGTAAGACATAGCAGAAAGAGAAACATATGTAATTAATAACAACTTACTAACAATTAATAAACAACTTTTGACTTGTAATAGGAGTATAGTAAATGAATTATTGAATCAATATTTTGATGAAAATGTATATTTTTATTTTCATATATGTATAAAAGGAGTTCTACTTTTCTACTTACGCATATATGTTTAATTTACCATATAATAATATTCATAAAAAAGTACTCCCCGACTGGGAATCGAACCCCGGTCTCCCGCGTGACAGGCGGGGATACTGACTACTATACTACCGATGACATGACACAAACGTATTTCAAAATTGACAGTTCTGGATCATACAGTGATTTATTGAGATTATTATTTTGAAATACAAAAGACTAATATAATTATGAACATTTAATAAATAATACAAAACATATCACATAAATAATAATATTAATAAATATCTTATTATATATATAATATTATATGTATATATATATATATATATATATATATATATATCTTTATATAATATATATATAATATTAAATTATATATACAAATGGAACATTTTTATATTCGAGACAGAAAGAGAGAGAAAATATATCTTCTGTCTCTCTCTTACTCATTATCTTACATATGTAATGATTTCACAGATTCACTCCCATACAAATTTCCAACGTGGAGCGCGTGTATAGAAGTATAACTTCAAAATTTCAATAAATTAACACACATTTCTAAAATATATCTCTTGAATAAATATAAGCAACTTTTAATAATTTAAATAATATAAAACATCACTTTCATTTAAAAAACAATCACATATACCTTATTCCTATTTCATTTGTTAACATCTCTCCCCTCAAGAAACTTCCTTGCTAATTATCAGACAGTTACAATATTAACCGAAGATCACCCATCATCAGCAATACAGGATAGTTTGAACTATGTATCACGAATCAATAACTAATAATTCTTGTACAGGCATGTAAGTAGTATTTTGTTTGTTACTAATTTATTACAATTCAATAGATTATCTCTTACCAATTTGTGGGTTTTTACTTTGTCTGGTTAATCAATTTTATGCATATTAATAAACACAGACATGTAATATTGGCATAATTACTATAACTTTTTTTATTTTTATCTTTATAAGACAGCACCCCAATATGGGCTTTTTATAATTTCAGCGTTTAATTTACTTTGTACCGTTTGACCTTAAGATGCTTTGCAAAGTGTAAAAAGCGAATCCGGTCGTTTTGATAGTAAAATTAAATTGATTGTGTGTAAGTCTTATTTTATTTCTTTTACCTATTTAAAAATTATATTTTGTATTAGGCGGTTAAGGTAAGTTTTCTGCCTGGAAAAGAGTAACAAATCCTTATTTTTTATTTTTGTTTTACTTATCTGCAATGTCCCGACCAAAAAAAGTAAGATTCGGCGACTTTAATTTTGAAAAAAAGCTGATGGAATGGAATAATGAAAAACAGAACGAACAGGAGCCGAATATAACTGGTAATGACGACGAGAACTGCTCAGATAACTATAATGTTAAGCAATAGGTATCTGGTGATGTTCTAGAACAAGAACAAGAACTCGTGCAACAAATATTGTTTTGAAGTTAGCAGGACCAATAAGAGAAGCTAGAAACGCAAAAACACATGCTAAAACGACCGACGCCGAAGAGATTTGGGGACTTATTGGTGTACTCTTTTTAGCAGGTGTTCTAAAATTTGGAAGACTAAATGTTTTGCAAATGTGGGATAATAAGAAAGTTGCTGGTATTAAAGCAATTTACTTGACAATGTCTTTCAATCTTTTCTGATTTCTACTGAGATGTTTAAGGTTTGCGGCTTTAATTCTAGACAACAAAGGAGAGAGCTGGATAAACTTGCTCCTATGCGAGACATTTTTGGACTTTTTATTAAAAATAAAAAAAAATTACACTTTCAGAATATTTAACAGTTGACGAGCAATTACTTGCTATTAGGGGAAAATGTCAATTCCGTCAATACATCCCCAGTAAACCATTCAACTATTTACCGTGGCACACAACCAACTTGTCCTTTTAAAAATGATTGGAGTAGCGCAAAGGTTGTTAAAAAAATGGTTAAACCCATAGAAGGATCGAGCAGAAATGTAACCATGGATAACTGGTTTACCAGCACACCTTTGGCCATGGACTTGCTTTAAAAGCAATTAACTATTATTGGTACAATTCGTAAAAATAAGAGGGAGCTACCACAAGAATTTATATCGTCTACAGAGACATACATTCTTCACTATTCAGATTCCTTCAAGGAAAATGTACCTTGGTAATGTACGTTCCAAAAAAAAAATAAAGTCGTATTAGCAGTTTTAATCTCTTTAAAAACAAAAACTTTTAATTTCAAATCAAATATCAATATGGTACTCTTTGGTTTTTACTAATATTCAAAGTATTATGAATCTGATTCGAGTTATTCTAGAATTTGTACAGAACACTTTAATTTTTATCAAGCTGTTCTTCTACGGACTCACGTAGACCATTGTATACAATCTCTTATATTTTGCACTGTGTTCAAGGGAGTTATACCTCTCCAATTGTTACACTCGAATAAATATTCTTTTTTATGCAGCGCGCAGATATTTTCAGTGCACCATTAATCAACATTTGTTCGTCGTTTCAGAATGTGCACTTTTATTAACACGTATGTACAATTATTTGTTTATATCCTCGTCGGTCCATGCGTACACATATGTGTACAAATTGATCAAAATTCATATTTTTCATTGTAGGTTTCTTAATATGAATTTGGCGCCACATATCGTTCCTTAAAGCACATGTCTACTTGTTTATGTAAGAAATACTTTAAATTGATACCAGTACCTGGCAATTAGTTGAACTGCAAAGTTTGTGTTTTGAGGACGATTAGAAAATGGATACTTCACAATTTAAATCTTATTAAATTTCTTGTAAAGTTAGTCATCGAAAAAAATAAATCTGGTAGTATCGTTTTCTAAGGATTAATTTACAAGATAGATTGTACAGTATTATTTAAATTTTACTTTCTGCAAAGTTATCAGTCATTAAAAAAATTTGTTCACAGTTGTGTACATTAGGTTTTAATGTTATATTTGAAAATGTTTTCTGAAATTTCATTCGAAATGAATCTACCTTTTTTTAATATTTTCACGCTGTAGAATCTTTTTTGTATTACTTTTTCTAGAATAAACACTCCTCCTCATCTATCCTTTGAAGCATGTTTAAAATTTCTTTAAATTATTCCCCTTAGAAAATTAATTTCACGCCGCCTATGTCCATAGATTTTGTTAAAAGCCGTAAAAATAACCAAACAGCAACGAGCGATTCGCTACGCTTTTTTTAACAATGAAATATTTCGCCAAATGTTCCCTGATCTTTTTATCTATCCTTTGCTTAATAGAAATCTTTCCTAGTAACAAAGGAGTCAGTGCCTATTGTGAAATCTCTGGTCTACCTTCTCAGAAAAGCCGAAAAGTTGGTTTTCGGTGAGCGTATAATTCCTGTCGAGAAATAGTGTTTAAGTTACAAAAATAACTCCAATAGCCTTGTCTTTTAAATATCAATTTTGCGTGGCACTCTTCACCAATACTCCCACTTCTTTTTTTATCTTTAGCTTGCCTAAGATCAAAATTCGAATTCATTTTCAAGTTGTTTCCTGTGGCAAGCGGTTGGTTCTCCATCACACGGCGGTAAGTGTATTTTTAATTCACCCTTATCTATATAAAATATCTTTACACAGTGAGTCCTATATTAACTATTTTCCCTTTTGTCAACCAGACATATTCCAATTCGAAGGAACGAAGTCACCTCTGTTTGCCGTTCATCTCTACCATCGTTCATCTCTACCTTCATTCAACTTTACGTTTATTTGTCTTTTAATTTATCTATACTACTGAGTACTACCTGTGCTGTTCCTGTCTGGTTGTTTCTCTTTTCGACTACTTAAGTCAATTCGAGGGATTACGGATCGAAGACCGTAATTTGCGCTACCTGCAGTCCAATACCTGTTGCCAGGACCCAGTGTCAAGCGCCTGTATTGAGGACGTAACGCCATCACCTGTGTGTCCACCTGTTGTCTACGGTATTGTGAGTAACCATAAATTTTATTGACTAAAGCTCAACTTCAATACCTAAATAGTAACAAATTGATTTATAACATCCAGTTCAGTGACTTTGCTTTATGGTTAAGTATAACCGAATGAACCACGGGTATAAACTTACGATATCATACGTATAAATTACGATCCATTTCTTTGATATTAAAGTAAGTTATATTTATGATAAATTTTAGGAATAGATTTGAGGTGATCACATTCAAAAAAAGTTTAGTAAATGTTTACGTATTCTCAAGGCACAATAATATTTTATTTTGACGAATATTGACAATTGTAATATTCCTTGTTTTTTATTCTTGAGAATACTACATTATTCAGTATTATTTTTCAAAAAGATATTTTGTTGTTGTATTTTTGATAATAGATCGTGTCATTTAACTGTGTCGTAATTGTTATAGTGCATTTTTTTCTAATATACCTCAATACAACTTTGTTAACGATATATTTGCTTTTTATTTTTTGCTATGATATGAATCTATATTTTTGTGCAAGGTGTATCTCTTTCAGGCATTTTTATTGACTTATATTATTATTTGTTTTATCATATAACTAGTGTATATGTGTCGAAATATTAAGTGTGTACCGCACGATCAAAATACCTTTTCTCTCACGGTTTATTTTATTCTCGCGTATCTTAACTGTATCTTACCTTTCTCGTTATCGTATTCTCTATGTCTTAAGGTTTCCCTGTTTCTCTAAAAATAGGGTGGTGCCCAAATAATTCCCTTCTCTTATCTTCCAACTTCTCTTCTCTTATCTTCTAACTTCTCGTCTCTGTATCTTCAGTACTTCTTTAACTTATTCTTTATATTTGAGCTGTAATAAAAGCCCGACCAAGATACCTCTGCCAGACTGAAGCCCGAGTCTAGTACCGTTCTTTGTGTAACCTCTAATCTATCATTAAAGAGGGTATACCTTTATCCTTCGTAAGGATGTGGTTACGTTATAGTATTTGACGAATGGTTGGTATCCATTCTTCTCTCTCCTGGGCGCGGTGTGCTGCCTCAGACAGAGAGTAACCGGTAGCGCACTTTATTTGGTCTGGCGATCTTCCTCGGGTTCTTTTACTATCTACCTTGCCTTTAACCACCAACCTCTCCATGCCTTCCATTCGTCTGGTAATGTGTCCAAAGTATCTTTATAATATATATATACATCTATATAAATATATCTATATAATAAACACTATTTAGCAAAAAATAATCGATAACCGTTTAGCGATAAACATCAAAAACATTGAGGCATTCGAGATGTGGTGTTACAGGAGAATGTGGAAAATACCATGGACAGAAAGAGTAACAAATCAAGATGTTCTGCTGAAGATGGGGAAGGAATGCGAAGTCATAAAAACCATACAAACGAAAAAACTGGAATATCTGGGCCACATAATGAGAGGAGAAAAGTACTCTCTGCTTAGACTCATAATCCAAGGAAAAATCTCGGGAAAGAGAAATGTGGGACGTAGGAGGATTTCTGGTTGCGAAATTTAAGGTAGTGCTATGGGTGCAGTTCAATACAGTTGGTCAAAGCTGCAGCCAACAAAGTAAAGATTGCTGTGATGGTAGCCAACCTCCGATAGGAGACGGTACTGTAAGAAGAAGAAACGAAAAATATTTATTTTTCATTACCTCTAATACAATGACGAGTAAAATGTACTCATGTTAATATAGTGTTGTATGAACCCAACGGTCACATACGTGTACATATTTTTTTTTTATATTTAAGAAAAAAAAACTTGGTAAAAATTGTTCGATAACATATTTGGAAGTCATTCAGATCAGAAATTAATAAAATAACTCTCTAATTAATTTTGCATAAGCTCGGGTCTGACGAGGATATACATAAGGCGAAATAATAAAAATAGATTCTGAGTTGTTAGGACTGTATCAATAGGTGCAGTTCACAATAATTAGGAGAGGTAATTCAATGTTATACAGACCATCTTCTTCTTCTTCTTCTTCTTGTTAAACAGACCATAATTAAATTAATTTTATACAAACGCTTACCAATATTGCTGCTATATAAAAGCGTACACCGGCAGCCACAGTATACAGGTATCATATGTGGTGGTTTCTCGTATGAGTTTGATTTGTCTTTAGCAGATTCACGTGTAGACGCCACTTTTGCTTTTTAACAAGTTCAAAGGAGTAAAGAAGCGTCTATGGTATCCGACGGCCAAAAACAAGAGAACATCTCCACGTTTTAGTAGACGAAAATTGAGAGAGCGATTTTTTGTTTTAAATTGACCAAGAATGTCAGTATTTCTAGAGAGTGGAGATTAAAATTGGAGTATAAATTATTACTCAGGATGTTATTATAAGTACCTATTGATCTTAAAATTAAAAATTACAGGGTGTTTCAAAAAGGTATGTCATAAATTAAATCACGCATTCCGGGGACCAAAATAAATTGATTGAATCCAACTTACCTTAGTACAAAAGTGTACACAAAAAAGTTACAACCCTTTGAAGTTACAAAATAAAAATTGTTTTTTTGCATTATCTCCTAAACTACTTGACATTTTGTAATAAAAATGGACACTTTCTTGTTCTAAAAGCATTTTTTATACAAAAGAAACAACAAAATCTAAGCTCACAGAAAAATTTTAAGGGGGGTGTGCAGCCCTAATTCCCCCCAAACTTTTTGAGTACGTTCAAACCAAATAAATTTTGTGGCATCATTAGTTTAACACGTTATTTTTAAATTTTTCTTTGAATCCTTTCACTTTTTTCAAAAAATATTGAGGTACGGCTCTTTTCATTAACCTTTAAAAAATTACGTGCAACTAAATAAATGGCTTAAATGAATTACCAAGTACAAAAAATGTTTCTAACCTCTATAAATATGATATTACAATAAATGTTCAAAATGACCTCCATTTTCTTCAATACACATTCGGTATCGTTTTAATAAGGAAAACCGAATGCACTGAAAAATCATATTTTTCTGACGAAATTGATTTGCAGCTTTAATTATTCTCACCCTCAATTGTTGTTCGTCCTTTGTTGTTACAGAATATACTTTCTCTTTCATAAACCCCCAAAAGCAAAAGTCCATTGGGTTAAGACCTGGACTTCCGGGTGGCCAAGAAATAGGTACTTCATTATTGTAATGCGGTGGAGCGCCATCTTGTACAAACCACATATTTTGCCTTATTGCAATATTCACTTCTTCCAAATACTCTTGTAAATCGTTTGCCAAGAACTGCAAATAATTATCACAATTTAAATTGTTGGGAAGAAATACTGGGCCTATTAGATTGTTATCCACAATACCTGCCCAAACATTTAACTTTGAAAGTCCTTTGGTGACGAGTTATTTTTTTTTTTTTTGGCTTGAGGATTTTCGTCGGCCCAAATGTGCTCGTTATGATGGTTTGTTATTCCATTTCTACTGAAGGTAGCCTCGTCGGTAAACAAAATATTTTTAATAAAATTAATATTTCGAGTGTTTTCCATTAACAACCAATCGTAAAATCCAATCCTTTTAGGATAATCGTCAACCAATAACTCTTGAACCGTTGTTAAGTGATAGGGTTTAAGCAGTTGATCTTTCAAACGCCTCCAAAGCCTTACGTGAGGAACATTTAGTTGAGCATCTATTACCTTTGTACTTGTTTCAGGGACTTCTTCAATGATTTCTAAAATGTCTTTATCAGTTGCATCCATTATTGGACGAAAACTATTGCCAGCAACTTGCGGTTGGAATGTACTTGTTTCGCGTAAACGATGATCAATGGTCAGAAATAATCATCTATCGAGTGTATTTCTATTGGGGTATTTTACTGCATAACGCCTTGCGGCTGCTGCACTATTTCCTTTACATCCCCCTACGATATTCCCGATAGTTTATTGAAATAATAATTTAATCTGATTCAACTTACCCAAAGTTAAATGCATATCTGCCATTTTCTGAAATCTGTAGGCCATTGTAATATCAAAATTTTTAATATTAATCTTATTCGCACAATAAATGATAACTTCAAATTATTGACTATTATTGATGGAACTGTTTGTAATTATTGTATCCGTAGAAACTAATTGTAATTTTATGGCCAACTAGGAAAAAACTAGTGTTTCGAAAAAGTGATAAGAGACAAAAAGTTTTAAAAATAATATGTTAAACTAATGATGACACAAAATTCATTTGATTTGAACGTACTCAAAAGTTTGGGGGGATTTAGGGCTGCACACCCTCCTTAAAATTTTTCTGTGCGCTTAGATTTTGTTGTTTCTTTTGTATGAAAAATGCTTTCAGAACAAGAAAGTAACGTGTCCATTTTTGTTACAAAATGTCAAGTAGTTTAGGAGATAATGCAAAAAACAATTTTTTTTTGTAATTTCAAACCGCTGTAACTTTTTTGTGTACACTTTTGTACTAAGGTAAGTTGGATTGAATCAATTTATTTGTGTCCCCGGAATGCGTCATTTAATTTATGACATATCTTTTTGAAACACCCTGTATAGGAATCTAAGAGCGAGCAATGTAATATTGTTTTCCGCATGTCATTTAATTTATGACATATCTTTTTGAAACACCCTGTATAGGAATCTAAGAGCGAGCAATGTAATATTGTTTTCCGCATGTGATAAATTGAACAATGTTTATTACTTCGATTTGGTATGTAAAGATATTAGCGCCGTGTTTGAAGAGCTCTGTAGTGTGGTCGATTTTTGATTATTTCTTTTTTTTTCAGTCGTTTAACTGCGTCCCTAATTTCTAATAATAAAGTGAATATAAGGGTTTTTTGTCCCTTTAAATGGATCATAATTCAATTCGCTGCAGAGCAATTCTTTGAAATGCTCAACCAATCTTTTTAATATTTAATCACAACTTCATTCGTATTATGAATATTTTTCTTGTGCTATTATAAATCTTTACAGAACTTTCCAGTTTCACTCTGTCCTTTAAAATGTACGTTCTTTTACAATATGGCTTTAAAAAATATATTACGTATGTTAAAAGTTACATTTATATCAGACAATAATTCACATAGAAAACTAAGTTGCAAACATTTCAATTTTTGAAGTTATACTTCTATACGCACGGTCGGCGTTGGAAATTTGCATGAGAGTGAATCTGTGAAACCATTACATATGTAAGATAATGAGTAAGAGAGAGACAGAAGATATATTTTCTCTCTCTTCCTCTCTCGAGAAAAAAAATGTTCCTTTTGTATATATATTTAATATTATATATATATTATATATATTATATATAATATATATAATATTATATATAATATTATATATAATATAATATGTATTAATATTATTATTTATGTGATATGTTTTGTATTATTTAAAATTAAACGTTTATAATTATTTTAGGCTTTTGTATTTCACAATAATCACTGTTTTACCGAGAACTGTCAATTTTGAAATCCGTTAGTGTCATGTCTAATTGGCAAATCCTTTACGTGTTTGGTTTATACGCTGGTGGTTGTGAGTTCGAATCCCAATTATGATTTTCTTTTTTTATTTTTGAAATATTTAAAAACCTCACGTTAATCTTATTAAATATATGTAATATACGCAAAAAACATAAATTTTAAAATAAAATGAAAATTTACAACATAATCCGAGTTGTTGGTTTTTTATTTTTATCTTCGTAAAGTAAGTTATGTATATTGGTAGTTTTAAATACTTATGAATATTACATTTTAATTTATATTGTATTATTATATTGAATTATGTTGCAATGCATTTATTGAATTGTAATTTTTATATTAATAACAAAATAAACAATGAATTTTACTGCAGAGTATGTGTAAAATTTTTTTTTGCATTCAACTCCTTTTATACATATACAGGGTGTTTCAAAAAAAGGTAACCCCGTCTCTAGGGTAGGTAAAAAACTGAAAAATAATTGGGGTTTGCTTAGTAAAAAATTTTTGTAACGCCATCCGTTTTCAAGATACAGGGCGTTGAAGAAAAAAAAATTTTACGCATTTTTTACAATTTTGCCGAAACTACTAGCAACATTGTAATGAAATTTTATACGAATATGTTTTGGAAGCTGATACATCCCATGAATTTGTGTTTATATCTGATTCTCATAGAGGGCGCTAGTTACACGGATACTACTAAGTATTAGTCAATATAACTTTTTTAAGAGTATAATTATTAATTAAAATTTCAGGTAAACTTAAACATCTTGTTGCTTCCATTAAGTCCTCGTAGACACACCGTCTCAGGACTTGCAACTTCAACGTGGAGTCATATGTCGCCATGTTACCTAATCCAACGGTAACTTTAGCATCCTAGCAATTTATATAATATAATGTAAAACAAATGTAACTAAATTTTTGTTAACGGGTTTTTACCCATGTATTTAGTGGCTACACTCATGTGCACCTAGACACTGATGATGGAATAATGGATTCCGAAAACGTTTTGTCTATAACAACCCATTTGGGTTTTTAAAAATTATATACCTTTTACAAAGGATTTTTAATAAATTTTTTAAACATCATTCAATTTTACACGAAAAAGGTACTCTTGGTAAAACTCGATACTGTGTACCGTTTTCGGAATATTTTGATTTGAAAATTATGAAGTAATAATTGATGCTGGTATAAAATAGTTAGTAATTAAACAAAACTCACAAGAAGAAAATTAAATTAATGACTAAGAACATAAAATAAAATTCAATTACAGTAAGTGTTCAAAATGCCCTCCGTTTTTGCGAATACACAAGTCTATTCTTTTTTCTAAAGATTCCATTAACCTTCTAAACGGTAGGGGATCAGCTATGATGTCATTAAATTGACGTTGAATTCTTTCTTCCAATTCTTGGCGTGAATTTACCTCTGTAGCATAATAGACTTTTTCCTTAATATACGACCAAACTGCGTAGTCCAAAGGGTTAAAATCGCATGACCGAGGAGGTCAATGAATCGGAGCTTCTGCACCTCTACCAATCCATCGATTCGGAAAATGATTACTCAACCAATTACGACACCTTCTATCAAAGTGTGCTGGAGCTCCATCGTGCATAAAAAATAAAGATCTTCGCTCATTTAGCGTTAAATCTTCTAATATCTCGAATAAGAAATTGTTTAAAAAATCAAGATACATATCACCATTTAAATTTCCAGGTAGAATATGATAGCCTATTAATTTGTTACCTAAAGTTGCTGCCCAAACATTAACTTTAAATGAGTGTTGGTAATGTGATACACTTTTGACTCGTGGATTCTCATCACACCAGTAGTGTGCATTATGGGAGTTAAACATACCTTGTCGCGTAAAGGTGGCCTCGTCCGTAAAAAGAATGCATTTTAAAAAATTTGGATTGTGGGCTGTCCTTTGTTGCAATGTTTCACAAAAATCCACTCTAACCGGTAGATCATTTGGCAAGAGCTCTTGGACTTGTCTGTAATGATAAGGATGTAATTGCTGTTTTTTCAGTATCCGCCAAGTACTTGAAGAAGAAGTATTTGTTTGTCTTGCTACATTCCTTACGCTAACTCTTGGATCTTGATCAAGTAAATTTAAAATATTATTTTCTTTATTAATTGTTCTTGTTGTTCTTGGTCTACCAGAATTTATTTTATTTGGTCTCACATTCCCAGTTTCTCGACAACGTCGTTCAACGGCTCTAAATGTTTTTTTACTTGGTAAGTTTCTTCTAGGAAACTTTTCTGCATAACGTGTCACAGCTGCACTAGAACATTCTAAACATTCGCCTAATGTTAATAACATGTCAGTGTATTCAACATTTGAGTACATTTTGATTTGATTTTACAAATAACAAGGATTCAAAACTCTAATTATTGTTGATTTATCGTCATAACAATCAATAAATGTCAGATTTACATCGCACACTTGGAGAAAATAGAGGTATACCTATTAGAACTTTATCATTACTACCAGCATCAATTATTACTTCATAATTTTCAAATCAAAATATTCCGAAAACGGTACACAGTATCGAGTTTTACCAAGAGTACCATTTTCGTGTAAAATTGAATGGTGTTTAGGTTTACTTGAAATTTTGATTAATAATTATACTCTTAAAAAAGTTATATTGACTAATACTTAGTACGATCCGTGTAACTAGCGCCCTCTATGAGAATCAGATATAAAAACAAATTCATGGGATGTATCAGCTTCCAAAACATATTCGTATAAAATTTCATTACAATGTTTCCAGTAGTTTCGGCAAAATCGTAAAAAATGCGTAAAATTTTTTTTTCTTCAACGCCCTGTATCTTGAAAACGGATGGCGTTACAAAAATTTTTTACTAAGCAAACCCCAATTATTTTTCAGTTTTTTACCTACCCTAGAGACGGGGTTACCTTTTTTTGAAACACCCTGTATAAAAATAAAAATATATATTTTCATTAAAATATTGATACAATCCTTCATTTACTATACTTCTATTACAGGTCAAATGTTTATATACAGCAAACGATGCACCATATACCTATATAACTAATTCTTTTTCTCTTTCTGCTCTCTCTTACCTATAGCATTACATATGTAATGATTGTGCAGATTGACTCCTATATAATTTTTTAACGGCGAACGCGTGTATAGAAGTATAACTTGTATACACGCGTTCTATAAATATATTATATATTATATATATATATATATATATATATATATATATATATATATATATATATATATATATATATATATATATATATATATATATATATATAATATTTATTATTATTATTATTTATGTGATATGTTTTGTATTATTTATTAAATGTTTATAATTATTTTAGTCTTTTGTATTTCAAAATAATAATCTCAATAAATCACTGTATGACCGAGAACTGTCAATTTTGAAATACGTTTGTGTCAAGTCCAATTAGCAAATATTTTACGTGTTTGGTTCATACGCTGGTGTATGTGAGTTCGAATCCCAATATGAATTTCCTTTTTTATTTTTGAAATATTTAAAAACCTCATGTTAATTTTATTAAATATATGTAATATACGCAAAAATGCTAAATTTTAAAATGAAATGAAAATTTACAACATAATCCGAGTTGTTGGTTTTTGAAGTTATACACATAACAAGCCTCGTTAGGCATGTTAAATTATAAATTTAAACTTGTAAATATCTCAAGAAAGTTCGAATGTGTACTTATATACAAAACAAACAACAATTAAATATTGTATTTGTCAAGTTGTATCACTAAACAATATTTTTTTTATTAATATTGTTATCATGGTAAATTAAACATATGCGTAGGTAAGTTACGTATATTGTCATTTTTAAATACTTATGAATATTTCATTTTAATTTGTAATAATATTGTTATCATGGTAAATTAAACATATGGGGAAGTAAGTTATGTATACCTATTTTCATTTTTAAATACTGATGAATAATATTTGTTTAATATCTTTAATATTTTTTTTCCACTGATTAATTACTTTATTGAAGGTATACCTCTATACGCGCGGTCGATGTTGGAAATTTGCACGGAAGTGGATCGGTGAAATCATTACATATGTAAGATACGAGTAAGAGAGAGACAGAAGATATATTTTCTCTCTCTTTCTCTATCGTAAATAAAAATGTTCCTTTTGTATATATAATATATATAATATTAAATATATTATATTTAATATTATATATATATATATATATATATATATATATATTATATAATATATAATATTATATATATAATATTATGTATATAATATAATATATATTATTATTATTATTTATGTGATATGTTTGGTATTATTTATTAAATGTTCATAATTATTTTAGGCTTTTGTATTTCAAAATAATAATTACAATAAATCACTGTATGACCGAGAACTGTCAATTTTGAAATAAGTTAGTGTCATGTCTAATTGGCAAATTTCTTACGTGTTTGGTTTATACGGTGGTATATGTGAGTTCGAATCCCAATATGAATTTCCTTTTTTATTTTTGAAATATTTGAAAACCCCACGTTAGTCTTAATAAATATATGTAATATACGCAAAAATGCTAAATTTTAAAATAAAATGAAAATTTACAACATAATCCGAGTTGTTGGTTTTTTATTTTTATCTTCCACAAACATTTTTTGAAGTTATACTTCTATACGCGCGTTCGACGTTGGAAATTTGTGTGTATTCGTATATATTGAGTGAATCGGCAAAATTATTACATGTGTAAGATATAGGTAAGAGAGAGGGACAAAAGATATATTTTCTCTCTCTTTATCTCTCGAGAATAAAAATGATCCTTTTGTTAACATATTTAATATTTATTAATATTATTATCATGGTAAATTAAACATATGCGTAAGTTATATATATGGTCATTTTTAAATACTTATGAATAAAGCTCGGATTATAGGCAAAATGCCTTTTTTGCCTATTTTGCCTATTATAATTGTTTTTTGCACTCTTTGCCTTTTTTCGTAAATTCCGCCTATTTGTGCCTTTTTAAAATTTCATGGTACTACCCATGATATTATTCTATTACTAAACCATTCTATAATAAAATTTTGGGTCAATAATAAAATATCAATGGTTTGTTTATATAACAGATTTCTAGGAAAATGTATCTGATCGAGACTTGAGGGTTAACTATTTGGAAATCCCTAAGCTTTATTAGTTTATTATCAGTTCTACAGTCGGTTACTGTATCAGAGTTTAGTCACATATTGCTATATCCTAGTTTAGTTTTGTTGCGTATACCGAAAAGCAAAGAACACGTTTTAAAACGTTTTAGACATTTGCGTGAAAAGATGACATCTAAATTAAGTCTATGGATCGCACCTTATTCGCAACTTTCTCTAGAAGGAGATGGAGCATTTTGTAAACCATGCGGCAAATCGGTAAGTTTTATTTTTTCTCTTTTTTTCTCGTCCCACAACATAACTAAATTCTAAAGCGGTTTTAGAATTCTAATTATTTTTTTTAATTCTCAGATTTCAAGTAGAAAAAAGTACTTTATTGACCAGAGTTGTGGAACCCCACTTCATAAACGTAATTTGGAAAAATTAAATTCCTCTAAGTTAGCCCAAATATCTCTGCGGGATAGTTTAAGCAGTTCAAAAAAAAGGAGGAAGACGCATTTAAATTTGATTTATGCCAGATGATAATTGCATCCAACATTCCTCTATATAAAGTTAATAAACCTAGTTTTAAATGCTTTTTCGAAAAATATCTTAATAAATCCTTACCGGACGAGAGTACATTGAGAAAACATACTGTGGAAAAATGTTATGTGGAATGTATTTAAAAAATTAATCGGGAGTTAGAGGGCAATTTTTTGTATATTATCGTGGATGAAACGACAGATGTATGCGGCAGGTATATAGCTAATTTAATGATTGGAATTTTGAACGAAAACTTTGCGAGAAAACCTTATTTGGTTGCCGTTAAAGAATTGAAAAAAACAAACAATTTAACAATAAGTCGATTTATACAAGATAGATTAACAAACCTCTTTTTACCCAACGCTATACCAGTGAATAAAATAGTTTTAATGCTTTCAGATGCTGCGGTATATATGTTAAAAGCTGCTGTTAATTTAAAGATTTTTTATCCTAATTTAATTCATTGCACTTGTGTAGCCCACGGGGTAAATAGAATTGCTGAAAACATAAGAAATCTGTTTCCGTTGGTAAATAATTTTATAAATTTTATGAAAAAAGTTTTTTTTTACACTTTACACTGTGATTACACTAAAAGTGTAATCACATATGGCAGCGAAGTTTGGCAAATGAAACAAAGAACAGAGAAACTGTTACTAGCAACAGAAATGGACTTCTGGAGAAGAGCAGCAGGAAAATCAAGAAGAGATCGGATACCAAATGAGAGAATACGTGAAATGGTGGGAGTCAAGCATACAATAGTTGATGACATAAAAACAAAACAGTTAATATGGTACGGCCATGTACAGAGAATGCCAGATGACAGGATTCCAAAACAGATTTTGACGTGGACACCACAAGGGAGAAGGAAAAGAGGAAGGCCGAGAAAAAGCTGGAGAGAGGGAATTGAAAAAGAACTAGAGGAAAGAGAAATCCCTCCAGGCCTATGGCTGAATAGAGAAGAATGGCGGTTAGGAGTCGGAAGGCGTCGGAGAACGCTGTAAACCGATAGTGGTAGTAGTGAAAAAAGTTTTTGTAAAGGCTCCGTTGAGGGTGCAAATATATAAAGAAAGACTTCCCGGTGTCCCTTTGCCACCTAAACCAGTAATTACAAGGTGGGGAACCTGGCTCGAAGCAGTTTTTTTTTACTTTGAACACTGCAATGAAATAGAATTAGTTATGTCAGAATTTGTTGATGATATTTCCGAAGCCATTCGAGAAGCAAAAAAAATATTAAAAAATCCCAAATTGAAACAGGAACTCGCTTATATCAATGACAATTATAAATTAATAGTTACCACAATTACCTTATTAGAAAAACAAGAGATAAATTTATGTGAGTCAGTAAAATAATAGATAATTTAAAGACGAAAATTAAATCGGCACCTGAAAGTAACGGTCAATTAATTTAAAAAAAAAATGAAATATGTTTTCGACAAGAATGAAGATTTTTTCGTTTTTATCTAATGTTGCTAAAGTTTTGAATGGGACATTTTCCGAGGAATTTCAAATTATGCCAGATTTATTATCCGCTCTGAAATATGCTCCAATTACATCTGTCGATGTCGAACGTTCGTTTTCAATGTACAAATTAATTTTAAGTGATCGAAGACAAAGTTTTAAGACCGAAAATATTGAAAAACAGTTGTTTCTATTAATGATAAAATTTTAAGTGGTTACAATGTTTAATTAATAATTTACAGTTATTTAGTTACTAGTTTATTTATACTAATGTTATGATTATGATGTGTAAATATACCTGGCTTAAGTTAATATTACGTTAATTCACTTTCTACAATAAATAATAAGTTATATTCCTTTATTGCCTATATTTTGCCTAAATGTTAATATTCTTGCCTTTTTTAATAAAAATCTTTGCCTATATAGGCGCCTTTTTCTTCAATTTTTGTTGCCTATAAATCCGAGCTTTACTTATGAATATTGCATTTTAATTTGTATTGTATTATAATATTGAATTATGTGGCAGTATGTTGTATTGTATTTTTATATTAATAACAAAATTAACAATGAATTTTACTGCAGAGTATGTGTAAAAATTTTTTTTGCATTCAACTCCTTTTATATATATGTATATGAAAATAAAAATATATATTTTCATTAAAATATTGATTCAATCCTTCATTTACTTACTATACTCCTCTTACAGGTCAAATGTTTATATACAGCAAACCGTGCACCATATACCTGTATACCTAATTATTTTTCTCTTTCTGCTCTCTCTTACCTATAGCATTACATATGTAATGATTGTGCAGATTGACTCCCATATAAATTTGTAACGACGAACGCGTGTATAGAAGTATAACTTCTACCACCCGTTTTTTAATTAATATCAACACAACTAAAATTGTACGAGGCTCGTTCGTAAAAAAAGTTCCATATGCCGATGAGAAAAAGTGCGACGTACTGGGAGAAATTTGGCAACACTGCCTTAGGCATCAACTCTTTTCCTCTCTTACCCCACCACTATCGCTACACTCCATTGCTTAGTGCATGCCTAGCAGCCATCGAATATCGTTTTCGATCGCTGTTTCCAACAAATGCGAATTGCTGTAATACGTTTTTTAAATGCAAAAGAAATTGATCTATTGACATTCAACGTCAGTTAATCGAAGTTTATGGGAAAAAGTTCATATGTGTTTAACATGTTTGCAAATAGTATAGAGAATTCAGTGAAGGTCCAACGGAAATTCACGGTAAAGATCGGAGCGACAGGCTTTCAGTTTCAGACGAAATTGTCAAAAAAGTTAAACGAATATTGCTTGCAGATCAGATATTTACCGTTAATGACTTTCTGTGTGAGACTTCTCCATGACAACGCTCGACCTTATGTCTCACATCAAACTGAACAACTGCTAAGAGATTTTGCCTGGACTTTTGTGCCCCCGCTACAGTCCGGACCTAGCACCAAGTGATTATCAATTATTAACAAAATTAAAGGAAATCTTGGATGTCTTACGTCCTACTCTTTAGTACCAATGTGATGATGAAGTCAAGAAAGATATTACTCGATTCCTCAATGAAGAAGCCGATTAGCGGTAGAATTTTATAACATAGAGATAGAAAATCTGGAGCATCGTCTTCAAAATTTTTTGGTTAAAAACGTCGATTATGTAGAATAATACAGTAAGTTTTAGGTTTTAAAATTATATATACTACTAAGAACAAAAATAAAGCTGTCTATTTTCAAAATACATGAGAGATTTGAACAGCTTTAACAGCTTTGAACGTTCAAGTTATAATGTTAAAACGTATTTACTAAAACTTGTATAATTGATTTAAATATTATAGCACATATCTTGTATCCCAAGTTTGTATAACATACATAATATATCTACGTGTAACTAAGCAGCATACATTTAAATCTTCTTGTCTTTGTGTTCAAACCTCCCTTATTAATTTAGAATTCGTCGGCGAATGCCTAGGCCACAGTAATATTCACACGTAAATCTCACGTAAACGCGGAGTTTACTTAAAGTTCAAATTGCTTACCTTGAAGTGTAGGTTAGTTTACAAGTTTTGGTGACATAATTCCAATAACTCTTGTTTTATTACTAATCAGTATATTGCTTAATGATGTGTTTGTTTGAATATAATGTAGTCGAATAGTGAAAACTGTTAATATACATTTATTGGAATCTTTCCCCTAATTAACACACTGAATATAATAAATATACCCTAATTGCTCGTATATATGCTAATTAAAAATGTGCTCGTGGTATATGATAAAATTTGTTAATAAAAAATCATGAGGAGCAAATATAAAGGAAATAAGGAAAATGCTGGATATAAAACTAAGATCAAGAAAGAAATATTTAAATCAATTATATAAATACTGAAAGAAATATAGGTACCGGCCCAGTTTTTAAAATCAAATTGAAATAAGCTAGAAAGATCATTTGACAAATCATGGGGGATCAAATAAACAGACAATTCAAATACAATAAAAAATCAGTTAGACATCAGATAAGATGAAAAGTGACAATTATAATTCTTCTTTAAGGTCAGAGAAACAAATTTAAATAGCCAAAGAGACACTAAATCTCAAGTGAGGATTCGGGCTAGCTTCAATGCACTGAATCGTGGCTTTAAAGATGAACTGATAGGACAAGAAACGAAATGAGACCTGTTAATATCAAACGTGATACAACTAACGAAGGTCACTGGGAATAAATCTATATAAAGAGGACGACAAGTAGAAAAGAAGCTCACCACCTTCTCAGTTGAAGGAGATGCAGTTGAAGGAAATGTATTAATAAAATAGCACAATAATGCGAGTATTTTAAGCGTTTGATCTCCTAAGAGAAATACCGCAACGAAACTACTCAATAAACAAGCAATAATAAAATAGCAATGAATATATGGGAATATATCTGAGCGTATGGTCTACGGAGAGAGATATCGCAACAAATATATTCAAACAATAAAGGCAATAATTGTCAAAAAACTGTCAAAGTGTTTAGACGCATTTCAAAGTTTCTCTTAAAAATTTAAATATTTAAACTATTATTTCTTTAGTTCTGAACGTGTAAATAGTGAATAATATTAAAATCAAAATCCTGTTCAAAGTTAAATGTGACAGTGTACTGAAAATCGTAGAATTCTGTGAGTACAAAACTGCATTATTAATAACCTTAAAATCAGAAGTTTAAAAGGCAAAATATTTTATCGATTTCAATTCAACTTATCGATTATTGACAACAACTTTTTGCTGGTTCTTGCTACTAACAAGTAATTAGGCTAGGCTGCTGTTTAATTTTATTAAGTGGCCAAGTCCGGCTTTAGATCCTCTGTGCCAATGTACGTAAATTCTCAGCGGGAAGATGGATGAACCGGAATCAGCTGCTACCTCACGAAATATACCCACTACGTCACATATATCTTACTCCAATGCATTAAATAGTTTCAAATATCCTTCAAAAGACCAAGGTATTATACTTTCAACCATACAAGGAATAAAAGTTTTCGAATATATAAAAGCTGTTGGATCAATAGTACAGCCCAAAAATGTTATTTGGGCATCCAAAATATCAAACAACCGCATCTGCATCTACCTCTCCTCTAAATATGTAGTTGATCAATTTCTTAGCTCCCACAAATATATAAATATTGATGGTAACCAGATTGAAGTAAGAAGACTTATAACCCCCGCCCAGAGACTCATCATATCTAATGTATGTCCTACTATACCTAATAGCTTAATTGAAGAGCACTTAAAAACTATGGGTATAAAATCCGCCTCCAATATGACTTTTCTACGAGTAGGCATGCAAGACTCAGAATACAGCCACGTACTCAGCTTTAGGAGGCAAATGTTCATAAGTCCTTTAGAAAATGCATCAATTCCTGACTCATTTCTAATCTCATTCGACAATACATCATATCGACTATACATTTCCATAGATGGTTTAAACTGCTCCAGATGCAAGATTGTCGGACATCAAGATTCTGACTGTCCTTCTTTATCATCATCAAGCAACTCAATTAATCAAATGGAAACTGACCACCACGTGAATATACATAACTCTACCAATGAAAAATATAATCAGCTACAAGATCAACCACGAAACCAATACCAAGAAGATACCGAAACATTAATGGAACCAGAACCCAATACCATACAAAATCAGCTACAAAAGACCAAACCACTTCCTCACAAACAAACAATGAATTACAAATCTTGAATCAACCAAAAATATTCCAAGATAATTCCTTAGTAATTGAAAGCGATAGAAAAAGCACTAAAATTACTCCTGCAACTAAAAGACAAATATCCTCTCCTGAAATTCTTGAAAATGACCTACCTCCTCCCGATACTCAAAAACCTAAGAAAAAGCCTAAAACCCAAGAAGATATTTCAATTATTCTAAATCAAATTAAAGAAAAAATTGAAAATAGAAACCCTTCCTTTACACTTACTTTTCATGAAATATGTGATTTTCTGGCAAATTCCCTTCACTCAAAACATCCTGAAGTCATTGTTAAAAATTATTCAAATGAAAGCCAAGAAATAAAAGAAATTTTAAACTTTATATATTCCCAAATACAAAATAAAACTTTAAAAAACAATATCACCAGATTGAAGAAAAAACTGCTTTTCAACAGTCCTTCTTCTACTGACGAAACTGACCAAGAATCAAGTTCTCAACAATAAATAGTTAACACATAAAGAGTTAATGGCCAGCACATTCATATTACAGTGGAACCCCAACGGTTATTTTACACATATAGAATCCATTAAGCTTCTTATACACGAATATCTTCCTTTAGTCATATGCCTAGAAGAGACCCATTTCAAGCACCAAAGTGTGACATTAAAAAATTATGTTCCTTTTCTAAGAAACCGAGTTGCAGATCACTCAAGCGGCGGAACAGCAATTTTTGTAAGGGATGACATAGAGTCAACTGAAATACAACTACAAACAAATCTCGAAATAGTTGCAGTGTCAGTCACCCACAAAATGAAAATCAATATTTGCAATGTATACTTACCTTATCCTACTGATTTAGACATAACTGAACTAAGCAATGTTTTAAACCAAATTCCACACCCAAAAATAATATTAGGCGATTTTAACTGTCACAACAGTACTTGGGGAAGTAACAAAACCGACAAATGTGGCAATCTCCTAAATAATCTCATTGATAATTTAAATTTAGTCTTACTAAACACTGGCAAATCTACTAGGTTCAATTCATACAATGGTACATTTTCTGCCATAGATCTCTCTTTATGCAGTCCGTCGCTAGCTCCTTTATTATATTGGGACACATTGGGGTATTTATATGATAGTGATCACTTCCCTATCACGATAACCATAAACACTAATGATAAATCAACTTTTCCAATTCACCAGACATGGAAAATAAAGTCAGCTGACTGGAATTTATATCGAACACTGATAGAAGAACAAACAAACAAATATAATTTAACCAATAACGCAAACCAAAACCTGGAAATATTTAATAACATTATTATTTCTGCAGCAACAATCGCAGTGGGAAAAACAAAATCGAGTCAAAGGCAGCCAGTTCCTTGGTGGAATAACGAAATTGCACAAGCACTCACTTTGTCTAAACACGCTTTTAACGTTTACAAGAAACATAAAACTATCGAAAACCTTTTAAGGTTTAAAAATCTCAGAGCTCAAAGCAGACAATTAATCAAAAAAGCAAAACGAGAAAGTTGGAAAAAGTACGTTTCTTCAATAAATCCTTCCACTCCCTTAGGCAACATATGGAACAAAGTCCGTAGAATAAAAGGTACAAAATACTTTCGAGGTATAGATACTCTATCATATAATAACCAAATGCATTCAAACAAAGAAGATATTCCAGAAATACTAGCAGATATATACGAACGTAATTCTAGTGATTCTAATTACAGCCTATCCTTTCTAGAGCACAAAAAACTAACGGAGTCTTCAAATATACAAATCACAGAGAGTGGCAATCCAATAAACAAACCAGTAAGTCTTCAAGAATTAGAATTTTGTTTAAGTGCTAAAAATTCGAGTCCAGGACCTGATGATATCCACCCTCTTTTCTTACGAAATCTTCCTCTGAATGCAAAGCTAATATTAGTTGATATTTTTAATAATATTTTTATTCATCATGACTTTCCTGATCTATGGTCGCAAGCAACTATAATTCCAATCCTTAAATATAATAAACCAAAAGACGATCCAAATTCCTATCGTCCAATATCACTTACGTGTTGTACCTGCAAACTTTTAGAAAAAATCCTTAATTATCGTCTTAAATGGTACCTCGAAAACAATAACCTAATAAGTATCAGACAAAGTGGATTTCGTACGGGTAGATCCACAACAGACAATCTAATAACACTTGAATCAAGTATACATGAATCCTTTCTGCACAACCAAAAACTTATTGCCGTGTTTTTTGACATAAGAAAAGCGTTTGACACAACATGGAGACATCTTATACTAAAAACACTTCAAGAATGGGATGTTCAAGGGCACATGTTGTCCTTTATTAAGAATTTTCTAGAAACACGAACTTTTCGAGTCAGAACCAATGGATTTACATCCTCCAGACGAGTACTTCAAAACGGCACTCCACAAGGATCTACTCTAAGTCCAACTCTTTTTCTAGTTGCAATAAATAGTATTATACATCAAATAAAACTACCTGTATTTACTAGCCTATATGCAGATGACTTAGTCATTTATCTAAGAACAAACAATGTAACTCTGGGAACACATATACTGCAAACTACCTTACACACAATTGAAAGCTGGTCGCAAAACACGGGTTTTATATTCTCTAGTGAAAAGACACGTTATTTAATTTTTAGCAAAAGAAAAAATTATCCTAATGTTCAATTAACACTAAATGGAGTTGTTTTGAAACAAGCAGAAGAAATAAATTTCTTAGGACTTTCTTTTGAACGTAACTTAAACTGGGAAACCCACATCACCAATCTGCAACGTTCTTGCCAATCCAGAATTAATCTACTAAAGATGCTGTCAAATACCTCTTGGGGGGCAGATACAACAACCTTACTTACTCTATATAGATCACTAATACGAAGTAAACTAGACTACGGCTGTTTATGCTACGATACTGCTAACAAAACATCTTTAAAAAAACTTGACTACATTCAAAATATGTGCTTGAGATTAGTTTTAGGTGCCACAAGAACTAGTCCAGTAAGTAGCTTACAAGTTTTGGCTAATGAACTGTCCTTAAGCCAACAAAGGCAACTCCTATCACTAAATTACGTTGCCAGAATTTCAGCAAACAACAGCAACGTAACCTACTCAACAATACTTTGCAGAACAAATATAACGTCCGATCTTTACAGAAACATTGCAATAAAAAAACTACCATTTCCCGAACGAATAAAACGTATTGGTCTTAATTTAGAACAGTTCAGTCTTACTATGCCTATTCATGTAAATGTTCCTCCTTGGATGATTAAACATCCAAAAATAGACACGTCTTTAAAAGAACTCCCGAAACATTCCACACATCCTTTCCTTATACAGCAAGCTTATAAAAATGTAATATCCAAATACCCAACAACCCATCAAATCTTCACTGATGCTTCCAAATGTCATGAAGGACATGCTGCAGCCTACATCTACGAAAACGTCAAGTCTACCATACGAATCCCAACAAATTGTTGTATATATACCGGAGAACTTACGGCAATTCATCAGGCCGTGAAAAAATGTTGTTCTATCAATGAAAGCAAATTTGTTATCATCACCGATTCAATGAGCGCATTACTTGGAATAAAACAGCTATATACAACTCACGCCATACTTCTCAAGATCAAAGAAGAGTTATCTTATCTACAGACTCAACAAAAAGATATTTCCTTTATCTGGGTACCTTCCCATATGGGAATAAGTGGTAATGAGGAAGTGGACTCTCTGGCAAGCAATGCAACCACCGACCAAAGTATTGCTATCATAAATCAAATGCCTTGGACTGATCACAAAGTAAATATCAAAGCCCACGTATACAGAGCGTGGCAAACTACTTGGGATCACACTGCTAATAAACTCAAAGAATGTCTAAGTCAAGTAGGAACCAAACTCATCTTACCAAATAATAGAAAAGACCAAGTCATCATTAACCGACTCCGAATAGGACATACTTTCCTTACACACAAGCATATCTTCAACCAGGAGGCTGCTCCGTTGTGTACCAAGTGCAATACTCAGTTGTCAGTGAAACATATAATTGTTGAGTGTCCAGTGTACCAGAACGAAAGAATCGCGTGTGCCCTTAGTGATAATTTAAAAAGTATACTAACGTCAAATTTACAGTCTTTATTAAGTTATCTTAAAATGACTAAACTATATTCCAGATTGTAAAAAATATTTTTTTTATGCAACAATATGTATCTTACTGTTTGTGTATGTCCCCCGCTAATAACCCTTAGTGGTTGATGCGGGTATATTTGTTTAAATAAAAAAAAAAAAAAATAAAGGCAATAATAAAATAGCACAATAATGCGAGTATTTCAAGCGTTTGATCTACGAAGAGAAATATCGCAACGAAAATACTCAATAAAACAAGCAATAATAAAATAGCAATGAAAATGGGAATATATTTGAACGTATGGTCTGCGGAGAGAGATATCGCAACAAAATATATTCAAACAATAAAAATATGTAATAATAAAATAGCAAAATGCTTACTTTCTCTGTGTATAATTGAGGGGAAATATCACAGTAGAAAAATATGGAAAATAGCACAAATATATATATATATATATATATATATATATATATATATATATATATATATATATATATATATATATATATATATATAAATTGTAATATGTATAAATTGTAAATTGCTCAAAAGTTGGAATAACCCCTATTCCAACCAATGAACAATTTTTCCCGTGTTTGGAGATGTTTTCCGTACGCTGATTGGCCAGTAAATGCGAGCGTACGAGAACAATACTCTTTCAGCATGTAGACGTTCATTATACATTTAGTCGTTATTGTCCTTCTCCCATTATCATCATCTATGGCATTACAAGTCTGCGTGAGTCTTTGCCGCGTTTTCTATTGCCTTTTATGTTTGTCGCTCCTGTGCCACTATTTCCCATTGTCTGACTCCCATTTTTTATAGATCCTCTCTAACTGCATATTTTTACCTTTTTCTAGGCCTTTCCAAAGTCCCTTCCAAAACACATTGTTTTGTACCTGACGTACCTGTATGTCTCACAAGGCATCTCAAGAAAACAAAAATAAAAACACAAAAAACGTGCCAGCCCCAAAACCATACACGTACTACAACATCTGACCACACAAAGACATAAAATCAACAGACAGAAAAGTCATAACAATATTACCGCTTTATATAGTCAACATCATCATCAGCCAATAGTCGTCCATTGCTGAACATAGGCCTCCTCGAAAAACCTCCATTCATATCTATCTTGCGCTGCTGCAATCCAGTTGGTACAAATCCCCTTTATGTCGTCTTGTGGGTGGTCTTCCCGGGTTTCGTCTATCCGCTTTCGGTCTCCACTCCAAGATTTTTTTGGTCCACCTATTATCCTTCATTCTATCGACGTGTCCTGCCCACCTCCATTTAATTTTGGCTATGTGTTTTATAATGTCTTCTACACCACTTTTTCTACGGAGTTCTTCGTTTCTTACCCTATCTCGCAACGTTGTATCTAACAATGATCTTTGCATTTTACGTCAATATATCCAGTCAACATATCGCAACTAAAACCAAAGAGAAAGGCTGTTTATTGTTAAATTATCCTACTAATAAAACAAAAGAACACCACAAACTGTAAAATAAAAGCGAATACCAAAAATTTTTGTTTTTTGGAAAATAAATTTTGTTCAATTCGGACTATAATAAAACTAGAATCAAAAACAATTTTTTAAAAGATTGTTAATCTGATGATATCGCCAGATTCTAAAATGTAAAAAAATTGACAAAATAATTACCCAAAAATTAATCTGTTAAAGGATACGAAAAGACCTCTGAAAAGATTAAAAATAATAAAAAAAAAAATAAGATAACTAAATTGTCAACTTAATTTCACAAAGGAAGAACACAAATAAAATATTTAACCCGGCAACTGTGTTGTGGGGTGAACATCACCCACTTCGGGCGTTCATTAGGACGGTCTTGTTAAAATAGTGGTTTCTTATAACAGACCATATATATTGCATAATAAATTTCAGTATATATATATATATATATATATATATATATATATATATATATATATATATATATATATATATATATATAAGATTTGAATGAGTGGTGTCGCGTTTTTTTGGACTTGTGGGTGATTTTGATCCTACCACACAGTTGAAGTTCAGTATTATTTAGTTTTTGGTAATTTTCGCCCCACAATATCATCGTTTTGGGCTAATTGTTCAAAGCTAACTTCTACCTCCGATAGAAAGCTCTAGTGTGATGGCTGTAAGAAACCAATACACACTGCTTGTACGGATCTGTCGGTCGATGATCGAGTTATGAATATATATGGGATATGTATACTTTGCAATGCATATAGTTCAAACATTGGAAATATTACTGAAATCAAGGGTCTACTATTCAAGTTTAATTTGATATTAAACTATCCGAATTCAGCACTAAATTAAATCAACTTGATTCTATTACAACATCATTTGCCGACAGCATTGTCAATGAAGCCGCTGACCGCATATCTCGTTCCAAAAATTTTTTGGTTAGAGGCGTCCCTGAACCTACAGGAGACGCACAAAATAAAAAAGATCATGATAAGAATAAAATACATTTAGCTCTATAAGTCATTGGAGTCGGTAAACCAAATCAAAATAAACGTTATCCCCGCATAATAAAAATGATAATCAGCTCTGAACACCACACTCGAAAAATTCTTCCTAACAAAACTAAACTTTTGGAAAACAAATTTACTGAAACTTATTGTGTTATCGATCACAAGACACCTATGCAGCAACTTCGTTTAAAGGAACTTCGTACTGCACTTGAAACTCGTAAAAATACGAATTTCGTTTACGAATCTTAACTCTCTTATATCCAAATTTAATGAATTTATAAGTACTGTTCAAATTTTAAAACCTCACATTATTCCCCTAACAGAAACATGGCTTAATTCTTCTATCCCCGATGCTATTATAAACATTGATAATTTTACTATATTTTATAGAGATAGAGGTAATCGTCGAGGAGGAGGAGCATCTATTTAGCAAATGAAATTACCAATTCTTTTTCCATCAGTAATAAAACAAGAGACGTACCCGGTACAGAAATTATCCACTTACTTATTACTAATAACTCTTTCATATTTAATATAGTTTGCATATATCGACCTCCGGATACAGTACTTACTCAGGACAATATGCTTCTTAACAAACTTGAGGAATTATCATCGCTTAAAAATCTCATTGTTGTTGGAGATTTCAATTTTCCAGAGATAGGCTGGTCCATTATTTTCTCAAACTTATACTATCAATTCCCAAAATTTGTTTAAAAACTTTATCTTAAACTCAAATTTATTACAACTGGTAACTGAACCTACAAGGTTTAGAGCCAACAATAATCCTTTAATTTTAGACTTATTTTTCACAAATAACGGTCAATTAATTTCTACACTTGAAGTGTCCTCTCCTGTGGGTCTTTCTGACCACTCGCTTATTACTGCTCACATTTAATTTAGTTTAACACCGCCTTGCAAAAATAATTTCGTATCGTATGCCACTACTGATTTCTTTAATGTAAATTCAGTTTTATCCCAGTTAAAATGGAAATCTATTTTTCTTAATTACTCTGATCCATCGTCAATGTGGGACTAAAACCTTGGATTAACCTCTCAGCTACCCATTTAATTATATAGCAGCGAAAACTTTGGCGAAGATATAAACTTACTGGTTCTCTTGATGATTTTCTCGCCCACCGTAATTTTTCTAACCGAGTCAAACAATATTTGCTAAAGTTAACAGAATTTGAAGAATCTATCATTGCAAGTGGTAATAGTAAAAATTTATCGGTACATTCGTACATCGTTATCTTCTATAGTCTCAATACAATTACTTCAAAAAGCTAACGGGTCTTTATGTTCTTCGAATAACGAATCTTCGGAATGTTTATCGTTATTCTTTTCTCAGATGTGCCCACGTTTGTCAATATTACGTATGTCAAACTACGAAATAATTCATCACCTGGATTAGACGGACTCACCTCCTTTTTCCTCAAACAATGTGCAAAATCTGTAGCCATCCCTATATCTATCATAATGAATGCTTCTTTTAATCAAGGTTCTCTCTCCTCGTCCTATAAATTGGCTTTGGTTACTAATATATTCAAGAAAGGAAATAAACTTGACTGCAAAAATTATCGTCCATCAGTCTGGTTCCTATTATCGACAAGGTCATGAAATCGATTATTTCGGAAGCTATGTCTGAGTTTCTTCTTCAAGAAAATGTCATTCCTCACCAACAGCATGGCTTTATCAAAGGTCGTTCAACGATCGCAAACTTACTTCATTGTGTAAATAATTGGTAATTATCTCTAAACAATCGGAATCCTGTCGATGTAGTCTACTTAGACTTCTCCAATAGCTGTTGGGGAAGACCACTCACTATATAAGCCATTCCCACAAGGATCAGTACTTGTACCGTTACTTTTTTGTGTCTACACGAGCGATCTGCTCATTGTATCCAGTAAGGTTTCCATTTACGCTGATGATACGAAATTATATGTGAATCTAACTATTAACCAACATGTTCTTCAGCAAGATCTTGACGTAATATGCAAATGGTCCTCAGAATGGTTACTTCCGCTTAACATTGAAAAATGCGTTGTTTTACATATCGACAAAAATAACCCATCACTGCCGTACTTTATTAATGGACATTCCTTAAACTCGGTAACCTCCCACAATGATCTCGGAGTGATAATTAATAGTGACTTAAATTGGTCTGATCACATAGTGTCGGTGTGTAAACGTGTAAACTCGAAACTGTTTTTGATCTGTAAATGTTTTACACGTATATCTCTAACCTCTGTTAGTAAACTTTACTCAATATACGTTAGACCTATTCTTAAGTTTGCCGGACAAATGTGGAATCCAGATCTCAGTCACCCAAAAATCACGTTAATATTCCACTAAAGCAGACAATCCATTTCTATTAATGGTGCTTATTCTTGTTAGGATTCTAAAGAGGTGTCAGAGTCTATTTTTAGTGATAGAGTTTACACTTATACTTAACCTGAGTATAAGAAACCAATTCACGAAAGGTTCTTCTTGGGTGAATTGATATATCGTGCAATGTAATTTGAGATTCCCCGAGTTATTCCAATCCATCGTCTCTGTGTCATGAAAATTGTAGAAGGTACAGATTGCAAGCTTTTGAAACATACCTCTTATCTTGTATAATTAGGATTTCAAAAATGCCAAATAGTATTAAACAAAACGTAAAGACATAAATTACATAAACGTTGACATCATAAAAATAACAAACATTCTGTAATCGCACGGGCAGAGACTACACGATTAAAACAGGAATAAAATAACTTTAAAACTTACCCGCTAAAACTAAAAATCTGTCCCTTGATAGATAAATGTCCCATTTTTTACTTTTAAGATTAAGATAAATGTAAAAAGTGGAAATTTCGTTGCCAAGTTGAAAAATTTCCCAGCGCTAGAAAAACAAAATTAACATATAAATACACTAAGATTTAAAGTTTTATTTATAAATTCCGTGGACGCAAAGTCTGGTTTATCTACTTATACTAATCTAAGATAAAATCTAGTCGTTTTACTTTATTTTGTTTTGTGATTACTAATATTTTAAAAATTTCGAATATATCTCCATAAGTTTTAAAATCAGTTTACTCCGTTTCTACGTCCTTCAAATTTTAGATTTATTTTTGCTTTACACAGGTTATATCGGTCCGGACAAATTTATAATTTCCAGTAGCTAAAAATAAAAATTTCATTTCGTTTTTTATACTTTTTATAACGTCAAGTTATACGTGACTTTTTCTTCTTGTACTGCCCATCCGTTTCGGATGTTGGCGACCATCATGACAATCTGTATTTATCAAACTGCTAAATTTTCACCTAAATTTACCATAAAAAATACAATAGAACTAGTTAATAAAATACAACATTTTCAGTTACCTAACAACTCCAGATTAATTTCATTTGACGTAAAAAATCTTTTTCCTAGTATCCCTCCTACAGAAACTTTTATTCTAGTAAAAAACCTTTTAGACCAAAATAGTACAAATCCAATCATTACATCTGAAATTTTACATCTTCTTGAAGTTTGCATAAACCAGGACTACTTTGAATTTAATAATGAATTATATACAAATAACAGTACAGGACTTATAATGGGCAATCCTCTAAGCCCATTGCTATCAGATATTTTTATGGATCATCTAGAGACAAAGATTTCAAAACATCCCATATTCAAACAGTTTTTATATTGGTGGAGATACGTAGACGACGTACTGGTATGTTTCACAGGAACTAACAGGCAACTCGACCAATTTTTCTCGTATATTAATTCTCTTCATAGTCATATTGAATTTTCAATAGAAACACAACAAAATCAATCCATAAATTTTTTAGATTTAAAAATTACCAGACTTAAAAACAAACATGACTTCTCCGTATTTCATAAACCTACCCATACTGACACGACTATTTACAATTCATCATCCCATCCCACACAACATAAACTGGCAGCCTATCATAGTATGTTACATAGATTAACAGCAATTCCTATGTCAAAATACAATTTTGAGACAGTATTAAATATCATTAAGCAAATAGCAGTAAACAATGGATACAACGAACAAACAATTAATAAAATGTTAAATCAAAAACTACACAAGGAAGCCCTGAACTTAGTATTTCCACTACCAGAGAAAAAACCCAGTACCTTCTGCTCGATTACATATACAGGCAAAATATTAACAAAAATAGCCAAACACATAAAAAAGAAAGGAATAACACAAGCTTTCAGAACAAATAACAACCTAGGCAAATATATTAAAAACAACAAGAGCCAACATAAAAAACACTTACACAGTGGTGTGTACAAACTTATATGTGGCGACTGCCCAAAAACTTACATTGGTCAAACAGGTAGAAATTTTAATAAACGAATAGCAGAACATAAAAGGGCTTTCAATATTAGAAAAACAGATTCTACATACGCACTTCACCTTCTAGATCATAATCATTCTTTTAATGACGAATTTAAAATTCTCCACATTCAAAATAAAGGCCTTAAGCTATCTTTGTTAGAATCTATGGAAATCAACAAATTAAAAAACACAGATATAATTCTGAATGACCAGCTTTAGACAAACAGTCCTCCCCTCCTCAAGCTATTCCATTAGAGAATATAAAGTGTAAACCCATGCCAAAAACAGATCACTTGAGAAAGGCAATCAGCCGAAACAGCTGTAGTGATAAGAATTTAAAATAAATTTTGTGGAAGTTTTGAAAACAAAGTTTTCAGTGTTTTATTGTTACACAATAATATAAATATTATGCTTGTTTCTGAAATTCATTTTTACACATTTTGGCATTATAATTTAGATATGATTTCTGACATATCTCCCATGGCTGGCTCTAACGTAGTCTAATCTGGAAGTCCAATTTTCGATCACTATTTTCAATATTTGTCGAAGTGTATCAGCAATAACGCAGCGAATTTGGTCCTCCAAGTGGTCAATCGTTTCATTCTTATCGGTGTATACTAGCACCTTCACATATCCCCACATAAAATAGTCTAAAAGTGTTAAATCACACGATCTTGGAGGCTAATTCACAGTCCAAAACGTGAAACTATGCGGTTACCAAACGTTTCCTTCAATAAATCAATTGTGGCACGAGCTGTGTGACATGTTGTGCCGATTTATTGAAACGACAGCTCCAGCACATCATGGCTGTTCAATTAGGAAATGAAAACAACAGTTATCATGGCTCTATAGAAAACAAAGAAAAAACAATGAAATTCAAAACTAGCTTACGAACTTAACAGCTGCAGAAGCTACTGACTATGATTTATGGAGCCTGAATTAAGAAACGTTCCTATACGTACTACAGATGGTTAATCGGCAAAAATAATAAGGAACTAGCTAACGTTTTATCTATACCTATATCCCGCTGAAAATAACTTCGACCTTAAAATTAAAGTGAAAGCATGGCTACAAATCTCATATTAACTGGAGCTACCTAGCAAATTTTACCATTACCCAATTCACAATATCCATACATATTTACGTTGAATCCAAAAAATCTGCAGGATATGACTTAATTAGTGCTAAAATTCTGAACTTTCGTTCAAGTAATTAGGTATTTGACATAAATATACAATGCTGTTCTAGGGACGGGTACTTTCCGCTTTTGTGGAAGGTAGCCCAAATTATACTAATCCCTAAGCCAGGAAAACCTGCTTAACAAACAATATCCTACAGACCTATTAGTCAACTCCCTGCTATAGCGAAATTACTATAAAAACTACTTGTAGAGAAAATAAAAATAATTCTGAAAGCAAATTAAGCTCTGCTGCCATTTTAGACAATGTTTACCGAAAAGCGTTTTCCTTATTCTCAATTCCCACCTTTTAAATAGACACGTTTAGGTTATCAAGACAAAACCACAAGTATATACCCAATAATGTCTGAAGTGCTTCAAGGAAGTGTACATAGTCCGATCCTCTACATCATCTACACATCTGATCGTTCCACTAGTAAAAATATAATCATTGCAACATATGCAGATGATACCGCTGTTATGGCGTCTCACAACGATCCTGTCATTGATTCTTAAATATTGCAAACTCACTTGAATATTATTAACTCTTGGATAAAACCATGGCGAATTAAAGCAAATGAAATTAATTCTATTCATGTCACCTACACACTACGAAGAGGTAATGTCCAACTGTGGCATTAAATGGTCAGTTTTCTTAACCGAAATAAGATGCAAAATATCTCGGAATCCATTTGGACCGACGATTATCTTGGAGGTCACATATATTTGCTAAGAGAAAGCCACTGGGCTTAAAACTTAGTAAATTTTACTGGATGTTGGGTGGTAAATAAATCACAATGATTTTTTACCAACAAATTGCTAGTTTACAAAGTCATCCTAAAACCTACACGAAACTGCGGAATTTAATTGTGGTGGACAGTATTCCACTTAAATATCGAAGTCCTATAAATATTTCATTTAAAGTACTTAGGACTATCGTATGTTTGTGTGCCAGTTCTAGGTTTTATTGGTGTCGATTTTATTTCACCTTTTTTGTAAATTCGTTGGTAATTCGTTTTGTAAATTCGAAGGCGTTCCCAGGTGGTGGTAGAGGAATGCTCGACCCGGTTTACCCGTATGTAGAAGGGAAATAAAATACTTCCCGTGGACCAACGGGTAATTCACCGAATGATTGCCGGTATAAGCAATCCCCCACTTGCTGACCAACTGCTTCAGGCAGACGAGTTGGTAGGTGGTAGGGCACTCTTTTGTCCTGGAGCTGAGAAACCAGCCCCAAAGGTGGAAGAATCAGTGGTTTGGCCAACGGCATAAGAATATAGAAGGCAACGAGAAACCACTATATTAAGGATCCCTATGGATATCTCTAGTACAATCACAATGGCTGTACAACACAACACAAATTCGCTTACTGATCATGGGCATCCCTGTGACATGCCCAATAATACACCTATAAGAAAAATTCACACGAATTGTCTGAAGAGAATATCCACTTAAAACGTTAGGACTATGGCTCAATCAGGAAAAATCAAATGCGCAATCAAAGAAATGGAACGCGTAAAAATAGCAATAAAGGGCACAAGCGAAATGAGGAGACTTAAGTTATTGTGACATAGATGAATACAGAGTATACTACAGTGAACGATAGAATCCTCTTGTTACAAATAAATACGACACCGATGAACACTAACATTATACAAGTCTATGCACCCACAGCAAATCACAGTGATGAGAAAATATCAGAATTTTACAAACAAATAAGCAACCTTATAAGAGATATACTGAGAAATGAACTCCTTATAGTCATGGGGGATGTTAAAATAGGTAACGGAAAAGAAGGGCAACATATTGGTTAGTATGGATTAGGAGAGAGAAACGAACTATGAGAAACAATGAGTATCTTTGGAGCTAAACATGACTTAATCGTGCTAAACACATTTTACCAACTACCACCTAGACACCTGTATACGTGGAGGTTACCTAGAGACAACGGAGAGGACGTTTTAAAAAAAAACCAAATAGACTATATTATACTTGTTACCAAAAGATATCGAAATAGTTTCAACAGTATTAAAACCTATCCAGGCGCTGATAGTCAATCTGACCACAATCCTTTAATGGGCGTACATAGAACCAAGTTGAAGAAAACACGCGGAAAAATTGTAAAAAAACATGAGATGAGAAAACTGAACTTTAGTGAAGTAAAAACAATAGTCAGCAAAACAATAAATAGAACATTTAGAGAGATCAATAATACAACGGAAAGGACAGGAGACAAGATAAAATCCCTTAATAAAACGATAGACGACATTAAAGACAATTTTATGAAGAAAGAAGAAGGTAGGAATAAGACATGAATGACGACAGAGATTCTGCAGCTGATGGAAGAAAGAAGGAAAAACAAGAACAATAACTCTATGTATTAAACATTACAACGAGATATACAGAAAAAGATCAGAGAAGCTAAACAGAAAGAACTGGAAAAAAAATGCCAAGAAATCGAAATTCTACAAAGTTAATACGACGACCAACATGCGTAAAAAGGTAAGAGAAATTACAGGCAAATGTAAAAAAACAAAAGAGTAAGTAAACTTGTTAATTACAACGGAGATGTAATTGTGGACAAAAAGAGTATTGATAATACTGGAAAAGTTACATACGAAATTTATTTTTGATGAGAGGGAGAACCAGTCCTCAATACCTACGGAAACAGGACACCTTTAGTAGTGGCAGAAATAAGAGCAGCCATAATATCACTAAAAGAAAGGAGAGCTGTAGGAGTAGACGGAGTATAGTCTGAATTTCTTAAACTTCTTTATGATGAATCTTAAGAATACCATGTAAAATCTCAAATAATATCTATGACACAGGCAATATTCCAAAAGATTCACCTATATTATTTAACCTATATTCATAGGAAATACTTAGTGAAACCTTGGAAAATTGCGAACATGAAATTCTTTTAAATGGAGAACGCCTAAACAACATCCGCTATGCAGATGACACCATTATTTTTGCAGACAGTTTAAACAGTTTACAGCAACTAATAAACAACGTAAATGAAGTAAGTAAAAGATTTGGGCTACAAGTAAACATTTAAAAAACTAAATTTACGGTCATCAGCAAAAATAAAATTGAAGACGTCCAACTGCTTATCAAGAATACACCAGTGGACCGAGTAAAACAGTTTACCTATCTTGGAATAATAGTAAACGAACAATGGGATCACTCATAAGAAGACTCATAAGAAGAGTGCATTCCACAACATGACCAAACTCTTTAAAAACCACAACCTTTATCTGGAGATAAAAGTAAGGCTCCTCGATATTATACTACAGAGTTAAATCCTGGTCACTCACTGAAGCGAAGGAGAAAAAACTTAAAGTCTTTGATATGTGGCTATATAGAAGAGTCCTAAGGATATTATGGACGGACAAGATAACCAACTAGACTGTACTACGAAGAATGGGGAAACAAAGACAAGTGATGTATACGATTAAAAGGAGAAAGTTAGAATATCTCTTACACATAATGAGAAATGGCACTAAATACAGATTACTGAAATTAATCTTTCAAGACAAAGTATTTGGAAAGCAAGGATTTGGGAGAAGAAGAATACCATGATTAAAAAAACTGAGGAAATGGTTCTCCACAACAACAACTAATCTATTTAAAGCATCACTTAATAAAATAATTATAGCCAGAATGATCGCCAATATTCGAAACGAATAGGCACCAGAAGAAGAAGAATCATCGTAATAATAAAGTATGCCTAATATGTATGTTGCTTAAGAATAAAAAAAATCCATTTGGATGCAGACAGATGGCAAAATCAAAAAATTTTATCGTTTATTATTACAAAAAGTCGCGTCTCCAATTTTTTATATGAATATTTTTCACATAAGTCGTTTATTGAGTTTTTTTCTAGATTTAATAAAAAGCATAATTTTATTATAATATACAATAACCTAGTAAGGGAAGGCTATCCTGAAAAAAGAATTCCTTTGTTACGCAAACGAGCAGAGTTGCTCTACCAAAATTAAATATTTCATATTCAACGCATTTGTCGGTTCTACGAAATTATGAAAAGACAATATTTTATTTTCTACACATTGTAGTCTGCGTGTTTGCGTAAAATAAAAATAATTAAAATAGGCGTCCAATTTATAAACCTTGTTTGAACAAAGAATAAAGAAAATTAAATGTTAATATCAGGCATTGTTACGCAAAGAGGGTTTGTATATTTTTTAAAGCAACAGCAAGCTGGAATTATTGTACGGGAATTTTACAAAGAATTTAAAAAAAGTGCTAGAAAATTTGTTATTCAAATTCCTAAAATTGTTCATACAGACGTTATATTGTATACTTATCGATCTTTTTTTTAATTTTTATCTTTATTATCTCAGAATTTTACCGAAGTATAGTATATAAAAGAAAAATAATTGTCCACATTTCGACCTAAGATTTAATTGCAATACGTTTTATTTTATTTTACAAACATAGTCACATCAACCTCTAAGGTTATTAGCGACATATTATACAGGGATGAGTACCTTAAGAACCGGCAAAATAACGCAAAAGATAGAAAACATAATACGTTGTGAAATAAAAAGAGATGCAAGTAGTAGAGGTTAGAAATTATCGATATAAACCTATAATTTACTTTACATTACATTAGAATTATCGAAAACTTCCCACCTTTAGACGTTAGCTTATGAGCTGGTTGACTTCAGTCATAGTAATACGTATCACGTAATGTAAGTAAAAACAGTTTAAGTATGAGTATGTTTTTATCCAAAATTAAAGTATTGATCAATAATAAACTGTGATTTGAGACGTCGCACACACAATCTTCTCTATACAGAATTATCATAGCTTGTTATTCTGTATTCGTCAACACAGAATTAATTATCAAATTACTACTAATTAAATTATTTACTTAAGTTTTGCTTTATTGCCTTCAATCAGTTTTTACTTTATGCGAAATTTAAAAAATGTTAATGTTCGACGTCATACTTGTAATATTATGACTGAAGTCAACTAGCTCATAAGCTAACGTCTAAAGGTGGGAAACTATTGATAGTCCTAATGTAATGTAATGTAAATTAGAGGTTTCTATCGATAATTTCCCACCTCTACTACTTTCATCTCTTTTTATTTCACAACGTATTATGTTTTCTATGTTTTGCGTTATTTTGCCGGTTCTTAATGCACTCATCACTGTATACATATACATGAGATACTTTACTTATATTATAAATATTAAATTTTTTTAAGACTATTAATGTTTTTAAGGAATTTCACTTGTTGATCCGATGGTGTTGGTCTGTCTCTGCAACTGGTACCTTGACACTCCACAAGGACATGCTTAACACTAAGTGCAACATTACAGTTGTCACATAAAGTAGCATTAGTGTGACCAATTATATGTCCGTATGTGAGCCGGGTATGTCTTAGCCGAAATCGAGTAACGACAACTTAATAAGCCTTATTGAGAATTTGATATTTCCACGGTTTTACATATGTTTTCGCTTCGCTAAGTTTTGAAGTTACACTGCCCCTTTGGTTTTGCCACAAATTTTCGACGTTTACCTTAACAAACGATTTTAAGTCATTTAGTAGCACATTTCTAACTTCACTCACGGTTTCACTGTTCCTTGCTTGTTATGCAATGCGATACGTTTCTTCATTTCCCTGAAGGTCAATGTGTGAAAGAATTCATAGAAATTGTACAGTTTGGTTGCTGTTTTATATGCTAGCTAGTTCATTTTAAAAATGAAAGCAATTAGATGTGTTGTTTAAAGTTATTTAATGGTATTAACCAGGAACTGGAACTGGGGGAATCGGTAATTATAAGCTCATTGGATATATTACTGGAGTTAATATGGTTGAGAGTTTGGTAGATAGCATATAGGTCGCCAGTATATATATACAGCTTAAGGATGGTAGTTTTTACTTAATTGTAATATTTGGACTAGCGACAGCTGCCTCAACTCCAGTAGTATGTGTATACTCTAATGCAAGAAATTGGAATTGACAACAAAGATCTTAGAATTATCAGAAACATTTACTACAATCAAACGGCCAAAATCAAAATAGAAGACCAGTTAACTGATAAAATTGCAATAGAACGTGGAGTACGACAGGGCTGTATTTTGTCTCCATTGTTGTTCAACATTTATTCTGAATGGGTATTTAAGGAAGCTTTAGACGGTTGTGCGAAAGGAATACTAATAAACGGTGAATGGTTGAATAACATTAGATATGCAGATGACACTATAGTTTTTGCCGATAATCTGAATGACTTACAGATATTAACAAATCGCATAACAGAAGTCAGCAACAGATACGGACTAGCTCTTAACATAAAGAAAACCAAATTTATGACAATTAGTAAAAAACCAATACTAAACGCTCAACTTACAATCAACCAACAGAATATCGAAAGAGTCGAGCAATATACATATCTACGCATCAATTTAAATAGCCAATGGGACCACTCAACAGAAATTAAACAGCGAATAATAAAAGCAAAAGCAGCATTCGTTAGAATGAGAACCATTTTCAACAGTCGAGACATATCATTAAAAACAAAATGCCGTCTATTGAACTGCTACATATTCACAGTTCTGCTCTACGGAATGGAAGCATGGACACTGACTGTTGCATCTATGAATCGGCTCGAAGCTTTCGAAATGTGGTGTTATAGGCGCATCTTACGTATATCCTGGGTTGACAGAGTTACTAATGTGGAGGTCCTGCGTAGAATGGGGAAAGAATGTGAAATTCTCATGACCGTCAAAACTAAAAAGTTGGAATATCTAGGACATGTAATGAGAAATCAAGAACGTTACGGCCTTCTCCAGCTGATTCTCCAAGGGAAAGTAAATGGTAAGAGAGGACCGGGAAGAAGACGCATTTCCTGGCTTCAAAATTTACGAAAGTGGTATAACACGACTACCACTGAACTGTTCCGCGCTGCAATAAATAAAGTTAAAATAGCCGTGATGATCGCCAACATCCGGAACGGATAGGCACTTTAAGAAAAAGAAGAAGATGTGTATACGTGATAGAAGTTAGAAAATTTTGTAAATTTGTTTGTAATGGTATTTTTTATTAAGGAGTAGGGAGTATCACTCTTTCTAGAGAGATTTAAAGATATGTCGTGTTGAGGATTTCTTATTGTCCAAAGAGGAGGAATTCTTATGAAGTTGACATAGGTATTTATTATCGGAATTTGTAAAGTCATGAGAGTTTGTCTAACTCTTTCGTAGAATATTGGTTTCACATTCCTATTTTCAGTATATGTTTTTAAAACGATCAGTGAATATGTTATTTCTAGTTGGATTCTTCTGATTAGAATTAGCGGCAAATGCATGTGTGAGAGTTGAGTGCATCCTTCTATATTTAAGTAGTGGCTCTTTAGTTTCTGTTTGCAAACTTTCTACTGGGCTGGTCCGGAAAGTTTTTGAGGCTATGATGCCATAGTTTGAACAATTTCAAGGTAATAAGGATACTTTGTGAGATGCATATACTATGAAACCGTAATCTAAACTTGCGTGCATAGAAATCGGCCCACTGTAAACTTTTGACTTTAACTATATTTTTTTCAAGAAATATTTATCAGATCACAAAAACAAATATACTGTTTGAAAGACAATTTAATATGCTTTAATGTGAGTATAAATTTATGAAAACTTATTTCGGCTTTCTATGTTTAACATAGTGAAATGAATTCATTAAGCAAATTAAGCTTTTTTATTATTAACATAAATAGGGTTATTGACAATTTAAAACTTAACACTTAATTTTTTAATAATGGGTATGACCTCCTCTTGCCCTAATTACATCTCTCATACGATTAGGCATAGATCTAATCAAGTTTGCTATTGTTGCTTGTGGGATGTTAAGCCACTCTTCTTCTGCTGCAAGAATAAGCTCTGGGATCGAGTCTGGGGTATGAAGTCTAGCTCGAATTCTTCGTTTTAGCTCATCCCATAAATGTTCATCGGATTTAGGTCAGGACTGTTTGCTGGCCAGTCTATAACCTGAAAACCGAATTCTGCAATGTAATCTTGCACGATTTTTGCGGTGTGTGCCCTTGCATTGTCATGCATAAAGATAAATTCGTCTCCAATGTAGTCGACGTAAGGTACCACATGAATTGCTAAAATCTCCTCGATATATCTGGCAGCCGTTAAACCTCTTCTTCCGTGAACACGGTCGTCCCTACGAATGAACTCAAGATCGGTTCGTGCTCCTATAGAAATTGCACCCCAGATCATGCAGGAACCACCCCCATAAGCACTCCGCTCTTCAAAGCAGCATTCTGCAAATCTCTCTTCTGGTCTTCGGTACACTTTCCTTCTTCGGTCGCTACCATAGATGCATATTTTGGTCTCATCTGAGAACAGAACAGATCCCCATTGTTCCAAAGTCCAATTCCGATGATCCTGTGCAAAACGCAGGCGTGCTTGCCGATGAGCTGGAGTAAGTTTTGGACCAATCGCAGGTGTTTTAGGGGTCAGGTTATTTTCCCGCAGTCTTAGTCTCACTGTCCACTGACTAACAGCCACTCTTCGTTCCTCACGGAGCTGTCGTTGCAGCTGAACGGCATTAGCCCCCTTTCAGACGAGGATATTGTATCCGAGATACGCGTATCCGAGATGCAGATATTACATAGACTCAAATGGAGCTTTTCACACGAGACGCGCGAGAGATACAGTATGCGAGATACCGAATTCAGTATCTCGGACTTTCCTGTCGCCGACGACTGAATGCGTATCCCAGATACAGAAGAAACATTACGTTAAATGAACGCTTTCAGACACGAATACTTTTGCACCACATTCCATAGACGCGCGATTTTCTGTCGAATAATTGTGAATGAGCAACGAAAGAAAGACGGTGTTTTCTGAATATAGTTATACGTTCCCTTGGTTTCTCTTAATTCTACAATATGATGAACCCACAAATTACGTCGTCTTTTCAGTTTCTTTTTCTTTTTATTTAATATGTACCACAGCATAACATACTCTTCTACATCCATACTTCAAAAATATAACCGCACTGCACTGCTACTATTTTCATACTGATGAGCATGCCCGTGAATCCGATACAGTCGCCATCGAAAATTCTGTATCTCGCATACAGTATCTCGGATACAGTATCCTCGTCTGAAAGGGGGCTTAAGGTGACGATTTCTTAATGTTGTTGACACAATAAAGCGGTCATCACGAGCGGTTGTAAATCGCCGTCTGCCTGTTCCAGGTCGCCTATGAAAGGATCCAGTCTCCTCATAATGTTGGCACACTCTTCGAACCGCTGCGCGTATCATATTAAACTATCTAACAGCTCGCTGACTAAGTCCATTTTCGATTAGAGCAATAACTTAGGCGGCTTTTTGTGGTGTAGTATGCATTAAACTAACACACTTGAACAATGCTGAGATTATGAAAAACGAATAATATGCATATTTCACTTGCAAAGGCAATACTTTTACAATTAGACAAATTTGTTATTTTCGTGACAATCACCACATAAACACGTTTCATTTATTTACCGGTTACTACGCATGTAAACGATAAGCCTTCTTGATAAATTTATACTCACATTAAAGCATACTAAATTGTCTTTCAAACAGTATATTTGTTTTTGTGATCTGATGAATATTTCTTGAAAAAAATATAGTTAAAGTCAAAAGTTTACAGTGGGCCGATTTCTATGCACGCAAGTGTATATTCGATCTAATTAGAGTTTTATAAATATGGATTAAGCAGTTATGGTCTGCTCCATAGTTTTTAATAGATAGAGTTTTTATAAGATTGATTCCATTTTGGCATGTTTTTTTAATTTTTAGTATATGTTTTTTCCATGTATGTTTCTTAGTAAAAATCACTACTGATTTCTTTAATGTAAATTCAGTTTTATCCCAGTTAAACTGGCAATCTATTTTTCTTAATCACTTTGATCCATCGTCAATGTGGGACTCTTTTCTTCATACTGCTATTACAACAATTTCTGATTATACAACCGAACGGCAGCTATACAGAAATCGACTAAAACCTTGGATTAACCTCTCAGCTACCCATTTAATTCGACATAAGCGAAAGCTTTGGCGAAGATATATATTTATCGCTCCTTTGCCCTTATTTGTAATATAATAATAATATTAATTAAAATAATCCATATCAATATTTTGTTAACTATTTTTTTTGTGACTTTGCACATTCATTGGTAAGTGAGATCGTTCTGTATAAGGAATATATTTTAATTCGTGCATTATTAGGTTTGAGAATAGGTATAATTATTGAGTTGTTCCAGGACATTGTAAAGACATTAGTTAATATAGAAAGACCATTAATATGGAAAGACCATATTCGATTAAAAATTTTTAAAAGAACACATTAAGCATTATCTGGCAATTTTTCCAAGAATACTAAAGGTATATTTTCAGGTCCTGGAGCAAAGTTTTTAGTAGTATTCAGGGCAAAATTAAGTTTATCTAAGGTTAACAGAATATTGAAAGAACTATCTTTATCTTCACAATCGAGCTGTTGTTTTTCTGTGATCGTTTTGTGTTGTATAAACTCTTCAGAGTATTTGCTATTGCTGGAGTTTGTTTCGAAATATGTAGCATAAGCATTAGCTATTTTATTTGGTTTTGTTATTATATTAGTATTATAAGCAATAAAAGGTATTTGGTAAAACTTTTTTCTTCCTGAATATTGCGCCAGACTGTAGACAAAGGTGTTAAACTGTTTATATTCGAGACAAATTTCTTCCCAATATGGTAAGTATTTAATTTTACATTTAGTTCACTCTTATTTATTAAATTATGGTAGCATTTAGTGGCGTACAAGAAATTTTTTTTGGGTCTCACTACGGAAATATAATATCGACTAGTTTTTTTATGTGGGATACCCTATATATTTTAATAGTTTTCCTTTACATATAATTCTCTTTCATCTGGTATAACAGGTTATATATCTATTAGTTGTTGAAGCTACACTGCAAATAAAAATTTTATAGTTGATGTAATGCTAAAACACTCACAACAATGGTAACGTATTTTAACATTTTATTATGAACATCCTAATTCTTTGACTTTATGATTTAGCAAAAATAATATCAGTAAATACCTAACTTGAAAGTAGAGTAAATACTTAACTGTTTATTGTTTGTTCAAAGTGAATTATTATTTTTTATGTATTGATTCCATATTTTATAAACAAAATTGTCACAAAATAGAACGCACTATAGTTTATATTATTGTCTTCTATTTTTTTTATTGTTATTCTAAAGCTATTTTCTTGTGGCGTTTTAATGCAATTTACAACTTTTAATAATAATAATCCACAATTTTACTTTAAAATAAGTTCAATAAATCTATTTGGACATTTCGATTTTGATTTCCGTAAATTGCGATGTTTTTATCTAAAATGAGATATTGTTACATCTTATAAGAAAGTTCATTTCTTAGAGCAGACTTTGGTAATGTTAGCTTGAGAAATAAAACAATACCTTTGTCATCTATGTTATCTGTCAAAACGCCTGTTTCGATGTAAAGTCAACAAAAACATGGATTGAAACAATGCCAAAAGAATGTTATTGCTGCATTTGATTTATATTTTTAACAATATCCAAGAAGAAGACTACCAAACAGAAGAAAATTTAAAAACTTAAGTTTACGCCAAATTAAGAAGAAAATGGGTATTCCAAAGACAAGTGCTAAGTGGAATTTGTGGAAACATAAATTTAGTTCTTATCGTATATCCGTCCGAGAAAAATTATACCTAAAGACTATTTAAGAATGGTAAATAGGAAAATTTTTTGGAAATCCAAATTTTTATTCAAAGGTAATATTTAGTCATGAAGATCTCATGTCCAGTGAAAAAATATTTAACGTGCAGACACATTGAACTATATTGGAATAAATTAAATCTTGACTTAGTTCAGAGGATTATTAGGTAAGGGAGATTCGGTTTTAACGTTAGTTGTTTTGTCAAGCATAATAAATTAGTTTATCATATATTTGATGATAAACTAACTGTTGCCTGATAAATAGGTACAGTATTGTGCGAATTAACTGAATCATTGTGACATTTTTTAATATTCACAGTTGGTATACCATTTTTCAAAGTAAGACAGTTGCACGTCACAATTTATATAAAGTGACGTCACTTATATTTAAAATTCCCAGAACTTCAACCTTAGAGTTCAAATTTTCCTAACACAGCTAATAATACGAAACCCATACGGACCTGCTCGATCTTTCATAGGCGTCAACATGGTATAACAATCAGAAAAATGTAATCATCATTATATTGGGAATTTTAGAATTATATTGATTAAATAACCAAAAACATTTGTTATTAATAATAATATAAATTTTATGAAATAACTCTTTAAGTCTAATATTCCACAAAATAATAATTTTAATTAAATAGATTAGACAATTGTACAACTGATACAGAAATACTTCAAATTTTAATGACAGTTCAGCGTGTGGCAAAATTGTTTAAAGTGTTTTTTTAGAGTGAGAATTTTGTTCATGTTTTGATTTCTTACACAATTTTATCATAATATATTATGTATTAATAAATACATAAATTGTATTTATAAATACATATTAAATTTAGATTAATACCTTTAAAAACTAATTATTGTTATGTATTCTGATTGTGCTATGCCAAAACAACTAAATAGTCTGTAGAAAGCTGATAAGCTGTCATATAAGATATATTATTTTGAACACGAAATAATGGTGGGACGTTTTTACTATTAATGCTCTAAAAGAGTTAAGTTTAAAATTTATAATATATAATTTTGTATTAAAATGTTTTCTTATGTATTTTAGTGTGTTGCTGCGTTTTTCTTCTCTTAGGCGCCAGTCAAATAGTCTTCTATTCCATCTTGAGTCTTTCCAATTCAGTATTTGCCCAATTCCATTTCATCTTGGCTATACGTTCGACGACATCAGTGTTACCTGTTCTTTTCCTTAGGTCTTGGTTCCTTATTTTGTCTTTTTTTATCACGCCGAGAATCGATCTTTCCATACGCCTTTGTGGCACTCCCATTTTTAGTGCTGTTTTTTACTTTTCTGTTACTTTTCTGTTAATTCTGTTGCAAAATACTGGGGTGTGTAGGAGGAGAGAGGTATAAGAAGAGTGGTCTATATATATGGGATAAAATAGATAACAATTAAGTAAAGAAGTATAAAAAAAATATTGAACGGAATGTGGCTAGGCTAGCAATGTAGGCAAGAGAATGACCACTAGAAACTCAAGGATGGATACGGCCAATTTGCATGCCTTTTAAAGACAGTAAATCAGGAAAATATGTATGATAGATAGAAAAGAAGATAAGAAAAATGAATAGATATAATGAAAATTAACAAAGAAAACAAATTGAGGGCGCCAGAAGAGGGATACTACTCTAAAAAGAGTAACGGTCACTCTTCCAGGTATCGTATACTGCTAATATTAATTAAAGTTGATGTAATAAACAAAAATGCTGTAAATGTAAAAAGGTAAGGAAATATTAATAAAAAAAATTATATGCAAAACAAATTCAAGTTTATTAAATATAACTTCTTAGATTCTGACAATCTCTAAGTTACCAAAAAGTATATGAAAATTTCACAATATAATATTTAAAAAAAAAAGAAATGTTGAAAACAACTATAATAAAAAGTTGAAAACTACACAGAATAACTCTGATATAGAGTGTACAACCTACATCTAGGTTAAAACAACCTTAAACAAAATAATGCTAACGTTGGAAGAACGTATAGCCAAGTAAATATATCAAACTTACCTACAATATGACCAACAATATTGTTAAACACCTCTAAATTCAAATATAATAAATAAGTAATATATATAAATGGGAACAAGCCAAATTAAACAATTGAAACGGTATATTATCCTGAAGGGATAATAACCGGAGTTAATAACGCAAGATGAAATATAAAAAATTAGTTAAGTAGACAAATAATGAAATAATTAAAGTTAATAATGAAATAATTAAAGTTAATAAAGAAATAAATGGTTAATACAAAAAACAATGGAAGATAATCTCTGGGTAGAATTTGAGCTCAAACTTACCGATACCTTACACCAAGGGGAGTTATATTAATTAATATATATATATATATATATATATATATGTTATAAAAAAAAACTAGAACTGGTGAAACAAGATATATATATATATAGTTCTGAATCAAAAACCAACTGTCCTCCTACAGCTGTCTGGAAGGATACTCCCGAATGGTTTCGGTGTCCCAGCGAAGTCCTCCTTGAGGTCCGAAATTAGCACGGAGCTGGTGCTAATTGGCTTAGTTCGATGATGACTGTCCTGCCCTACCTCTAGGTGCAGGCTGGAGAAAAAATGAGGGTGGAGTAGATAATACTCCCTGTGGCTTGTCCCAATGACCCTGATTCTAATAGAGTTGAAGTGGTACTCTCCCTCGGATGTTCTGAGGGAAATTTATAATTCCATGGTAGGTGGCTGAAAACAATTCCCCGTTACTTCTAATCTCAACATTGATAAAAAGAAATCAAAGAAGAAGTGAGGAAAGTTTCTTTCAGCATAAGAAACCGGAGCAAAAAGATAATTATGGTAGATAAAAAAACCCATCCAATCGGATGTAGCGTGACCTTGCTTCACATAGAGTAAAGATATAATGGCCTTGGACAAAATACTATATTAAAATATGAAATAATGAATCTGAATAATAGGATATAGATAAAATACTCTAATGTTTATAATATAAAAAATTATTATTTACCAGATAGCTACTTAATTCCGTGCTAGAAATCTCACTTCAACTTCCCGAGTTTGCGAAAACACCGTCAATTAAATTTTTATGGTTATACTTAGTTAACTTCTTGAAGTGAAGGAAATTCTATGCATTAATTGGATTTTCTTTCGCTAACTGCCACTTGTACCACTCCAAACTCTCGATCAAAAGTGAATTTTAATTCACAGTTAATTAACCAAGAAGAGCCATTTTTCCACTTCCCCTCATCTCCTGTCATTTTTTTGGTTCGCAATGGTACCAAATTAGATCAGAGTGACAACTTAAATTATTAAAAATACACACTTAATGGGCAAATGAACACTTAAAGTTAGGCAACCCATACTACATCTCTAAAATTATTTTCATATAAATTGTTTATTATTTAAATACAAATTGTAATAAAAATAACGACTGTTACATTCCCCTACTAGTCGGGAAAAAAAAATTTTAATCAAAATTTTTTTTCATAAAATTAAAGTATCAATAACTAAGTGTACTGGCCTAACATTCCACGTTGATCTGCAAGTTTACACAAAAAAAATAACCACGAACTAAAGATCACGGGAAAAAAAGAATGGCCATGGCGCCAGACACCACAAACTCAGATGACTCAAAGTAAAAATCAAAATTTCAATCGACAATATGCTTAATAGCCAAATATTAACTAAATATACCAACTAAATTCTTGCTGACAAATAAATGTCGAATTGGGCACTAAATCCAAAATTGAACTATCCATGGACATCAGATTTATAAGACTAAGTATATCCAAGGACGAACAACCAGGCAAATGTATGAGCCAATTCAACCAATATCTCACCCGGAGATATACTAAACTAAGATCAAAGAAATCAAACTAAATAGGTTAAGAACTGAACACTTAATCCAAAATTGAACTAACAATGGACACCAGATTCATAGTAATATATCCAGAGAAGAACAATCAGGAAGATTTATGGAGCAATTCTCACCAAACCAAATAACACAAATAGTAATCTAAATCGTAAACATACCAAAGTATCTCAAAGACGTAATAACCAAAATAAATGTGAAATAGGACGCTTAATCCAAAGTCAGACTATCAATGGACACCAGATTCATAAAAGCATATCCAAAGAAGAACGACCAGGAAGATTTATGGACCCATTCACACCAATACTAAATCTCAAAACTAAATGAGGTCTACGTACACCCACATCTGGTGATACGAACCTACATAACCAAATAAACCAAATAAGTGAGGAATCAGACACTGAATCCAAAATCGGACTATCGATGAACACCAAATTTATGAATAGAGCATATCCAAAGAAGAACGATCAGGAAAGGGCCAATTCTCACTAATGCTAATAACTAAATTAGCTCTTACCCTCATCCGGTAATATGAGCCAATACCAACTAAGTAATTACAATAAAGCAAAATTTCCTAAAGTGTGAAGCAGCATTGTCACACTTATTCAGACTAAGTAATGTAATATGTAACTGAACTAAACCAAAGATAAAGATAAATACCTAAAGTCTAAAATGGACTAAAGGAATTCAGAGGCTAAATAAATTTTGAGTGTGCTGGTATTCGCTAACTATAGCATGTGGCTACAACAGATGTATGAGAATAACCAGACACCGATAAAATTCCAATAGAAATCCTAAGAAAATATAAGTGGTGGACTTTTCCTATAATACCATTACTAACGAAAGAAAAAAAAATATGTCGAGAACAAGCAACCAATTTTGAACAAAACTTATACGATTTATAACAAGTTCTCGCAGCATGGAAATTATCCGGGAATAGTCCTAAATCTAAACAGCAATTTATGCCTAAGGAAAGAAGTGGGATTACACTAAGAGAACAACTCATTTGTCTAAACTCTTAAATAATGAAAATGACTAACTTGACATGTGTAGGGATAGTTAAAGAAAAAACATAACCTGAAGTAGGATAACTAATATGAACTAATTAAACTTCCCTATCAAGTTGTGAAAAGGTAACTGGAATATTGGGACAATCACACAAGAATGGTTAGGACATGTCGCGAGCATTTCCTGACCAGAAATATTATGAGGCATAAACATCTGCCTACTCTGCAATAAACACATATAGTACGAACCTAATTGAGCAGCAGTGATCAGTTGCTGAGCAACAATCTCGAACCCACGTATTCACTAAAGCTGAGTATTGACAGATTCATTGACAGAAAATTCAGAAGAATAAATAAGAAGAAATAAGAAGGACGCCGGCCATCCTTACCTACTTCAAAATTCCAAACTAATTCCAGAACCATCCTGTATATGGAATCAGGACATAAATTATTGTAGAGTATTTAAGATTTTCGTGACAAGTGAGAATAAAGCAGACCAAAGATAAAAAAAAATCACAACATCTTTCCAAATTGGCAAATATTGAACAAATATATCAAAACAAATACTAAGGAATCAAATATCAAAGATATAACACACAATATATGATCCAGTAGTGTAACAACATAGTTCCATAGTTCCTTATCAGTAATAGGATTAACTATAAGTATAAATCTAAATATGTAAATATATACTAAACAACCCTCGTATCATATGAGGTTAAAAGGAGTAATTCTCCTGGGAAGATTAGTACTTAAGAATATTAATTCATTATAAAGTGCATCATTTATAATACAAAAAAAAAACGGATAAGTCATACATACTAATTATCTAATAAGTTATAGAAGTCATTAACCAATGCCAAAAGATACAAAAAATAGCGGTGTACCTACGTTATCTGGTGATTAAGAAATTCTTAGACTAAGATGCAAAATATAATCAAAATAAGCTAAAGACAAACAGAGAAAGAGATTAGCTTAAACGAAAGTGTTAAGTTAGTCTTCTTCTGAGGATGAAGAACTAACCTCTTCGATGGTGTTATCAGGCAGTAAATCCTTTACATGAAATTGACCAATTCGTTTGTTGGACGAATTGTCCCTTAATTCATATACCAACGGAGATATTACCCTTACAACCGTACACGGAATGTATTTCTGGCAAAATTTTGCCGAAATAGCATCACCTTTACTTGATTTTACAAAGTTTCTCTTTAAAACTCTATCGCCAACAAAGAATCGCAAATCTCTCTTCCTCAAATTGTATTGACTTTTGTTCCGGAGGTAAGAAGTTTTTAACTTCTTCCTGATATCAGCAAAAATTGGAGGTAGAGTCTGAAGGTCATCTAGACGATGAAGTCTCTCGGATATTTGAGGGAGATTTGCGGAATTTTCAGAAATTAACCCAAAATAGTCACCAGATAAAGCAATGTTTCTGCCAAAATTCAAGTATGATGGGGAGCACTGTGTCACTTCATGGACAGAAGTCCTTATGGCTTGAGCTATGGAGTGAATATATTGATCCCAAGCTCTGTGATCTGGGAAAGTGTATGATCTCAAGGCTGTGACAATACTTCGATTCACTCTCTCAGTATGGTTTGCTTGCGGATGGTACGCAGCATTATAAAAGATCTTCTGAACCTTGTATTTGGTTAGAAGGTCTTTAAAAGCTTTAGACACAAACTGTGGACCATTGTCACAGAAACAATTTGAGGATATGGTCCAATGAGATCCAACGAGATCATTTGCCAAGGAAAATCAATGTTCCTGAAGGAACCCATGAGTCCAGCTTGTGGTAAATTACTTGGTTTACAAGTAGCACAAACCATGCACTTAGCAATATGCTTTTTACAGATTTGCGCAGGCCGGGCCAATAATATAACTCTGCAATACGGTGATACGTTTTATAAAAGCCAAAATGACCAGCAGTAACCTCATCGTGAAACATATGCAAAATGTTTTCCCGATTTGGCGTAGGTACGACTATTTTCCAGGTCGGACATATTAGATAATGTCTCTACCGGACCTAAAATGTGTTTGTACAGCACATTGTTCTCTACCTTAAAATCAGGATACTTTTGTGGGTCTTGAGTAACCCTATCAATCATATTCTGATACCACGCGTCAGGAGTTAAAGAGGACAGATCTAAGACGTTAATGTCATGGACACGGGAAAGAGCATCTGCAACTACTACCCCGTTTGCCTTTCTATGGATAATCTTATAGGAATAGGCAGCCAGTTTACAGATCCATCGGGAAAGTCTCTGTGAAGGGTTTTTCATGCTATGAAGCCATACTAAAGAACTGTGGTCTGTAATGATAGTGAAATTACGACCTTCCAAATAATAACGAAATGCCTCTAACCCATGGATAATAGCTAAGAGTTCTTTCTCCGTAGTGGAATAGTTCTTCTGTGCCTTATTCAACTTCTTGCTCGTATAAGCGATGGGGTGTTCAGAGCCATCTTTCAACTGAAATAACACGCCACCAGAAGCAGTATTAGAGCAATCAGTCATTAAATAAAAATGCTCATTAAAATTAGGTGACATCATGACTGGAGCGCTCGTTAAAGCATCTTTAACACGCCTAAAAGCTTCATCTGCCTCAGGAGTCCAAGTAATAGTTTGTCCCTTTTTCCTGTTCTTTAGAAGATCAGTAAGAGGTGACAACAAGGTAGAGTAAGATGGTACAAACCGACGATAATAACCACACATTCCTAATATCCTACGGACTTGGGTTGTGGTCTTAGGTATAGGAAAATTCTTAATGGCAACAATTTTATCAGGATCAGTCCTTAGACCCTGATTATCAACAACATAACCCAAAAACTTAAGACTAGGACGGCAAAACTGACACTTATCTAAATTAATCGTTAGATTAGCTTCCTTAAGGCGTAAAAACAACTTATCTAAAATTTCCATATGAAGGGAAAAATCAGGAGTAACAACTAAAATATCATCCAGATAATAGAAAACATAGGGCTCTAACTGAGGACCAATGACTAAATCCATCAGACGACACATTGTCTGGGGAGCAGAAACAAGACCAAAAGGCATAGTGACAAATTGAAATAGTCCTTTGCCACTGACGGCAAAAGCAGTATACTTCTTGCTCTCTTCACTCAATGGGATCTGTAAGAAGGCCTTAGACAAATCAATAGAAGAGATGTATTTGGCATTCTGAAGTTTGCTCAAAATCACATCTATTCTGGGGATAGGATAAGCATCCCGGTTAGTGGTAATACTGTTCAATTTCCGACCATCAAAGCAGATCCTAAAGGATCCATCCTTCTTTTTCGTTAACCATAGAGGGCTACAGTAAGACGAGGTAGAAGGTTCTATGATGTTTAACGAGAGCATCGAATCGACTTCTGTTTCTAAGTCAGCCTGCCATGCTTGAGGTATGGGATACTGATAAAGTCTAAAAGGAGTGGGATTTCCCACCTCAATAGTGTGAGATATTAAAGACGTACGACCTAGTTTGTCTTTGGAAGAAAGAGTAGTAAATTTAGAGATCATGTTCTCTAATTGCCTTTGTTCAGAACTAGATAGACTAGAAAAATCATGAATAGCACTCAGAGTAGCTAAATTAAATTCAGAAATTGAAAACGAAAAATCAGAACAACTTAACGTGCTATTGAAAGCATTGAAAAAGTCCATGCCTAAAATTATAGAATTCTGTACAGAAGGAATAACATAAAATGTGATTTCTCTACATATATTTGCAACAGTGATTTCAGTTTGAAGTTTGCCTGTAATAGACTGAACTGTACCATCTGCAGTAGATACCTGCAAAGATGAAATGGGCATAATGGAAGAAGTTGCATTTTTCAATAGATGTAACGAATGTGCACCTATCAATGAAATATTAGAGCCGCTATCTAACAACGCTAAGCATGCTTGTCCTAAAATCTTAATGGGTAAATAAGGCCTATTATCATTAACCTTCCTAACTAGTAAAGAATTTAAATCTAAATCTAAAGTATTTGATTGGTTATAAATATTATATGGTACAACCATAGACATATCATCATCATCAACAAACCTAGAAGTTGATACTGATAATGGAACTATTTCACTACTGTAATCATTAGAATTGTGTTTAACGCTACTGGGTAAAGAAGAATTGGTAGTTGACCATCTGTGATCACTTAAAACAGGCGGATTCAACGTTTCATGATTTGTAGTTAATTTCGGGACTGATTTTGTCTTGTGGTGTGCTTTGCTTTTTTGAAAGTTACCCCTTTCCCTTTCCGACTCGGAGATGGGTTTGGGTTGCTGGATGTGCTTGGACCAGCGGTCTCGTTTGAAGTTTGGGTTTGATTCCCTGATTGGATGGTGGACGGAGAAACGCTCAGGGGACGGACCTCCGACAATTCGTTTCCCGAACACTTAAAACAATTTCTCTTTAGAGTGTTTTCCCTACCACAACCATGGCAGAAAATACGAGTGCGAGGGATCGAACATTCAACAAACGAATGACCAGACTGACGACAATTCCAGCAGACGATAGAACTTACAACTGACACATTACATTCAGGGCCCTTATTGTGCCAAGAACGATGACTAAAAGAGTTTGGCTGAGAAGAAAAATTAGAAGAAGGTCGAGATGTGGATGAAGACTGAGAGGACCAGGATAACGTTTCCTCTAAACGTTTACACTTTACAGTAAGGTCATCAATAGTTTGGATGTCCATACGAGCTAGCTGTTGATGGTAAAAAGGTAACAGACATTTAAGAATAATTTTTATCTTAGCAGAATCTGATAAAGAAGTCTCCAAACGGCTACACATGCCCAAAATAGTGTTAATGAACATGGTGACAGATTCTCCAGGTTTCTGCTTATGGTTTTTGATTTGGTCCAATAGATCATCCTGGAATGAGTAAGGAAGAAAATCTGACTTCAACTTGTGTACCAGATCAGACCAACAAGAAAAATTACCTCTATTATTCATGAACCATGTAAAAGCTGTACCGGTGAACAGTTCAGCAGAAGCAGCAAACAAATCCTCTTCAGAGACACCTCTAGAAACACGAAGACATTTAACCCTCTCTATAAATGACATCACATCAGTGTGCTGTTTTTCACCAGAAAATGAAACACCCCATTTGTGTACTTGCACAGGTTTGGAGTATGCGAAGCTAGGAACTACATTGACTGGAGCATTAGGAGTAGATGTAACAATGTAATTAACTCTAGAATCAAGTTCACCCTCCAATGTAAGTATTCTCAGAGAAACAGTCTTTTTAAAAGATTCCTGCTCTTCAGTAGTGCAATGTAACAAATGTACGCGGCCAGAAATATGAGCTAAACGAGAAGTTAGTCGCGCATACAAGTTATCTTGTACAGTTCCCCTGAAATCTCCTATTCTCGTCGACAAATCATCTAAGGTTTCGGATATTCCTTTCTGTTGGTCATCGAAAGGGATGTGTGTAGCAGAAATCTGAGTAAAACTCCTGTTGTCCTGTTTCTGCTTTAAATCTCCACGCAAAAGCTTGCGTTTGTCTTCAACCTTTGCCGACTCTGCAGGCGTTATACCCCTAACATTCAATTCGTAATCCAATTCGTTTACCAAAAGATGCTCAACTTTGAAAGCACACATGATGAGAGGAAAAATATGGACAAAGTGATACCAAGATCAGAAATATGAAATACTAATTATTAATTATACTTAAGTTGTAAAAAAAAAATGTGGACAAATTATTAGCAACACACCACCAAGATCAAAATAGCCAGCAAAGATAATATATATAAAATCAAATAAATACCTTAGTTATCTTACTAAAATACTCAAAATAATTTCTAGTTATAGGTAAATTATAACTATTCTAAACCAAATATTAATATATATGCAACAATTAATAGTACCTATAAGTATAATACTGTTGGCTGTAGGAATAAAAGTTTATATAATATACGATATAAGTATGTGTAGGTAAGTAAGTAAATATAAGTTCTCAATAAAAATACAAAATTCAACCTAGAATGTAAGTTGTACTACTATAACCTATCACTGAGGTCTCAAAATATTAATAACTAATAAATCTAATAAATAAAACTAATAAATCAATACAGCAGTATAATTATACCTGTTTAGTATTAATAAAAAATTTAAAGATAGAATAAATCAGCAATAATATGAGTAAAAAAGAAAAAGCAAAAATACAAAAACTCAAGTAAGAAAAAAAAAGAAATCAGCTAAAAGCTACTGTCTTAAAACCAAAAACTTGGAAAAGGCACCGCGTTGGGACGCCGATGTTGCAAAATACTGGGGTGTGTAGGAGGAGAGAGGTATAAGAAGAGTGGTCTATATATATGGGATAAAATAGATAACAATTAAGTAAAGAAGTATAAAAAAAATATTGAACGGAATGTGGCTAGGCTAGCAATGTAGGCAAGAGAATGACCACTAGAAACTCAAGGATGGATACGGCCAATTTGCATGCCTTTTAAAGACAGTAAATCAGGAAAATATGTATGATAGATAGAAAAGAAGATAAGAAAAATGAATAGATATAATGAAAATTAACAAAGAAAACAAATTGAGGGCGCCAGAAGAGGGATACTACTCTAAAAAGAGTAACGGTCACTCTTCCAGGTATCGTATACTGCTAATATTAATTAAAGTTGATGTAATAAACAAAAATGCTGTAAATGTAAAAAGGTAAGGAAATATTAATAAAAAAAATTATATGCAAAACAAATTCAAGTTTATTAAATATAACTTCTTAGATTCTGACAATCTCTAAGTTACCAAAAAGTATATGAAAATTTCACAATATAATATTTAAAAAAAAAAGAAATGTTGAAAACAACTATAATAAAAAGTTGAAAACTACACAGAATAACTCTGATATAGAGTGTACAACCTACATCTAGGTTAAAACAACCTTAAACAAAATAATGCTAACGTTGGAAGAACGTATAGCCAAGTAAATATATCAAACTTACCTACAATATGACCAACAATATTGTTAAACACCTCTAAATTCAAATATAATAAATAAGTAATATATATAAATGGGAACAAGCCAAATTAAACAATTGAAACGGTATATTATCCTGAAGGGATAATAACTGGAGTTAATAACGCAAGATGAAATATAAAAAATTAGTTAAGTAGACAAATAATGAAATAATTAAAGTTAATAATGAAATAATTAAAGTTAATAAAGAAATAAATGGTTAATACAAAAAACAATGGAAGATAATCTCTGGGTAGAATTTGAGCTCAAACTTACCGATACCTTACACCAAGGGGAGTTATATTAATTAATATATATATATATATATATATATATATGTTATAAAAAAAAAACTAGAACTGGTGAAACAAGATATATATATATAGTTCTGAATCAAAAACCAACTGTCCTCCTACAGCTGTCTGGAAGGATACTCCCGAATGGTTTCGGTGTCCCAGCGAAGTCCTCCTTGAGGTCCGAAATTAGCACGGAGCTGGTGCTAATTGGCTTAGTTCGATGATGACTGTCCTGCCCTACCTCTAGGTGCAGGCTGGAGAAAAAATGAGGGTGGAGTAGATAATACTCCCTGTGGCTTGTCCCAATGACCCTGATTCTAATAGAGTTGAAGTGGTACTCTCCCTCGGATGTTCTGAGGGAAATTTATAATTCCATGGTAGGTGGCTGAAAACAATTCCCCGTTACTTCTAATCTCAACATTGATAAAAAGAAATCAAAGAAGAAGTGAGGAAAGTTTCTTTCAGCATAAGAAACCGGAGCAAAAAGATAATTATGGTAGATAAAAAAACCCATCCAATCGGATGTAGCGTGACCTTGCTTCACATAGAGTAAAGATATAATGGCCTTGGACAAAATACTATATTAAAATATGAAATAATGAATCTGAATAATAGGATATAGATAAAATACTCTAATGTTTATAATATAAAAAATTATTATTTACCAGATAGCTACTTAATTCCGTGCTAGAAATCTCACTTCAACTTCCCGAGTTTGCGAAAACACCGTCAATTAAATTTTTATGGTTATACTTAGTTAACTTCTTGAAGTGAAGGAAATTCTATGCATTAATTGGATTTTCTTTCGCTAACTGCCACTTGTACCACTCCAAACTCTCGATCAAAAGTGAATTTTAATTCACAGTTAATTAACCAAGAAGAGCCATTTTTCCACTTCCCCTCATCTCCTGTCATTTTTTTGGTTCGCAATGGTACCAAATTAGATCAGAGTGACAACTTAAATTATTAAAAATACACACTTAATGGGCAAATGAACACTTAAAGTTAGGCAACCCATACTACATCTCTAAAATTATTTTCATATAAATTGTTTATTATTTAAATACAAATTGTAATAAAAATAACGACTGTTACAATTCTACCACTTGATTTTGGATGGTTAGGTGTTCGCTGGGAACCAAATTTGTCATAAATTTAGTCTTACTGATGTTCATTTTTAGAACTATTGTTGAAGATACGTTTTCTAATTCTTGTAGCATTTGTTGTGCTTCACGCATATCTTCGGTAAAAAGTACTATATCGTCGGCAAAACGCAGATGATTGAGGATTTCCCTGTCTATTTGTATTCCTCTATTTTCTCACTTTAGCATTTTAAAGGCGTATTCGAGGACCGTTATAAATAATTTAGGTGATAGAGTGTCACCCTTTCTCACACCTCGCTTTGTATGAACTTCCCTGGTGGTATCATGTAGTTTTACACGCATTGTGGCATTTTGGTACAATGTTTGTGCTAATTTTTTAAGTCGGTAATCTATTCTACTATTATTGTTCAAAGCAGTTATAATGCTGTCTTATTATACGGTATCGAAGGCTTTGTAAAAGTCTACTAACATAAGTACCAGTGATCTGTTATATTCTAGCGACCTTTCTATTAAGGTTTTTACCGTTTATAGGTGATAGTTTTGTCCGAATTTTGAACGGAAGCCAGCTTGTACTCGGGGCTGGTAGAAATCAAACTTTTTTTCTAGTCTTGTCGTAATTATTCGGGTAAACATTTTATAGATGTGGTTTAATAAGCTGATTGGTCTACAGCATTATTCCATGTGTCCGGTATGCAACAATCTGTTAGACAAAGGTAAAACAAAATTTTTGTTTGGTTAAAAAGGGCACGTCCGCCCATCTTTATAGCTCTATTACGACTCCATCTTCTCCTGGTGCTCTGTTTTTCATCTTTTTTATTGCGTCTTGGATTTCGCATAATGTGATCTCTGGCATGAGCTCTGAACCCTGGTTGATGATTTTGCGTGATGCGACGGCTTCCAATTTCGTTTGGTATTCTCTTTGACTTGTGTATAGTTCTTGATAAAGTCTTCAACTATGTGTAGTAGTTCTTCTCTATTTGATATGGAGACTTCTTCTTTGTTCTTTAGTTTATATATTTCACATTTTCCATTGTTTAGCCGTCTTCTCAGGACTTTAAGAGAAGAAGAAGAGAAGAGAGGCCTTGGAACAAGAGAGGCGTTGTTTGCACTGAACGTTATGTCTCAAAGATGTCTTGACATAAATCAAGATGTATTCATGTGTTTCATAGATTACAACAAGGCCTTTGATAAAGTGCGGCATGATCACCTAATCAGACTCCTGACAGAAAAGAATTTAGATAAACGAGACATCCGACTAATAGCAAATATGTACTACAATCAGAAAGCAGTAGTGAGAGTAGAGAATAATACCACTGAAGAAATCGAAATAAAGCGAGGTGTGAGACAAGGGTTTATACTGTCACCAACCCTGTTTAATCTCTATTCCGAAGACGTAATGAATAGAACACTCTCTGAGCAATCCGTAGGTATTAAAATAAATGGTGTTAAATTAAACAATCTGAGATTTGCCGACGACACCGTTCTGATCGCAGAAACACTTGAAGAGCTACAGACATTGGTGAATAAGATAGCAGACTACAGCGAAGAATATGGACTATCTATGAACATAAGGAAAACTAAAGTTATGGTAATATCGAAATCAACACAAAATGTCCAAAATTTATATTTACACAATGAAATTATCGATCGAGTTAGCAAATACAAATATTTAGGCACTTTTATAAATGAAGACAACGATAGCTCAGCAGAAATCAAAATAAGAATAGAAAAAGCCAGATCCATATTCACTAAAATGAAGAGAGTGTTCTGCGAAAGAGATTTGAGCCTTGAAATGAAACTTCGCCTGATGAGATGTTACGTACTTTCTGTGCTGTTCTACGGAATGGAGTCATGGACGTTGAAAAAGATTGATACCAAAAAATTAGAGGCATTTGAACTGTGGATGTATCGCAGAATCCTGAGAATATCATGGACCGAGAGAGTCACAAATGTCGAGGTCTTGAGAAGAATGAATAAAGAAAAGGAAGTCATATTTACGATCAAAAAACGAAAACTGCAATACTTGGGACACATTACAAGAGGCGAAAGATATGAACTGCTTCGAATAATTATGCAAGGGAAAATAGCAGGAAAAAGGTCCATAGGAAGAAGACGAAACTCCTGGCTAAAGAATCTACGGAAATGGTATAGCTGTAGCAGCAACGAATTGTTTCGGTCAGCAGTTTCGAAAATACGTATAGCCCTGATGATCGCCAACCTTCGGAACGAAGATGGCACTTGAAGAAGAAGAAGGACTTTAAGACTTTTATTCTCTTCTATAGTTCGGTGAACTTTTTCAGTCTTAAATATTCTTAAATCATTCCTTATAGCATTTCATACTTCTTTATTTATTTTTCGTAATTTTTCTTCGTCAATACTTTCGTTTTCTTTGATTTCTCTTCTATACGAGAGGCTTTTGAGCCTCTCGAATAGCTTCTACGATATTTTCGTTTCGCTTATATATATATATATATATATATATATATATATATATATATATATATATATATATATATATATATATCATAACACTGGCAGTCTTCAGCATGCAGCAAAAGACAGACGTCTAGCCTGGCGATAATTCGCCAACGCACTATAGGTGTACGGCACTATAAGAAGAAGAGAAGATCGCTGCCTGTGGTAAAGCTATTAAGCACTGTGACATCGTTGAATATATGTTTTTTGTAACTGATCGTGTAGTCTATCTCGTTTCTGATCTGGCCATTTTGGCTTTTTCACGTCGATCTTCTGTGGTCTTTTTAGAGAAGAAACGATTCATATGTTATAGAATTAGTTGTAATAGAAATTTTAGTAGTGTTTGTCCACGCTTGTCACACGTTCTGCCTTTGAATCCAAATTTACCTAGTGCTGTTTCCTGTTCATCCTGCTTTAGACCGATTTTTGCGTTAAAGTCGCCGCATATAATGGTGTAGTGTGTTGTTGTTTCTTTCGGTGCCGTTAAGATATCATCGTAGAATTCTTCAATTTGCTCATCCGGATAGTCCGTTGTTGGAGCATATAATTGAATAATCTTCATTTTGTACCTTCGGTTTAGTTTTACGATTAAACAGACTACTCTTATGGATATGCTTCTTGTAATTACTGTTTCCTGCAAGTCTTTTGTGTATAAAGAAACCGACTCCCCCCATTAATTCGGTTTCACAGCCTATACTGTAAAATATATGCCCTGATTTTAGTGTTGTCAAGTTTACTCTATGTCACCTTACTTCTCGATTTCCATTTCGGTGACTTTTTCTTCAGATGACAATATTCTGGCATAATAGGTACAGATAAAGAGTGTTAAAGGTTTTTTCGTCTTTCGCGTCGTCAGTTCTGGTTTTTTTTTAAATCTGTAGGAATATTTTATAAAATTTAATTTTGTATTCCATAACACCGCTATTATAATAACCATTATGATGGATGTGGTTGTATTTTATAAATCTTCTTCTTCTCATGGCGCCGTCTTCTTTCGAAGGTTGGCGATCCAAATGGCAATTGTAGTTTTGGAAACTGCTGCGCGAAAGATTTCTACGGATGAGCGGTCGAAATATCTCCTTAGGTAATTCACCACGAGTTCTGGCGTCTTCCTACTGATCTTTTGCCCTGTACTTTTCCTTCAAGTATAACTTGAAGTAATTCATATCTTTCGCCTCTCAATACATGACCCAAGTATTGCATTTTCCCCTCTTTGAGGAATGCTAAATAAAAAGAAGTAACTACACGCAAAAAGGTCTTAAGAAAAAGTCCCATAAATAATTATAGAGTAATAAGCGAATACATGTCATATTTACTAAATACTTGTTTTGATTTTGAGTAATTCTTAAATTACTGGGAATTGTAATAAACAAAAACATATAATCATATACCTACCTACTGAGTTAACATTTTTATGAATATATATGGAACCCACTCCTAGAAGATCTACAGTATCAACTTAAGTTTTACAAAATGAAATGTCATATTTTAATTTAAAAATGTTAAAACTAGTTTTATTGTCATAAAATATAATTTTATAATTTATTTAAATAATAGAACTGACACCGAAACTAAACAATTATCGAAGCCGTCAAAATTGAATGTCATGATTCTGGTGGTCAATTTATTATACACATATATCACGATTAACATGTCATAATAGTCTCATTATGTTAAATGCTATTAATTAAATAGACCAATTCCCTTTGATGGCAAAATACATGGATCAACACCCATCCACGCGGTTGTATTTAATACTCAAACAAGAGTTGAACAGTCAGCGGACAAGCCGATGATCGTTATATTCCATGTTGACGTTTCGCGTGGGATATTACCGGTTACAAGCATAAACATTAAATACCTATGTACATTTCAATGTTAATATGAATTTAAATTTAGCTTCTCCGGTATATAATAAATTTTACGATCCTCCGCTGATGTTCTACTTAACATATAAAACTTTTATTAAGGCAATATTTACGTGTACAGGGTTTAGAGTTAAGATAATATAGTCCCCTAAAAAGTATCCGGAAGTTTAGGTTTTTTCGTATTTTTTATGTATTCCATTTTTGTTAAACTATAAGACAAAAGTAATGCATAAAGTAGGTTGTGCCGATGTAGATTATGGCCATAATCACAACACCATCTGTCAATGTACATGTACATCTGGCATACATACATAATTATATGCCTGTACATTGTCTGTCATTGTCTGTAGAAGTATGTACATAAAGATTTAATATTGATATTTCTTTGGAATAATACAGATAAAAGTAATATTTTTAACGTAACTGCCATCTTTTGACAAGTACAAATACTAGATAACTAATTTCTACAAGTGTCATTTCTACCCTTTTTTTTTACTCCAAATCGCTGTCGACCGTTATATCCTAAGATGCGACTGCACGACCACTACGTTCATAACGTACCTACTTAATCAAACTAACATTTTTACATAAATATAATATTTAAAATTAAGAGGATACAATGATAATAGGATGCCAGTCAAATCGATTTTTATACCACACTAAAGCTAATTTTTTTCTTTGCATCTGCTGATTTAGTCATGTCATGATCATTCATTTAGTTTTTTTCAAATTCATCTTTATTCAGTATTTATGACAGCATTCATTAAGTCGTTGCATTACATTCTGTAAATCATTGTTGTTATACGTCAATATTACTGTATCGTCTGCAAAACGCAAGTTATTCTAAACTTCTCCATTAATAGATATATCTTCCATTGAATCTGAGAGCGTTTCTTTAAACACTGCTTCACTGTAGACATTGAAAAGTAGTGGTGACAACACGCAACTCTGGCCGACTACTCTCTGTATTTTGATATCTCGGATGTTCTGGTTGTGGGAAGGTTCTTGCCTTGTCAGTTAGATTCCAATATAGATCAAATATAATTTTGATATTACGACTGTCAATATTTTTGCTTTTTAAAATATCTACAAGCTTTTTATGTTAAACCCTATCAAATGCCTTTTCAAAATAAATTTATCTTAGAGATCTATTTTAGAGAATTTATCTTAAAGATATGCCTTTTCAAAAGCATATCTTCTGCCCATACCACTTCTAAATCCAAATTGTGTCTCACTAATTTTATATTCAAGAGTTTTCACAATTCTGCTGGGTATTATTTTCAAAAACGTTTTAACTGTGTGTGGTATTATCCCTAACATATTGCAATTCATATAAAGAACAAGTTTAAAGAAACGTGTAACACATTTCGCATTTGTTTATATAAAATATGTTTTTAATAAATCAAATTGAGGACATACACAAGAAACAGCCTCGGTCGGAATGTGCGAGGCATCAGAATCGGGGAGCGCGACCTTGTTGTTGTCGTAGGCTGATAAAACAAACTTAACCCACTTATGAACGACTGCTTATATAGCAAGGAGTATTATAAAAGAGACAACAATTATTATCCCGGGAATCAGAACAAAATTAACGTCAAGATGACAAGTCGATATACCACGTATTGGTAATAATGAAGTAGTCTCAGAACAACGTCAACGAAGTACTAATTACATTTAGGATAAGTAATAACCACGTTATTTACCATATGGCGATTCTGAATTTTTAAAAACCAGGAGTCTTTATCCAAAGAAGCCTAGAATGGGAGGAAAATCAACCAAGGAAGAGCTAAAAGAGAATGGAGTCGTCAACAGCAACTTCATAGTCAAAACCGAAGATGTCAGGCCAAGCGAAAAAATAAAGATACTATTATACGCTATTACGACAGTCCTGATACTGAAGTTACTATGGTCACAATGAAAGGCTCATAAGAGCAATATGGAAGCGAAGTATACATCGGGACATAGCAGTAAGGTCGACAACAAATTTAGACGTTTAAGTGGTGAGTCTGCATATTATCTATTTTTATTGCACTTCCTTACACGCATAATAATAAACTACTAAATAACGTACTAAACCGATGGACGGAATATTTTAACCAGATACTTAATATAAAGGAAGAAGAACAAAACCCGGAAGACAAAAGCTGTGAGGTAAGCGAAGCATATGAGAAGGAGGGGGATCCACCAACGATCCTGGAAGTTAAAGACGCTGTAAACAAACTAGCCAGAAACAAATCACCCAGAATAGATAATCTGCCAGCAGAATTATATAAAGAAGGTAGCCACGATATCATAATAGCGCTACAGCAGCTTATAAAAGAAATATGGATATAGAAGTCCCTTCCCAGTGATTGCAATATTGGAATACTCTGCACCACACATAAAAAGAGAGATATCTCTGAATGCTCTAACCATCGAGGAATTACGCTCCTAAATATTCTCCATTATACTATGCCATCGTATGGCACCATATTCAGAGCGAATAATAGGACAATACCAGGCTGGTTTCAGAGGTGGTAAATCAACAATTCATCATATTTCAACATTGAGACCAATTCTAGAGTAAACACTGGAATACGGTGTAGACACGCACCACATATTTATAGACTACAAAGCAGCCTACGACTCTGTAAATAGAATAGAATTATTTAGAGCGATGCTAGACCTAGGAGTACCAAATCAGTTGGTAAGTCTAACCAAACTAACCCTTGAAAAAGTTGAATGCAGAGTACGAATCCAGGGGGAATTCTAAACCTTTTAAAACAAATAACGGGCTACGTCATTGAGACCCACTCTCTTGTATACTATTCAGTCTAGCTCTGGAAAAAGTAATACGTACGTCACAAATCACAACTACCGGTTTAATATATAACAAATCTGTGCAAATCCTAGCATATGCTTGTCGTCTCCGGTGTAAACGTATGAAAAAGTGTTTGCATCTTGGTGCAAGTTTCCACGTTTATTAATTTTTCTAACTATTGCGCAATATGTTGCAATATTGCGTAGTTAGCCGGTACGCTCTTATTGTGGCATTGTCTTGAAAAAGACAATGCCTTTATGGTTTATTTACTTGGTGGAAATAAAACACAGGTTTTCTAAGAAGAAAAAAACTCAGCTTCAGAGTCTTAGAAAATTTGAAGAGCCCTTCGAGCAAAGTGCTCTAGGGAGCTACCCTAGACGGGTAAAACCATACTGACTATACTGTACTGACTTGAGATCCGAAAATGTCCCATATTTAAAGATAAATTAACTTTTATATGAAACTTTTTCATTTCTCAACCAATTAAATTTAATTATAAGGTCCAGAAGGAAGGGCGATGCACATCGAGGTGCGTGATTGGTGGCACCTGATGACATGCTTGTCATCCTGGTGCCTTAGTCGTGGACTAATACGCACCCTGATGCGCATCGCCCTGCCTTTAAATATCCTTTTATATTTCTATTGGTCGAGAGATCCGAAAATGCCATATAAATATTAAAATACTTTTAAATATGCGCATTCTTCGGATCTTGGCATCAGTCGATAGACCACGGCCTTACCTAGAGCACGTACGCTCTAGGAGGTCGCCGGTCGGGGCTCTGCTCCATTTGCTACCGCAAAAACCATTAAGACTCTGTAGATAGTCTTCTTCACACATCAGAAGTTGTTTTATTTCCAACGATGGTTTACCTAATTACTCTTCTAAGGAGTCTTTATCAAGACTTGGAAAAAATCCACAATATCCGAAAGTTAATATGGATAAATGCTTAGGGGTACTTCATACATTATACATGAAGCCCCTAAGTAGAGCGTACAGCAAAGTGGATAATTTCATAGGTCCACTCTTGCTGCGACGACATTCTGATGATATCAATATTGTTGGGAGAACGGAAAACGCAGCACGAGTGGCATACGTAGCACTAAAGGAAGCGGCTACAAAAATGGATTTAATAATAAACACCAATAAAACAAAATACATGAAAATAGGTACGCAACCACAAATACTACGGCCACTTGTTATATAAAATGACATAATCGAAGCAGTTAACGAATATGTATACCTGGGAACGCTCGTCAATACTGAAAATGACACTATCGCAAAGATAAACCGCAGAATTTGCACGGTTAATAGATGCTATTTTGGGCTTAATCTCCTTTTTAAATCTACAGTTACATCAAGAAATACAAAAGTAAAACTCTACAAAATAATAATACGCCCAGTCCTAACATATGGTTCAGAAACCTGGACTTTAACAAAAAGCAATGAAAACATGTTAGGATGTTTCGAAAGAAAAATACTAAGGCGAATCTATGGAGCAGTAAATGAAAATGGTGTCTGGAGAAGACGATACAACTTCGAACTCTATAGAATATACCAGGAACCAGATATCGAAAAACACATTAAGATAGGACGTCTGAGGTGGGTAGGCCATGTAATGCGGATGGAGCAAACCGACCCAGCTAGAAAAACGCTCCTTGATAGACCTATTGGTTAAAGAAGAAGAAGAAGGAGACCCAGAACAAGATTCCTAGATAACATAGATCAAGATAGGAGAAATATGGAAATACGTGCTTGGCGGAGGAAGGCGATGGAAGGGACGACTGGACAAAAATTCGTGGGGAGGCTAGGACCCACACAGGGTTGTAAAGCCAAAGTGATGATAATAATTTATTGATTATTATTTTTATGACTTTTGATAATAATTTTGCTAATATTTTTGTATGGATAATTTTTAATTTATTAACCTGTTGCATAATGAAATTTTATTGTAAAATGTAGAGCATTAAATTTAAAAATCGACGAGTTTTAGATTTTTTTAAAAATGCTTTTCATTTAGGAAATATCGAATTTATTCCATACTGTACGGACACACTGTATGATAAAACACATTGAAACTGATTGCAAATTGAATTAAAATTATATATTGGTATCTCTTAAAGTGAAATACTTTGTAAAAATTTTTAAATAGCCATGAAACATTAAATTTTATAAAAACATGTCTATGTGAAAAAATGGCCACATAACCTCAAAAATATGCCATAGTATTATAAGAACACCTTAAGTAAAGTAATGTTATTTTAAAATAACTGTGTTTGTGTATTCAATGTATTGTGATGTCCTTATATTTGAACAATTTAAAAAAGTTTTGTTACTCCAATAACAATTTGACAGGGACAAGTACAACTTAAAAAAATAACTTAAATTCATAATTTTCATCTTCTTCCTTCAGTACCCTGTCCGATTGTCGAACGTTGGGGATCATATTGGCAATAATAACTTTGTTTACGGCGTCTCTAAATAAATTAGCGGTGGTCTCTTGATACCATCCTCGGAGATTTCGGAGACAGGATGTTCTTCTTTGGCCTAGGCCTCCCCTTCCGGCGATCTTACCCTGTATTATGAGGTGTAGAAGGTTATATCGCTCTGGATGTCTCATTACATGACCGAAATATTATAACTTTCGAATTTTTATGGTTTTTGTTATTTCTGTGCTTTTTCATTCGATGTAAAACTATTTCATTTCTTATTCGATCAACCCAACTTATCCGCAATACTCGTCGATAAATCCACATCTCAAAGGCCTCTAATTTTTTCATTAATGTCTCTGTAAGGGTCCAGCTCTCCATACCATACAGCAATGTAGCAGCGTATTAATCTAATTTTAAGGTTTAACGTAATATCTCTATTAATTAGAATTTTCTTTAGTTTAAAGAAGACGACTCTGGCTTTTTTAATGCATATTCTTATTTATTTATTTATATCCCAGTTATCGTCAAAGTTTGCTCCCAAATAGGTAATATTAAGGACTCTTTTTAACTATTCCATACGCTCTGATGTTCGTTGGTTGTAACTCCGTTTTGTTGACAACCATAAGAAGAAGTATTAAGTTTTAGCCCATATTCATCACATGCTTTGGTTACCCTGTTTATAAGTCGTTGCAGGTCTTCTGCATATCTGACATTGTTGACATTAATTTCGTTGATTTTAATGCCTGTGTCTTTAACTAAGGCTTCTTTGAAAATAAATTCGGAGTAGATATTAAAAAGTAGATGCGATAGAATACATCCTTGCCTCACTCCACGTCGTATTTCCACGACGTGTTGTGTCCAACTCGTATGTTTGCACATTGATGCCAATACATATTTTTGATAATACGGAGGTATCGGTAATGACTAACATGACTAACAAGAGTTAGTGCCTTCTTCTCCGGAATAGTACACATCGTGGTTGTCTATTCTGCTATGCTATCGTGGTGTTTTGTATATTACCAGCCTCATAGAGACTTCTCACATTACATGTGCCTATTCTGATACCTGATTTTATTCTTATTTTTTCCATTATCACAGAGATTTTGTTGGTTAACAGTCTGGGAAGCCCAGTGTGCTGGTCTTCTCCTGCCGGATCTTGGTGTCCGAGGAACATGATCAGTATACCTTTTCTTATATAATAGTGCCATTATGATTGAACTAGGGAATACTCGCCAAAACTTTTCAACCTAGCCCTAGAAGACGTCTTCAAAACTACAAATTGGTCAACCTATGGTATTAACGTTAATGGCAACAAGTTAAACCACCTCAGATTCGCTGAAGACATAGTGATTATAGCGAGCACATTCAAGGAACTGCAAATTATGATAAGGGGAACTAGCAGCCAGCTCCCAATACGTCGGTCTAAAAATGAATATGAAAAAAAAACAAAAATAATAACAAACACAGACGTATAACTATAAATGGCAGTGAGATAGAACAAATCCAGGAATATTTCTACCTAGGCCAAATCCTAAGACTTGACAAAGAGAACCAAAGTGCGGAAATTACTAGAAGAGCAAGACTAACATGTGCAGGATTTGGAAAACTTAGTTGGATACTTAAGAACCGCAAAATACCGCAATACTTAAGTAGCAAAGTGTTCAACCAATGCATCCTTCCTATCATGACATATGGATGTCAAACCTGGACCCTAACCAAGGCTAACATGAATAAACTAGCCACAACAGAAAGAACAATGGAAAGAGCAATGTTGGGTATACGACTGTCAGATAAAAAGAAGAACGACTGGGATCCAAAACAAAAGTTAAGGACATAGTGACATAACATTTTTTTTATAAAAATAAAATAAAAAAAAAAAAAAAAAAAAAAAAAAAAAAAAAAAAAAAGGACATAGCAACAAAAATTGCCAAACTTAAATGGAGCTTCGCGGGCCACACTGCTAGACAAAAAGACCAACGTTGGAATACTACAATACAACATTGGAGACCTTATGAAAGTAGACGACCAAGAGGAAGACCACAGATGAGATGGGTTGATGATATTAAAAGAATAGCCGGAACAAATTCGAAATTTTTTGCTCAGGATAGAGACCGATGGAAGGAGTTGGGAGAGGCCTATGTCCAAACATGGACGACAGAAGGCTAAGAAGAAGAAGAAGAAGGAGGGAATAATAATAGGGCGGTTGTCCGTTGCCTTCCCCATCGCAGTATCACAACCATTTAAACTGCTCTAGTCATGCTTGTGTTAGTCCAGTTTCAAGCCGATCCAGGATTATTTCCTCTGAGCCTTAAGCTGGTACTGATGATCGCTGCTGCCCTTCATCACATATAGTGATTCTATATCATCTCTAAAATCAAGGGATTGCCACTTCCGCCATCCACACCGTGCCGAAGAAATTCTTTCCCTTCGTGTCTGCCGTTGTGGACTTCATAGGTAACCCTGGATAAGGGACTCTAATCAGGTACTAGTTTTCCGGGTCAGGAATCTGCAGAGGGCAGGGATTGATTTATTTTCCCTGATAGGGCTATCCAGAGGAGAACCCGCTATCCGCTATAATTTTCATAAGAGAAGACAATAACTTCCTAGTACATATGGCTTAGTGATGTACAACATACAGAATATTACATATTGCCAATTCTGCGCAAATGGATTCCTTGAAGGTGGTAATAAGCTACATTATTATACATCCTGGAAGAGTCTTCTTGTGTCTGATATGTAAGTTTTCTCTCTTTCATATAATTTGTCTTACTTTGAATTTTTAATTTAAATCTAAATTCTACATTCTCTACATGAAATAAACAACTTATGACTGACTTATTTGTACAGCTTCCATCATGATGGGTATAACCAATGCCACTGATGTCTCAATATATTTTTTATTTTATTTTGTGCTAATTCTCTTGTAAATTAAATTGACAGTTCTCATTAAATTAACATTTTACATTGTAGTATCAACTTTCTTACTTAACCCTGCTGTACCGTTCGAGTCAACTATGCAAATGTACTGTTCGGGTGACCCAACTATGATTTACGGTCCTTAATCGAAATAAAATAAGCTAATGTGCTAAACAAAACTTTATTAACAAAAAATTATAGTTAATTAAACAAAAATTATGTTGCTAATGTAAATTAAACCTTATTACCAAAAATAAAAGGCATTTTTTTCTTTCCCAGAAAAGCCTAAGAGCAAATATTTACAAAATTTAATTTAGTTTACAACTGGGACAGTAATAAAAAGAATGGGTTTTACAAATATGTTTGTGATATATACAACATAAAATATTAGTCTTGTTATCGTTTTTAGGGCAAAACTTACAGCGTGCTCGTTTAGCAGGCGGAGTTGGATTGTCCATAGACGGTTTACTAGTATTTCCATCTTCTCTACTCGCTTCTGTTCGTGTTCTTTTTACCAGTTCTTGTGAGTCTTAAGTTCTTGGTAAATTTTTCCTGGGAAGGATAAGGTTTCACCATTGTTTTTCCCAATTTCTCAAAAAAAATTCGCCGCCGACGTTTTGTAAGTTTGTTGATGTTCCATTGGGGATTTATTGATGTCCATAAAACGAACGCGTTGTAGGCAGAAATGTCCAGCATATTATAAAAAACAATCACAGGCCAGCGATTTGTCTTCCTCTTACATGTATATGTACCATCAAGCTGATCTAGTGTATCCACTGCTCCCTTACTGGAATTTTAATCTTAAATAATTTGGGGCTTTTTGTCATGTATGTCACTAATAGCCTTATCACAATGCAAAGTACTTATAAGAATAACATTTATATTCTTTTTAGGAATATAGTTAACAACAGTGGTATCTTGAGTGAAGTAAAAAGACGAACTATGAACTTCTTTATTAGCAATTTGTGCTGGATGCTCTAGCTTATTTTTTCTTATAGTCCCCAGCAGCATTGTATTTTTTCCTTTTGGAAGTTGTCCTAAATTGTATGATGTAAACAAGTTATCACCAGTAATACTGTGGCCTTTCAAATCACTACACAAGTCGCACACCACACGCATTCCCTGATTCCGTTCTGCTTCCTTTCCGGTATATATCTGCAATTTTAGAGCATGCATGAACTTTTGCTGTCACATAAAGTCCAAATTTTTATGCCATATTTCGCTCATTTGCTTGGAATGTACTGTTTTAAGGGACAGCGGCCTCTAAAGGCAACTAATTGCTCATCCACGGTAATATTTTCATCAGGGTTAAAAAATTTTGATAGATTTTTTACCCATTTTTCCTAAATTTTTCGAATTGCAGCAAGTTTAGCAGTACGTCTCCTATCCTGTCCAGTAGTCTTGTTATCAAAACGTAAAACTTGCGAAATTTTTGTAAATACTTCCAGGGACATTATTGCTCGAAATATACTCCGACCCGTTTCTTTATTTTACAGAATTTTAGTTGATTCTCTATGGGACTTAAAAACTACAGCTTACAATAAAAGACCAATGTAGGCTTGAAAACCAATTTTATCCAAGTCTTTCCAGTTGGTTCCAAAAACACGCTGTTATTCCATGTTGGTCATATTTATAATTTGGTTTGCAACTATGTCAGAAAAGAGTACGTCAAATGAATTTTTGATATCGAAAATTCGTACACATGCGTACCTTGTAACTCCTGGAGCATTATTTATAACATTGGCAGTGAAAAAACGACCGCGTTGATAAGGAGGATCGAGAGACCACTGGATATTACCGTCTTTTAAAGGAACAGAAGAATAACCATTTCTTTCTTTCTTACTCTCACTACTTGTATTGTTTTCTGTTTCTGATATGCACTCATCATCTGAATGCGCTTGCGCTTGGCATATTAGTATCCTACCAGCCTACTACTTGTCCATCACCCCCACTTCCTTCTACGTGACATGCCCTTCTAAATGACATCGTCCACCTACACTACACATTTTTTACAAGTTCTAGCTTGCAGAAACTTGTTTCTATTTACAGACGTTCCTGACTGACAAACTATTAGAAAATATATATAAAATACTGCCAACTAAACATACGTACACAGGTAATTTTTCTTCTTCTTCTTAAGGTGCCGTGTATTTCTGCGTAGGCGTCCACCGTACATCGTCTTGTCAGGTGAGATGTTAAATAGTCAGGATTAAATAACTCTGTTTTTAGCAGCATTGCGAAGCATTTCATAGCTGTGGATTCCTGTTCATTGTCGAATATTGCGCAGCCATGACATTTTTTTACGTCGCAGACCTCTCCTACCTTCTATCTTCCCTTAGAGTATCAGTTGCTAACAAGTATATCTTTCTCCTCGTAATATGTGTCCCAAGTATGCAGTCTTCTTACTTTTTACGTATCTAAAAAGTTCCCTATCCTGTAAGCCCGCTCTTCTGAGTACTTCCTTATTTTTGACCCTGTCCGTCCATGATATTCTAAGCATTCGACGCAGGCACCACATTTCAAACACTTCAAGTTTGTTAATGGAACTGGCCTTTAACGTCCATGCTTCCAGTCCGTACACGAGAACAGGCCACACGTAACACTTAAGCATCTTGTATCGAAGGTTGAAGTCCAATTTGCAATCAGTCAGAAACTTACGAAGCCTCAAAAAAGCATTTCTGGCTTGTTCAACTCTGCTCTTTATTTCATTCTCGGGGTCCCAACCCTCGTTTAACAAACAACCCAAAGTATTTAAATTGCCTGACCTGTTCGATTTCTTCTCCAGAGACATATATCTTTGCGTTGGGGTAATCATTGTTTTGTCTTCTTGATATTTATTTTCAAACCCCGAGCTTCACTTGCAAGAGTTAGATCATTTAAAAGGCATTGAAGATCTTCGATGTTATCTGCCACTATGGCTGTATCATCGGCATACCTGATGTTATTAATAAATATGCCGTTAACTTTAATACCCTTATTAGAGTCTGCCACTGCTTCTGCGAAGGCTTTTTTTACGTATAAATTGAACAGCATTGGAGACAGTATACAACCTTGCCTTACTCCTTTTTTAATGGAGAAATCTTCTGTTTTGTTGAAATTTTGAAGACGTACTGTTGCTGTCTGATTCCAATACAGGTTGGCGATAATTCTTATATCCTTGTAGTCCAATTCCAACTCTTGTAGATATTTTATCATCAATTCGTGTTTTACATTATCGAATGCTTTTTTATAATCGATGAAACAGACAAAAATATCCTTTCTTTGATTTAAAGGTAATTTTTAACGGTTTAAATATGTGGGTCAAATATCTTGACCCGAACGTTCTATAGGTAACAATTTACTTTTTACCAAAAACATCAGGAAGTTGATTTTTTATTTCGTATGCAATTAGTAGATCTCGTATTAGGTAATAAAGTCACGAAACACCAAAACCTTACGCCACGTAATAACTTGCAAAATAAGAATTTTTTTTTGGGTCAAATAGACCCGAACGTGCCCGAACAGGACAGCAGGGTTAATTAAGGTTATACTTACTGGCATAGTTTAATTTAATTTTGATTTTGAGTTTACTCTTGTTTTGTATTGGGTGTTCATTGTTTGTTTCATATTAAAAGTGAAACTGGAACAAACCATGAAGTGGAAATATCCAGGAGTGGCTAGTATACCTGTTGAATACAAAGGCTTCATAGTACTTCCACATGACCCACTTAACAGATTCATTAATAAACAAAAAGCATGTTTAAAGAAATATCCTACTTTTTTCACTGATTTTCATGCACCATATTACAAAATCCCTAGTAACCCATTAATTCCTAGACTGTATGGTCTTCCAAAAATCCACAAAGAGGGCATTCCAATCCGTCCAGTAGTCAGTTTCATCAACACCCCGGTCTTCATAATCTCTAAATTCATACTCAGGGTAATCAAGGACATAACAGGTTTTTCTCCCACTTTTTCCATCAAAAACTCATCCCAACTTATATCCAAACTCAATCACATAAAACTCCTACCAGATATGACTATGCTTTCATTTGACGTTAGCAATCTCTTTACTTCTGTACCTAAACTTGAAACTATTCAGTTGGTCCATGACCTTCTCACATCTAAATCAACTAATCCCTCAGTCATCACACCAATAATAGAAATACTTTCCTTTTGCTTATCACAAGATTATTTTTCTTTCAATAATATTTTTTATAAACAACCTGATGGCTTGGCCATGGGAAGTTGTCTTTCCCCCTTTTTAGCTGACCTCTTCATGAATCATCTAGAATCCACTCAAATCATGACTAACAATACAATTCTACACTGGTTCCGTTACGTTGATAATTGCTTAGTTTTCATTAGAGGTAACTCAAATACAGCTTTTTCCTTATTAAACACTATCAATAATATTCACCCCAATATCAAATTCACTATGGAATTAGAATCTAACTTCTCCATCAATTTTTTAGACCTTTCCATCAATAGAATTAATAATGTCTTTGATTATAGCATCTACAGAAAACCCACACAAACAGATCATGTCATACATTTCAATTCTAACCATCCCATTTCACACAAATTATCTGCATTCAACAGCTTCATTCATCGTTTAGAAACCATTCCATTATCCAACACTAACTACATCCAAGAACTAAACATAATCAAACAGATTGCTTTCAATAATGGCTACAACCCAGATATCATCCATAAACTCATTTATAAAAAGAAACGTAAATTGCTTCAACAATCAGCTTACCATAACATTACTTCAGATTCCCCATCTTACTTCTCATTACCATTTCACTGTCCAACACTTTCCGAATCAATCAAAAACACTATCCTGAATTCTGTTGAAAATATTAAGATTTCCTTTAAAGTTAACAATAAATTGAGTAGATCATTATGCAATAGTAAGGACTCTATTGACTTCAGCAAACGCAGTGGGGTTTATAAACTTCAATGTTCTGACTGTGATGCCACTTATATTGGTAGAACTTGTAGATCTCTAGTAACCAGGGCCATTGAACATTCTAAGTTAGATAACACTTCTTCTTTCTCCCATCATCTCAAATATCACAATCACACAATCAAGGTACCAGATGATATTTCTCTTCTTCATAACATCCCAGGTAGAGATTATCTCAAACTTGACCTTTTTGAGGATTTGGAAATAGTCAAGGAAAAGAAAAACAGTCCCAATTGTGTTAATCGTCACACCAGCATCAATAGAGACTTTGTTCCACTTCATCGACAATTATTTTCCTGATCTAACTTTCTTTCTGTTAACTACACATCCAGTTTTACTTACTTCTACATTTCTTTCTAATTTCCTATATCTTAATATTACCTTATTTAATCCGCCATACTTAACTCTATTCTTGTCACCATTAATACACTAACATCACTTTTCCAATATCCCATTTCCCATCCTCTCCAATAACTACCATCTGACTAATCACACAGATTTTCTTATAAATACTCACACCACATCTATCAATCTCTTATCACAATCAGTTTCAGTATCCCCAGCTTACATCTTTACATTCATCTCCTACTTCATTTTCTTTCTCTTTCTTTTATTTCTTTTTCCTCGATTCATCTTCCACAAATTTCAAACCAACTTTTATCTATATCTACTTCATACAAGGAAACAATTAGGTAATAACATTCTCTTTACCGCTTCCAAATGATTTATTAATTTCAACTACCTAACTTAAATTTTGCCTTACCCTGGTATACCAAATTTATTTTACATCACAGTCACTCATTGTTTTACATTCTACCACCTCTTTAAAATACCAAAAATTGCTATTGATTTTACTACACACAAAACACAATACTTCACTAAAAACTGCCTATTCACAAACTTAAGCACAATGACTTTTGCTCCTACTACATCATTCCACTTGACATTGATGGGTACTAACTGATTTTTCATACCATCTTTATATCAGTTAGCCCAAGACTCCAGAACAGATCAGAGGTAATGTAAGTCGAAAAAACTTCACCAGCTACAGGGGGTCATGTAAGATGCCCCCATCTTCAGTTTTTAATAATCAGTAAGTTAAGTCTATTGCATTTACCTTGATAAAACCATGAGGATTATATTTTAATACGGATGTCTTTCGAAAGTTTTTTTTTAAGTGGCCATACAATGTTTTTTAACAACTTTTTATGTAAGTAGTAAAAAACCAACGTGTTATTTCTATATATTTAAATTTTAACTTGTGTTTTTTAATATTGGTATTTTTACTCTCTCTTTTAGTTAACTGATGATGGAATGATTTAATTCCGAAAAGATCTTCTTAAAATAAAAATTTAAGCTTGTAATAAGCAATTTTTTTATACCTTAATACACACGAACACCACGTGGTTTGTTTCATGTTGTTACTAGCTTTTAGTTTTTATTAAAAGAAAAACCTTTGTAATGTGGCCTGATTATGAAGCATATATTGTAAACCTCGAAACCGGTAGCCTAAAATTTAACTAAAATAAATCTACCTAAGATTATGAGAATTAAATATCTCCTATACTTCAGTATATTTATTTTTTTATAATTTTTGAAAATTGTCCAAAATTTATAATTTTGTAAAAGTGTCCAATCAATAATGATCGGCCAAAAAATGTACTCGTTACCCTATTCATATATAAAACCTAATAAAGGGATGAAATAGCATAATTCTTTTGACTCCAGCTTCATGTGACCTATAACCTTCTCCCAAGTTTTACTGTAATATATTCTTTAAAGTTTCATGCATAAATATAAAATTTGATAATTTTTAATTTCACAACACAGCATTGAGAATATTCTACTTAAATAAAACACTGCAATTTTTAATATTTTCTATTACATCGTTAGATGTTTCATAAGAAACTGCAAATAAAACGAAATAAAGAAAAGGGTGCTCATAAAGCTTAATATTCCCAAGTAATATTTTACCCGGAACATACGAAATGCTAATCAAAAGTCATCACTAGCATCAGCGGTATTAAACGACTACAAAAGCGTCTGTTTTCAACGATTTCGTTTGCATTCTGGGAAATACATCTACACTATAAAAAATTTATGTGCAAACCGTAGGGTGTTTAAAGACCAAGTAGTCGTTGAAATCAAAAAGCTATAAATAAATTGTATTCATTGCAGCTCTTTATTTGTGGGACACCATTTTACTACATATTGTTGAAATATAACCATAAAAATAAGAAAAATAAAGTCTTTATTAATATTTTGTAACGTTATAGACGTTACGTTTTTTTCAAATAATTATATTTCAAATTATTTTGATTTTATTAATTTTTTAATTTCTCGCTTTGACTTTGACACTATTTTTATTTAAAAAATAAATGGCGCTCAATCCTATTTAATTTTTATTTTTCAATTTTGATTTCACTTATTTCGATTCTATTCCCGTATTCATACCCCATATTTACTCCATTCTATTCTATGCCACATACATATATAAAATGTCTATGCCCTACTTCTTCTTCTTCTTCTTCCTCTTTATAAGCAATTCTACTTGTTCATTGGCGGATTAATACCTCTATGGAAGGTTGTCACTCCATCTTTTGCGTGGTCGTCTGATACTTCTTCTGCCGATTGGTGACTTATCTCTTGCTATGTTGACGACACGGGTCTCCTCCATTCTGCTTATGTGGTTATTCCATTCTTTTTTCTATTTTGTATCCATTTATTTTTTATACACTGTACGTTACATTTTCTTCTAATGTCTTTACTTCTCTTTCGGTCTCTCAGCGTATTTCCTGTAATTCTTCTCAGTACTCTTATCTCTGCAGTTTCTAGTAGCCTTTGCGTTGTGGCTCTATCGGATCTTGTTTCTGAGACATATGTCATTATGGGTCTTACACTGGCTTGATCTCTCACTTCTTTGTCTAGGTCTCCATAGCTAGACAATATAATTCCCAAATATTTTATTTCCGTTAATTGTTCAATATTGATGCCATCAATTTCTATTTTACATATGATTGGTTCTTTGCTGACTATTTTTTTAGTTTTCTGAGATGAGATTGTCATATTAAATTCTTTTGCTCTTATTTTAAATCTGTGGACCAGTCTTTGCAGACTATATTCATCTTGCGCTATCAATATTGCGTCGTTTGCGTAACAGAGTATTTTTATTTCTTTGTTTCCCATTGTGTATGTTCTTCCTTTGTTAACGCTTTTGATGATTTCATCCATGATCAAATTAAAGAGCATGGAGCTCAATAAATTCCCTTGTCTTATTCCGCTGCCTATTTTTATAGGTTTTGTAAGTTGCCCATCTATTCTGACTTTCGTTTTGTTGCTTTGGTAGATATTTTTGATAGTTTTTATAATATTTAGGGGAAGTTCTCTATTATACCGAAGATCGATTACATCTTTGAGTCCTACTCTGTCAAACGCTTTCTTTAGATCAATCAGATACAAAAATGCTGGTCTATTATATTATATTATATTCAAACGCAATATTTTGATCTGCACCCACGATCTCTTACACACCATTTTAAGAAAATTAATGCCTTTTTTGCAGCGACCAATTGTATAATTAATATGTTGAGTCCAAAGCAAATTTTTGTCAAGTACGACACCAAGATATCTAAACTCCTAAACAACTGGAATATCATTGCCATGTAAAGTTACAGCGTGATCTTTAATAGGGTGTTTTCTTGAAAAAAATACTACGGCACATTTTTGGTAAGAAATATTGAATCCATTTAACCAAGTCAAATTATCCAAGTTGTACATAATATGTTCTGATATTATGTTATACATTTATTATAAAAAGGCCCAAGTGTATACTATATTTTTGGACAGAGAGAATATATTTTTTGGCATAGAATAAATAAGTTTTTACTTCTTATTCTATAACTATATTTATTTTCCATTAAAAGCATACTTTTTGAATTTTGGCTCCTAAAATTCAGAGCATATTTTTTTAATTTGCCGCCTAAAATTCAGAAGTTTCGACATGTCCGCATTTGGCGCTAGAAACTTTCTCCCAAAACTTTCTATATACTCTTACTATAAACAAAGCAAGTATGCATATGCATTTGTCTTATATAGCATAGCAGATAGGGCTAAGAGTTACCACGTTTAGGATTTTTGCAATAGCCATCAGATTAAAATCGGTACGTAAAATTTAAGTACGTTAGTCTTCTACACTTAATAGTATTATTAGAGAGATATTCCAAAAAGCAAATTACGTTCTATCTCTCTTCGTTTAAGCTAAAGTTATATCAGTATTTTTTATATACATATGACATTCCACAAACGCTTATTAAGTTTTTAAAGTGTATCTTACAGTTGCCGATGATCTACGACGAGTATTATATGAATGTGACGTGACAGATTATAATAATCGCAACAGTTATAATTGATGTCGGTGGGCTCAGATAATGTACACAATAAGGTTGATTTATGGGAAATCCCTAAACTGGGAAGGGAATAGATAAATAGGGTTTGGGAGTAATAATTTTTGATTTCAACCAAATGTTCGATTGGATTCAAGATTGCGAATTAATTTACTCAAAACAGTATCAATTACACTGGATGTAAAGTAAACAGAACTTAATAGATATTAGAAACAACAATAATTTGATGCTCAATTCTAATGACATATTTGTAACAAATCTATAGTCAGTGACATCTGATTGATATAAAATATATTAATATGCTAGGAATATTTGCTATTATATTTTATTCATTATTAGTCCAGACGTCTATTTTTTTGCTGGAATCAGTTCAGAATGTACTTTTTATCACTAATCATTATATGCGCCAATCGTTAAACTTCTGCTTAATTTTTTAAACAAAATCCGAAAAAAATCGAAATTTTTTTCTTTTTGCGCAAATCCATATGTTGCTAATAGAATTCTTAAAATTTAAGAAACGACATATAAATTTAAATGGTTGTACATAAAGACCAAGAAAACTCCAGCCTATTGTCTTTCTCGGAGTCTTGAAGCTCATGAACTTAACTCCAACAGCCTTTGGTTTAATGGTTCTAAATTTCTTTCAAATATTGAATTTTTGCACGCTGAAATTCCATTTTCTATTCCAGATTATTAGCCTAAATATAAGATTCTCACTTTTGCTATGGTCAAACCAAAATCTTTTTTCATAAAATTCTCTAGCTTAACGAAACTTCAAAAAATAGTGGATTATTGTCTACGATTTGTAAATAATACAAAAAATAAAAATAAAAAGATTACTGGAAGTTTGACAGTTGCAGAACTAAATAATAGCCTTGTTGTTTATTTGTTTGAGTTTATATGACTGCCGACACTAAATCCATTCGCCAATTTTACAATGTTTACCCATTTTTTCATTAGTCATTGTTTCGTATACAATCTTATCCTAAATCTATTACTAGTATTGATCTCTAATAGATAGTCTTTTTTTTGGTAATTTGTTTCTAGTTTTTTTTTATTAGGTGGGTTTTTAGTTATTTATATATAAAATAGGTGATGAGGTCCTCAGAGTTCCACAACAAACTCTTCTGCAGCTATCTACTTAATTCAATAGCTACTTTACTATAGACTATCCAAGTTCCTCATTTTTTCTATTTTTTTATTTATTTTTTTTTTATTTAGATTATTTTTATTTTTTTTATTATTTATTTCTTATATTTTTTAATTTTTTTTTTATTTTCTTTTTCTATTATTTTTTTTAATATTTTTTTTATATTCTAACAAACTACAAAGAAATACTTATTCTATATTTACAATTACAATTTGAGTTTAATATCTCAAACATATTTATACAATAGTCTATATAATAACTCATTGTTATCTAATGTTAATAAATAATTTAAATTAATGGGATGGTGGACATCGGTCAAAGAATACAGCGAATTTAAAAAATTATTAACCTTATTAGATATAAGAGAACAGTCCAAAATTTTATGTTGTAGGTTACCCATCTGACCACAAGTACATTGTGAACTATCAGCTAGATTCATTTTAAACATATATGATGGTGGTTAAATTTCATTCTGCATGTAGTTCTTGTCATATCCTTTGTCGAATCCATTTTAGAAAACCAAGATTTATCCGTAATATGGTTTCTGATTGCTCTGTAATGGTTTCCTGTATTTATATTCTTATACTCTATTCTATATCTCTAGACGTACAAAGATAATGAGTTATAACTCCTTGTGTCACCACGTTTTTTGCCAATTCATCTACTATTTCATTTTCAGTTATTCCACAGTGGCTTTAAATCCCTGCCAACTTAACAGTTTTACCTTGTTGCTGAAGTTCGTTAATTTTATTTATTATATATAATTCAATGTAATTTACTTTTGATTTAGGATTTATGGCACTAATTTTACCTAAAGAACTTTTGCTGTCACTATAAATTATAAACTTTGAATGATTTATATTAGATAAATATTTTAGTGTTTCCACTATCGCTATTAATTCAGCTGTGTATATACTCATGATGGAATTGAGCTTAAACATTTTACTATTTTTATTATTGTTACCCCAGTATGCACATCCCACACCTTCGATACATTTGGATGCATCTGTATATTATAATATAACAATCTTTGAACAATAATTGTGAACTGTCAGATATAAACATTAATTTTCTTAAAGATAAAGGCAAATTGCTGTAGTTCCTTAAGAAGTATACCTGATCTTGTTCCAGAGTATTAAAGTCAATATTGTAATTTAGCTTTATGTCATATTTATATAGTTGTTTATCATATATTGACATTTGTGAATAGAAATCTACTATATTTAGAGTTTTCTTTTTTGTCCAATATTTTTCTGTTAAGTCTGCTAAGAACAGCTGGTGTATTTTGGATATTAAACTTGACTTTTTCTCGTACAATCTAACTAAAAGTCTGATGCCAAGTTTTTTTCGTCTTATATCCATTGGCATTTCACAGCATTCGACTTGTAGGTTACTAATGGGTGTACTTCTTAGGGCTCCTATACACAATCTAAGGCATTTATTAACGATTTTGTCTATTTTGTTTAAATGGCACTGTGATGCGTCACTGTATAATATTGATCCATAGTCGATTATAGCTCTTATATTATTTTTAAATAATAAAGAAATATTTGTATCTGCTCCCCATCGTAAGTGTGACACGAATCGAAGAAGATTTATTCCCTTGTCTGTTTTTTAACTATATTGTTTATATATTCTTTCCAGAGAAGCTGTATATCAAGAGTAATACCCAAATATTTAACATAACTTTGCACTGGATAGGAGACATTGTTTATTAAGATGTAGTTGGGTATTTCTTTTCGATTTCTTGTAAAAATACATAATTTAGTTTTGGAATCAGAGATATTTAGTCCATGTAATTCACTCCATGTCTTAATATGTTTGGCTCCTTCTTCAATGAATTTGACTGCATTTTCTATTTTAATGTTTTCTTGATAAATAGCTATATCATCTGCAAATTGTAAAATTCTTGTGGAGTTTAAATTTTTTGCTATATCAGCAGTATAAATTAAATATAACCACAAGCTTGATATTACTCCTTGAGGTAAACCATCTATCGCTAGCCTTGGACTAATTGTGTTACCATTTTTACCAAATGTCCATTGTGTTACCAAATTTTTCTATAGTCATATAGTTTTATTATTTTTTGACAGAAACATTCGGGAAGACCTATTTGTGTCATTTTGTTATATAGTATACTTAAATTAACGTTGTCGTATGCTGATTCAATATCTAATAAAAGAACTGTTACTGAAGAATTTGACGTAAACGCTAAATTTATATTTGTTACCAAGTATTTGTTACAGCTTCCACAGTAGAATGATTTTTTTGAAATCCAAATTGTGTTTGTGATATTTTATTATTTTTTTCCACCCATCTTTCGAGCCTAAGTTTTATCATTCTTTTCAGTGTTTTTGTTATTCAGGAGCTTTATGAAATACCTCTATAAGATTCTGCCGAATCAGAATTTCGATTTGCCTTAAGTATGGAAATCACCCGGTACTCTCTCCAGTTCTGGAATATCTTCTGATTGCCATATTTGACTAAAAATTTTTAATAGTGTTTCTTTTCCTTTTTAATGTAAATTTGCCAACATAATATAATGTATATTATCTATTCCCGGAGAAGTGTTTTTCTTGTTCTTAAGACTTATTTCTTATTCGTATAAACTAAATGGCAATGAAAGTAGATAATTAGAGTTTTTATTTTCCATTACATTAATGTTTGAAAATATAATTATCTGGACATAATTTTCTCAAAAACTCCTCAACCCATTCTCCTTCGGTAACTGGATTTATTTGTGGTTTAAAGATGTTTTGTAAACGTTTGACTTGATTCCACATATTTTTTATTGGCGTATTTTTGTTTAAAGTTTCACAAAAATTGCTCTATGCATTACGCTGACTCTTAAATTTACCTTTTTTGCTTTCTGCTACACATTTATTATAATTTATATAATTTTGTATATTGGACTGTAACTTAAACTTGCAAGTTGCTGTTCTTGAATAACCTTTTAACAATTGTCATTGCACCAAGTTTTCCTTAATCGTGGATTAGTCCCTATTCTTTTCTTCGGTATACATATTTTACAATATTCGTTTAATTTATTTAAAAATTGTTGGTAACTTAAATTTTTATCGAGTTCCATGAAATTATCAGTGATAAAAGAGAAAAGAGACCAGTCCTCTTTATTTATATTCCATTGGAATATTGTATTTACACATTCAGCTTTATTAACATTAATATTTTACTTTATAACAATATCAAAATGATTTGATTCTAAATTATTGTCCACAACATCCCAATCGAAACAATGATTAATATTTGCTGAGCATATTGTAAGGTCTATTGCCGATTTATTAATACTACTAGGTCTACGCAACAAAGTTTCTTTGCCGTTATTTAAAAGTACGAGATTACAGTCCTCAATAGCTTCTAACAGATTTTTTCCTATAGTGTCTACAGTAGGTACTACAACCCCACACATAATTGTGGCTATTAAAATCACCACCAATTATAAAAGGCTTCTCCATACTATTAAAAATGTTTTTTATTCATTTATCGTAATTTTGAGATTTGGTTTTACATAAATAGAATAAATGTTAATATTTTTACCGTTTTTAATTTTAATTGATATGCTATTACACATTACCTCATTGATTTGATGAAAAGAAGGACTATTATAAAAATTCATTTAACCATATTTCTAATATTACTCCTATATCTATTTTATTGTCATACAATTTTTTTTCTAAATAACCCTTATTTGTTTTAATTGACCGCGCATTCCGTTGAAGAAATCACGATTGGCCATCACGATTTAATAATAATTGTCAAATATTGTTTTTCAGTAAATCCAATGTTTTTTCATCTAAATTGTGATTAATCTGATTTAAAGTTGTTAAGATAAAACTTATAAATAAATATAATATAAAACTATAATTTCTTCTATATTAAAAAAAAATTCTTCTATATTGTCTTACAACTGTCACCTTCATAAAATAAAATAAAATCTCAATAAATATCACACATTTCATAAATATATCTCTAGAATAAATATAAATAACTTTTAAATAACTCAATGGTATGAAGCATTACTTTCATCTAACAAACAATCACATTACACCTATCTCTACTTCATTGGATAAAATCTGCCTCCTCAAGAACTTCACCGTTTACTGTCAAACAATTACAATAGCAAACTTAAGTTCTCCAATCAACAATATAGGATAGTTTGAACCATGTTCTTTCAACCATCAATTAATAGAGTACCGGCATGTAAGTACTGTTTTATTTATTTGTTCGTTTATTAATTTATTACAATTTAATAGACTATTTTACCAATTTGTGGGTCTTACTTTGTATGCTTAAACATTTTATTCGTTTCTAAAAACCACAGACATGTAATGTTGGCATAATTACTGTAATTTATATCATCTTTGTTTATCTTTATTAGACAACACCCTAATATGGGTTTATTATTTCAGCATTTACTTAACTTTGTATCGAGACCTGAAGATGCTTTGCATATTGTAGAAAGCGAAACCGGTCGTCTGGATAGTTAAATTAAATTGATTGTGAGTAAGTCTAATTTATTATTTCTTTTACCTTTTGAAATGGACTCACACAAGCAACACATTCATGATTCTTCTATATTACATTGATTATCGTTTGTATCTGTGTGTTATTGTGATTAATAGGGCTGTTAAAATTATAGCAAGGCTGACTTTGTTCTTTTGGTGTTTGCAAGATTTTTCTATGCTCTTCCATTATTTCTTTGTCTACGTTACTAGAATCAATACTACTTAATCGTTTTCGTTTACAGATTGTATATTTATTGGAAGTAGTTTCTTGTTCTTTGCTTACCGTTGAATAATATTTTCTATATTTATTATTAGCTTCGTAATATGTTATATTTTCGGTATTTATAATCTTTTTAATATACTTCTGTTTTTCTCTTTCCATATAATTTGCTCTCTTGTCAGTAAGGCTATGTTTTCCTTTGCACAATACACAAAATAAATTGTTCGGATTGGAACAATTTGATTTGTTTCGTTCTTCACCGCATCTTTCACACCTATCTTTTCCGCTCCATTGAGCACGTATATGCCTAAATCTCAAGCACTTTAAACATTATAACATTCTGGGTGTGTAATTTTTAATCTCGTATATCATTTTTTCTATAATTACGTTTGTAGGTATAGACTGACCTTTAAAAGTTACTATTACAGTTCCTGTTTTTATGTAGAGAGTAGATCCATTTTCTTGTACCACTTTTCGCAATATTATTTTTACATGTAAGACTTCAAACCTCATTTCAAACCTAGGTTGAATTGATGATAACAAATCATCCACTTATATCTCTTTATCTACAGATTTTATAACTCCTTTCCTTTGAGTAAAAAACGTTGGAATATATGCCTCGTACTGTTTGCTTTTTAAATTTTCAGATTCAATTAATTTATTAGCGCTAGCCAAAATATTAAATTCTACCTTAATTTTATTCCTACCAACTACCGTAATTTGTGTGATATTATTTTCAATTTCAGGTACTGAACGTAAAATTAATCGGGCCGTGTCTATCCTGTGTAATTTTCCGATAATATTGTTTTTTTTTTCTATATGTACTATATATGGTGCATTATCTCCTAATTTATATCTATTATTTAATCTTAAATTTATAACTTTATTTAAATTTATATTATCTGATCTACCTATTTAAATTGGGTCAAAGTTGCATCGTTATTAAAATCAAATTGGTTACCTACCACGTTATTGCTAGTTGTTTGGCTTTTTTCGTTTGTTACCTTATCTTTTACCCTAATTCTATATAAAATTTCCCTCTATCTGGAGGCTTCGGTGGAATTTATCCATATCGATTTTTTAGAGATTTCACTATACAGAAATAGATACTTTCTTACAGACCACTAGTTTAATGTGTTTTTACCACTACAAGTGATACCGTAAAAGTTAAGAAAACACCTTTAAAATTGATATTTTTTGTAAGAGGTTCAAAATATTTACCTTTTGATTTGACATTTATTTGACAATTGTTAAATAATAGCCTTAAAACCATTATTAAGCATAAACAAAGTTTTTATTTCTTTTTGAGGAAATAAAATGTCTTACCAACAACACAGCAGTTAAACCTAATTTAAATTCTTTATGTCCATTCTTGGACTCTGAGGAAATATTGAGAGTTATTGATAGACTTAAGAACTTAAATATTTCGTTTAATAAAAAACATTCTTTAATAGTTTCCAAAAACAGTCATATCACTGATCTTTTAATTCACAGATAGCACTAGGTAGGAGTAAATGGAGCTTAACTGATTAATGTCACTCCTTTTGTTCATTGAATTTTGAGCAATGAATACCATTTCTAAGATTATTTTTTTGTAATTGGATTCAGTAGCTACAACTTTGACTGATTCATAATTCATTATGTGATGTTCTTTATTTACATGTTCTGCAAGGGCAGATCTTTCCGGATATAGTCTGCTGTTGCTTCGATGACTGATTAAGCGACTACCTAAGCTACGAGTGGTTTGTCCCACATATACCAAATTACAATTGTTGCAAGGAATCTGGTATACTACGTTGGAACAATCTTTGATGTCACTTTAAAGTTCACAAGTGTCACAAGTTTTAAAGGCTATTTTTAAATTAGTGTAATCTTTAAAAAGTCTTGTCAGTCTAGGTGTTATGCCTTTTATGTATTTTAATGAAGTATATGAGCAATTGGCATTTTGTTCTCCACTTGTGACAATAATTTGCACCTCATCATTTTGGCGTGCTATGTTCGGGGTCAAACTAAATAAGATCTTGGTGACTAGGTGTTTTGGGTATGAATTGTCGATGAAAAGGTTAGAAAGGATTTTTCAGGTTCTTCAGATGGAAAGAAGGATCACTGATTGCTATGATTCTAGCTTTCATTTGCTTAAGCAAATTGATTTGTCCAGAACTATGAGGTTTTCTATGCTAGTCGATAATCAGGGAGTTGTTCTGGGTTCTGATGAACCGGGTATCAAGAAAGGGGACTGAGCATAGATCATCCTCATGTTCGATTGTGAACTGTAGTAGAAGGTCATAACTATTAAATACATTCAAGATTCCTGTGGATCCATTGCTAGGAATAGCTAGGATTAAGTCATCCACATACTTTTTTACAAAGGGAATATGAAAGGACAATTCTGGAATCACCATATCTAGTAAATGATCCATCACATAACAGGCTCAGATGGGAGAGATGGTACCTCCCATAGGAGTTCCTTGTGTTTGTCTGAACACAGTATTATTGAATGTGGAATAGGTGTTGTTAAATAAAAAAGAGATAAGTTTTTTGAAGTATAACAAGCTGATATTGCAATGAGAACTAAAAAAAAATCCAATTGTTTTCAATAGCTATTAAAGCTGCATCTAGATGTACATTAGTGAATAATGAAACTACATCCAGACTGAAAATCACGTAGTTTTCAGGTAACTGATAGTTGTTAAAGTTGTTAAAAACATCAAAAGAATTTTTTATGTAATATTCATTCGAAGCATTGGTTAAGATCTTAGTTAAAAAAGATGCTAGTAAATTAGTGGGGGCACCAATACATGCAACAATGGTACGAACTGCAAGCTGTGGTTTATGGATCTTAGGTAAAGCGTAAAATTTGGGTATAACACCCTTATAGCTAGTTAGTTTTTTTTTTACTAACTAACTAGCTATAAGGGTGTTATACCCACAGCTTGCAGTTATAAAAGAATTGTATCTAACAATCAGAACATCTATTATCATTCACTACCTTTTATACCATCATTAACACCTAAATTAATACAAACACTAAAGGTTATTGACAATATAAAAATAGCAACAAAGAACATCAAAACTATTTCATCTTTATATTCCAAAACTAAATATCCTATAGACAAATTTGAAAAAACGAATGTAGTATACAGCATTAGTTGTACGCAGTGTGAATCTGACTATGTTGGTGAGATCGGAAGAAATCTTTCAAATCGCATTATTTCTCACAAACGTGATTGCAGAATTAAAAAACCATCTTGTGCTTTGGCAGAGCATGTAATAAATTCAAAAGGACTTTTTTGGAAATGGTTTGTATTAGCAAAAGTGATAATAATTTAAACAAAAGATCAGAAATTCAAAATCTAAGCAAAATTTATAATTATATTATTTCTTTATAATTTATATATGAAACTAGAAAAATATCACATTTTTATTTGATTTTCCATATATCCATATATATCTGTACATTTTTTCAGACATCTATCAATGGTGAATAAATCTTCTTCTTTTTTGTTACTAAACAAAAAAGAATTTTTAAACAAAATTTTATTTTTGACAATATAATTGTTAAAGGTAAACATTTTAAGTTGGCATTTATGACATTGAGGCTTATTTGTAATTGGTTGCTACTTTAAACTATTTATAAATTCAATTATTTTTTTTTTGTTAAGAAAATGTTTTCAAAATTATTAAAATCTCAGGGAAGAATTTATTAGATAAGGGCATTTTAGTATTAATTCTTTTTGACATGTATTTGCAGCAATAAAAAATGTTTTTCTTTATAGTTCAACTTTGTAAGATATTTTGTCTTTTTTAGCAGCTCTTGATAAGAATTGTAATAGAGTAAGATCCCAGAGCGATCAGACATAACTTATTTTCACACAGATGAAACCTTAGAGTCTCAGTAGCGTCTCGCGTGCTTTGAATACCTGCGTATTTATGAAACTTGCTGAGTGACACTTGGGCAGTTACCAGGTGAGGAAGGTAACAAAAAATAAGAGCTATTTAACTTAAATTTACATAACTGATTTTTATACATATTTTGTAGAATATTATTTTGAAAATTCTGTAATAAGTGTCAGACACTTGTCATGGACCAGAACTTTTGTCAGACGCTTTAAAGCTCCACTAAAATTAAATGAACCTTACTTACTTTTACATGTCTGATTTTTAAATATTGTAGCGAGATTAAATAAAACGAGCGGTTCGAATTTATATACATATATTTATTTATAAGTTTACAGTTCGGTACTCTCTTATCAACTAAGCTCACTCCTAACAACGTTACATATATATAATAAAGTTACTTTTCGAGAACATTCTGGCGTTGTCCCACCTCTAATTGTCTCCCGTCCGAAAGACGGGCGCTATTGACAAGCCGATTCTTACGTTTTCTAGATTCGTCCTTCTAAGAATTATGACGTATCGGAGATGGGCTATTTCGTTACACTGCTCCCCTCTTAAATCTGATTGTCCCGATCAGCAACTCTATATGTAGGCACAGGATGGCGGAATCTACAGGACTCTCCAGCTCTGCATGAACCCTTTAGAAAGAAATAACAGTCTACTGACTTTGAAGGATACGATCTCATCGGGTTAATGCAACACACAGTAATTCGTACGCCGGTTTCTCGGAAGATCACTTCAAGCATGCTTCTGACAATCTTCCAGTCCAGATTATCTAGTGCATGGCCTATTTTGGGTAAGGCCAAATTCTTGATGTCGTAATTGCACACAATTTTCTTCAAATTAGTTAGAGCACGCCATATATCCTCGTAGCTTGCCCTGTCTGTATACGACTTCCTGGTCACCATATACAGCAAAGATCGAGAACCATCTTCTAATCTCAGTACTCTTCCAACTTTAGGTTGCTGGTTTTTTAACTCGTCCGAACGACCGAATTTCTTATAAAATACGGATGAGATTCCGTTAGTCATCTCAAGATCTTGGGCAACACAGTGGGCTAGAGAGACGTTATGCGGAACACTAAAAAGATCCTGCTGAACTTCTGTGGTCACGCCGAATCTAGCACTCTTTCTCTCTGCGTAATTTGACATAAATTCATTAAAGCTTGGTCGCCGGTCATCTTTGATCTCATGTTGAAGGGTTCGTGCTTCTTCTGTTTCATTTGAGCCAGCATATGGTGCAAGACGATTTATGTGAACTACTTTTGGTTTACCTTTCGGCAACTTCTTAATTCGGAATATTACGTCATTTATTTTCTTTTTAATTTCATATGGACCTTCCCATTGTCTTTGCAGTTTGGGAGACAAGCCTCGACGACGTTGTGGATTATAAAGCCAAACAAGATCACCTACTTCATAGCTTTCACTCTTACATCGAGAATCATATTGATCTTTCATTCTGTCACTGGCTATCTGGATGTGTTGTCGGGCAAGTTCATGAATGTTGTTCATTCTTAACTTCAGGCGGTCGACATAATCTTCGCTTGCAACATGTTCTTCGAAAGGTCTGCAGCCAAACTCTAGGTCGCAGGGCAAACGAACTTCACGACCTAACATCAGGCAGGTTGGAGTCTGGCCTGTAGTTTCATTCACGGCCGAGCGGTAGGCCATTAGGAATAAATGAATATGCTGGTCCCAATCTCTTTGATGTTCTGATACAACCTTGGATAGGTGTTTACCCATTGTTCGGTTCATTCTCTCCACCATTCCGTCTGATTGAGGATGCAGGGGTGTCGTTCTGGTCTTATTGACACCAATCAATTTACAAACGTTTTGGAAAAGGGTTGACTCGAAGTTTCGCCCTTGGTCGGAGTGGATCTCCAAGGGAACACCAAATCGGCTAAAGAATTCTTTAACAAGTACCTCTGCAACGGTAGCAGCTTCTTGATTTGGTATCGCATAAGCCTCAGTCCATTTCGTAAAATAATCCATGGCTACCAGGATATATTTATTTCCATCATTTGTCTCTGGAAGTGGACCTGCAATGTCGATTGCTACTCTTTCCATAGGACTACCAACATTGTACTGTCTCATGGGTGCCCTCTTTTTACCTGCTGGACCATTACTGGTTGCACACAGTTCACATTTCCGGCACCATCTTCTTACATCATCTTTACAGTTCACCCAATAGAACCGTTCTCGAACCTTTTGCAGAGTCTTCGTGATACCAAAGTGTCCACCTGATGCACCGTCATGCAACTGACGCAATACTTCTGAAACTTTACTTTTAGGTACAATTAACTGAAGCTTAGTTTCTGTACCATCATCGTTCTCAAAGGTTCTATACAGAAGATCATCTTTCAGCACTAGGCAATTCCATTGGCTCCAGTAACACTTGACTTCTGGACTACATGCACTAATGTCTTGCCAAGAAGGTCTCTCACTTCGACGCATCCAATCCAATACTCTTTTTATACATGGATCATCTGCTTGAGCGTCTTGTAGCTGTTGAGGTTGCCATTGCTCATTAATGACGGTGGTTCGTCTCACGGGGCAAAGTCGTTCTTCTAATTTAAGACAGTGATTACAATTTGCACTGCACGGCCGTCTCGAAAGGGCATCAGCATTTGAATGAACTCTGCCAGCCCTGTGTTCGATCTCGTAATCATATTCTTGTAATCGTTCTAACCATCTTGCCATCTGACCCTCTGGATTACGAAATTGTAGGAGCCATTTTAGAGCAGCGTGATCCGTGCGAAGAAGAAACTTTCTGCCATACAAGTATTTATGGAAATGCTCACAAGCCTTCACTACGCCTAGCAATTCTCTTCTGGTAACGCAATAGTTTCTTTCTGGTTTTGACAAGACTTTGCTAAAGTAAGCGATGACTTTCTCCTGCCCATCTTGGATTTGGGAAAGAACAGCTCCTATTGCACTGTTGCTTGCATCGGTGTCCAACACAAATTTTCCTGCCTGTCTAGGGTAGCTTAAAATCGGTGCGCTGATCAGAGCCATTTGTAAGTGTTCAAAAGCTCTTTGACACTCTTCGCTCCATGTATATTCTTTGCCTTCTTCTGTCAACTTTGTTAATGGCTTGGAGATATTGGCAAATCCTTTGACAAAACGGCGGTAATATGTACATAGGCCAAGAAAACTTCTAATTTCGTGTTTATCTCTTGGTACTGGCCAATCCTTAATTGCTGCAAGTTTTTCAGGATCAGCTGTTACACCATTACTTGCTACAATATGTCCCAAGTACTTCACTTCTCGTCGAAACAAGTGACATTTCTTCGGACTCAACTTCAGATTCGCTGCCCGCAATCGTTGAAAGACTTCTGTTAGATTATTGGCATGTTCATTGAAGGATCTTCCAACTACAATTACATCATCCAAATAAACCAGGCATGTTTTCCATGTTAGACCTCTTAAAACTGCATCCATTAATCTTTCAAATGTGGCCGGGGCATTACATAAACCAAAGGGCATAACTGTGAACTGCCAAAGCCCTGATCCTATCGAGAATGCGATTTTTTCACGATCAGCTGGCTCCATGTCTACTTGCCAATATCCACTTTTCAGATCGAGTGTGGAGAACCAACGAGAACCAGAAAGTGTATCCAAAGTATCGTCTATTCTGGGCAAAGGATAACTATCTTTTTTAGTTACTGCATTGAGCTGTCGGTAGTCAATACAAAAACGTGTTGAACCATCTTTCTTCTTTACTAGGACTACAGGTGATGTCCATGGACTGTTTGATGGTTCAATTACCCCTTGTTTGCTCATATCTTTGATGATGTCTTCGGCTTCATCTCTTTTCGAAAATGGAAGTCGTCTAGGTTGTTGTCTGATTGGCTGAGCGTCTCCGGTATTAATTTTATGCTTTACTATGCTTGTTTTGCCATTATCCTTCTTATCCATGGCAAAAACATCTTGAAATTCTATCAGCATAGACTTCACTCTTTTAGTTCGTTCATCATCAAGATCTTGGCACGTTTTAATCATCGTCTCAACAAGCTCCTTTGGATACTTAGATTTCGACGGTTTCTCATTAGTATTCATGGAACAAATCGAAGCCACGGGAACACACTGTCCGATCAAAGTTCTTTTACTTAACTTAATGGCAGTTCCCTTTAAATTCATAACTCTTACAGGAACGACATCTCGAATTCTCACCAAAGCTTTTGCCGTTAGGAACTCGGCATTATTCACATCTTCGACCATCCTTAAACTTCCCTCTCGGCAGTAACCATCAGGTCTGGTCATCAAAATTTTCTCACTATTACCGGGTATTGTTACGTCACAAGTAGTTATTAAGCTGATAACATCTTCTTTGTCGTCATGAAACGGCAACTCTTCACCACTGATCTCGAGAACTCCATCTTTGACATTCAATACAGCCCCAACTTTCCTTAGTAAATCCATCCCCAATATGAACTCATCGGAGATCTCTGCAATTAATACTGTATGTTTTACTGTGGTCTGGCCAATGGATACTGACATATTAGCCTCGCCATATGTATTAATTATCTCACCAGTTGCTGTTCTAAGCTTGACTGTTGCAGGCAATAATTTAAGATGGCCTCGTACTACTTCTGGCCGTGCAATAGTTCTCGTTGCACCTGTATCTACCAAAAACGATCTACATTTATTATTGATACGACCCTCTATGTACAAGCTATGAATTCCACCTGAGGACGTAATGTTCACAGTTACTATGGGGGCTGTGTTTCTCGAGGTCGGCAGTTGCCCCTTGTTGTCGACCCGTTCTAGTTTTCCGACTGCTGTATCATTTTCTTGCAATTACGGCGAATATGACCTACGTCACCGCAATTCCAACATCTGGGCTCGCGTCTCTTCGGCATCGTGTTACGAACTACTTTTCGTACCATTTCTTCCAGACGTTCATCGTTTGGTTCGTCGCCTTCTTCGATGGTTCTTACTCGATGGCTCCGTGAAGTTTGACTAGCTGTTTCATGTTCCAAGGCAATAGCGAGCGCTTCATCCAGAACTTTTGGTCTTGCTAGTCGTAAAGCTTTCTGTAATTCACTTTCTTTTAACCCATTGACGAAGGTATCTACAGCAATTTCTTCCAAAATGTTGTCTGGTACTTCCGGATAAGCCAACCGCACTATACGAGCAACATCTGCTTCAAACTCTTGTAAATTTTCACTTGCTCGTTGAATTCTACTTCTTAGTTGCGCCTTGTAGACTTGTTGTAGATGGGCATCTCCGTAACGTTTGTCTAGTCGAGTGAACAAGGTCTGGTAACATTTTTCTTGACCCTTAGGAATCGATCTTAGGATATCTGCAGCATCACCTCGTAAAGCAGCAGTCAAGGAAACAGCTTTTTCTTGTTCTGTCCAATGATTGGCTGTCGCAATAGCTTCAAATTGTCTAAGGTATATGGACCAAGAAGACTTTCCATCAAATGGTGGCAATTTGAATCTCATATTATGTGTCGTTTCGTCTCTAGGTAATTCTTCTTTCACTACCGGATCTAAGGCTACTGCATTAACTGGTGGTAGCACTTTTGTATTGGTTATCATGCTCTCTAATTGTTTGATCTTCTCTTCTACTTTATCAAATGTTCTTGAGACTTCTTCAAATTTCTCATTGTTTTGATTACATACTTCTTTAATCATTTGAGAAGTCTCGTCGAATCTTCTAGCAACATTTTCGAATTTCTCTTCATTTTGTTTAGCTGCTTCTTTAATAATTTGAGACGTTTCATCGAATCTTTTGGAAACGTTCTCGAATTTATCATCATTTTTTTTAGAAGATTCTTCTATCATTTGAGACGTTTCATCGAATCTTTTGGAAACATTCTCGAATTTATCATCATTTTTTTTAGAAGATTCTTCTATCATTTGAGACGTTTCATTGAATCTTTCATCATTTTTTTTAGAAGATTCTTCTATCATTTGCGACGTTTCATCGAATCTTTTGGAAACATTCTCGAATTTTCCATCAATTATTTTAGTTAAAACGGCTTCGTGTGCTGACTGGAACTGGAATGTCTCTGGGTCTTCTCCATTCTTGTTGAGAACAGTCTTTAGTCGTTCTTGGAGTGTCTTCTTGGACCCACTGCAGTCTTCATCGCGTTCTTCTAGTTGCTCACGCAACTGTTTTACTGAAAGTTCTACTAGCAGCATCTTTGGTCAGGCACACACGTACTTTTTAAATGTTCTTTTATTATAAAGATCACTACGCGGATGTTCCCGACGAATAATACTTTTCAAAAGTTCAAAAGTCTTTTTCAAAAATCACTGCTGAATTTATTTGCAAATCTCACACCGGACACCAACTGTAGCGAGATTAAATAAAACGAGCGGTTCGAATTTATATACATATATTTATTTATAAGTTTACAGTTCGGTACTCTCTTATCAACTAAGCTCACTCCTAACAACGTTACATATATATAATAAAGTTACTTTTCGAGAACATTCTGGCGTTGTCCCACCTCTAATTGTCTCCCGTCCGAAAGACGGGCGCTATTGACAAGCCGATTCTTACGTTTTCTAGATTCGTCCTTCTAAGAATTATGACGTATCGGAGATGGGCTATTTCGTTACAATATGTTATTGATGGAACTATAATAAAGTTATATTTAATCAGTCAGACAAATTAGAATGACCAAATATCCCTCAAACACAAAAAATAGTTAACCAGAAGTATGAGCGCGAGAGTGCTGTTCTTGCATTTCAGAGTGCAATTATGTATATTATGCATATATCTAGCGATATATGCATAATTTAAAAAATGATGATTCGAATGTATGGTTAAACGCAGGCACCGGAAATAACCAGAGATACATTAATTTGACAAAGGTTTACGAGTACTTAGGACCATCTTTATGTAGAAGTTTGCCAGGGTTTCACGCTCTAACTGGATATGACTTTAATTCCGCCTTTTTTTAAAAAGGGTAAACAAAGACCATTCAATATATTAATGAAGAAACATGAATATCATCGAGCTTTCATGCAGTTTGGAGAATCAGAGTTGTTTACCGATGAAGCCACCCAAAAAGATATTTTCAAAATAATCCAAAAATTTATCTGCGAAATTAATAGTTTTCCTGATACGTGCAACATTAATGCTGCCCGGCTTCAATTGTTTTTAAATAATTACAGCGTATCTAATATTAACGAAGAATTCGATCGCAAAAATTTAAAAAATTTTGAGGCTAGCAGTTTACCACCATGCTAAAGTGAGTTATTCCAACAATTCCGCCGTGCTAATTACATTTTTAGCATATGGAATAATGCAAATGCAAAAAAACCAACCATTTTAACTCCTGAACACAATGGGTAGAGATTAGAAGAAAACCAATATCACTTTCATTGGTTTGATGGTGACCAATTACCAGCAAACGTTAGTGAATTCCTTCAAACTTCAGGTATTATACTTTTATTTCAGGTTTAGAATTTATTATGTTTGTGATTTTCTGCTTTTTAATTCTTTGAACTATTTTTTGCAGAACAACCAGCCAGCAACAACATAACTGATAATGATGAAGATGATGACTCGGATGAGCAGCATCATGATTGGTTGAATGATGAAAATTGTAATAATTGTGACAATGAATATGTTTGTTTCAATCAATCCCAGTTGAAGATTTTTTACAAAAATTATTTTTTTTTTAATTATCCTAACTAGTATCTTTTTTACAATAAAGTAAATATAATTTCTTATGAAACCAAAGTGCTCCGAATTAATTAATTATCCCAAATATCAATACATTAATTTACTTTAATATTTATCTTAATGCTAGAGTTCATCATATTAAAATAAAGATGCAAAAATATTTAATCGGATCGAAAACAGTAAGTATTCTTAATGAATTTGAATTGTTTACTCTGAGGCTCATGCGCACAGCACTCTTGCGCTCATACCTCTAGTTAACTAATTTTTGTGTTTGAGGGATGTTTGGTCATTCTAATTTGTCTGACTGATTAAATATAACTTTATTATAGTACCATTAATAACATATTTAAAAATCAGACATGTAAAAGTAAGTAAAGTTCATTTAATATTAGTGCAGCTTTAAAGCGTCTGACAAAAGTTCTGGTCCATGACAAGTGTCTGACACTTATTACAGTATTTTCAAAATAATATTCTACAAAATATGTATAAAAATCAGTTATGTAAATTTAAGTTAAATAGCTCTTATTTTTAGTTACCTTTCTCACCTGGTACCTGCCCAGGTGTCACTCAGCAAGTTTCATAAATGCGCAGGTATTCAAAGCACGCGAGACGCTATTGAGACTCTAAGGTTTCATCTGTGTGAAAATAAGTTATGTCTGATCGCTCTGGGATCTTGGACTATAAACACAATTGAAAGCTCGAGATATTAAATAGTTAACCAATAGCCCCTTTTTATTGACTCCAACCCATCAAAAACATTTATATATATATATATATATATATATATATATATATATATATATATATATATATATATATATATGTATATATATACATATATATATATATATATATATATATATATATATATATATATATATATATATATTGATATGATACGAAAATGTATATAAAGACTAATTAATAGAGAAGAAGAAGAAGACACAAAAATTTATAAAATCATGTTATAGTTATTTGTGAAGAAAAAAGACTTTTTCCATTTTAGATTTACGGTAAATTTCGGACTTTTCAAAGTAGGATAGGTATTTAAGATTAGTTTGAGTAAATAAAATGTTATATTGAAATATCAAATCTACTTGCATTTTTTCAAGGATTAATTTCGGTTACCACGCAACAAGTCATTGGTATTAGTAGAAAGTAGAAATTGTTTGTCTCATATTTTTGTTTACAATTATGGGAATTGAAAAGTGTTGGCGTTTGGAAAATTGAATCGAGGATGTTGATTTGTCAACAGAAAATTATGGAAGGCATTAAGAGACGAGAATAACTTTTAAAGAAGAAAAATGGGGCATCTGCTGTTGGACGGGAAGTGAGGAAAGATCAAATCGACAAGTGTGTGTTTTTTTTAACGTTAAAAGAAAAGTATAGATTTTGTGACAATAGTAGTGTCAGTAAGTTTTGAAAGCTTATTTGCCGGATGAAAAGGGTGCAAAATTCGTAAGTACAAACAAATTATTATTTACGGAGAGATTCGTAGTTAAGCAGATAGGGGCAATCCCAAAAGGAGATAGAAAAGTGAGTCAGGACGTTCTTTTGATCGACAGAACTGTTTGTATAAGCAGAACCAGAGAAGGAGTTGTTCGATAGAGAGTTTATTAAAGTGAATCATTTTCATAAAGTACAGAGAAAAATTTATTGAGACGATACAATAGATTGGACTAGTTTTCCTATTGTAATTTTATATGTGAAAGCTATATGACTTGGGGAACATTTATTTCTAATGGATTTCATTAGTTGTTTAAACAGTTTTAAAACGTTTATTTTACTATTATATTTTAATTGTACTGCATAAATTTAAGATTTTTTATTTATTCTTTTTTACTCCTCTTCTTATTAAACACTATTGAAGATAAAGGTACTTTTGAACTCAAACAGGAACCCTGAGATAAAAAAACATGTGAATTATAAAATTAGCGTCGTTAATAAAATTTATTCACATATTCGTAATAAAATTCAGTAAACAAAATGTTTTTGTTTAATTAGCTAATTGGATCAATATATATACTTTCTTTTCCAAGAACTGCGATTACTTTTATATATTGTAAATAATTCAAGGATTTACAACTTTTATTTGTATCAAAAATTTTTGTTTTCTAGCTAAAATTTTTCAGAACCACTTCATAATACTCTTGTTTCCTGCTATTTTCCGATCTCTTTCATCTAAAATTGATTTAATCTAGGGGTATACTCTTTTAATATCCATTGTCCCCTTTGATATAGATAATTGTTTGAAATATCAGTAAATACGTTTTGTCAATAGTAGATTAATATATACTCGATCGTATTGTAGCGTGAATATCCAAAGGCATGAAGTGTACCGTTGCATAAATTCCGTAAACTGATACCTAACAAACACAATTCAGTATTTGTAATGCCTTGGGAATATCATGCAGTGTTCCGGATCTTTAGGATTTGTTGTTTACATAAAAGCGATAAAGGGATCTGCACATGAATCTTTAATTAGAGTCTTACACCAAATCAGTGTAAGCTCTTCAAATGCCAAATTATACAACATATTTAGGTCGGTATGATTTATAGGTAATATTTTCTTTAAAATGTTACCTATAAATTATGAAAATGTCTTTAAGCCTATTTTTAAAATGTTGTTTATTGATTTTATTTATAAACAACAACGACATTAACTGGTATCTAAGTTTAGATTAAATAAATGTATTTAAATAATATATGCTCAAACACAACAGATCACTAAAAAAGTAGTAGAGTAGGCGGTACTGTGTACTAGCTCGAAGCGTCATATTGTTTGATGTATTTTTATAATTTAAATAATATTTTTAAAATTGAATATATACACCCATATTTTCTAGTGTAAAGTCCCGGAATCACTGAAAATGCTGATCAACATCAAGCGGATTCTTATTACAAGGTGCGAGGCGTTTTTTTGCAGGTAAAAAACTCATTTGCTAATAATTTTACGCCATTCTAAAATCTAGTAATGGCCAAAATTTGGTTCTATTCAAAGGACGGCTGCAGTTTAAACAGTTTATAAGAACAAAACGCCATCGATTTGTAATATTATTGTTTCTTCTGTGTGACTGTGAAACGGGTTATGTGTTAGACTTTATCGTTTATGTAGGTAAAAACACCGAAATAAATCATTATGAGGATATCGGCCTCTCAGGATCTGTGGTTGCCACTCTTATGAAACTCTACTCAAAAGGACAAAGGTCACTTACTCTTTACTGATAACTGGTACACGTCTCCTAGTTTGTCAAGTTGCCTATTTGACCATAAAACTAACTCTTGTGGAACAGTGAGGGTCAACAGAAAACACATGCCTAATTTAGCACAAAAACTACAAAGAGGTGCAACTTCCTCAATGTCGAGTTGCAATATGTTGACAAACGGAGAAAACGCCATTGTCACAGTTTCACTTGAATCTTATTCGTCAGCTTCTAGACAGGTATATGGACATAATCTTGAAATTATCTTGTTACAATGAGATGTTATTTTTAGGTATCATTTACCAAAACATACAACTGTAGTGCCTGTGCGAAACGTTTTTCGTCTTGTAGGTAGACATTTTCCTGATATTGTCCCCAACAACAAAGTTCGTAGATGCACTGTTTGCTCAACAACAAAGACTCAAGAAGAAACGGCGCGAATCAAGGTACATGTGTCGGGAATGTGACGTAAGTCTCTGCGCACATCCTTGCTTTGGCATTTACCATACCCAGGAACAATTCTAATGACTACTTTTGTATTCATTTCATATTTAGTTTATAGTTAGTTATTAAAAATACTTACGTTTTATATTTTTTTGAACATTAAAGACCATTTTCTGAGTTTTTCTTTGTATTTAATGAGCAACCGTATATATACATCGCTGGTACTGCTGGCACTACAAAAACCCTGGGAACGGTGGCACTGAGTCGCTGATCAGGTCTGGTAAAGAATGGATTAAAATACAAATTAGTTAATTTTTTTTTCACACAATTAATGGTTTTTATACAGAAAGGGTAATCTACGTTAAAGATCTTAACAAGAAGCTAATATGACCTCGACATAACTATCATGGTGTACCGCAATGTTCAGTATTATCACCAATGTTATTCAATCTGTTCGAATCAATTCTCACTCACAAACATTGGATTAAGAAGTCATCTCCGCCTTTATGCAATGCTTCACAGAATAATTCTATTTTTTCAAAGAAATATTGATTACAGTAGACAAAAACTTCGACTACTTTGTTCTCTTCCATAAAATTGAAGTAATAATACCCATATACAGTAAAAACATTAAAATCAGCAACAATATTCTTAGATTTGTTTTGAACTGCTTCAGTGATACCACAGTTATATACACAGGTGCATCTAAATTGATAGAAGGTACTGTCTGTGCTTATTTTTTACCCTCAGAAGTTTCCGAATGCATGTACAAACTTTCCAATGAGTTTTTAATTTTCTCGGGGAAATCATTGGCCATACTCGGAGCTTTAAAATATATTAAAAACTCTATTAAAAAAACATTAATTTATTCAGAGTTCCTTTCAGTTCTACAAAACATAAAAAATACTGTTATGCTCAAAACATTTAGTAATCTTTATATATTATTAATAAAGTATCAGTTAAAGCATTTAGTGCTCTCTGGCTTTAATACACAATTTATTTGGGGTAAGTCGCATTTTGTACTCAAAATAATGAATATGTAGATGACTTAGCTAAGGTCAGTGTAACATCAGGCACTTTATTGTCATATTCTTTATGTGTATTAGATGCCATTATAGCAGCTTTCAATATGGAAAGATCAATACTGATTGACAAACCATACAAGCTATACCACATTACAACCAATTATTTTACAAACTACTTGTTTTTATTGAGTTTTAAAGCTGTCCATAGAACCAAAAGGCAAAAAGAACGTTTTTCTGAAATTAGCAATTAATTGTTGTGTGTTTGTGTAAATAAATTTAACTCATCTTCAGACAATAATTTTAGGTTTATTCAATTATCTGCAGTATACAGTACAGCTGTGTCATCTGCATAACTAACAATTTTACCTTTTAATTTTATCGACAGTAAATTAATAACATAATTTATAAACAATATTGGGTGAAAAATCGTGCCTTGCGGAATACCGTACTTCAACACTTTTCCCTTACCAATACATTCACTGATTTTGCCCTTTTTACCCTATTACCTTTACTTTGTAACTTTCAAAAAATCTTAAAACGTTACCTCTGAATCTTACATCAGCCAAAGTTTCCCAGAGTTGCTTATGGCTTACTATGTCAAAAGCTTTGGCCAAGTCTAAAAATACACATAATGTGGGCTTTTCTCTATCGACTAAATCATAAATGTGACCCATTAGTGAAGCAATTGCATTATCTACAGCATTGCCTTCAACAAAGCCAAATTGTTTATCAGAAGTCATTCTAGTTTTAATCGCTTTTTCCATCATTTTTGGCAAAATTAGAAATTAATAAAATTAATGGACGATAATTTTAACTTAAATCTTTATTTCTTGTTAATAAATGTTTTAAAGGAGATACAATTTTTTTCAGTCACTTCTTTTATTAATTCTGCCCTTAGTAAATCAGGTCCAAGTGCTTTATTTAACATAAGGAATTAAAAAATCGCTATAATTTCACCTTCAATAACACAGACCAAAATTTTTTTTTCATGAACAAGTGTTTTAAGTTTAATAGGTGTCCTATAGTGAATAGGATGTGCTGATCACGAATCTGTAGTTAATTTTTTTCCAGCACATCAGGTTTTCAAGAAAAGTGTCTTTAAAATGTTTCATAGAAACTGCCAAAAATACTAAAAAAATATTTATTGAAACTTTACTTAATACAAAATTATACTGCAAAATTAAGTTGTTCTTAAAAAAAGAATTCAGTATCACCTACGTTAGACAATATTTCAACAAACAGTTCTCTGTTTCCATGAAAACTGCGTTTTGTGGTCTTCTTATATCCCATTTTCATAGGTAACGTCTCTGCATCTCCTTTATATCTTGATGGAACTGCTCTTCTTGCTTCTCGCTGACAGCTCCAAAATTTTAGGGAAAATATTTAACGTAGGAATCCAAAAAATAAAGTTAGACGTTCATATTGCATCCCAATTTTTTTTATAAGCTTCTAAATATAGCTAAACTCAAAATTGCAGAAAAGCTTGCATATTCATCACAATGTTTTCTTTAACCTAATGCTTCAAACAACATCAAATATTTCTCCTTTACTTATATTAGCAACATGTCCAATAAAATATCTAAAGTTTTTACTTCTACAATTGAAAACAAAATTTCCTTCAAGTCACATAACACTTTAGGTTCCGTTTTAATCAACACCAAAGATAGAATGAACACACTTGACAAAAGTGGTATTTATAAATTAAAGTGTGATGATTGTGATGCCTCTTATGTAGGTAGAACCATTCAAAAGTTATCTACTAGAATTTCAGAACATTTGAAAAGACCAAACTCTTCAAGTTTTGGTCAACACTTATTATCTAGTAAACTCAATTTTAACATCAATACTGGTTCGTCTATTTTACATGACATTAGTAAAAAGAAAAACTATTTGTTAATTTGTTGGATTTATTGGAAGATTTGGAGATCACAAAGGAAACAAATGGAAACTCTCACTGTCGTAATCCCCAAATAAATTTAAATTGTACTAAATTTAAACCTATTTTTAAAAAATTTATTGCAGCTTCACCTCGTAGTGGACCCAGCTCGGCTGTTTAGACTTCTGCACTGAGTATACCCATTACGAATTTATTAATTTCATACTTTGTTCAAAAATACTATTTTTTATTCTTCAACAATTTACAAAACTGACTTGCTCAGGTTCAATTGATCTATAGTTGGCGTTAATTACACTCTCCATACCTTTGTGTAATTTAGATATACCATCTCCACAGTTGTATATTTCAACATCTCCCACTGTTGGTCGGTTGGTCTTGTGTAACGCTTTTACATATTCATTTTATAGTTCTCCCATTGACTGGAGGTTTAACTGATCTACTTGAATTATACCCCATTTATACATTGCTTTCAATTTTGTTTTTTAATTTTTAGTATTTTAATTTCATAGTCAGATTTCTTCTTTTCTACAGTATTGATAGTGCCTAGTAGACCCTTTTATTGTAGTCAACCACCCACTAGATTGTTTTGTCTATTTCTTGCATTCATACTTTACGTCCACTTCAATTGCTCTCATACTAACACCCTAATTATTATAGACAGGTTTAAGTGTGAGATCTGGATTGTGCAATCTAGTTATAATATTCTATATTTTATCATATCGTCATATTTCATTAGTTGATTTCCTATAGTAGTGCCAGTTGGACCTTTGGCCAATGCTTCGTTACACAGAATTTTAAAATGTGCAGATCACATCTACATGATTATGACTACCCATCCAAGCTGTCATATGCCACATGTCACCGTAACATTTCCGTTAATACCGGGAGCCATTCTCTCTCCTGTTGCCGACCAAAATGTAGCTTCGACTTTTTTAAATAATTTTAAACTGTTTGTCCTTGTTTAGTGTAGTGTTATGTTCAACTTTATCAGACGGAGTAAGTCTAAAACGTTAATCTCAAAAAAACTTTTATCATCCATTAACTTCGAGTTTTTATCAAGGTTAATCAATTCCTTCATTTAAAAAAACGTTTCTTGGCTTATTTCAGATGCCTCTGAGGATGCTGTATTATAGTACATTTTTCAGGCCGACCCTAAAAGGCAAGCTACACGTAGTGCAAGAATATGTATGACGTGTTGCGTTTGATCATATTGATGTAAGATGTTTAAAAATATTTCAATTGTCAATATTTTTATTTTATGATTAAATTATAAATAATAAATTTTACTAAATACTACTACACTATTGAACAACAAATATTACTTTGTAAACAATAGATTATATTCTTTACAAAGCAATAAATATAATGAAATGTACTCAGTTGACGAAAAACCACAATAATGTTGTATTCAGGCAATAGTGCGAGCACTGCCAGATCTTTATTTAACACAAGTTATTATAATACACTCCAATTCAATTCCAGGTTATACAACAATTCAAAGAATTTTATTGTCGTTTTACTGTGATCCTTACTCCTAAAAATAATTTATGATAATTTCTAAACATAAAACCATAACAAATGTTTAAACAATCCGTCATTTTGTACTAAACAATATCCCAATCGATTGTAAAATTCTCGTCTAACATTAGCCAGAACGCGTGGCGTTATTGTTGCACACTCTTCAACAATTCGCATTTTTAATTTCAATATCTGTAAATTTTTGGTCATAATAGATTTTTGATTTTAGATGCCCCCAGATAAAATAATCGTTCGGAGCTAGATCTTCCGATCTTGGAGGCCACTTATTGTTACAGTTAGGTCCAATCAAACAATTATTAAAGCTGTTTTTAAGAAATTTCTTAACCTCCCAGTGATTGTGCGCATTTTATTCATCCATTTGAAACCAAATTTCTTCTTCATCTGGAGCTATTTCTGCAAGTCTCGATAAAGTCTAGCAAGTCTAAAATTTTTTTTTATTTGAATTTTCCTCTTAGAAAAATGATCGATTAATATTGTGTCTAAATATTACTATTCTCCGTTCACAAATTGTTGAGAGCGCGAAATGTGCGTCAAAGTCATAAAACGGTCGTAAAATTTGTATCATCATAGGCGTTCCTGAGGTGTTTATTCATTAAATAATAATATAATGTTTTAATACTGTTATATATAATATTAATAATGTTTTAATACTAATATATTGAGCAAAAAACAATTAAAACTTTCACGTCTAATGTTGGTTATTATATTATGTTAATAAAAATAAGAATTTAACCATTAACAATTTTGTAAATAAGAATACCTTATCTCTTTGGATATTTCAATACTAATCTTCGCGTTTAATCGCTTTACTAGAAAACCTGGAATTCATATCCGAAGGTACTATTCGTTGCAAGATAATTAGGATGGAATTTCCCAGATTTTTAATAATATAATGGGTATAAAGATGTCGGCTTTGGCCACGTGCCTCGTCTGTTCAGTTTATATTCGAAACTTAACTTGAAAGGGTGAAGTTATTACGAACGAAAACAATTTTTTTGTTTAATACGTTTTTGATCACATGTAATTTACGGCTCGTCGGTGTTTTCGAGTCTACGGCAGTAATTAGCGTCTCGAATATTTCTTTTGCGAATTATATGCAGTGCGTGAGTGATTTTTTATTCCATATACCTACGAACATATACGTACCTTTCGCTCGTGCTCGTTTTGTTGGATTGTTTGTGATGGCTTCATCATCAACATCATCAAGTTTTACACCGGTACTGTTGCGTACAGTCAGTAAGTCTGTCTATTCACCAAGAGAGAAGACTATTGTCCTGAATGTTCACGATGCTCTGGTTTCTCAGAATCCCACAAACACTGTTCGCAACATAGTTGAAAGTTGTGCCAACATGACTGGCGTAGGGGAGTCAACTATATATAGATTCCTGTCAAAAAGAAAAAAACACGGTATAGCTAACCCAAACACACACGAGCACTTAAAGAGAGGGAAAAAGCCTATTGAAATTGATGAATTTGACAAAAATGGTATTCGAAGGAAAATTCATGGATTTTTTTTTCAAAAAAGAAATACCAAAGCTAAACAAAATTTTACAAGAAGTTAGAGATGACCCGGATTTGCCTCATATCGGACGAACTAAATTGTGGCAAGTTTTAAAAGAATTAAATTTCCGGTGGGAGAAATCAGACCGAAAATCACTTTTGATTGACCGGGAGGAGATAATATGTTGGAGAAGAAATTATCTAAGATCCATACGAAAATTCCAGGCTGAAGGAAGGCCAATCTTCTACCAGGATGAAACGTGGGTAAACTCAGGTCATACTCTAAAAAAAATTTGGTCAGATAAAAATATATTAAGCTCCAGGCAAGCCTTCATGGAAAGTTGGTCTACTGGTATCTCCCCACGTTCTGGTAAAGGCAGAAGATTAATAATTTTTTACATTGGCAGTGAAAAAGGATTTGTTAAGCTTGGTTTGTTGGAATTTCAGTCCAAAAGCACAAAAGACTATCACGAGGAGATGACAGCTGATGTTTTCGAAGAGTATTTTGAGCAGATGATTGAACACATACTACCAAATTCAATTATAGTATTAGATAATGCACCTTATCATTCACGACTAGTAGAAAGACTTCCAACGTCTGCGTGGAAGAAACAGGATATTCTTGACTGGCTGCGGAATTAGTATCTGCCTTACGAAGATGGAATGGTAAAAGCAGAACTTTTAAAAATTGCCCGGCAACACAAATCTAAGTTCAAGAAATACGTAGTTGACAAAATGGCGGAAAGGCGAAACATCACAGTCCTTATATTTCCACCCTACCACTGCGAAATAAATCCAATTGAACTCATTTAGGCACAAATGAAAAGTTATGTGACTAGAAAAAATACGTCATATAAAATACAAGCTGTATATGAATTGTTATACGAGTCTTTACAAGATATTACAGAACAAAACTGGAAAGATGCAGTAAGACATGTAATAGAAGAAGAACAAAAAATGTGGGATCTTGACAACATAATTGATGCGACCATAGAGACACAACCGCTAATTAATTATTAACCCACAAGACGACTCGGATTCCGAAGTTGATCCTATTTATTTTGAATTTGAATAGTTTTCTAATCGTAATTATATAAGGTAAGTAATAGTAGTTGTAATCGTATGGTATTAAAGAGGAAAGGCGCAAAATGTCGCCTGTCAAAATGTTCAATGTGTTTTAAATATATCCATTTTTTTTTCAAATCCTGAGAAAACTAAAAAGTATTTTTGAAAAATTTAAAGGCAGAATGAAATATTTATTAGAATAAATAAAAAGTTTCTTTTGCATGCAATATTTTCAATTAAAAACTATACTATATTTTCTCTTTTATTTTCACCCCTGTTACATAACATAATAAAATAAACATTGTACAAGTTTTCAGGGACTTTCTACCCTCAGTAATAATGTAATCTTTCATTCTGCATTTAAATTTTTCAAAAACATTTATTAGTTTTCTCCGGATTCGAAAATAATGGATACATTTAAAACACATTGACAATTTTGCCAGGCGACATTTGGCGCCTTTCCCCTTAATTAAATAAATGTATGTTTTACAAATAGCAAGAAACTTTTTATTTTTGAATAAAATAAAGAAGTTTTATTAAAACAAAAATACAATTTACATAAGTACAATTTAAAAAATATATTTATTTAGTTCAAATAAATATTTCAATCATTGGTCATGACACTGGTCGATCATCTGTAACCGTTCAAAATACCTTCATTATCGGATTATAAGGTTGACTGCTGTATTGTACTCCTTCAGATACAAGGTGGGTTAGTCGAAAACATCTTAAACCATCAGTTTCAGGTTGGTTGTTACTATTATATCGTATTACCTATCCTCTCTGTATTTCAGTTCTCTAATTAGGGTTAAACTTGTAGTGAGCTATCAACAAATTGTGAACCGAGTATAACCATATTTATTTTTCGATGATATTGAGTGTAGCTTTCAATAATATCCTTATAATTGCATAAAAACATTCCGCTCGTCTCTCAGCATCTCCTTCTCTTAGATCTTAATGACATTGACATTTATATGAACGGAATTTGTTTCTTTTCAAAATTTTTAAGGCCGTGTAATTATGAATATTAAACTGATTTTCAATGGACTCGAGAATGTATTCTATGATTTTCTACTACTGCTGTTAAAACCTTTATTTAATTTTAATTTTCTAATTTTCTTGGTACCGCAGTAATATTGTTTGTAAAGTTACAATTATAATTCACGCTCCGACTATTTTAAAAATTTTGTATCAGTGTTTGGAATAGACAGAATTGTTGAATAACTTGGTCTATTGGGATATCTTACGCCAAATTAAGAACTGACATTTCGCGCACTAAATTGCCTGAATAAAACATTTTTATTATTGCTACTTTCTCTTCAACTGAATACATTTTTTAATCAACTTTATTGTTTTTTAAACAATAAATCACAAAATGAAAATTTTAGCAATTTAAATATTGTCAAATATCAGAAACATCAATAACACCAAACGAAACACGTCGTACACATTTTTATATTGCGTGTGGCCTGACTTTTAGGGGTAGCCTAAAAAATGTATTATATTTTTGCAAAATTTTGGAATACGTAATTCGTAGAACAATTTTAACATTTGTTTTCGATGCAGATTTTAGTCCTCTACAAATAGTTTCTTATGAATTTTGGTGTAAAAGAATTAGAGAAGCAGGTATTCAACAACTTAGAATTTCTCATTGAGTTTCCTATGGCCCATTGGACGATTCACCACCCTGTATGTATTACATATTTGATAATATTGTATCTGATTCACCACCCGTTGTTCTCATTTATAGGGCCTAATATTCATCTTAGTACCTTTCTTTTAAAGATGTCTATGCCGTTTATAGATTTTTGACTTAACATCCAAGTTTCACTTCTATAGCTCACCATCGGTCGGATTATGGCCTTGTAGATTCGTATTTTAGTTCTTTAATGTACAACTCGTAATTCAAATATCGAGCTTATAGCAAAAGTATGCTGTCTTGGCTAGGATTATTCTTATGCTAAGATATGCATTGTCAATGGAGTACTTACGCGCTTGTTTATGTTATATGAAATACTACTATAATGCTTTTCTCAAACACTCTGTAAAAGATCAATTATACTCAGTTCAGCCGAAACACTAATCTAAATAAGTAATAATATAATTTTTACAAATTTGCGGCATATCGAATATTCTCAGCATATAGTTGATTTATTTGTGCGATGTTTACTCGTACAGAAAAGACGTTTTTGATCAGCAACGAAGTCTTCTCTTTGCCCTTATACGCGACGAAAGTATTACTTTAAGTTCCCTCTGGCCATGGCGATGTTACCAGCTACAAAGAAATATTACCTTTTGTAATATTTGATGATATTCCGATATGTGCGACTCGAATATTTGCCACTCGCACAGATTCAGTATTATATTTCGTCTATTTGTTTTATTAGAGAATTGAATTTTTTTGTCTAATATTGCTGTAAATAAAAAGACTTATATGTCAATATGTCATATAATACTGAAAGGTGTCAATTTTATCTAAATTACATATTTTGCATAAAATCAAGCTTTACTGCATAAATTTCACTTTTATATTTAAAACGAATATTTTTACTTCTTTAACATAAAATCACATATTATCATTACCATAAGTTTATAAATAAATCAATAACCATAAAAATGCATTAAACAAATGTCAAATCCATTTACCTGCTTATTATCGGTTGGGAATTTCAAAGCAAAAGGGACAACTATTTATTTATTACGGCTTTGCCTTTGTAAGAATTTATATAATGTAAATAAGAAGTATTTACTTAGAGGTAATATTGGAAATTCCCATGTATTTAAAAGACTATTTCACTAGACTATTTTTAACTGATAAAACGTCATAGCAACGCCACGTTTCCTACTGACAAAACTCCTTCCTGTCCCTGATTTCTCTGCGACAAAATTATGACAGATCCGTCACGAAGGTGTCTATCCGTCACAAAGGTGAAGGTAATTCTATTTTTGTCAGTTTGACAAACGTCATTGAGGCGTTATCAATTTTGGACAGATATAATTAATCCAGACGAAAAATCAAGATTTGGATGCCAGTCAGGTCAGGAAATCAAAAACTTAGTTTTGGAAAATGTCCCATTGAAAACGCAGAGGTCCAGAAGCTCTTCTTCTTTTTTACGTGTAATCTCCGCGACAAAGGTTGGCAATCATCACTGCTATTCTAACTTTTGACACTACCAAACCATTTTCTGAGGTTTCTCAGCCAGAATATTCTTCTTCTAGTTAGTAGTGCACTTACTTAATAGTGTTGCCAACTGTGAATATTGAAAAATGTCACAATGATTCCATTAATTCGCACAATACTATATATATATAGTATCGCTGACAGCGTTTTATAATATAGTAAGCGACCCAACCTGGGTTAAATTTGTGTTTGTCAATACATTAGAGAGTATAATTCATCTTTCTGTTGGAAACTTAACATAAAAAATCAATTGGGGTAATGCATTGGGAGCCCAAGCCACATGGAGATCCTGTCTATTAAACAGAAATGTTCCGATCCCAAAAAAAGAAAATAAAAATGGAAAATAGTAATTGTAATTTTCAGTGCAAAATTTGGTTTAATATCCATCCCTAAAATTCTGGATGTTTTATCATTAATGTGGAACTTGCAGTACCTGTACCGAAATGGGAGTTTTATCAGCGATGATGAAGGAGAAACTTGGACGCCACAGACCAAACCCGCCAGGAGATCCACGGAATAATCTTGGGACTCCGGACAAAAGTGAATGGATAAAGACATATGATAAAGTTATGTAAGTAATTTTTTATCCCTATATACTATAAATAGGGTTAATATATAAAGATACAAAAGGTATATTAGAAGAAACATTCCACCTAATACACGAAACCATCTCTAAAATTTCCAAAAAAGAGCCAATGATGATAACAAGAGATTGGAATTCAAAAATAAGAAAAACTAAAATAGATGACCATTTGAAAGGAACGTTAGGTAAGCATGGCTTAGGCAAGCAAAATGATCGAGGTGAACGGCTCCTTCAATTTACCATCGATATACATCTTAGTATAGTAAACACAATGTTTAAACATCATCCATGGAGATTATAAACATGGTCTTTGCCTGGAGAATGATACAAGAATCAAACAGATTATATTCTTGTCACTAAATGATGGAAAAGCTCAATAATCAACGTGAAGACAAAACTAGCTGCAGACTGTGGGTCCGCCTACAAATTGTTACAAGCAGAATTTTGCATTAAGTTACACAGTAAAACAATCACAAATAAAAGACAAAAATTAATTCCAAAACACCCGGAAAAATTTAGAGAAGCATTAGCAGAAGCTGACCTTCCAGTGACTACCAGAGACCCTAACAAAACGTGGGAATATACAAAGAATGGATCACTGAAGCCATCAAAAATACTAATCCCAAAGACAAAAAAGCTAGGAAAAAACATTGGATGACTGAAGAGACTCTCAATCTTGTGGAAGAAAGACGAAATCTTAGAAACGGCACATCAAATTTAAATCAAAAATAAATAGAGATATACACCATAAATACAACTATAAAACACTTGTGCAGAAGGGACAAAAATAATATTAAATACATATGTGTACAACTAGAGGAATATGCTGACCGCCAAGAATCTAGAGAACTTTTCTCAAAAGTCAAGTATCTAGCGAGAGAATTCAAACCGCAGATACAGACCATCAAAGATAATAGTGAAAATACCATAACAAACCCAGACTGTATTACAGAGGTGTGAAAACAATATTGCGAAATACTATTTTCTATCAACGACTCGGACAATAATACAGAGAGAAAAAGTTAGGAATAAAATCTTAAATATTGAAATCAGAAATTGAGGCTGCAATTAAACAGCTAAAATTCAGAAAAGCAAAAGGAGAAGATGAAATAAGAGCTGAAACACTCAAAGAAATGGGGGAATTAGGGACGGAAGTAATGCTTAGAATTTGCAATGACATCTGGAATACCGGAAAGTGGCCAAATGACTGGGGTAAACTCACGTTTATTACCATATATAAAAAAGGTTCACCGACACATTGCAGTAATTACCGTACAGTAGCATTGACATCACACGCGAGCAAAGTACTTCTAACCGTCATCAATGAAAGACTAAAATCAATTCTCTTACCACAAATTCCCTAAGAACAATGCGGATTCGTCCCAGGTAGAGGAACAAGACAACATATTCTTAATATTCGTCAAATTAACGAAAAATCTCGAGAGTTTAACATAGAAACATATTTATGCTTTGTTGACTATTCCAAGGCTTTCCGTGTCGTAAAATGGGATAAAATGTGGCATATACTGAGAGAAATGGGTACGTCAGAACATCTATTCTATTTATTACAAAAACTATATATTTTAATCGGTACCTCGGAGGTAAAGGACACTATGTCCATTTTCTTACTTTTTCAGGAGAGCAGTTTTAAAATTTTTTAAATTTGTAATCAGTAAATACTCAAATGTTTCTTATATTTAACCAAGATTAATATATTATTAATGTGGTGTGTATAATCGTCTTTCATTCCATGAAGTGTTATATACCTGAGGTTTACCGTTCATTATTTAAAAAAAATTTTAAAATGTGTAGTTGGACATAGTGTTGTTTACTTCTAACAACTTTTTTTTAAATAATGTGACATTGCATGTTAAGGTCTTTATGAAATAAACAATACAAACACATTAAACAGCCTATACTATTATTTTATTAGAGGTAAATATATTATAATAATAATATATTTTGAAATAAAGTTTCAAAATTGTTAAAGATGCTCCATATCATCTTCATCTTCTTGTGGGTAATCGTTTGTGGCTACGTCGCTATGTGTTAAATTTTGATAAAACGCATGACAAACTGACGGAACAAAAGGCAGTAGTGCAATTAAGTCATTGTACTTTTGTTTTGTGATTAGTAATGGGATTACTGAGACTTGATTTAATTGGGCTGGAAACGTTACTTGCTGTCTTCGATACCTCATGAAGTCCACTTTATACAGATTTTGATTATTGAAATCGATCTTATAAAAGAACTTTCCAATGTGTTCTTGTTGGATTTGTAGGAAAACACATGTTGACAGTAGAACAGGATCTTTATTAACATTTTTTTTCTACTGACAAAAGGAGATTAGATGACAATTTCTTATCGAACAGCGTTTTGAAGTTTTTGAAATCTGCAAGTTCCATATTGTGCACTGTGTATTTACCTGGTATTTGCCTAACTAGTTGTTGCCAGTCCCATGGTGTTAAAATGGTCAAATTGGATAGTTTCTTCCTTTTTCTTTCGATTAAAGCATGAACAGTGTCTGCTTCCATATGTGTGTGCCCTTTAAGTAAACACTTTTGAGTGATCGTCTTTATTTGCAGTATCCAAAAATAGCACATTATAATAATATTTATTATATAATAGCACTTATATTATATTTTTATTTTGTCTATAGCAGTTATCGGTCCAAAAAGTAATGTCCTCTACTTGACTACCTGGAAATGTATTGTCAGCCCATTTCAAAATTGACGAGTAAATTCTGTACATTGTACAGAAGAATCACTGGCATCATGTAATGTAAAATTTAATATCCAAAGCTTCCTTTTGTTGAAACTAATACAATTGTCTGTTAGTGCTAAAGGCAAACATTTTTGCAAATCACTAGATAGTACTTTGTATTCTGGTGACTCTTTAGCTATTATAAAGTCCAATTGTTTAAAGTTATACCGAGTTTTAGATTCAATTAGGCGAGCATCATGATCAGCCTGTACACTGGTTAGTTCATCTGCAGTATGATTATTTTTTAATTGAGCGGTGAATGTACTGCATATATCGCAAATCTCTCTTTCGGACGGTTTAAACGACAACTTGAAGTCTTTGGCTCAATTTTTTTCAACATATTTACTACTACTAAATTAGATATACAAAGTGTGTTTAAAAACATAACCTTGCACACCTTCAATAGCTAATTATTCACTGTAAAATGGTAGTGTAGTGTATTATTTTTAGATTTGATAGAATTTAGATCTTTTTTTCTTGATCGAAGAGTAGGTTGGATGTCGATACATGAGAAGATAATTGCTTTTTAAGATCTGAAACGTTTGTCTCAGTCCAGTATGAGTTGAAAATTTTTTGTCTTTCGTATTCTGGCAATCTTTCAGACCATTTCATGTGACACATGCAAGGAGGCTTTAACATTTTTGCAGACATGTCTTTTCCTCTTTTACTGAGATACTCTTTCCCACCAGCTATTTTTCGTTTGCGAACATTACATGCCCAATTTTGTTCATTTACTACACGTTTTTTACCTTTTTGTTTGCTACTACTACTACTAAGGATTTCCACAGTTTTCACTGTCTTCCTTCACTCAACCGTTTTTTCCAATTTTCCCTGTCATTCCAGTCTCCATCTCGCAGGGTTCTTTTCTCCATAGCCTCGTCGATTTCATCTCTGAATGACCTTCGGGGTCTTCCTCTCTTTCTTCTTCCAATCGGGCTCGATTCTGTAATTTTGTTTATCCAGCGTCCTCTGTCCGCTCTTCTGACGTGGCCGTACCAGGATAGTCTCTTCTCCTCTATATAGTCGATTATGTCTGATTGCACTCCCATTCTCCGCTTAATCTCTGCGTTTTCAATTCTGTCTCTTTTTGTAAGTCTACAGCTTCTCCTCAGAAACTCCATTTCTACTGCTCTTATTCTGCCTCTATTTCTCATGTTTATTGTCCAGTTTTCGGACCTATATGTCAGGATACTTCTTGTCAGGGTGTTATATATTCTCTTTTTTGTCTTTATCGTAATATTCTTATCCCACAACACTGAGTTTAGTTGTCTTATACAGTTTCTTGTTTATCTCAGTCTGTTGTTTATATCTTCTTTTGTTGTTCCCTGGTTCGATATTATGGTTCCTAAATACTTGAATTTATCTGTTCCATTTATTTGTCTTCCCTCGTCTATCTCTAGGTTTCTCATATCCTTGTTTTCTGTTGTTAGGTATTCGGTTTTCTCTAAGTTTATTTCCATTCCGTTGTTTTTATATTCATCTTCTAGTTTTCTGAGCATAAAGCTGAGATCTTCTTCATCTTGTGCGATGACTACTTGATCGTCGGCAAAACTTAAGGTGTATAGGTATTCGTCTCTTACTGGTATGCCCATTCCTTCGCACTTTCTCCTCCATGGTTTGAGTGTCTTTTCCAAGAATATTTTAAACAGAGTAGGGAACGTAGCACAGCCTTGTAGAAGTCCTTTTGTCGTCTTAAATGGATTGTAGGCTTTATTTCCACATTTAATAGCTACTTTGTTTTCGTTGTATAGTGCTTTAACTGCTTTTATTAGTGTTTGTCGGATTCCGAGATCATTCATTGCTTCCCATATTTTGACTCTAGGTATTGAGTCATATGCTTTCTTTAGATCAACAAAGGCCAGATGGACCGGTCTACCTTTTGCCATTTTCTTCTCTATCAGTTGTTCTAATGTGTACGTATGATCTAGGCATGATTTTCCTACTGTGAACCCTGCTTGGTCTTCTCCAAGCAGGGTGCAGTCTTCTCCATGCTTAACACTTTTCTCTTCTTCTAAAATAACTTCATTATGTTCATTGAAGTTGCCTGCATCACTGCTTAGGGATAAATCGTCCTGAAGAAGATTTTTTTTATTGCCCCACTAATCGTAGGAGTAATTATAGCTTTCTCTTTTACCTTTGTTTTCGCTGGTTTACTTATACGTCTCATATCATTGTCGTCCGGTTCTGAGCTTTCACCACTTACAGGCTCATAGAGTTTATCAATATCCGAATTTTCATCTCCAAACAAATTATCATTTTTGTCCACTTCTTTCTTATAACGAATATATTATATCAAAACAGCTAAAAGAAGGACTTGAATTGTATTTTATTATAATTTATGAAAATATTTCAATTAAATAATGTTAAAAAATAAAAAAATTAGACATGACTTTAAATTATTATGTTTAATTTCAAATTGAGAGCTGTCATTCGTTTCTCGTAAAGTGTAGCACAAAACTGTATTGAGTTGTGGCATACTAGAATAAATAAAACACACTGAAAAAATTAAAAATTTAATTTGAAGTTAATACAAAATAAATAACTTTTACAGTGAACAAGTGTGAAATTTAAATATATGTAATATAATTCGAAACTGCTGAAATAATAATATTTTGTCATATCTCCATTATTAAAAAATTCTTCAAACATTTTGGACATTAACTCAACCGTCTCTCTGGTTATTAAATTTATTAGATACCGTTTTTTGTTGTTAATAATAAAAATAATATTTATCTAAACACATTTTTAAACGTTATTTTTTTTATTTAGATTAAGTGCAATTCCGTTGACAATGAATTGTTTCACGAACCATTGTCTCCAGTCTGAACCAGAGATATGTAAAAGAGACTCTCTTATATATCTCTGGTCTGAACACTGGTTTACATTGGGAAAAAAAAGTGTGCCATTTTTATATGACGGGAAGTGTACAAGGGTACATAACACTATGTCCGGATGATAAATGACGGTGCACACATATAGTAGAGGTAAACAACACCAAGTCCACATGGTGTTGTTTACCTCTGACTGGAAGTGGACTTGGTGTTTATTAAAAAGTCGGTAACTTGCCGTAAAATTGTCTCTGAACATATTATGCTTTACCCATGTGTAGAGCCAGAAAAGTTATATTCAAAAGTGCAATAATCTAAATTTCGATAAAAATGGACATAGTGTCCTTTACCTCCGGGGTACACAAATAATACTGATAATGTAAGAGTTAATAATGTGGTTTCGAAAACTGAAGTTCGACAGGGATGCATATTATTATTAAATAAATATGCACAAAACCAAAGTGATGATTATCGATAGAATCAGAAACAACAAGGCAGAGATAAGAATCATGGTAGGTTACGAAGTGGTCAGGCAATTTAATTACTTAGGCTCCGTTATTACTAACAGTGGATAATGCAACGACGAGATCCGTTGACGCATCACAATGGCCAGATCAGCAACAGTCAAACTCACAAAAATTTGGAAGAACACTGACATTACAAAAAACACAAAATAACGCCTTGTTCAAGCATTGATATTTCCTATCGCCACCTATGCTTCAGAAACTTGGACAATAAAAAAAGCCGATTCAAAACGTATAACGGCATTTGAAATGTGGGTCTAGGTAGAATGTTGCGCATACCATGGACCGCCCATCGCACAAATAACTCAATTCTAGCAGAACTTAACATAAAAACTAGATTTATCATACCTACCAACCAAAATATACTGAGATATTTTGGACATATAACTAGAAGAAGAGAAGGCATGAAGCGAATGATAGTTGAAGGTAATGTAGCGGGTAAAAGATCCAGAGGAAGATCTCCAGTACGATGGTCGGACCAAATAAAGGAGATCAGTGGTTACACATTCTCCAAAGCAAAACAACACACACAGGAGAGAGATAATTGGACATAAATAGTCAAACAAATTACATAACGCCACTACATCCTTACGAAGGAGAAAAGATTGAGGAGGATATACTATAGTCGGTTCGCTATATTTACGCGGGTTTCGGATTAAAAATTTTATTGTAAGTACCCAGTTTTAATTACCTGCTCTTTGGGGAAATATCAACTGGTCAAATGAAATGAAAAATAATCCATAACTTTTTTTAATTAAATAATAATGGAAAATCTTTTATATAATTGACAGTATAATAAGGAGAATTACTTCATTAATGGAGTCTAATGTGGCTAATATAAACCTAATAATAATTTTATATTACACTTCACAAAGAAAATATGGTCTATATAATATATTTGTTCCATGGAGAGAATTTCTAATGAAAAATAAAAAAATTTAACTTGCCAACAAAAATGAAGATCAGTCATTATCATCAAAAATATCATAATCGTCATCATCATCACTGTCATCACCATTAATTGTTATTATGATTGGACTTATTTCGTTTATTTTATTTTCACGAGTCCACCAATCTTCTATTAGTTTCTCGCACTTAAATATACAATTGCACCACACTTCTGGAGTTACAACTGAAAGTGCCTTTCGCCAAGTTTCCCGAACTGCGTCGTCGCTATAACCGTTAGGCCCAATATGGTTGTCATAATATTAACTTTCCATAATCTGATCCACAACAAAGGTTTTTGGTTTTGCGTGAATATTTGCCAAACGTAATAATTCTGATTTTAAAATATGTTGTGTAAATGGTATATGTTCCTTTGTCTAGTCCAAGAATTCGTTAGACTTTTGTTTAATACTTCAGAATGGTAAGGTGCATTGTCTAAAATAATTACGCTGGGCTCGCTTAAACCTGGGAGAAGTTTTTCATGTAACCATTTTACAAACATTTCTGTGTTCATATTATCGTGATAGTCACTTGATTTTGATTTAGATGAAAATATTAAATCAGCACCTTATATAAAACCCGATTTCCCTCCTGCATGTAAAATTATGTGTCGCTTCCCTTCTTCATCAGTATGTTTGATAGACTTTACGTTATCATCTTGCCATATTCTCTTGGTTGCACCCCTAGAAAATATCCATGTTTCGTCTAAATATATAAAATTTGCCCTTTCTTCTTTTAATTTAGAAGTTTTTCTTAGAAAGTTAATTCTTTTATGCACAACAGAACTTCTTTCACAAAGGTCTTTTCTGTTATCCTCCTTTTGAAATTTGAAACCCAAATTATGTATCACTTGCCATAGACTTGTTCTGCCAATTTCGTCAAATTTTCTATCTTTTAATTCAGAGAGAATTGTATTTAAGGTCACATGTTCCTTGTTGGCTCGCATTCCATAAATGGTATCACGAATTTCAAATTTTTTTCCATCTGGAATATCTTTCGTTTTCAATGATAGGCGAGTTTTTCGGTGATCTTCTTTCGGCCGTTTATTATTGCGATTTTGTAATACTCCTCTTAGTTTGGTTTCACTAATTCCTAGAGCATCACATACGCGTTGTTGAACAGACATTACCGATTTTAAAGGACCGCCATTTTCTTTTTCATCCGTAAAATACTTATTACACTACAAATTAGACTATCTACATCTAACACACGTCTAGGCATTTTTAAATATTTCCACCAAACATACAATGTCAACACTGGCAAAGAATCAATTCAACTGCAATATTGTAACAAATTTATACCTACCCTAATGTTATTTTAATGTATTTTAAAATATGACCATTAATGCAGATTTTACCTAATTTTCTGGGAAGTCGTTTACTGCAACTGGTTATCAATGAGTCATTAGCATAATTTTGTTAATCCGAAACCCGCGTAGATATAGCGAACCGACTATATATACAATTTAAAGAATTAAAAATTGAAATTTTATATACAAACAGAATGATGACTACAGGGATTTTTGTTTTAAAAATATAGACTATAATTATACAATATTTTAAATTATGCATAGATATCTGTTTAACAATAAATAGATATATCGAACTAGAGGAATAAGATGAAGATGTAATACAAAATAAAAGAGTACCCAGAAGGATAGTAATAGACCAAAGCACAGAGTTTATAGCAAGAACATTTAAGGAGGCATGCACATGCTGCAAATAGAGCAACTAAACTACACCGTATATCACAACGAGACCATTGTAGTGTTATGATTTTATTTAACTGTTATGTTTTTATTTAATTTATAATTTATTCTATTTTATTTATTAATTCTTTACTAATTTATTATATTGTTCTTATTTTAATTTATTAAAAAGCACGATAATTTATATCAATTTATTTAACTAATAATACATAACTTATCTAGACGAACGTAACAATTAAATCGCGACCGCGAATCTTCTTCAAAATTAACTGTTTTCTTCCATGAAAGTTCCGTTATTATATATAAAAATACAGCCGGTCGAGAATTCAGGTGAACCCCTGATTTTACTAGAAGGTAAATCCGGGTCATCGTTTCGACCGGTTTCTGGAAGATTCCGTTCAGGTAGATTTCTGCCAGCTGATCGAAGGGTCTCGTGCAATCTAAAACATATAAGTGAATAAACACATGTTTACAGGTTTTTAATATGACTCATATTTTTACGTAACAGTAGCTTCAGAAAATACTAATTAGAATTTAAATGTGGATCTTAGGATCTACCTCTCAAAATTTCCGACAAAATGGAGTACGTGGTTACAATATTACTGTTTTTCTCAACTTTAGTTATAACGCATTAACCATGATGGCCTATTTAATCTAAAAGGCAAACGAATATCACGTCACCTTTTATATGGCATTCGTGGACTATAAAAATGCATTCGGTAGTTAAGAGAAGAATACCTATATAAAAAAGGCAGTACCTAATATGTTTCCAACTCGAGATAAAATCATTCACAATTCTACGTCAGGTTTTTTTAAACCTTTTCCAGAGTCGAAACATTAAAAGTCTTTGTGGTTTATGCCCATCTATAAAAAATATTCAGTCAAAAACATGTCACAAGAAAACAGTTTCAGAACCATATTAAAACATTCTAATTTTTAAATATGTTTATCTTCCTATTTCAGAAGCCAACAAGTGAACATCAGGCATCTGCTAATAGTATTTTTAGCAAAAACTTGTTAGTTTAATGTGATTTTTTATCAAGTAAATATTGGTAAGTCGATATTACTTAAATACTTTCGACAAATAAAATTAGGACAGTCCTTTCTTGTCATACTTAATATTAAAATCAAATTATGGCATCATTACAAACAGCTCAACCTAGCTTGGCTGCAGTAACCAAAATCACACAGAAAAAATCTATAACAGCAACATTATGTCCCAGTAGAACTCAAGCTATTGTTATGAACGCTATTCCATACGTAGTACTATTTGATTACATAAAGGCAATCGGCTCTAAAAAATATCCTTTGCTTTACGTATTTCTAACCAGCGTCTATGCATCTATCTTTCTTTCGTAACCGTAGTAAATAATTTTCTAAAAAATAATCCGACTATTTCTGTTAGAAATCAAATAATATCTATTCGCAGACTTATTACACCTGCAAAGAGGCTACTAATTTCTAACGTGTTTCCTTCGATCCCGAATGCACTCATAGAGCAAGCACTTAAAAATGAGTTTAGATTACAACTTGCTTTCCCTATTTAGCTTATCCGTTGTAGTTCACCGGAAGACGAATATGCTTACATCTTCAGTTTTTGACGTTCAGTCTTTGTAATACCAGATAAAGAATACTTTGAGTTAAATACTTTAATTGTAATCTCATATGAAAATTCAAATTATAGTATCTTTATTACTTCAGACAAACTTGAATGCTTTTTATGTAAGCAATCTGGATACACTGCAGACTCCTGCTCCAACCCTCAAGAAATATCTTGCAATCCCTCTTCAAATGCAACTTCTAGCCAAATCCCACTTGATCCTCCTCCTAGTATATCTCCTCTTTCACCCTCCTCAAAAAAAGAAATCTATTCAATAACCCACTTACTGACATAACAGTCCCAAATAAACAGTCTCTAACACCAGTATCTGTCCCTTCTAACTCCGTCATAAAAAGAACTCATTCCACTGACACAAGTCTTGAATCACCTTCTTTACTAGTTACCGCTAGGCCCCATAAACTTAAACTCTAATAACGCACCAAACACAACAGCCTTCGCAACTACTAAATCAGCTCCTAAAAAGAAAACAAAAACTGATGACAAAGAAATTGGTAACAATAAACCATCTACCCATTCAAGTATTAAAAAATTAATTTGTGCTAATCCAGAAAAAATTTCGTTATCAGCATTACCTACAAATAATTGCCTTCCTAGAAAATTCTTTTGGGAGTAGTGATCCTCTCAAAGAAGTTCATAATTTCACCACGAACATTTATTCCCTCCTCGAAGATCTTACACAAATATACCAAACTGTATCCGATAGATCACTTAAAAATCGCATTACAAGAATAACAAAAAAGCTAAAACTTACGTCCAATAATTTATCTAACTCTAACTGCAATGATATCGATCTTTTCTAAAAATGACTTAATTAGTACAAGGTATATTATTTCTACTAACTAAATTAGTTTTTTTTTTAAATTCAATATTTGACAATGGAACTGCAACGGATACTATCCGCGACTTGAACACATACAATATCTTATATCAATTTACCATCCAGATTTTCTTTGTCTCCAAGAGACTAATTTTAATACAACTAATAATACTTATCCTAAATCCTTTGAAGGATACCACTTCATTAGAACGAACTGCTTCAGAGCTAGTGGAAGTGCATAACTACATATTGCCCTAATAAACTTACCATCTGCTCCATATATATTCCCCCAAACCATTCTCTAAAAGAAGAAGAGCTCCTAGACCTTATATTCCAACTTCCACAGTCGTTTATACTCACAGGAGATTTCAATGCACATAAAAGTATGTGGGGTTCTTAATCAACATTTGGACGGGGAAAAGTAGTTGAAAATATTATTAACTGCAAAAACTCATGTCTTCTTAACACAGGATCTAATACTCATTTTATAATATTTCTTCTGGATCTTTCTCTGCTATAGATCTTAGTATTATTGACCCTAAATCTGCACCTTTCTTAACCTGCCAAACAGCTGACAATCTCTTTGATAGCAATCATTATCTAATAATTTCCAACAATTGTAGTGGGACGGCTTCTGTCAAAACCTATTGGCGCCTAAATAAAGCTAACTGGCCAGAGTATTCAAAAGCTGTTGACACTCTCTTGCTCGCCCATGATCATCTAATAATTAATGACGTAGACTATTTGTTAACGTTAATAACAGACACTATTCTTTCAGCTGCTAAGACTCACATTGGCAAAACATCATTCTCTCCAAATTATAAAGCAGTTCCTTGGTGGAACCCTTCTTGTGAAGAGGTGATTCGTTATCCAAAAAAGATTTAAATAAATACCAAAAAATAGAAGATCTGAAAATATAATAAATTACAAAAAATTTAAAGCCAAAGCCAAACACGTAGTTAAAAAAAGTAAAAAATCATCCTGGCAAGATTACGTATCATCTATCAACGAAAACTCCAATCCTAGCCAACTTTGGGGAAAAAATACGCAAATTTGTCACAAAACTAATAATAAAATTACTCGTTTAATTTAAAATGTTATAGAGATCACTTCACATGAACGTATTCCTAACACTTTTGCCAAACATTTCAAAGAGAAGTTCAGGTATAAAACTAATAATATTACTTTATCTCATCATGACTTATATTCACACAGAAATCATCTGATATCATCTGAATATAGTTGATCCCTTAATTCTCCTTTCACTATCCACGAGCTAATATCTGGCTTAGCTCATGGATAGTGCTCCAAAAATATAGGATATAGGAAAATATAGCTCCAACAATCAAATGCATATTATATGCTGATGACCTAATAATGTACTGTCATGGTAAATCCAACGCAACTACTAGTAAAATTCTATAATTAGGAGTAAATGACCTACAAAACAAAGTAGCTTCTCTATGGCTTACCCTCTCCCACTTTAAATCCAAAGTTATTAAATTTAGCAGAAGAATGAGTTTTTCTAATCCTGAAATCACTATCAACAACTTCAAATTACCGGTTGTTGATAATTGCAAAATATTAGGGCTGATATTTGATTCAAGATTAACCTGGAAACAACACATATAGAAACTTAAAGGAGCTTGCCTAAAAAGGTTAAATATAATCAAAACACACTCACATTATCATCACTAATTCGCTCCAATCTCGACTATGGATGTTTCGTCTATATGTCTGAAGCTAAATCAATCTTAAATTCACTAAATACAGTACACAACACGGCTATTCGTCTATGTCTTGGAGCATTCCGTTCTAGTCCGGCAGAAAGTCTTTGCTGTGAAGCTAATGAACCTCCTCTATGGCTCAGGCGAGAAAACCTTTTTAGGCTGCTGCAATTTCTTCCAATCTGTCCAATCCAGTATATCATTTAATTACATCATAATACCAACCCCATAACAACCCTCCATGTAACTTAATTATACATCCTATTCCCAGTCTTCTACAACCGTTACTAAAAGATATAAATTTGTCTGAAACCAGAACTCTACCATTCTCCAATAATCTATTGGACCAACATACTCCCACATCATGATATTTCCCTCACCAAATTTAATGAGGAAGATACCAGTATTAGTATATTAAGAATTCTCTATTTAGAACTTATAAACAAAAATAAATATAACATGTTCTTTACACTGACGCGTCAAAGACTGAAAGTGGTGTAAAATTTCTTCTTGGTATAGTATCCACACTAGCTACTAGCTATCTCACCTGCTTTCAGATATGCCCAACAATATTAAAATACACACATAGCCATATGTTCTAATTAACTTTCCTCTATACACTCCATTAATGCTATATCTACCAACCATCCCATCGTCCAAGATATTCATAACACATATCAGCTTCTTATAAACCAAAATACAACTGTCACTCTGATATGGGTACTATCCCATGAAGAAGCTTAATCTATCCACCTGGCAGATTTACTGGAATAATGTAACTTCAGCGCTGCATGAAATTAAACCTTCAGTGAACCTTTTGTCCTATTCCAGTTTATCTCGAAAAGATATGGCAATCATACGGATATTGCGTATAGGACATACCCGTCTAACTCATGGCTACCTGATGACATCATCTCCACAACCAAAATGTCAGCACTGCAATACGACTCTCCGAATCTTATCTTATCTATACTTATCGAATGCCTTTTTTATGCCAAAATACGCCAACAGCTCGATATCAGTACTAACTTCAAGGAAGTCCTAAATAGCATAGACCAAATCAACAAGGTTATAGAGAAAAGTCAACTGCTCAACAAAATATAAATGTTATATTACAAGTTTTTAATACTTTCTCTTTATGTTAAATGTTATAACTACATTATTTTGTAATTTATATGATATTACCAAGTAAATCGTAACTCGTGCTAATGACCATAGGTGTCACGTTCACGTTAATTTAAATAAAAAAAATATATGTTTACTTATAAAACAACGAAACAATGTTCCTCGTGGGAATTCCCCATCTCACGATATGTATTAAATCTTACTTAATAGAATATAACGGCTTTGATGATCATGATGATAAATATTGTTTAGAATTTACGTTTCATTAATAAAGAATAGTAATTTTCAAGCAAAACTTGTCCCTTCAGACACAGACATACTTCGCTTTTAACCATTTTTTGTTCGCTGTCTACGAATATACCGCAAAACTTTTTGAATCGTTTATCAAACTCATGCAATTAAACTAATTAGTCATGACGTTCTTTAATTTGTGATATATTGAATGAAATATTATATTTTCTCAGTTGGCAACTAGGGTTATTTGGTTCATATTTGATTATGAATAATTAATTAAAATAAGAATATTTTATACATCTAAAATTGTATTAAATATAAAAACATCATAATCTCACTTTTAATGGTAATTTTTAGTTTTCATTAGATAAGTTGGGAATGTTCTACATACATCTTTCTGTATTTAAGTCTGCGCATCAGGGTAGGTCTGAATGAAGTTTGGATCCCCTTTTTTTGGAATGAGCATTTAACAGTTTGTTATATTTTTTATATGACATTTTTTATTTAATAAAGTTTATATAGAAGTCTAATGCAATAATATAATAAAGTTTGAAACCGTGGAGCTTTAATCATCAGTTACAATAGCTTATCTTAAGAGCGTTCTAAAATATGTGTATTGATACGGTGCCGTCCCCCATAAGTGGATCATATAACTCAATGTGAGTCTTAATATTACTTTGCGGACTAATAATTTGTTTAAGATTTAACTCTCTACCATTTAGTACCTCCAACTGACGCGGTATTTTCATTTTATCCCTTTCGGCCTTGACGGTGGCAATTGTCACCATAAATTTTGGAAGTTCACTGTAATCTATACATAGGACTAGAGCTCGAGAAATATGCAAAATGCATATTAAGAGCATATTTGCATATTTTGAATAAATTGTATAAGTGCATATGCATTTATTAAAAATGCATATTTTCAAAAATGCATATTTTTGTATATAAGCAGTTACAGTATAAAAATGCATTTTTTAAGGTATACCCATGGACATATAAATGAAAATCATTTATTTATAAATATTTATAAAAGACCTAAAGGTCTTTACCTTGTAAGACCTTTTATTTACATACATATAATGATCAACATATCACCTCACTACAATGATAGTGTCATAAGGAGAAGATGAAGACAGACAGTACCCTGGATGTAAGCGGAAAACTTCTTATTGTCGATATCTATATTATTGTTTTTTAACAAAACAAACTCTTTGCTGGGCCTGAGGATGAGACAAATATTGTAAGCCTCGAAACTGATCGCTTCTGTAACACTATGAAAGTAAATATTAGATTGTGAGTATTGACCTTTTTAATATATCTGTTCAATTATGGACTCACACTTGCAACCCTTTTATTATCGTAATAGATAATTATTATAATAGAGTACAAATATTAAATTTACTTACTTAAGTTGATAGCAAACAGCAAACAGCTTAAAAATTTTCACAGTTCCAAGTTTATTTAAATAACACTATAATTATAAACCAACACTATAATTATACAAACACACACATACATAGAGCTATTAAAAGTAAAAATTGTATTTATATAATTAAATTACATAGACATAAATGTGATTCGTTAAGGATTACTGAATTCATATCTGTTAAAACTGCAAATTAAGCGTCTTTGTTTAGAGGTGTAGGTTGTCGTTACTTGTGAGTTTCTACTTGTTACTTTTGATACGCTTTTGTATATAATCAGTTACAGTATAAGTGATTTTGTAACAAATAGATACCTCTTCAGCATCTCTAGAAATTGGGAATAAATTGATCACGCGTTTCTAGTGTTTATTTTCTACTTTTCTGTTAGGCGAACGAACTTTAGAGCTTTATAGAGCTGCTGCAGACAGAGTAAAATAGGATAAAATGGGAAAAAGATTAAAATATTTATTAGTTTTACATATTTCTGGGGAAACTTTGTCTATTATATCCCCTCCCTTTAGAAAGTATGTACCCGGCAAATCCGTCGGCTATTGTTGTCGCATCCGCTGCGTCTGTGTATGGTTCTGATAAGGAAAATATGAATGATTGTGTAATTGACGTTTTTACCCCAAGGTAAAATTATATAGTTCTTAGTAACGTTCCCCCCTCTGCTAGGGATTTCTGTTGGACACTTTGTAATATATTTTTAGTAGTATCGAACGAAACTCAGTTCTGTAAAGATGTATAGTAAGCAATAAATAGTTCTATGAAAATTGTCGTCGTATATTATTTTAATTTAATAAAATAATATTTTATAGCAAATAGGTAAACTATATCTCACGGTCAACTAATCGTGGGTCAAGACAAATAGCAATGTGCAAAATTTAGCAAAATAGCATCGATATTTCGTACACGTTCCATATTTGCTGCACATTTGTTGTTTTTCCATTTTGTCCACCAAACTACCCACATTATCCAAACAAATTTCGTCAGCAACATGTTTTGAAGATTTTGGACGTACTCCACGTGGCGTTGAAATATCTGGAGCTGTCAGCAGGGCCTCCATAATTCACCTGTAAAACTCTAATAAAGAAATTGTCTCAAAGTTGCGTTAAAGAAGCCACATGTGGGCTATTGCCTCATTCAAGCAAAATCTAAATATCACCCAATACCATTTTTTAGACCAAATTTGAATCCTATATAAACCTCTTAACTTATCCAATAAGTCTACACCACCCATTCCCTTGTTATACTTGTACATTTGCACAACGTTTGGCTGAGAAACCCCTATAATTTTTATGTCTTTTCTGGACCAGCTGTTAGTTTCCTATAGTAAATATTTCTGGAGTTGAAATTTTAGTTGCCATAGTAACTTCATGATTGTCATTTCAGCGAACAAGAGTGAGCTGATGTTCTTCGCTGTGTAGAGCGTGGGAAGTTCCACGAATTTGTTTTTGAAGTTGTACTTCTATACGCGCGCTCCACGTTGGAAATTTGTATGGGAGTGAATCTGTGAAATCATTACATATGCAAGATAATGAGTAAGAGAGAGACAGAAGATATATTTTCTCTCTCTCTTCCTCTCTCGAATATAAAAATGTTCCTTTTGTATATATAATTTAATATTATATATATATATATATATATATATATATATTATAAAGATATATATACATATAATAAAATATTTATTATTATTATTATTTATATGATATGTTTTGTATTATTTATTAAATGTTCATAATTATATTAGTCTTTTGTATTTCAAAATAATAATCTCAATAAATCACTGTATGATCCAGAACTGTCAATTTTGAAATATATTTGTGGCATGTCCTGGGTAGTATAGTAGTCAGTATCCCCGCCTGTCACGCGGGAGACCGGGGTTCGATTCCCAGTCGGGGAGGACTTTTTTATTAATATTATTACATTATTGTAATTTTTAAATACTCATGGATATTGCATTTTAATTTGTATTGTATTATTATATGGAATTATGTTGCATTGTATTGTAGTGTATTTTTTTTATGTATATTATTGTCATTTTTAAATAATTATGAATATTGCAGGTATTGTATTATTATATTAATAAAATTTTTGCATTCAACTCCTTTCATACATATATGAAAATAAAAATATACATTTTCATCAAAATATTGATTCAATCCTTCATTGTTAGTAAGTTGTTATTAATTCTGTTTCTCTTTCTGCTATGTCTTACCTATAGAATTACATATATAATGATTGTGCAGATTGACTCCCAAAAAAATTTGTAACGGCGAATGCGTGTATAGAAGTGTAACTTCCACCGGCAGTCCCACTTTACTGCCACACCCGTTTTTTTTTATTTCTTTAAGTGGTGCACTGAATTTATGAAAGATTACATTTTGCTACATAAATTGTTTAAAAGCGTAACTAGTAACCGTTTGTGCATTATCTAAAACTAAACAATTTGAAATTTCAAATGTACAAAAAATTTTCTTAGTAAGTTTATTGTAGTTTTGCTTGTCAAATCTTTAACCATATGTATTTCTGGCCATTTAGTATAGGCATCCACTAGAATAAAATAGTATTAATTCATGAAAGGTCCTGCAAAATCTACATGAACTCTTTCAAATAGGGTTCTAGTTGTCTCCCATAAGTGTACTACTGTTTTTTCTGGATTATTCCTGATTCTGTTGCAGTCTGTACAATTTTTGCATATATCCTATATATCTTTAGAAATTCTTGGCCACCAGCAGTATCCTCTTGCACGCATCTTCACCTTGACTATGCCAAAATGAGCAGTATGTATTTCATTTAAAACTTTTTTACGTAGGTTAGTTGGAATTACTGCCATTTGTTGCCGAAAAAGAAAATTCTATCTGTAGGACACTGAATATATCCCTAGCATCGATCAGTTTTTCAGTTCCTAGAGCATTGTAAAGATTTTGTAGTGTCGGGTCTCTTGTAGTTTCAAAACTTAATTCTTTAAAAGTAACAAGTAAAGTTTCTTTTTGACTGATTTCAAACTGATCTCCCACGTCGTAATCGAATTCAGAAGTAGTATCAAGAGGTTATCTTGACATTGCATCAGCATTTGCAGGGACTTTTGTATTTTTATACTTAATTGTGTAATTAAAACTTTGAAGAAACAGTGCATATTTATAACTATTAACTTTTTCTAAAATACCTTGATTTTCTAGCTTCGTAAGGTCTTGTTCCACTTTTGGTAATAATGCATATGGTATTTTTCTAGCTTTTATACAGAAAGGTGAAGTGTTTGGATTAACTTTTAATGTAGCTTGTAAATCTTGATTTTTTCTCATACTTTCATGGAAAACTAATGAATATTTTGTAAGTAAATTTGTAAGTTTGTTATTTGTAACTTCAGATACTTCTGAAATGTTATCGAACATTATATCTAACTGGCGTATCCATTCACGACCCATTCATGGTGGTCTATCTGAGTTTACTATGTAAATGTTTAAAAAATTTGTATAACCCTTGTACTTAACATTGACCTGTGTAAAACCCACCACATCTAATGACTTTTTGCAATATGTAACTAACTTTAAATTTTTATTTTGTTATTTTAAATTAGGAAAATATGTTTTGAAATCATTGAAATTTAATAATGTAACAGCTGCACCTGAATCTATTTCAAAGGATAAGATTACCTTGTTGACTTCAACTGAAATTGTAAATTTTTTCCTGTAGTGTGAGTGATCTGAATGAATGTTGAATATTTCTTCCACTTGATCTACCTGATTCGAACTTTTACTTTTCATGCATACTTTGCTTAGTTGACCTCCCTGTTTACATTTCTTCTTCTTGATGTGCCTATCCGTTACGAATGTTGGCGATCATCATGGCAATATTTATCTTAACGAAAAAGCTACACAAATTTAAACTGGGAGGCTAAGTGTGATGAACTGGACAGATTTATGGGTGGAACAAAAGTGGCACAAGCTTGGAAAACATTAAAGCAGTTTAGGAAAAATGAGAAAAGTGAAGACAACATTTCTCTCATAAAGTTAAATGAATGGGAAGAATATTATACGAAACTGCTGAAAGAGGATAGAGTAGAGTACAGATGGGAAAAGATAAGTGAATTAATAGACAACAGAGACGAAAGACAGGAAATCCCTATAATAACATTATCTGAATTGACGGAAACCTTAAAAGAGGTTAAAAACGGAAAAGCCGCAGGGCCTGGAGACATTCCCATAGAGCTGGTTAAATATGGGCCGACTGCACTTTTAGAATTAATAGTAGACCTTTTCAATAAATGTATATTGTGTGGAGACCAGGAAATTCCTAAAGATTGGAATAAATCATATATAAGCTCCATATATAAGAGAGGGAATAAAAGAGACTGTTCCAATTATAGAGGTATTAGTGTGACGAGCTCTGTAAGCCGGTTGTACGGCAGAATATTAAAGAAGAGGGTTGAAAGACAGATACAAGATATTGAAGAACAAAGCGGCTTTCGTACCGGGAGATCCTGCCTTGATAATATATTTATCCTACGACAAATAATTGAAAAGCGTGTCAAAAGAAGTAGAGAGACCCATTTGGTATTTATAGACCTTGAGAAAGCATATGATAGTGTCCCGTTAAAGAAAATGTTTGAGGTCCTCGAGAGGTCCGGATTGGATTCGACGTATATCCGAGCAATATATAAATTGTACGAAAATGCAGTTAGTTGTGTAAAAATTGGAACCAGAACCTCAAATGAATTTAAAGTCAATAAAGGCCTAAAGCAAGGATGCTGTTTGTCACCGACACTCTTTAAAATATACGTCCAAGAAGCATTGAGGAATTGGAGAAATAAATGTAGATTTATGGGCATCGAAGTGGGACAAGAAACTCTGTATACATTGTTATTTGCAGATGATCAGGTGGTGGTTGCAACCGATGAGAAAGATATAAATTATATGAATCGAAAATTATTTGAGGAATATGCCAAATGGGGGCTTACTGTAAACATAAGCAAAACAGAATATTTAAAAATTGGAGGAAATACCACAGATCTGAGGCTTGAAAACGCAGTTATAAAAGTCTGCAACCAGTATACATATCTAGGAAGCATCATATCAGCAGATGGCAGAGTTAAGATAGATGTACAAAACCGAATAACTCAAGGGAAAAAATGCATCCGAATACTGAATTCATTACTGTGGTCTAATAAAATAAAGATGCATACCAAAGTTCGCGTATACAGAGCAATTGTAGAACCAATTACCACATATGGTGCTGAATGTTGGACAATGACAAAGAATGAACGAGATAAAGTAGACGTTGTGGAAATGGATTATCTTAGAAGGTCATGTCGAGTATCGAGAATGGAAAGAATCAGGAATGAGGAAATACGAAACCGTACAGGAATTAGAGATACTCTTTCAGAGTATCTCTAATACAGATACAAGGAAGGCAATTACAATGGTATGGTCACGTGATGAGAATGGAGGAGGAGCGGTGGCCAAAGAAAGCCTTAATGTATGTTCCGCCAGAAAGAAGGAAAAGGGGAAGACCACCAAATTCCTGGAGAAGAGAAATTACAAAAACAATGCAATCTAGAGGCTTAGAAGAGTGAGATTGGAGAGATAGGAAAAGATGGAGGCTGAAATGCGGGAAGCGGCAATCGCCGTAGGACCCCCGGTATATGATGATGATGATGATGAAAAAGCTGCACCGATGTTGTATTAAACCAGATTCTGAGGTTCTTTAACCAAGATGATCTTCTTCTTCCTGGACCTCGTTTTCCAAATATTTTTTCTTGCAGGGTGGCTTGAAGAAGAGCATATCTGGATTTATTTCGCATAATATGTCCGAAGAATTGTTACTTTCGAGATTTGATGGTGGTCAGTACCTCTCGGTTCTTATTCATTCTTTTGAGGACGTCTTCACTTGTGACTCGGGATCTTAAGTATTCTCCGATATAGCCACATCTCAAATGCTTCCAGTTTTCTGCACATATCTTCTTTCAAGGTCCACGATTCAAAACCATAAAAAAGGACAGAGAAGACGTAGCATCTCAGCATTCTTACTTTTGTATCAAGAGAATGATGAAGTTTTGTATTTGATTTATTATGGTGCCGAGGTAGTTGTAGTGCGTCACTCTTTCTACAGGGGATTGGTTGACGTAGAGCTCTCCTTCTGTTATCCTTTTCTTGCTAATTATCATAAGCTTTGTCTTCTTAACGTTTATATTGAGTCCATATTATTGACTGTAATACGTGATTTTGTTCATAAGAACTTGTAGGTCTTCTAAGTTGTCCGCAAATACTATGGTGTCATCTGCATATCTGATATTGTTTATCCGGTAACCATTTGGTAGAATACCTTTTTCAGTTTCGTACAAAGCTTTTATAAACATTCTGCCAGAGTACAGATTAAAGATTAGAGGAGACAAAATACAGCCTTGCCTCACTACACGCATGATTTTCACATAGTGTGTTCACCTTCAACTCTGAGATTTGTTGTCTGTTTCCAGTAAAGATTTCTAATTATTTTCAGATCTTGGTTGTTAATTCCTGCTTCTTTTACTATTTGCATCATCTTGGCGTGGTGTACTCGATTACATTTGCTACAGACTAAATGTGTTTTATGACATTTGTTCGCAATATGTTGTGAAGAGCCGCATCTAAAACAAAATTCCTTTTAGTTTGGTTACGATGACTATCATTTCTTTTCACATTTGTAGGTTATATGTGTCCTTGTGTATTCTTGACACTAGAAACTTTATTTATATTAGCACTTGTATTTGACTTCTGCAATCGAGCTGCATCTTGGGTTGATGTCTCCATGCTGACGGCAACTTCTAATGCTTTCTCCATTGTAAGATCCTTGTATTCTAGAAGTCTGCTTTAAATATTTTGGTTTCGAAGACCAAATAAAAATTGATTTTTCAAAGCTTTGTTAAAATAATCACCAAATTTTGCAAGTTGTAGCTAATCTACGTAAAGCTGTAATATATTCATTGGCACCTTTCCCTTTATGTTGTTTTCTTTGTGAAAATCTGAAATTTTCCACTATTTCCAACGGTTCAGGGTTGTAATATAGTTTCATTGTATTTACCAGTTCATCATATGATTTCTCGTCTGGTTTTTCCGGTGAAATCTTATCACAAAGAATATCATACGCATCTGGACCCATGTAGTGTAGAAGGTATGCGGCTTTCTTGTCTTCGCGGCTCTTCTGGAACTGCAAAGACACTGAATGCACTCTGAAGGCGTTGTAACCACCGGTCAAAATTCTTGGATGTATCGTAAGTTTTAATGCTAAATACGGTGTGAACTGAATGAATTGTAGTCTCAGTCATCTTTTAAATGTATATGTAAATGTAAATAAGACATGCTTTCAATCATGTATGTAGAATATTTGTAAATTTTCACTGTGGGTCACCACGCTGCAATTAGTTTATCTATGTATACTGGCCTTAATATTTGTATTTCCTTGTATATTCGACCGTCCTCGTGGCCAAGCTGTTGTATATGTACGTGTAATGTAATGACAGTGGTGTTGAATGTATTTTATGTTCCTTTATTTCACTAATTAGAAACATGTGTGTGGTAACCTACATAACGTAACTCCGTAAGTAATGAAGTGAGTAACGTCCAATGACATCTGTCAAAGTCCAAGTGTCATGTCATGTAACTACTAAAATGTCAAGTATATGACAGTTACACTCGAAAATTTCCTGAGCCAAAATATCGTCTTCTTAAGGTAAAAGAAATAATAAATTAGACTTACTTACAATCAATTTAATTTAACTTTCAGACGACCGGTTTTGCTTTCTACAATATGCAAAGCATCTTCAGGTCACGATACAAAGTTAATTAAATGCTGAAAATAATAAACCCATATTAGGGTGTTGTCTAACAAAGGTAAAACAAAGATAGGTGATATAAATTATATAAATTACAGTAATTATGCCAATATTACATGTCTGTGGTTTTTAAAAATGAATAAAATGTTTAAGCAGACAAGGTAAGACCCACAAATTGGTGAAATAGTCTATTAAACTGTAATGAAATAATAAATAAACAAATAAATAAAACATTACTTACATGCCGGTACTCTATTAATTGATGGTTAAAAGAACATGGTTCAAACTATCTTGTATTGTTGATTGGAGAACTCAAGTCAACTATTGTAATTGTTTAACAGTAAACGGGGAAGTTCTTGAGGAGACAGATTTTATCCAATGAAGTAGAGATAGGTAAATGTAATTGTTTGTTTGACGAAAGTAATGTTCTATACCATTAAGTTCTTTAAAGTTATTTATATTTATTCAGGAGGTATATTTATGAAATGTGTGTTATTTATTGAGATTTTTATTTTTGTTTTGGAAGGTGACAATTGTGAGACAATGAATAAGAATAGATGTACAAATTGTGTGGGTGTGCAATTAGATCAGCTTGTAATTATCAAATTTCTTTGATAAAGTTATGTTACAATATGTGGCAAATTGTTGTAAAGTCCAAATTATAAAATTAAAATTTAAAATTGAGACACTTTAAGACACACAGAAAACACACAGAAAACATTTAAAAAACGGGGGGACGAAACAGACATTAAATTTAAAAAGGGGGAGGATTTTAAAAGAACTACATCTCTTACTTGGAGACAATGAGTTTTTTATGTGTTATATATCAGAACTTAGAGGTAAACTTGACAAATGTAGGTTAAAGTGTGACAGTTCTTCTTCTATTTTAAATGCTGTAAGTTAAGTTATCTAGTTTTATGAAAAATCTGATATTAATAAATGTCTAAATCAATACTGAGTATACTGGTGTGTATTCTAGTTCCAACTGTGCATTTAATGTATCTAAAGTGTGATTTTTTAGGGATTTTAATATTTCTAACTATTTCTATTTCTAACCTGGAACATTTAGAAATATTAAAATCCCTAAAAAATTACACTTCAGATACATTAAATGCACAGTTGGAACTAGAATACACACCAGTATACTCAGTATTGATATAAAATTTAATATAAATAATATTACCTGATCTCACTCCATTCGTGGTTTCCACACTAAAACCCATATACTTATAGAATTGATTCCCCAAAATCAACTTTCATATGAGGTTTCCATATAGTATCGATTATCGTCATGCAATTTTGGAATTAACTTCAATATCATGGTCAAACAATACTTTATTCCAGAATCCCATATACATTCAAATACATTTGATAAACTTCTTGGATTATTTAAATTCTTTACATAAAGTTTAAAATATGGTCCCCCATGGATCTAGGTTTTTGTTCACAGAATTTCATTACTAGAAACTACATTTTCCTAAAACTATATTAAATATCAGTATTGAACTGGTATGGTACCTTAACTTATTTAACCCAATATTAATATTACATCCCATCTGGTTTCGAAATACACTCATTTTACAAAATATTTGATTTCAAATTCAACACGTGGTTTGATTGTTCCCAACACAACAATGTGGGATCGTTCAGACTAGCATTATTAATTAAATGAATTTTGTTATTCCTAATAATATGCAAATCAACATTTTCAAATAGAAATATTATATTTTAACTATAAACTACTACAAATTTGAAATTGTTAAAGTGTTACAGAAATTATTATACAAACTCATCATTGTTCATGTCGGTGTGATGATATTTCTGCTCATGGTACAGAAAATTGAAATAAGAATAATTTTACTTTACACCGGTTTAAATAGAGAACTTTTACCTGTTGGTAAAATTACCAACTAACTATTGAATGCTTAATAATTCAGTCAATTTTCTTTAATTTATCAATAATGTTATCATCAATAGTTTATTTCTTATTATTTAAGTTCCATATTAATATATCAGAACTGGAATAAATATTTGAAAATATTTATACACACCATGATAGACAACTCACACCAACAATTATTTCAAAGAAAGTTTGTAATTTTGTTATACATTTTGATTACAAATGTACATATTTAATTCAATTACCAAATAATCACTTAAGTTTGTTCTGTAACTTTGACTAAGCTGAGTTAGTTATCATACAAGATTATTACAATTATTTATATTGTTACATTGAAATCTAATTATTTAAAGTTTGTTAAAGTATGCCAATATTAACACATCAAATAACTTTGATATCTAAATTTAAAATTAAAAATTTTTAGACATTTATTAATATCAGCTTTTTCATAAAACTAGATAACTTAACTTACAGCATTTAAAATAGAAGAAGAACTGTCACACTTTAACCTACATTTGTCAAGTTTATCTCTAAATTCTGATATATAACACATAAAAAACTCATTGTCTCCAAGTAAGAGATGTAGTTCTTTTAAAATCCTCCCCCTTTTTAAATTTAATGTCTGTTTCGCCCCCCCGTTTTTTAAGTGTTTTCTGTGTGTTTTCTGTGTATCTTAAAGTGTCTCAATTTTAAATTTTAATTTTATAATTTGGACTTTACAACAATTTGCCACATATTGTAACATAACTTTATCAAAGAAATTTGATAATTACAAGCTGATCTAATTGCACACCCACACAATTTGTACATCTATTCTTATTCATTGTCTCACAACTGTCACCTTCCAAAACAAAAATAAAAATCTCAATAAATAACACACATTTCATAAATATATCTCCAGAATAAATATAAATAACTTTAAAGAACTTAATGGTATAGAACATTACAATTCATCAAACAAACAATTACATTTACCTATCTCTACTTCATTGGATAAAATCTGTCTCCTCAAGAACTTCCCCGTTTACTGTTAAACAATTACAATAGTTGATTTGAGTTCTCCAATCAACAATACAAGATAGTTTGAACCATGTTCTTTCAACCATCAATTAATAGATTATCGGCATATAAGTAATGTTTTATTTAATTGTTTATTTATTAATTCATTACAGTTTAATAGACTATTTCACCAATTTGTGGGTCTTACCTTGTCTGCTTAAACATTTTATTCATTTTTAAAAACCACAGACATGTAATATTGGCATAATTACTGTAATTTATATAATTTATATCACCTATCTTTGTTTTACCTTTGTTAGACAACACCCAAATATGGGTTTATTATTTTCAGCATTTAATTAACTTTGTATCGTGACCTGAAGATGCTTTGCATATTGTAGAAAGCGAAACCGGTCGTCTGATAGTTAAATTAAATTGATTGTGAGTAAGTCTAATTTATTATTTCTTTTACCTTTTGAAATGGGCTCACACAAGCAACACATTCATGATATCGTCTTCTTCTTCTTCTTCTTCGCGAGACTAGGATTACTCCTGTTTGTCTGCCTCTTATTCTGTTTCAGTCGTTGTTGACTGTACATTATCTTTCCATCTTTTTGGCGACCTTTCAACGGATCTTCTGCTATACGGCTTGTTGTTTTTACAGATGTTTGCTAATCTATCTGGTCCCATTCGGTTTACATGTTCGTTCCAGTTTTTTTTCTTGTTTTTATCCACCTGTTAATATTTTGAATTTTGGATTGTTTGCGTATACTTCTGTTGGTTTGTCTCTCCCTTAATGATATGCCCGCTATTGATCTTAATACTTTCATTTCGATATTGTTGATTTGTTGTTTCGTCTTTCTTGTATCGGTCCTTGTCTCCGCTGCATATGTTAGGATTGGTCTTACTGTTGTCTTGTATACTTTCATTTTACTTTCCGTGATCAGATATTTGTTTCTCCATATGGTTTCTCGGAGGCAACTACTTACTCTTGCCACTTTTGATGCTTGCCTCATGGTCTCTGTTCTTATATCCCTGTCGCTAGTGATCTCTGCTCCTAGGTAATTGCATTACATTACATTACTAGTTCTACAATTTTGCCGTCTATTTCTAGTTTGCATTTACTCGGCTCTTTACTGATCACTATACATTTAGTTTTTTTTTACTGATATTCTCATATTTAGTTTGTTTACTGTGATATTGAAGATGTGGAGCTGCCTTTGTAGGTCATCTTCGTTATCAGAAATTAGTACTGCATCATCGACATAGCATAGTATCGTGATTTTATGCGCTCCCATGTGGTATCCGTATCGTTTTATTACTTCGTGAGTTATTTGATTCATCACCATATTGAATAACAATGGGCTGAGCGAGTCTCCTTGGAGGATTCCTTCTTTTAGTTCTATGCATTGTGTTTCCCCTATTGGCATTATAACTCTGTTCTTGTTGTTCTTGTTAATTTCCCAAACTATCGTCATCTTCTAAACTCTCATATTTTTAACAATTCCTTTGCATCTTTGCGATTATTAGGATCATATTTTTCATCATTTTTTCTAAGACAGAAAAAATATTGATTAGAGACCACGATTGCCCAGCGTTTTATATATCACACGCAAGAATCAAAGACCTTCAAAACACTCACGAGTATAAATGTCAATACTATTTATATCACTATTTGATATTTAGAAGCCTTACTAGTTGAAAACTATAACAGATTTTAGATTAACAGAATTAGTCGAAAAAGTCCTACAAACTCTCCTAAAATGCAACCAGTGAACTGTAATATAACCTAAGAAAACTTAGCACAAAACTAATCACTATTTACCGTCAAACGGTAACAAATTTCAAATGATATGATAAACAGTTACCTTCTAACATCTACATAACCTATATCGGGAAAACATTTAATGTTTACCTTTTTGTCTGACTAGTAGATGGCAAAATTGTAGCAGTGTCTCGCGTATTCGATACAATACAGTGGGCATTAATGGGTTAATTTGATCCTAGTAATCTCGATGCGATCTCGAAGTGGACCTGCAATGTCGATTGCTACTCTTTCCATAGGACTACCAACATTGTACTGTTTCATGGGTGCCCTTTTTTTACCAACTGGACCATTACTGGTTGCACACAGTTCACATTTCCGGCACCATCTTCTTACATCATCTTTACAGTTCACCCAATAGAACCGTTCTCTAACCTTTTGCAGAGCCTTCGTAATACCAAAGTGTCCACCTGATGCACCGTCATGCAACTGACGCAATACTTCTAACACTTTACTTTTGGGTACAATCAACTGAAGCTTAGTTTCTGTACCATCATCGTTCTCAAAGGTTCTATACAGAAGATCATCTTTCAGAACTAGGCAATTCCATTGGCTCCAGTAACACTTGACTTCGGGACTACATGCACTAATGTCTTGCCAAGAAGGTCTTTCACTTCGATGCATCCAATCAAATACGCTTTTTATACATGAATCATCTGCTTGAGCGTCTTGTAGCTGTTGAGGTTGCCATTGATCATTAATGACGGTGGTTCGTCTTACGGCGCAAAGTCGTTTTTCTAATTCAAGGCAATGATTACGATTTACACTGTATGGCAGTCTTGACTGAGCCTCAGCATTTGAATGCCTTTTTCCAGCCCAGTGTTCGATCTGTTCTAGCTTTCTGATTGTTGTATTATTTTCATGAAATTTACGACGAATGTGACCTACGTCGTTACCACTCCAACATCTGGGTTCACGTCTCTTTGGCATCATGTTACGAACTACTTGCCGTATGATTTCCTCCAGACGTTTCTCGTTTTGTTCGTCGCTCTCTTCAGAGGTTCGTACTCGATAGCTCCGTGAAACTTGACTAGCTGTTTCATGTTCCAAGGCAATAGCGAGCGCTTCATCTAAAACTTTCGGTCTTGCTAGTCGTAAAGCTTTCTGTAGTTCACTGTCTCTTAACCTATTGACGAAGGCATCTACAGCAATTTCTTCCAAAATGTTGTCTGGTGCCTCTGGATATGCCAACAGCGCTATACGAGCAATATCTGCTTCAAATTCTTGCAAACTCTCACTTGCTCGTTGGATTCTATTTCTTATTTGTACTTTGTAGACTTGTTGTAGATGGGCATCTCCGTAACGTTTGTCTAGTCGAGTGAACAAGGTCTGGTAACATTTTTCTTGACCCTTAGGGGTTGATCTTAGGATATCCGCAGCGTTACCTTGTAAAGCAGCAGTCAAGGAAACAGCTTTTTCTTGTTCTGTCCAATGATTGGCTGTCACAATAGCTTCAAATTGTCTAAGGTATATGGACCAAGAGGACTTTCCATCAAATGGTGGCAATTTGAATCTCATATGATGTGTCATTTCGTCTCTCGGTGATTCTTCTTTCACTACCGGATCTAAGGCTACTGTATTAACTGGTGGTAGCAGTTTCGTGTTAGTTATCATGGTCTCTAATTGTTTGATCTTCTCTTCTACGTCTCCTATCTTTTCGTTTACATTTTTCTGTATCTTATCGAATGTTCTCGAGACTTCTTCAAATTTCTCATTGTTTTGAATACATATTTCTTTAATTATTTGTGAAGTCTCGTCGAATCTTCTAAATACATTTTCGAATGTTTCATCGAATCTTTTGGGAACATTCTCTAATTTATTATCATCTCTTTTAGAAGATTCTTCTATCATTTGAGAGACGTTTTCAAATTTCTTATCATTTTTTCTGGAACTCTCTTCGATCTTCATTAAAACTGCTTCTTCTTCTGATTGAAACTGGAATGTCTCTGGGTCTTTTCCATTCTTTTTAAGCACAGTCTTCATGGAGTATCTTCTTGGATCCGCTGCAGTCTTCATCGCGTTCTTCCAGTTGCTCACGCAATTTTTTTACTGAAAGTTGTACTAGCGGCATCTTTGGTCAGGCACACACGTACTTTTTAAATGTTCTTTCGTACAAAGATCACCACCGAACTACGCGGATGTTCCCGACGAACAATACTTTTCAAAAGTTCAAAAGTCTTTTTCAAAATTCACTGCTGAATTTATTTGCAAACCCCACACCAGACACCAACTGTAGCGAGATTAAATAAAACGAGCGGTTCGAATTTATGTAAACATATTTATTTATAACTTTACAGTTTGGTTGTATCTTAGCAACTAAAACTACTTCTAACATTGTTACCTATATATACCAAAAGTATTATTTTCGAGAATGTTCTAGCGTAGTCCCACCTCTAATTCGCCTACGTGACCGGTTATTCTCTCTCGTACTTGATACACCGCGAATCTTCTCGAAGAGTATTAGAGATGCAATGCAACCGTTACCTGGGCCATGCCGAACGTATGTTCGTAGCAATATTGAGTTTTTCAAGATTAAGGTAGTATTAGAGTCTACGAATCCAACAAAAATTATTGAAGAAATCTGAATGTCATGAAAAAGATATGAAATCCTCAGAAATATTTTGCATATTGCAGATATAAATAAAGATAAAAATGTAGGTGATACGTTATGAAAAGTTCAACCACTCCCAAATAATTTTAGAAAGAGATATGAAGAACTGGCTATAGAAGAAAATTTGTGCATTAATGAATCAATGATGTTATTTCAGGATCATCTATCTATAAAACAATTAATTAGAGAAATAAAGATTTTTATGATGTGTGAAGCATCTGGAATATTATATTTTTTTTTTCATCCTGGGCCCGTCTGATCAAAAAGTTTCCGTTATCACTGAAGCTAAAGCTTATTGTTTTTGCTGCCCATTGCTGTCCTCAATATATCAGGGTCTCCTCTTGGTTGCCCATACAGTTTTTGTCTTTTAAAGTCCAACATCTCGCAGTCACATAATACGTTTTACAGAGTCTAGTTCCTTATCACAGAATCTGCAGTTAAGGACTCCACTGTAAATGCTTATTTTAATCTGGAATACTCTTACTGCTGCATGTCCGGTCAACATTCCTGTCGCTATACTCAGTTTTTTTCTGCCCATATTAAGTCCATATTCAGTTCCTTCCTTTTTTTTCTAAATGGTCCACCAATGAAGATTGTTCCATGTGTTTTTTTGAAGATTCTCTTCCAATATAATTTATGACTCTCTTTGATCCAATCTTATACAGCTTTACAAACTGCAATCTTTGGTATTTCCAGAGTTACCCGTTCGTTTAATTCGTTCGATCCTCTTTTCCAAGTTGATCTGCTTTTTCGTTGCCTTCGATGCCCTGATGTTCTGTTGGCCAGGCAAGCTCAATCTTGTTCCGGTCTCCCAGTACATTTAGTTCTTTGTTCTTTAGTTCTTTTTCAAGAGCTCTCTTATTATTTCCTTTTACACATTGCAGAATCAAATAAATTTTTGTTTGAAAAACGGTGCAGTTCCTCCCCAACGTAAAGCTTTAGCTCATTCTTGGATTATTGGAGTATATTCCTGCCCCCACACTATTTGTAGTTTTGGATCCATCGTATACCAGATCTTATCCTGTTGCTTATAATGCTCCCCATTTCTCCATACATTCCTATCTGAAATAGACACCCTATATAAATTCTTAAAATTGTATTTTTTGTTATGTGATTTGGTTTCTTATTAAAAATGTCTTTCGTCAGTCTTCTCTGTTCCTTCATTGCAAAAGTTTCAGTGATTGTTTTATATATGTGTGTGTGTGTATATATATACACGATAATTTTATATCAATATGTGAAAGTTCATTAATCAAACAATTTGTAAAACAATGATACTTGGAGGATTTCAATAAAACTAGTTTACCGATAACAAAAAGCTAGTAATCATGTATTTCCTGGAACAACCAACACAACGTTTTGTATATGTGCATTACGGTCAAAATATTCACCTCTAGCTCAAATATGGTTTCCCTTTATTACTTGCGTTCTGTTTAATTGGCATATGAATGAATGTTTATATGCCAATATCAAAGAACGACTAACTTCTTTAGTAACTATAAGAGTGAATTTGGTAATTAGAAATTATGATATTTGAAGTGTATTAGTCTTCAGCACTTGGACTACTGAAAACTTTAGTAGTCAAAACAAAAAAGGTTAAAAAACTTATTTCACCTAGATAGTTCATTTTTATAATATAATATAATGTGAATTTAACAAATATGTGGAAGTAATATGTATATTACATATATATATATATATATATATATATATATATATATATATATATATATATATATATATATATATATTAAGGATCACTCAGAAGAGTGGTGGGTTTTTTCGGTCAAAAGGTGGAGAAAAAAGACAAAGTTGATGGCTACTTCATCTATTTATTGAAGACGTTTCGCTTTCTTAATCAGAAAGCATCATCAGTTCATCTAAAAAGAACAATATGAAAAAACCACACAAGCATGGAAAAGTTGTTACACGTGTTACCTTTTAAGGTTACCTCTTTTTAAGGTAACACATGTAACAACTTTTCCATGCTTGTGGGATTTCTTCATATTGTTCTTTTTAGATGAACTGATGATGCTTTCTGATTAAGAAAGCGAAACGTCTTCAATAAAGAGATGAAGTAGCCATCAACTTTGTCAACTTTGTCTTTTTTCTCCACCTTTTGACCGAAAAAACCCACCACTCTTCTGAGTGATCCTTAATTTATATTGGATTGACGGTCGTACTCCTTTTCTCTCTCTCTCTCTCTCTCTCTCTATATATATATATATATATATATATATATATATATATATATATATATATATATATATATATATATATATATATATATATATATATATATATATATATATATATATATATATATATATATATATATATATATATATATATATATATATTGTTATGATGTGTTGTTTGTGAATGATGAGCAATGAGTATTTTTTAATAATATAATATATAGGGTTTTTATCGCGGTTCTCAAAGAATTAGTTTGTAAGTACTTTTTTAAATTATCTTTATTATAACTATTATGAAACACACATATATATCTAGCCTAGCCAATGTAAATTTAAAATAAACTATCTTTAAATTGATATTCTTATAAAACTAATTAAATTCTATAGACAATGTAAAATTTAAACAAACTATCTTCAAAATTGAAATTGTTATGACACTAACTAAATTATATTAACAAAATTTTGTACCTTTCTTTCACTGAATACCTAAATGAACTGTTTTCCACTATGTAGATTCTAATCACCACTGAATGTCTTCGTACTTCGGTTATCCTTGTTTTTGTGAAATTACTTTTTCCAATTATCAACTTCTACCAATTTAAGATATATTTTTCTTCACCAGCATTTATAAACCACCAAGCAAACCAGCAAACAGCATTTATATTTATTCTTCCTTTCAATATACCAATATCCAATTATTATAAGTTGATTTATACTAATCTCCAATCATAATATAATTTTAATTTCTTCCAATATCCAACCAATATTCTTCTAATATACTTTTTTAATCTTCAATAATTATTTGTGTATAATTATAAATGTGCATTAAAATATATGCATAATTTTTAATCTTCATTTAACTCACTATATTAAACAATTGGACTATTTGTAACTGATTGACTGACTCCAACTAACTTTCATATTTCTTACTAAAATGCCTGAATAAAACTGCTATCTTGAATCCAAATCACGGGTATTTATATCTTTTCAATCTTCCAGAACCATCTGGTAAGAAATCATGTTCGATTTGTTCTATTTCTTCTATATGGATGTTCTCGAAAAAAATTATATGTTCGATCCACAGACATAACAATTATTCCAGAATGTTCCAAAGGTCAAATTCTGCATTCTGGAGAATTCTTTAATTTTCTATTGATAATTTTGTTTACATTTAGGCTTTTCAGATCAGAATAAACACTTAAATCAGTAAATATATATAAATTAAACATTTTAAACTAACATTATTATTATAACCCCACTTATATTCCTAATTATTTAAAATGTCACTTGGAGAGTAAGTATATCTGTCTGTCACTCACATATGTATAGTTGGTTGCCTAGTCACATGGCTCACTTAAATATATCTACCACATTATAATTACTAAAATACAACTTTTTACAATTATTATATGCTAATTTCTTAAAAATGCCCTCACATAAATAATTTTTATTAAATTCTCTAGTATATAATTTATAAATTATTTTCTTTAAACACTAATCATCACATATATATATATATATATATATATATATATATATATATATATATATATATATATATATATATATATATAGATCAGTGATAAAACAATGGAAAGGGGTGGAAATACCTTCAAGAGTAAAAATGAAGATCCCAGTCATATACAAGGAGACAAAAGTAAAGCAAGATTTAACTATTCCATATATTAGCGAAAACGTTTCGTTTTGTAATTTCAAAACAGCATCAGTCCAAATCTGCAAAAGTAATATTCTTGTAGAAGAATTAGTTAAACTCTTTAAATTAAAACAGAAGGCCAATAAGTGACCTCTCATGTTGATTGAAAGAAGAATAATAATATTAATATATATATATATATATATATATATATATATATATACAGTGGAACCTCGATTATCCGTCTCTCTATTAACCGTCACCTCTGTTAACCGTCAGGGTCCATACATAAGTTATATTACCAACATAAGTAAAAATTTAGTCATCAATTCATTTTGTTTGAGCAGTGCGGATAAGCCAACGAAATTCGTTGAAATGTGTACGTGAAGTTATGCCACCACCGCATTTTTTTATGTAAATAATTATTGTTTTTATTCAGGGCTCTGGATTAAACTTCAATTTAAATAGATAATGATAAGTGATACCGTTCTTTTAGAGTTTCATTTTTAGAATCGCAAGCCGAAAATAAAAACGCAGAGCACAATAATTATTACCGTCAATATCTGTGTGTCAACATAATTCAGTTTGATTCAAATTCGAACATTGATTGTGTCACTTAGTCGCATTGAGCAAAAAGTATGATGTTCCGAGAACGACAATCAATGATTTAAAGAAAAATGCTGATGGAATTGAAAAGTATGCTTCGCAAATGGAATCGTTGAGTTAGACAATGAAAAAAGACACAAATGAATCACTCGACACGGCACGACACGACACTGTGTATTTGTGGTTCGTTAAAAAAAGAAGCGAAGGTGTTCCTTTGTCTGGACCAATTGTTGCCGAAAAAGTGTTGTTTTTCGACATGAAATTGAATGGCGATCCTTCATTCAAAGGAAGCAGCGGTTAGTTGGAAAAGTTCAAAAATCACCACGGTATACGGGAACTGAAAATCGAAGGTGAAAAATTAAGCGCTGCAAATATTGAAGTCGTTGACGAATATAAAAGAAAGCTTCAAGATATGATCGATGAGACACGCGATCAAGTGTTCAATGCGGATGAAACTGGTTTAAACTACAAAGCATTGCCAACGAAAACACTCGCTGCACTGTCTGAAAAATATATACCAGGATTTAAAACGCAAAAGCAACGAATCACAGCAATGATATATTCAAATGAAAGTGGTGACCATCGCCTTCCTATATTGATTGGTACAGCAAAAAAACACGTTGTTTCAAGGGCATAAATATGAACGCGCTGTCCGTTAACTACTACCACAACATAATGCATGAATATCCCAGGAAATATTCGCTGACTGGTTCAAAGGTATGTACTGCAAACCAAAATTTGTTTATCTATTTTTCTAACATCTTGTTTTTTAAGTTTTTATACCGGACGTTCGACAATACTTGCAAGCAAAAAATTTGCCACCACAGGCGATTCTCATTTTAGACAATGCACCTGCCCATCTTGAAGCCGGTATGCTGGTATACAGCCAATGGATCAATCGGTCATTAAAACATTCAAAGGAAGATATAGAAAAAAATTTATTCAAAACCTAGTTACGGAAGAGGAATATTCTTTGCCAGAATACATACAATTTAAAACACGCAGTCGACAATGCTGTGTCAAATTATTGTCAAATAAAACATACAAATAAAATTTGAGAGTTATACATACTATGAATTTTTTTTTGCTGTTTACCGTCTTTTTGATTATCCGTCATAGACTTGGTCCGGTGCCCTGACGGATAATCGAGGTTCCACTGTATATATATATATATATATATATATATATATATATATATATATATATATATATATATATATAAGCGGGGATCCTACAGCTTCTGCCGCTTCCCGCATTTCGATCGCCATCTTTTTCTATCTCTCCAGTTGTCTTCATCAATGGCTCTATCTTTCATGGTTTCCATAACACCTTGTATCCAAGACTTGGCTGGTCTTCCTCGTTTCCTTCTATTACTTGGATTGTATTCCATAGCTCTTTTTGGCCATCTGTTGTCGTCCATCCTCTGTACGTGTCCATACCATATTAACTGTCTAGTTTCTATTCTTTCAGAAGTTGTATGTACTCTATCTGTTTTTCTTCTAATTTCAGAATTAGGTATACGTTCTACTCTTGATATACGGCAAGCTCTTCTTAGGTAGTCCATTTCAACCGTGTCAACTTTTTTCTTTCCTTTTACTGTCATTTGCCAATATTCTGCTCCATATGTAAGAATGGGCTCTACAATTACTTTGTAGATAGTCATTTTAGTTCTCATAGTAGCTTTGTTGGACCAAAGTATCGAATTCAGAATTTGAACACTCTTCCTGCCTTGTTGCACTCTATAGTCTATATCTCGTTCCGTTGTTCCTTTACTGCAGATAATACTTCCCAAATATTTGTATTCGTAGCACCTTTTCATTTGTCTAATTTCCAAATCCGGGTCTTCGTCTTCATTGCCTATTCGCATATATTCTGTTTTAGACATATTCATACTCATCCCCCATTTTTCGTATTCATCTTTGAGCTTTCTAAGCATATAATCTGCATCTTCTTCACAGCTTGCAATTAGTACTTATCATCTGCAAAGAACAGCGTTGTCAGATAATGGTTGTTAAGCTTCAACCCCATTCCCGCACATTTTTGTCTCCACTGGTGCAGTGCTTCTTGGATATATATTTTGAATAGGGTGGGGGAAAGACAACATCCTTGTCTCAAGCCTTTCGTTACTATAAATACCCTTGAGAAAGTATTTCCTGTTTTTACAGTGCTTTGAGGACATTTATAGATGTTCAGTATTGCTTTTAGATATGTTTTACTAAGGTCCGTTTTCGTCAAGACACTAAATAAGAGTTTTAAAGGAACTGTATCATAAGCCTTCTCCAGATCTATAAATACCAGATGCGTAGGGAGGTTTCGAGCTGTTCGTTTTTCAATTACTTGTTGAAGGGTAAATGTGTTGTCCACGCACGATCTTCCTGCTCTGAAGCCGCTTTGTTCTTCAATTTCTTTATACTCCTCTTCTATTCTTCTTTTCAATATACGACCATATAACCTTCCCAGCGAGCTAGTTACGCTAATGCCTCTATAATTTCCGCATTCTTTTCTGTCTCCCTTTTTATAAATGGGGCTAATGTGGGCCAAATTCCAATCGTCTGGAATCGTTTGGCCTTCAATTAAGCATTTATTAAAAATATTCACTATGCTTTCCAAAAGAGCATCCGGTCCATGTTTCACCAACTCGATGGGAATGTCTCCAGGCCCGGGTGCTTTTCCATTTTTCATTTGTTTCAATTCTTTTTTCAGTTCTTCTTTGTTTATCTTATGCACCTCTGAGTTTTCTGTCATTGAGATATGGTCAGGTCTTTCCATAAATTCGTGCCTACTTTCTGTTAATAGCGTTTCGTAATATTTTTCCCACTTTTTATTTCGAATCAGGTTTATATTTCCCTCATCTTTTCTTTCTTTTCTAATACTTTTTATGAATTTCCAAGCTTGTGTCACTTTGGTTCCTCCCAAGCATCGGTCCATCTCTTCGCATTTCTCTTCCCACATTTCGTTTTTTCTTTTAGTGACTTCCTTCTTTGCTTCCCTGTTGAGTCTGCTGTAAATTCTGCGGTCTTCTGAGTCTTTCGTGGATAGCCATGTTTGATAAGCTTTTTTTTTTGTCTTTAATTAATTTTCCTACTTCTTCGTTCCACCACTCAGAATTTTTTCTTTTGTCAGCTTCTTCGTACCCCAATGCCTCTTTGGCCGCCTGATGAATGCAATTTTTTATATCTTGATATTCTTTTTCGGCTGTTTCTCTTCGAGTTAAGTGAGTTAGTTTTGAGGCTAGTCTAAGTTTGTAGAGGAATTGTACTGATTCTTGTATGAGGCTATCAATATTATATCTTATCTTTGTGGAAGCTGCTACCTTTTCCTGTTCAATTTTGTTCTTGTTTACTTTTTGTAGTGTATGGTGATTTTTGCGACCACCATATAGTGGTCAGATCCGCATTCGGCACCACGATACACCCTTACGTCATTTGTTTGGAGCCTTTTGTTTTCTGGTTGGATAATATATATATCTATTATTATTATAACTATGCATTTTTATATACAGTTGTCTGCCTTTCGGATTTTTTAATCTAGATCCCCAGCAAGAAAAATATTGCTAAGTGTGTTGAAAAACTCTTGATATTGCTATTTGTTTATGCAGTCAGTTCCAGTTATCTATACTAACTCTAGTTGCTTGAATATAGTTTTTACGAAATTTATTTATTTGGTAATATCTTCTTCTTCTTAGAGTGCCTCCCTACGAAGGTTGGCAATCATAATGGCTATTTTTATTTTTGAACTTGCTGCTCTAAACAAATCAATCGATCTGCATTGATATCAGTGACGTAGATTCTTCAACCATGAGTTCTGCCGTCGGTCAATAGATCTTCTTCCTTGAATCTTTCCCTGTATTATTAGTCTCAAAATTTCATATTTTGATCCCCTCATTACGTGGCCTAGGTATTTCAGTTTTCTGGATTGTATGGTGATGATTAGTACTGTTTCTTTACCAACCCTCTCCAGTACTTCTTAATTTGTAATTCTATCAGTCCATGATATTTTTATTACCCTGTGGTATAACCAGAGTTCGAAAGCCTCGATTCTTTTTAAATTGCATTTTTTTAATGTCCAAGTCTTAGGTCCATATAATAATATTGAAAATATATAACAGCGAATGGTACGTAGTCTGATCTCCAAATTTAGATTTTTCCGCGTTAGGAGTGGCTTCATTCGTATAAATGCTGATCTGGCAATCTCTATTCGCCTGTTTATTTCTGCAGTATGATCATTGGTTTCATTGATCAAAGTTCCCAAGTACTGATATTTTTCTACTTGTTCTATCACGTTACCATTGATTGTCAATAGGTGATGTATATTTTGTGGTCTTTTTGTAATTAGCATGTACTTCGTTTTTTTTTAACGTTTATAGTAATTTCCATCTCAGCACTATTCATACTTAAGCTTTCGATAAGATGTTGTACATCTTCTATACTCGTTGATCACATAGTCGTCTGCATATGTCTCTCGCTTTAATGTTATTGAGAGTATTTTGGAAAATTTCTTCAGAATATAAGTTAAACAAAAGTGGCGATAAAACTCATCCCCGTCTAACTCCTCTACAGATCTTCATTTCTTCTGAGTGTTGCCCATCAATTTGAACTATGGCACTTTGGTTGCAATATAATGTTGGCACTATATTTATGATTTTACCGTCAATGTGCTTGTTCATAAGTATTGATATTAGGTTTTCATGTCTTACTTTATCGAAAGGTTTTTCATAGTCAACAAAGCGCAAGTGTAGATCAACGTTTACATCCCGACATCGCTAAATCAATATGTTGATGGCAAATAGTCCTTCTCGAGTACCTATTCCATTTCGGAACCCGAACTGCGTCTCTCTAATATCCTCTAGCCTTTCGTATATTATCTTATGTATTACTTTCAGCAGTACTTTTAAAGTATGACTCATGAACCTATTCGATAATCAGAGCACTCTTTTACTGCTTGATTTTTAGGGATCGTTATAAGGTGATACCTTATCGATGACCTAATGGCTATTTTCATAAACATTCATTTTGATATATCGGCGCTTACAGTTGTGAGTAGGTATTTTAAAGTGCCCATTTGTTTCATTAGTGTTTTTCACATGCTTTTTAGTTTCTTCATTTCGTTTTGGTTTTTATTTGGATTATATTGGTCACGAAACACTCTGTGTTTCGTGAACATTTTGACGACTAATGACTTAAGCAAAGCTGATGCCAGGTTGTATAGGTGGCACAGAGACTGATTAAGTAGCTTGCAAGTTTGGCTTAGCTCTAAATGCGGTAAATTTTTTCTTTTGCAATTCTTTGCAGACTCTGCAACGTTTAAAGTTTGCGGGGTGGTTTTCCTCACAAAGAGCACATTTGAAATCGGCGAATTTTCCCTCTGAGTGCATTGATTGGTTGCGTGAATGCCGGTGCATTTTAGACACCTAGCTATATAAGATCGTTTATTTGTAAAGTTCTTTCTATTTTTAAATAGTAGCATCTAGAATATTACCTTAAATAAATAAATAGGTCTAAATAATTCGAGCCGTGACTTTAATTTTCGTTACAATAATTCCATTCCTTAAGCCTTAAGCAATAAGGATAGCAAATTGTTAAATAAATTCGACGCCAAATTGTGCAGTACGTTGTTTTTATGTGAGATAAAAATAAACATCTCCGTTGCTAGCAAGAATAAGTAAAGGAGCCTGTAGTTCTAATGAAATATTTACTTATTTGACAACAGGGGTTTTAAAAACATTTCTTAGCTCTTCCGCTCTTCTTTGTAAACAAAAAATTACCCTTTTATAACTCGAGGCATAAAAGCAATGATATGATGGTACGAGTATATTTAATATTTGTTTTTGTTGTTAGTTCTATTTAATCCGGTGTAAATTTAATCAGGAATAATTGGTACAAACTTGTTTTGTAAATATTTTTAAATATCGGCCATTATTTACAAAAAAAAATGTTTTGAAATACGTCAGTTAAGTATAATTAATGGTTAACTATATAAATTATATTATATATATAAGCCTGTAGGAAAATTTTAATATATCTATATATATATATATATATATATATATATATATATATATATATATATATATATATATATATATAACATCAGAGTAAAATAAGAACATGGAAAGAATATCTAGAAAAACTATTTGAAGACCAAAGAGATAACACCTTTGAGCTAGAAAAAGAGGTAAATGATGGACCAAGAATATTACAGCAGGAAGTTTACTCCGCAATTACACAGTTAAAGGATGGCAAAGCGGCAGGCCCTGATAATATACAAGCAGAACTACTCAAACTAATGGACAACGAATCAATAGCAATAATCGCAAAGATATTTAACAACATATAAAACTCTGGAGAAATACCAACAGAATGGCTAAAATCTGAGTTTATTGCACTTCCAAAAAAACCAGGAGCCAAAAAATGCAAAGATTACCGTACTATAAGCCTCATGAGTCATCTCCTAAAATTGTTCATAAAGATAATTCATAAGAGAATCTATAAGCTGTGTGAAAGTCAAATTTCCCACAAGTTCACAAATGCTGTTGGTACTAGAGAGGCTTTGTTCTCGGTACAAGTCTTATTCCAGAGATGCAGAGACGTCAACTGCGACGTATACGCATGTCTGGTTGATTACGAGAAAGCGTTTGATCGAGTACAGCACGCCAAGATGATGCAAATACTAGAAGAAACAAGAATTAACAACCAAGATCTGAAAATAATTAGAAGTCTCTACTGGAATCAGACAGCAAATCTCAGAGTTGAAGGTGAACACAATGACTATGTGAAAATCATGCGTGGAGTGAGGAAAGGCTGTATTTTATCTCCTCTAATCTTCAATCTGTACTCTGAAAGAATATTTATCGAAGTTTTGCACGAAACTGACAAAGGTATTCTACTAAATGGTTGCCGGCTAAACAACATCAGATATGCAGATGACACCATAGTATTTGCGGACAACTTAGAAGACCTTACAAGTTCTTATGAACAAAATCACGTATTACAGTCAATAATATGGACTCAATATAAACGTTAAGAAGACAAAGCTTATGATAATTAGCAAGAAAAGAATAACAGAAGGTCAACTCTACGTCAACCAATCCCCTGTAGAAAGAGTGACGCACTACAACTACCTCGGCACCATAATAAATGAAGAATGGACCAACAACCAGGAGATTAGAGAACGCATCAGAAAAGCTAGATCCACCTTCAATCGGATGGGGGCCTTCTTCAAGAGTCACAACCTCTCTCTTGATACAAAAGTAAGAATGCTGCGATGCTACGTCTTCTCTGTCCTTTTTTATGGTGTTGAATCGTGGACCTTGAACGAAGGTATGTGCAGAAAACTGGAAGCATTTGAGATGTGGCTATATCGGAGAATGCTTAAAATCCCGTGGACTGACCGAGTCACAAATGAGGAGGTCCTCAGAAGAATGAATAAGAATCGAGAAGTACTGACCACCATCAAATCTCGAAAGTTACAGTTCTTCGGACATATTATGCGAAATGAATCCAGATATACTCTCCTTCAAGTCATCCTGCAAGGAAAAATATTTGGAAAACAAGGTCCAGGAAGAAGAAGAACATCTTGGTTAAAGAACCTCAGAATCTGGTTCAATACAACATCTGTGCAGCTTTTCCGCGCTGCTGCAGATAAGATAAAGATTGCCATGATGATCGCCAACATTCGTAACGGATAGACACATCAAGAAGAAGAATATAATAACATTAAAGACAATAAACTTTTTGTAGGCGGAAGTTCTTACTCTTTAGAAAACTTGCAAGATACAGAGGAAAATATATACCAAACAAATAGTGAACCGAATACACCAAGTATCAAAAAGACGATTGAAGCAGAAATACCAGTATTTGAAGAAAAATCAATAGGAACACCCAAAAACCAATCAAATCCGATTAAGAGTAACAACACAGAGGAATATAGAAAAAGAAGTAAAAAATAAGTCTACTGAGAACCAAAAGTCAAGGTCAAGTTTTCTAGGTTACGTTTATCTAATAAATAGGTGTTTTTAATACTAATATACCTATTTATTAAAGTTTGAATATGGATCCATTTATACGTGATTATAATAACAATAAAATTAAAGCTGAAACAATTAATAATACAATAGTAGAATTCAATCATATTAGTAAAAATCTAAAAATAGTAATTTACCATTAAAAATATTGCATATGAATATACGAAGCGTCCAAAAAAAACTTTGACGAATTTATCGTTTTTTAAAATCATTTTACATCTGATTTTGAAATTATTATTTTAACGGAAACATTTTTTTTATTATTTACAAATTCGCATCAACCCGAAGGTTATTAGCGAGAATCAGATTTACAATATTAAGTATATTTATTATATATTAACAAAATTAATAGCTTTTAAGTAGTTTAACATATTTGTGAATGAACAATTTGCACCAAGTGCTTTCTCTAAGTTTATTGAGATACCATAATTGATTCTTGCTGTGGAGAAAACTGGACAGTCTACAACAACATGTTTCACCGAGAGTTTAACGTTACACTGCACACATTTTGGTTCGGATTCTTTAGTAATTAAGAACTTGTGCGTGGCACTGGTATGACCTAATCTAAGACGAGTTATTGTCACTTGATCCCTTCTTTTAGTGGGGAAACATCTCCATGGTTTAATGTCCGGTTTAATATTCCGAAGATTGGACACTGAAAATTCCCACCGGTTTTGCCACTCACTTAGGATCCGCGATTTGATAACACTTGAAACATCACTAGCTATCACGTATTTCACAATAATAAAGTCAGCTGAATTGATGGCTTCACGCGCACACTTATCTGCTTCTTCATTACCTCTAATACCATTATGTGATGGGATCCAAATAAAGATTACCTCCTTATTACAATTTTCTATCTCTATCAGATTTTGTTTTATTTTTTCAAGAATATGATTCTCTGGGTATATTCTTCCTATAGATTGTAGTGAGTTATTGAACTCTATTTTATTAAATAAATTTATTTAATGATTGGTTTGTGAGCAGTCACTGTCTGTATCGGATACTAGGTCGTGTGGGATTTGCATCTGTAGGTGTTTTAGAAGAATTTTTCTTAATCTGGTATTTCGGGTCTTTGCAGATCTGTCTTGAGTATAGGGATATATTTTGCTTAACTTATCGATGAGAGCTGTAAAGTTATTTGTATAATTTTCAACGGTAGTAAGTGGATCGGGTGAATTCTTTATGTTGTCGAATAGGTCTTTTATCTGAACATAGCTTAAAATAAATGGTGGATACTGCTGGTTTATGAATGCTTCTAGAGATTTACCTTTATTTTGTTTTTTTTTAGGATTAAATGGTATTTCTGCTGGACTGGTAAACTTCGGTTTATTAGAGGTATCATTGGAAGGCGAAGAAGGACTTAAGGTATTGTCAATAGTTCTTTTTGAACTGTTCTGTGAAGATTCAATTTTCATATGTAAGGTAGTTGTTTCGTTCGCAGTTTGTTTTATATTTTGTTGATTTTCTGTAGTTGGGGTGTCTGTTTGACTTGAAGTAGATGTAGGTGTGATAGTTGATATTTCTGGAGGGCTATATGTTGAGATTTCTTCTGCTGCGGTTGGAGAAGTAGGATTTGGGTTTTAATTAATAGGGTAGGTTTTGCAGTTAGTTGCCGTATGCCCATTTTGTTTACAGTTGTAACACGTTAGGTTGCCGCTTGATAAAAAGATTCTATATGAAGTATTATCGTAATTAATTAAAAACAATTCTGGAATTGTGAGATCTGTTGGGCTGATAAAGATTTGTCTCCTAAAGCTCATTATATGATTAAATTCGGGTAACGGTGCACCAATTTTTAAAAAGGACATTGTAGATAGAATAACGAGCCCCATGGATTCAAGTTCTTTAATTAATACATCATGAGGAATGAATGGGCAAACATTAGAGAGAATGATTCTTTCGGAGGGAGTTATATACCGTCGAGCTTGTATAATCTGGTTATTAACTTCAATGTTTCCGGTATTTTCATTCATGAATTTTTGTACGATATTTTCAGATGATAAATATAAACATATTCTGCTGTTTTATAATCTAGAGCAGAATAGTATATTTTTTGGATGGATGAATTCTCCCAGGGGAGGAGGTAATCTTGTATTTTCGCATCTTCAATGGAATTAAAAATGATAGCTTGCCGTTTTGACGGAAATTTTTGTTGTGTTAGTGCAGTAGAGTAACTTCTTTGTGTAGAATTATCCATTTAAGAATTGCCCGGTAAATTTATTTCATTGATTTGCGACATATTCGTTGATGTTTAAACATTCCTAAAGACGGACCTGTCCGCCGCCAGAAAAAAACCGGCCGGAGATACAGGTCAATGGTAATTAAATGTTTTTGTTTATCGTTAAGCAAATATGGATATGAAAATTTTCAATGATGTTAAATACGTAGTGATTATATATTTTCGGTGAAATTTACAGTAAAACTGTACTTACAGACTAGCAAAAGTGAGTTCAGTTGATCACTAATAACTTCACAAAGCGTAGTTAAATTTTGAAAACTTGTTCTCACTTAATTTAAACTATATTTAAGAGCCAAAAATAAACACATCGTTCCGATATACTATCAGGATCGGACCCCAACGGAAACTTTACAGCTCCTTGATTGCAATATATTTCAAATACAGGAATACGAACTCATATATAGTACAGTTAACTTTAACAGAAACGATGGTATTATTGTATATGTAAAAAAAGAGCTAAACTATAAATACAACATTATTAAGATCTCTGAAATGACAGAAATCGAATTAAACATCTATGGAAAAAATGAAAATATTAAAATCGTTTCTACATACAGATCACAAAGCTCATGCCCAAAGGTATTTAATTCATGCCTTAACAATTATTATTTGCACCATACAAAGAAGTCGGACATTAATATTTTTGCAGGAGATATTAATATCGACTTATTAGTTGATGATGACTATGTATCGGAGTATAAAAACTTACTTAACATGCATGGATATGTATCATATATAAACCAAATCACAAGACGTCACAGTAAAACGTGCCTTGATCATGTCTTTATTGAAAATTCAAAAAAAATTAAACATAAACTTAGTTCTTAGATTTTTAACTACGAAATAATTGATCATAGTCCCATTGCATTAATATTAGAAAATGTCAACTCTTCAGTGAGTCCCACAAATAAACAAAAGAACACAATGTTTAAAAAATATACAGATTACATACAATTAAAGCTAAATTTAAAAGACGAAAACTGGATCTCTGTTTATAATTCCACAAACATAAATAATACAACTGAGGAGTTTATCAATACACTACAACGAAATATTGATATAACAACTAAGGAAGTACAAATTCGATAAAAATCAAAAAATAAAAAACCTTGGATCAATTTAGAAATATTAAAAGCTATTGAGGAAAAAAATAATTTGTATAAAAAATCTAAGAAACACCCCAGTGACATGAATATCAGTAACGAATATAAATTATCCAAAAATTATCTCAGCAGATTATTAACAAAAGCAAAAAAGAAATATTTTAATGACTTTATGACAAATCTTTTCCTTGTAATGATCGAAATTTGGATCCCCAGTAGGGGCTATGACTATTAAAATCTCCTAATAGTATACGGGGAGATGGGATCTGTTGAAGTAGTTCCTCAATTACGGCAGTTGAAAGATTTTCACTCGGTGGAATATAAATGTCGCATATTAAGATCTTTATATCACTATTAATTGTGATTGCAACAGCTTCTAAGGATGTATTTAAAGGTCTTAGTTCTGCTTCATACATTTGGTTGATATAGATTGCTACTCCACCACTTGCTTTATCTCTATTGGTCCTGTTTTTATAAAAGCATTTAAAACCCTTTAACCTTGCATGGTAAGAATCTTTGAAATGAGTTTCTTGAAGGCAAATAACTGATGGCGTTTGTTGAGCAATTAGCTTTTGTAACATGTCGCAACGGGTGTGGTACCCGTTGAGATTCCATTGTATTATACATCTGAATGTTAAGTACTTAAGTTTTCTTGAGAGGATGAGAGCTCGCTGTCCACTAATGTAGATGTTCTGAGGAGTTGATGCTGTAGTTTTCTTTTAATGTTTGTGATTTTTGTTTTCAACTTTTTTGAGCTTTTTGTGTACATAGTGTCCAGATCGTTAAGGAAACCTGGTACATTGTCTGTATAGGTTTTAAGAAGATCCAATATGTCTGCGTTGTGTGGAGCTGATTCAAAGAAATTTAAAGTTTGGTTATAGTTCAGTGTAAAATTGTTTTTATTGTCTTCAAACATTTGTTTTAATGGTTGCATTTCATCGTGAATGGATTTTTAAGTTTTAATTTCCTATGTTTGGGTTTTTGAAATGTGGGTTGTTTTTGGAGGTCTTCATGCGGTGGTGTAGACTCTGACATTTGTCGTTTAATGGAAATCGTTGAAGTTTCTTGGGCTACCGTTTCAGATGCTTTCATTGATTCCGTATTCTGTTTATTTGGTTCTTTGGTATTTACATTGACATTTTGACTAACTGAAGATGCGCTTATGTTTTGACAAGATTGATCATTAGACGCTAGAGTGTTGGCGGCTTCTGTGCATTGGGTGAAATTCTCTAATGAAGTTTGCTCGTTATGTGGTAAAAGTGGGCATACTACAGCTAAGTGACCTGATTGTTTACAAGAAAAACATTCAAGGTTGTCGCTTGCTAAGAAAATTCTGTATGATGTATTGTCGAAATGTATTATGAAAGAAGCTGGTAATGTTGCATTGTTTTCTAAAGGAGTAATATACGTTTGTAGGTGAAAACTGAGAATATGACTAAATTCTGGGCGAGACGCGTTTATTTTAAGAAAGTTGATAGACGATAATAGATTTAGACCTAGCTTTATTAGCTCTACTTCTAAAATAGAATGTGGTATGCTGGGATATACATTGGATAAAACAATTCTTTGACTTGGAGTGATTAATTTGCGGGCAGTGAGAATTCTTGACTTTAATTGAACCATAATTTTTTAAGAAGTTATCTACTTGTTCTTTTGAGGATAAGTCAATGCATATTCTATTTTGCGAAATTCGTGAGGCGAAAATAATATCTTTAGGATTTACAATACTGCCCAAAGCTATTAGATGGAGAACGATTTGAACCTTTGGCGAGGTTGGACGTATTTAATTACCAGTCTAATCGCACCTAGTTTTTGTGCTTTTATTTATATCCACTTAATAATTAAAGTGTTGTGTTATTATAAATAAAAATTAGTGAACTTATTGGAGAAAATCTGTAAGTAATTTTAATCTAATTAGATACTTACTTCACAACAAGTTCATATTGTTTATATTACCTGATGTCATTAAAAAACGAAAATGGATGATGTTAATAGTCCAGGGGCGTCGAGGCCCCAAATGTTATTGACATCACATAAAACTTCTTCATATTCTGCAGCGTTAATCAATTCAACTCCAAAATTCCCATCCAAGAAACAAGCTATTTTATATAATGCTCTGGAAAACGCCAAACTTGAGGAATATCTACTTGCACTGGGAAAAATTATAGAACCAAGATATATTATTTTTTCATCACGAATTTCAAATCACCGTATTTGTATTTACCTAGCTAGTGAAGAATTAGTAGAAACTGTCATGAATGCTGACAACGGAAGAATAACCATCAATCAACAAATAATTTATGCTCGACGCTTAATTACACCAAGTGAAAGATTACTGATCTCTAATGTTTGCCCTAGTATTCCTCACACTTTCATAGAATCTGAACTTAAAAAGTTAGGCCTCAATTTATTACCTCCAATTAATTTTTTACGAATATGTACAACAAACCCAGAATATAGACATATACTGAGCTTTCGAAGACATACATTTATCTCTCCTTTAGAAGCTACATTAATTCCTCCCTCAATTGTCATAAACCACGAACAAACATCTTATCGTATTTTCTTATCTTTAGAAAAACAGATGTGTTACTATTGTAAACAATCTGACCATTTTGTTGCAAATTGTCCATCCTGTACAAATCAAAACTTAACAACAACAGTGCCAACTACTACTATAAATACAGTAGTTAATACTCTTCCACATGACGTCCCGACCACATCAGCATCTTCAGCGAATTCCTTTTCCTTACAATCCTCGACTATACCTTCTTCATTAACTACACCAATATTAACTGCATCCCAAATATCACCCTCAACATCATTCCCAAGTTCTCAAACTACATGCACAGATACAAATATAACAACTACCCAGTTATCAACAACACCTAGTGTTTCACAACCTCATACATCAATCCCAAACTCTTCCTCAACACTAGCATGCCCTATCAATAGCATATCAATAGATACCACTGATATACTCGAAACAACTAATACACCTAGTAAAGAAGTAAACACAGCTAAGCGCAGCCTTGATGAAATTTTATCCCCACCTTTACAAGAACCTAAAGAAAATTTCACAAAACCAATACAAAAACTTAAAAAATCCAAAACTATTGATAATTCTGAGACTATTGCTAACAGTATGGAACCCGTAAAAGATTTTATTAATAATAAACTTATAACACCGATATTAAATTTTGAACAACTAACTGATTTTTTTGAAAATGCTTTAGGATCTCCAGATAAATTGAGTCTATCTAAAACTTATACAGAAGACACATTAGGCTTACTTAATCTGTTAAAAGAGATCTATCCCCACATTACATAAAAAAAATGAAATCGCGATGTACTAAAATAATTAATTCAATTACTCGACAACTAAAACCTCAGCTCGATAGCGACTCCTCCATAGAACCTTCTACATAAGCTCACGTTCAAGTCTATTTTACAATGGAATTTGAACGGTTATTATACCCGTTTAGAAATGTTACAATTAATAATTGCTCAAAATTCACCTTCTATAATTTGCCTACAAGAAACTCATTTTAAAAATAACAAAATTCATAATTTGAGAAATTATACAAGCGTATATAAAATTGGGCAAAATCAAGAACATGCCAGTGGTGGAGTTTCAATTTTTATCGAGAATTCCTATGAATATTGCAGTATTTCTCTAATAACAAATCTAGAGGCTGTAGCGGTAAGCTTAGTAGGTCCACTAAAAGTTAACATCTGCAGTCTTTACATCGCACCTAATTCTGATCCAAGTATAGCAGATATTTCTAATCTTTTATGTCAGATTCCTACACCTCGAATTATACTGGGAGATTTTAATGCACATAATTCATTATAAGGCTCAAAAAAATTGACAAAAATGGGAAGAAAAATAGAAAATATCCTAAATAATCTCAATTTAAATCTACTTAATGACGGCAGGAATACTCGATATAATGCTGCAGCAGGAGAGTTTTCAGCAATTGATTTGTCAATTTGTGAACCAAACTTGCAACCTAGTTTATCATGGGACACTTTACCTGATCTATATGGAAGTGATCACTTTCCCATCTTAGTTAACAATCTGTTGTACCATAAGCTCAATACACACATCACCAAATGGTCTTTAAATAAAGCCAACTGGACACTGTTCTCAACATTGATTTCTTCATCAGCTATGAATCTTAGAGAAATGTTAGACTCAGAACAAGATATTAACGAGAAAACATTATTTTTCAATAAAGTCATCATTGATGCAGCGAATAAATCCATTGGAAAAACAGCTTTTCATCCAAAACATTCACCTGTACCGTGGTGGAACGATGCGTGCAAACAGGCAATAAGGGAATCTAAATCGGCTTTTAATAGATATAAACGATATAAAACTACTGAAAATCATTTAGAATTTAAAAGAATAAGAGCTAAATGTAGATTTATTATTAAAAAAAGCAAGCAAGAGTCATGGCAAAAGTTTGTTTCAGAAATCAATAGATCTACTCCAATTGGTCAAATCTGGAACATGATTAGAAGTATATCTGGAAAAAATTCACAACACTCTATAAAGTACTTAATAAAAGACAATCAGACATTTACGTCTGAATGCAATATATCTGAAATAATGGCAAATCAATATTGTACCGCTTCTAGTGATGAAAACTATTCAGTAGAATTCTTAAATAAGAAACGATTTGAAGAAGATAAAGGAATACCAATAATCAATGACACTTCACCAATAAACAATCCTATAAGCTTGACTGAACTTATTGAAACTCTTAACTCCGTTAGAAATACTAGTCCAGGACCAGATAATATACCTGTGCTTTTTCTACAGAACCTACCACTAGTAGGCCAAGAACTATTATTGCAACTATTCAATTTTATATGGATGAATAAGGTATTCCCACACATATGGCACTCGTCAATCATAGTTCCAATACACAAACCAGGTAAACCTAAATTTGGAGCAGAATCCTATAGACCAATCTCTCTCACGAATGCAATGTGTAAGTTGCTAGAAAAGATCATTGCCAATCGACTCATGTGGTATATTGAACATAAACATCTTATTATACCCGAACAAAGTGGATTTAGGAAAAATAGATCAACATTAGATAACTTAATATCATTAGAATCAGAAATTCATGAAGCACTTATATGTAATCAAGAATGTTTAGCCATATTCTTTGATGTAAAAAAGGCTTTTGATACAGTATGGCGCTACGATATTTTAACCACACTCCACAATTGGAAGATTCACGGTAACATGTTTGCTTTTATTTCAAACTTTCTACGGCAACGATATTTCCAAGTTCGAATCAATAACCATTTGTCTGAATCTAAATTACAGAAAAATGGAATTCCACAGGGCTCGAATCTAAGCGTAGCACTATTTTTAATTGCTATTAACAATGTTGTGTCGGACTGCAATCGCAAAATTAAAACTTTTTTGTATGCTGATGATCTAGTAATTCTAGCAAGAAATAAAAACATATTATCGGCTCATTATCGTATTTCTGCAGCTCTTAAGTCGATAGAATCGTGGTCTAACAATATTGGGCTCCAGTTTTCCAACACTAAAACAAAAGCTATACATTTTTCACGAAAATCAAATACACAAAAGCTCCCAAATCTATTTTTAAACAATTCTCCTATAGAATATACAAAAGAAATTAAATTCCTAGGTATGCAACTGGACTCAAAATTAAGTTGGACAAGTCATATACACTCGCTAAGAGTATCGTGCCAAGCTGGACTAAACATTATGAAATCTGTATCACATAAAAATTGGGGAGCAGATTTTCCAACTCTAATAAATTTATATAGAGCTTTAATTAGATCAAAACTGGACTACGGATGTGTTGTGTATAACACCGCAAACCAAGCATTGCTTAAAACTTTGGATACTCTTCAGAGTTCAGCCGTTAGACTTGCTCTAGGAGCATATTGCACCAGTCCTGTGGACAGTCTACTCTGTGAAGCTGGAGAGCCACCCTTAAACCTAAGAAGAAAATACTTAACTCTATCGTATGTCTCGAGTATAAAATCTAACCCAAAAAAATCCAGCTCTTCATCATGCTGTTGCTAACAGGTTCCAGGAGGTCTATCGAAAAAGAAATAGGGGTCCTGTACCTTTCTATGAACGAGCTAATAGATACTTATTCGATTTTAATATTGAACTACCACCCATTTATCCTATCTGTGAAATAAATTTATGTTTTCCTTGGGTTATTCCCTCTCCGCTTTGTAACCTTAAACTTACAGCATATAACAAAAATAACGTGATACCAAATTTTTTTAAAACTCACTTTCTCCATGTTCTCACACAGTACAAAAATTTCCATTTTATATACACGGACGCATCTAAGACCATAAATAAAGTAGGAGCATGCTTTGTGACATCCCATGAACATTCCATCTATAAATTGTCTCCTAAGACAAGTATTTTCACAGCAGAACTATTTGCCATCAATAAGGCCCTAACCTATATTCTAGAAAAAAAACTTCCCAAATCTCTTATAATATCTGATTCACTTAGTTGTCTGACATCAATTTCTCAGATCTATCCCTCTCATCCAACATTGCAGCAGATTAAGTTAATTTTATACCGTATATACCAAAACAATTTGACAGTAGAGTTCCTCTGGGTACCGTCACACGTTGGAATAGATGGTAACGAAAAGGCAGATAGTCTAGCTAGGTCCGCAGTAACCAATACAGCAGCATTAGTGGAAAATCTAACGGTGCATTTGGATTTAAAACCTCACTTAAAATCAAAATTGCACGATGTTTGGCAAAACCAATGGAATAGAAGCACCACTAAATTAAAAGAAATAAAGTCTTCCATCCATGGAACTACTGGCCTTCAAAGCGACAACATCCAGTCCTAATAACACGTCTTAGATTAGGACACACTTCTACAACACATGAATACTTGTTGAAGAAAGAAGAGGAACCAGTGTGTTTTGTTTGTGAATGTAAAGTGACAGTGAAACACATTTTGATTGAGTGTCCAATATACTCAGTGGAAAGACTATATCATCACTTTCCAAAAACATTAAAAGAACTTTTAGGAGAATCTAAATACGTAGCTGACTTGATAGAATTCTTGAAAACTATAAACCTTTTCAACAAAATTTAATACAATACATTAATAATTAAAATATATATTGTATACATTATTATGTAATTGATATTTTGTATATGCCTATGTATGTCTTTATCACTTTTGTATTTTTCTTATGCTAATAACCCTAAGTGGTTGAAGCAAAATAAATAAAAAAAAAAAAAAAAAAAAAAAAAAAAAAGCTATTAGATAATCTTCAATTTTTACGTCGTCAATGGAAGTAAATAAGATGGCTTGCTGTTTATCGGGAAATTTGGATGATGTTTGATTTTTTGTTGTAATTGATGCGTATGATTGGGAATTGTATTGAGTTGAATTACTAGGTATGGGAAGGTTCAGAGGAGAGTTGGAGACATGGTCCCCTGGATTTTTGTTATCTATTATTTGAACGCCACATTAATAATTTAAATTGTGAGTGAGTGCGGGCCTGTTCACTTGACGAACTTGTTTTGATATTTCAACTAAGCAAAACTTCGGAAAATGATGGGTGTTTTTCGATTGACAATAAATGCTTAAATATATGTAAACAAACTTTGTTTAGTTACTGGTTTTTGCAGATTTAACCGTTGATCCTAGATGAATTTGATTATAACATTGTTTTTGCCCAATGAAAACTTAATTTTACTTCATTTTTTTATTTATTCACTATTTACACGTTCCGAATTTAATAAATAATCGTTTAAATATTAAATTTTTAGGAGAAACTTTGAAATGCGTCTATACACTTTGATAGTTGTTTGGCGTTTCCTGAATGCGTTTTTAATTTACGACAAATTTTTAAATTTGTCTTAAACGTTTAAACCTATATATTTCATGAAATAAGGCCCTTTAGTGCTTGTTTCCTATGTTCTAACAAAATTCATTAATTTACTACAGTTCTCTGGAGTAGAGCTTTGATGAAACAACTCCGGTATACCTAAACATTTTATAAAGATATTTCCGTGAGAGCCACTATGACAGTTCGATTAAGCTCCAATATTCTTTTACTTTGACAGGTCTCTCTATTACATTTTTTTTCTAGTGCTCTGTCAGCGGAATTTTGGGTCACGGATTTCTAGAAGGGTTGTAATCTATCCAGTGAACCCTGTTTCCTTTTTTAATGTAAATCCACGGGGGCTGAAACATATTTTCTCATTCATGGTAATAGAAGGGTAGGTATATAAAGGAGCATGAGAAAATTCATAAAAGCACGAGCCTAGAAAATTACGGTTATACACTGCAAATAAGGCCTTCTCTTATTAAAATTATGTTAATTTTACGAATATATGTATGCTGTTTTATGTATGCGATAAGTTTTTAAATAGTTAAGTTGTTAGTAGTAAAAAGTATATAAATGTCAAAACCTTTTAATATATATATATATATATATATATATATATATATATATATATATATATATATATATATATTGTTATGATTCATTTTATCAATCAAAGATAGAATAAAAATTTGATTTTGTTATAGAATGCGCTCACATGCATTTCCAACGCCCTGTACATCGATTTATAAATATTTGTTATAAGTAGTTTTAAGCAGTGGGTTTATCCATAATGAGTTTTACCCTGAAGGACTGAAAAACATTAGTAAATACTTTAAAGTGAATTGTTTCCCGGTATTTGTAGATATAATATTTTAAAAGGTATCTAGTTATTATATTTAGAAAGTAAGTTACAAAAAACCGTTATCATTTTCAAAGAGTTTGTTTACAAGCGATGCTTGGGTTTTCTGATATCAATTAAGAGGCGATGTGATGATGATAGGAGAGAAGCAGTCGAAGTTTTGTGTTGTCAATTTAGAAGCAAGTGCCAGTAGTTAAATAATTAGAAGTGAGTGGCTAAAAGGTGGAACGAGAGATAGATCCAAGCTGAGAAGTCGAATACCTCCTGGATTCTATAAAGTCCAAGTGAAAGATTGTTAGTATATGAAAGAGAGGAGAGAATTTTGAAGTTTGTTGAACGAGTACTGGTAAAAGAGGCCTGCTTATGTTTTTGGAGAAAGAGTTTGCTGGTACGCTGATAGGTGGACACTTAGAACGGAGAAGGCTTTAATTGGTAGCCTAACATAATCAACAAGAGGGAGCTGTTCTGATCGAAAGAAGACATCGACGTGTGTGAGTTAAAAGGTCAGTCAATAATTTTTATGACATATTTTTTTTGTATGTTTCAAATAAAAGACTCTATACTATCAGAATAACAAAAATTATCGCTATTTAAGATACCATCAAGTTTATAAATTTTTTTTTACTTCAGATAATTATAAATATTGCGTAATAAATTTAAAAGGTTTTTTTTATAATATTCAGAATTGTTTGTACAAAAACATATGAACAAAAATTGCAATATTTAAAAATTTTTATGTTATTTCTTTTAATAATAAAAGTTATTTGTATTTGTATATTTATGTTATTTCTATTTGTTTCCTTTCCTTATTTTATCCCGAGAAAGAACAATTAAGAGATACTTGAAGCCACGAGAAAATATAAGTATAACCTAAGCTGATTTATTATTTTTATAAAATGGCATCCATTTTTATAAAATGCGACACTTAGATAATTAATTAAAGAATTAATTAAAGTAATTAAATAAATAAAGAGTTAAATAAAAAGTAAGAAAAGGCAGATCATTATATATATATATATATATATATATATATATATATATATATATATATATATATATATATATATACAAACATATATATATATATATATATATATATATATATATATATATATATATATATATACATATATATACAAACATATATATATATATATATATATATATATATATATATATATATATATATATATATATATATATATATATATATATATACGTTTATAACTATGGCAGGTACTCCAAAATACGAGTGGTTCAGTATTGTATCTTAAATATCTGCCAATGGTGCATTTAAAAAACAACTTAATTTATTCAGTCGTATTATTGATATAATTTTGATCTTTTTTTCTGTTCAACATTAATATCATATTTTGCCAACATAGGTTTTTTAGATTCATCATGGGTAGATATTGGAGATACAACCCTGAACTACTCGTATTTTGAAGTATCTGCCATATCGTCGGTGACATCACAATGCCTCCTATTTACACTTTCGCACGAAAATGAGTAATTTGGCTTATTCTTTCTAAAATTTTATTGCGCATGTCCCAGTAATTGTCCCTAACTAACCTGACTGTCCATAACCTCTTATCTCCTATATCTGGTAGTGGCCAATATGTTCAATCACAAATTAATCCCTTAATTTGTAATATCACATTATTCTTATATAGTTTCACAGTGTATAATTGAGACATTGTAAAACTATATCGAGTAATATTTTAATAATTATTAAAATATTTATACATTCGTAAAATAGTTTCGAAACACAATTCAGATTTGTGCCTTAATCTGAGCCTTCTAAAAATTGCAAGGCAAAGCAGACGTTGATAAAGATGTTAATAGAGACATGGGGAATCTAAAATTTGCATTCCACGACATGTCTCCTCAACTAAGCAGAAATCATTAGCGAATTGGTTTCTTGTACTCATACAGAGTAGATCCGAATAAAATGAAAAAGACAATCAAGATTTGATTTCACGTACAAAGCGTCTATGTGTCTGTTTATACGTATTTCGCATTAATAAGGCTCATCAGAACAGATATTCATAGGCGTTCTCAACGTGAAAAATCAATCTTTCCTGTCTTTAAGAAGCAACACTTAAATGGCTTCGAAACGGACGCAATAGCGACATCTGATAATAAATCCGTAAAATAGTTTCGAAACACAATTCAGATTTCTGCCTTAATCTGAGCCTTCTAAAAATTGCAAGGCAAAGCAGACGTTGATAAAGATGTTAATAGAGACATGGGGAATCTAAAATCTGCATTCCACGACATGTCTCCTCAACTAAGCAAAAATCATTAGCGAATTGGTTTCTTGTACTAATACAGAGTAGATCCGAATAAAATAAAAAAGACAGTGAAGATTTGATTTCACGTACAAAGCGTCTATGTATCTGTTTATACGTATTTCGCCTTAATAAGGCTCATCAGAAAAGATATTCATAGGCGTTCTCATCTATTATCAGATGTCGCTATTGCGTCCGTTTCGAGGCCATTTTAGTGTTGTTTCTTAAAGACAGGAAAGATTTATTTTTCACGTTGAGAACGCCTATGAATATCTGTTCTGATGAGCCTTATTAAGGCGAAACACGTATAAACAGATACATAGACACTTTGTACGTAAAATCAAATCTTGACTGTCTTTTTCATTTTATTTATACATTATTTGTGAAATTATAAATTGTGGATTTGGGCTCATTTGAGCGAAGTCTATTATAGAAAGTTATCTAACCAACATCTATAATGTAATTATTAGTAGCTGTCAATACAATTATAATTTTTACTCCACGACTTCAACATTTTATTGTATTACCATCGTCGATCGAGAAGAATCGGACAAAGGGGCATTACAAAACAATTCGATCATTATAACTACATCCGAATCCGAATCTGTCCAGTAATCCTGCATATATTTCCAAATTATATAGATAGTATACCTGGAAATCCAGTAGTGCGTAGATTTTCATACCATATTTATTAAATTTATTCGGTATGTATAGATACACCATGTTTTTACCTTAAGCTTTTGCGTCTTCAATGTAGGGTGCAGCATTTTTTTTGTGGAGCCAGTAGGGTGTGGTAAACGTTAGGGTAATATGCGTGTGGTGATTTTAATGGTGGAGTGCTAGAAAGCTGGGGTTCGGAAAGTGACGTATTGTAATAAGGAGGAGGAGGAAGAGCACACAAGAGGAATTGTTGGTAAGGCAAACAAACCAAGGGGAGGTACTTTAAGGTGTTCCCAGCCAGAGGTACTAGAAACGGCTCTTAATTAACGTTTATGGCTTGCAGGTGTTAGCTGCGATATTTTAGGAGCTGATTCTAATATATCAAAATACTCATCAGTAGACTTCGGCAAATATGCAAATAAAAATGTAGAAAATATGCACGTGTTTACCCGAAAATATGCAAATATTTTACAAAATATGCATACAAATAAATAAAAAAATCGTAAAATAGTAACAATTTTATTTAAAAAAAAAAAGTGTACATAACTAAATATTTCCTACTATTCATTAAGATTTACATTTATTTTAAGTAACTACATCATTTTTAAGTATGAATAAACTTATTTAGAATTATGGTAACAATAAATGACCAAGTGGTGTTCAAAATTTTCTAACAAAAACTTGTGGCTTCTGTCTGAGTACATATATTTATATATGGAAAAACTTCGTTCAACATCAACTGATGTAACGGGAGCATTTTTCAAACTAACCAAAACATTTGGTTCTAAATTAATTGTTTCCGAAATATTTCCAGCTAGAACACTCACTACTTCAGAAAGAATATGGTAACCTTTATTTTTTTCCATAGTAGCTTCAAATTTTTTTAAAATATCTTTTCCAATATTACCTCTAACGTTCCGACAACATGACGCAAATTCTTTTATTAATGCCATACTTTCGAACAATGACAGTTTTGGTGATTCTAACTGAGTAATTGTTTTTTGAACAAAACTAAAATTTTATTTTATAAATGAAAGTTCTTGTTAAAGCAAGTTACTCTGAAAAGTTTGTTTAGAATCCAAAAGAGATTGGGAACTTTCATCTGTTAACGTATCAATTATGTTCTTTATTTTAACAAAATGATCTGCATAAAAATTAGCTGCTTCTAACCATGTTCCCCATCGCGTTAAAATAGGTTGTGGTCGAAGAGGAATGTTAGGTAGCATTTCTTTATAAAGTTGAATTCTTATAGGAGATTTAAGAAATACTTTTTTGACACTGGATATCATGGTATTTACAAGAGGAAACTTTTTTCGTATTTCCTCTGCAACTCTGTTTAATCCATGCGCTACACAAGTAACATGTATTAAATCTGGGAAAAATATTTTTAAATTTTGTCATGCTTTCACCATATAAGGAGCAGCATCCGATAAAATAAGCAGTAATTTATTAGAAGGAATAGTTGTCGGAAGAAAAAAAGTTGCTAATGTTTCTTGTATAAAACGCGAAATTGTTAAAGCATTTGTTTTCTCAAGTTGCTGGCATGAAATAAGATGAGATTTTGGTAAGGTATCTTCTTTAAGAACACCAATCAATAAATGAGCAATATACTTTCCTGAGGAATCAATGGTTTCGTCTACAGATATGTAAAAATAATTATCTGCAATTTCTTCCTTAATATTAATTAACACCGACGAGTATAGCCCGTTCACATTATTTCTTCTTAGAGACCGATCACTTGGAATATTAAGTTTGCAATATTTTTTTAGAAACGAACTAAAATTTACATTTGCTAATTTTGAAAGCGGTATGTTTGCAGACACTAATGCGCGACACAAGTCTTCATTAAAAGTTTCTTGCTCATCTAATTTTTTTGAAGTAGATTGGAAACATTTAGCCATTGAAGTTTGATGTTTTCCTCCTATTTTTCCTTTTTTTGCAATGTGTGAAGCAGTTCTCACATGTTGGTCTATCTGAAATTTCTTCTCACATGCTATCTATAAATAAAAATAAAAACCTTAATTTTAACCCAACCTTTAAAATATAAAAATATTCAAGGTGTTTTTGGTTAATCAAATAACTGGTTTGGAAAAAAAAACACTCGCTAAGTGTTTTAAATGCAGTATTAATCCACAAATTAGTTTTTGTTACTAACCATTAGTACATCATATAACTTATTTTATTTTCAAAGTTCAAAAATTCAACAAAAGTTTTTTTTTGTTAATTCAATTACAATAAAAATAATTGTGTTTTAGAATAGCTGACTTCATAAAAAAAGTAAAGGTGAAAAATTTTTCTAAATACACACCATTGTATTGTACCATGGACAATTTTTTTTCACTACAGGAAGCTATTTTTCATTTAAAAACAACCTACGAGTACTAAATTTCAAGTAAATACGTTTATTGGTTTTAAAGTTATTGTTGTTATTAACTAAAAGAACTTAATTTTTTTTAATTTTAACACCCTGTATCTCGAAAAGTAAATAAGTTTGACCCCTCATTAACTATATCGTTTTGTTCAATTTTTCGAGAAGTATCTACAGTCAAACGTTGTAAGTGTCATTTGGAAACACCCTGTATATATGAAATATTAGATATTTAATAGAAAATATTAGATACTTACAATTTTGCCACAGACTGAACAGTAGATTTTTCCCATATCCATAGACAGCTCTTTATAAGGTTTAATCCAAGTTGAAGCACTGGTTGTTTTAGGCATTATAAAATCACAATCTTCCTTTTTGTTACACACAACGAGTGTTTACGCTTTGAATATCAAAACAAAAATGATTTACAAATCTGAGCATCAAATTTGAAATGTTTAGGTACCTAATTCAATAAACTGGGAGATTTTGGAAAATCCCTAAATTAGGAACAAAACTATTAGCCGTTTACCTGCTGTTAAGATACAATAAATTGTAGATAGATTTGGGGATTAGATCATAAAATGCAAATGAGCGAACCCTTAGCGATTATCCAATAACTGAATGTCTCAGTGACCGAGACTTTCTAAGAATGTTCAGGGCTACTTAAATTGATCTTCTTTGAAATTGTAAATGTTTTGTACCTGTAGAGATTACGTACTTAGATCATTTCTTGATTAAAATGACTACAAAATTTTATACAAGAATTGAAATAAATTGGTATGTTTAAAAATTTTCAAATACAGTATAAAAATCTGAACTTTTATGCACTTTATGCAAACTTTTATACAAATATGCCAAAATATGAAATATTTGCATAAAATATGCACAATATGCAAAATATGCAATATGCATATTTGCCGAAGTCTACTCATCAGTAAGTTCGTATTCAGTTGTAACCTCGGAAATCTTTTTTGGGTGGTGCTAGAAAGGTTACCATTGGAGACACTGCGGACGGCAGCCAGATGGTTGGTGGAACAAGGGCCACTCAATTTTTTTGGGGTTTAAGGAGAAAATTAAGAAACCTTAGAAAAGAAAAGAGATAAGGAAAGATATTTAGGTGCTGAGACCAAATCTAAAGAAAGATACCAACAGTTAATTATTAAATAAATGTGGTCAACACACTATATAAACAAATAAAAAATATATTAGGTGGACTCCGTCCACCTACTTACCTACGAAACTTTGTCAGCCTGATCTTTCTCCCGGTCAAAGGTATAGTAATATTTGAAGGTAAGAAGCAAATATTCAGAGTTATTGTTATATCAAGAAACTTATTAGGAGCCGACAAATAAAATTCAAACATAAAACAAAAACAATATATTCAACAAAACAATGATATAGGCGGCTGAATGTAAACTCAAGTAATAAAAATACACCATCAATTATTAAATGGTGGTATACATATAAAAAATAAATAGTATTCATCATCATCATCACTGGCTCGTCAACCCTTTTTGGGTCTTGGCCTGTTTCAGGATTCTTCTCCATTCTGATCTGTTTCGTGCTTTTTTTCTCCAGTTTTTTATTTTTAAGGTTGTTATATCATTTTCTATTTGTTCTAAGTATCTCAGTTTCGGTCTTCTTCTTGTTCTTTTTCCTACTGGCATCTGTTTGAATATTTTGTTTGGTATTTCGCCTTCTTCCATTCTTTCTACATGCCCTATCCAACGCAGCCGTCCTATTTTATAAATAATATATATATATATTTTATAAATAAATTAATAAATAGTATTATGATTGCTAAATACCAATGCTATTTGAAAATATTCAACTAAAGTTGATTAAAGAAAATCTCTCTTTGCTGTTTAATGGGCATATCTTGAGATACTGGGTACAGTAAATAAAAAAAATGAATAACAAATAACACAAAGTTAATTAAAGTTAAATTCAAAGAATACAAAAAGATTACAGAAATAAAAATTTAACCAACCCGCCCTTGGTTAAGTTAATTATCTATCTCGCACTGTTGTTTAATGATTAACTGAGAATTAAATGTTCGTAATTAAGAAGTTTTTAATACCTGATTGAAAGTTCGTAAGCAAATATTGAATATTCTTTAAATTGAAAGCAAAATTAGTAGTTAACCCTAACTACAGGAGAAGAAATATTCGAACGCAGATTCGCCCAGATAATTGAAGATAATATGATATCCATATTATGCGCCCAGATAATTACAGGTAATATGATACCATAACCATACCATATTATTCGACCAGATAATTGAAGATACTATGATTACTTATAGTAAATCTTGATGACTGCTACACTGCACTGAAGTTAATATACTTTACTATAATACTTTACTTGTATCAAACACTGAAGTTAATTAAAATTAAAAGGTACTTTATAACTATATTTAATCTAATATAGTATTAGATTTAGAAACTCCTCAAGATTAGATTTAGAAACTCAAATAATTGTATACACACTAAAAAAATGCACAGAGACGGTAATATAAGCGAGCGCCTGTCCTCAAAGACTGCCCTCTCAGAAGTCCTGTCATCATCATCATCATTTTGGCTTTACAACCCTGTGTGAGTCCTAGCCTCCCCAAGAATTTTTCTCCAGTCGTCCCTATCCATCGCCTTCCTCCGCCAAGCCTTCCTCCTGTTCCTCTCAAAATTTCACAAACTTCCACCAAAAAAATAAGGAATATCTCCCACTTAAAAATGATAGGATTTCTAAGAAGGTAAAGTTCAAACGACTATCGGAAAGTTCTAGGTAAATACGATACTAGTAACTTGGAACGTGACGAAAATAAAATCGTCGGAATTAAGTTTTTACAGAAAAATTACTATAGACGTGCTTTCGACGATATTTAACAAATCTATCAAAAGAAACAGCCTGAAACCGGTAAGAATTAACCGAGGACTAACGAGGGTCAGTCGGACCTTCCGTCTTTTGAGATAGTCGGTAAATTCCAATAAAATTTCCTAATGGTCAATACGACCAACCTCGTATATATTATTTGCAAATATGGCCATCGGCGTCTCAGAACCAGGGGTAAAAGGATTAAAAACTATTTAATATTTTAATTATAAAAAAAAATGTTACACAGTGTTGTGACGAAGTTTTGCTGGAGGGAATGGAACTTTTCTTCTAGGAACCCTGGTGAGTTCGATATGTATTGCATAAAACCGCATCGTCCACGAAAGCCTTCCAATTTCTCATCAATCGTAACGTTGTGTCCTAAACTATAGGATTTCTGTTAATTGTTTACTACATTGTACAAATGTCACGTTTCTTTTATTTCTGGTAGTGCGATTATCACATCGCATACAACGCATAATAAACTTAAATCTTTTGATGTTCATGATCAGTCGAAATTTTTCAATGCCATTCCCGTCGGATCCCCACAGACCTTCCACACTCTGTCTGTTTTTTTTTTCAATGGCTTTGGCGAAGCCAATTAGCTAGCACTCTGTCTGTTTTTTCTGTGAATACCAGCAAAGTATAAGAAACCTATAAATGCTTTCTGTTCCACAATGTTAACCAAATGCTAAATGGTAATTTGTGATGATCCTGAAGAGCAAGATCGCAGAAATGCTAGAGTTTACACTTTATTATCTACAGAAGGTCCTTTAAGGCAGAGTATTTTAGAAGGTATGGAACTTACAACAAACCAGTACTTATGAATATAGAGGTATCTATATTTGTATAATAAAAAGAAAGATCTCCAACACGATGAGAAAATTAAATGAAGATTGGTGGAAAAATCCCTTCATGAATTTGTCCATCTGGTACAGAATTGCAGCCAATGAAGACAGCAAGCTAACAATATTTAGAGTGTCTTTACCCACACTTTAACAAGGGCTTAAGGAATGAGGAGGAGAAGGATATTTGTTGCCAATACTTTACCAAAGAAAATTATACAAATAAACAAGTGTCAGGATATCTGTGTTTTATTTTGTTGTTTTTGGGACTTTGGTTTTTTAATGTAATGGAAAACAGATATAATCATAAAATACTAAATAAAAACTTTCCTGTACCATAATATATACTCTCTCTGTATCAGATATTATGTTATACATTTATATATAAAAATGTGTAAGTGTATACTATATTTTTGGACAGAGAGAATATATATTTGGCGTAGAATAAGTTTTTATTTCTGGTTTTATGACTATATTTACTTTCCATTAAAAGCATACTTTTTGAATTTTGACGCCTAAAATTCAGAGCATATTTTTTGAATTTGCCGCCTAAAATTCAGAAGCTACTGGTTACGACAATTTCCAACTGTTTACGAGACAAACATAATGGCACAAAACATTGTGTTGTATCAATTTGAACAGCCTCGCTCGACGGAAGGTTAAAGAAAACTTAGAAATCACATCACATTATAAAATTGAAAATGTTAATTTATTACAGACGTGAGGTCGTTAGACGTTAGAGTCATTATTCATGTTAAGACGAAGTTACACTAAAGTTCGAATCAGTGTGGCACGCGATACGGAAAAATATTATGAATTTGAAAGCCGAATACGTCTGAGAGACCTGTCGGTCATTACGGGTTAAGTGGCCCATGATTGTACCCGATACTCTATAGTGTTTATTTATTTCGAGCCACTTTTTACAATAAATTACAAGCACCACTGAACTACGTGTTATCTGTCCTATTATCAGCGAATAAAATTAGTACATAAAATGATTTGTTTTGTAGAAGTCAACAAACAAATTGTTTATATACTCTCTAAAATACTTAATTGTGCAATTATTACTCTTTAATATTCACCCTTTTCTCTCCCAATTAAGAGGAATTAATCCTTTCAAATAAAAATTAAAGTCGAAGAGTTCGTTTTCCTAACAATAAACTCTTTGAGGACCTTGTTAATAATATAAACTTGGAACTAATTAAGTATATTTTTTTAAATCAATGAGCTAATTGGTTTTCCAATGTAATCACTACAAACGTTAAAAACATCAATCTAATTAATGAGATCTTTACGTATAAAAGCAAGTATTAAAATAAATGAAAGCCTACATTCAAAATGATTTAAATCAAAATAACATTTAATGACCATAATCCGTATTTTTAGGGACTGAAATAATTAAATCGTTCTTTATAAAAGGATAAGGATTCGTTAGGATAAAATTATAATTTATATTTTAATATTTAAATAATTGTACAAGCAAAAGATATATTATTGCAATAAAATGGAACATCATAATCGCAATAATTAAGATACCAGGTGTGAATACCAACGCTAACCACTAAATGTTCGGACAATTCAAGGCATTACTACTTTAATATGGGATTACAGCGCTACGCGCCTTAACAACCGTGGCAATTCTGTCTGGTATTGTTCATACTAAGGATTTACACAACTCAGGTATGGAATAGTCGAAACTATCCCATATTTCACCTAATTTTCTCTTCAAATCGACGACGATTCTCTGGGGATCATTACGTAATTTCTGTCTCATCTTATGCCACAATGTCTCAATAACATTAAGGTCTGGACTGTTCGAGAGCCATAAGAGGACTTAATATTATTGTCTCCAAACCATTTTTTAGATTTCTGAAGTTGTATGGCATGCTGCACCGTCCTGCTGGAATATAAAAAGTCCTGGTAGAGATTGTAAACACTTGTTACAAGACTATTTTTCAAAATTTCTTGATTCTTTGCTGCGTTAATTGTGCCTTTCACCACCTATATCTTCCTAGATCCGCTGATGACATGCGGTCCCAAATCATAATTCCTTTGGGAAATAATTACTATTTAAATGAGAATAAGCCACAATAAAAGGTTAAAGTACGTTTATTGACGTTTCAATTTCCACTTCGTCAATCGTTCCCAAAATAAAAACATTAGTAAATTAAACAAATTTTGTTTTTTTGTTGCTTGGTGAAAAATTCTTCTAATAATTTAATTTTATCTGACTCATTTATATTGACAATTCAGACATACATTATACATTTTAAAGTAGACGACTTTAAAATGATATTGCCAGTATTGTTGAGTTGCGTTCCTGGAACGACTTTACTTGTCAGATAGTTCATTCGATTACATGAAATCAACTTTAACTTGAGAATATCCGTCAGAAAAAATCATAGCATGTAATTCGTCTTTAAAAAGACAAACATATGCCATGATGAAAGTAAAATTCTCCTGTTACTGATTCCATAGTAAATTATGAGGGAAAAACCAGGAAAAAAACCTGATAATACTATCCCGCGATGGTAAGTATTTGGTCGTACATTTAGTTTACTTTCAATAAACACCAAATTCTGATTTAATATGTTTGTTATTTATAAAACATACATAATGTATCCTCTATATGTTACTGACTTACTAAAACTAGTATTTTCCTTTTAATAACTTCCTCTTTTAATATGGGTAACCAGATCCTACTACATTCTGCCGAGGAATTTGCGACACAATTGTTCTCATTTAGCATAATTAGAGCCGCTTCTTCGATTTTTCTCTTTTTATCATCCGTTTCTTCTAGGATATATTTGAATCATTCCATTGAAGCCTATGTTCATTATCCCACGCGTGTTTACATATTTGAGATCTATCAAATTCTCTATTTTTAATATAAGATTGATGTTGACTTATTCTAACATTTAATGGCCTTGATGTTTCAACTAAATAAAACTGATCGCATTCACAAGGTACTTTATAAATACAATTCTTTGTCTTTTGTTATTTATTGTTAGGTTTGGTTTTAGACAAAATAGATCTTAATGTGTTTGTTGTTTTGAATGTTGTTGAAATGTTGAATTTATTTCCTATCCTTTTAAATTTTTCTGATAATCTTTTTATGTATGGTACTGTTATTTTCCTCGTATTATACCTTGTGTACGCTGTAGGATCTCGTTTCTAAGTTGTTCTGTTCTATTCGGTCGATTATTAAAAATTTCTTATTTATAAACGATAAAGGATAATTATTTTTTAATAAAACAGATGTTAACAAACGTTTTTCCCCCAAGAACGAATTTTCGTTAGAACAAGCAATTTTGGTTCTATCATATAAGGATTTAATGATTCCGTTTTTAATGTTAATATTGTAATTTGATTTAAAATTTAAATATCTGTTGATGTGTGTTGGTTTTCTATACACCTGAGTCTCATATCCAGTATCGTTCTTAGATATTAAAACACCCAGGAAAGGTAGTGTGTTATTATATTCCTTTTCCATGGTAAATGTTATTGTCTCTTCTTTATCATTTATATTATTCAGGAATGTGTCCAACAACTTCTAAATAAAATGTAATTCCTTTTGGAAACTTCGCAGTTCATTTGAGGTAATCTTTATGGGATGCTTCATTTTGAAAATAAAATAGACGGTTTAGGTTTGATTTCATTACAGCGTACCACCATCCGCTGATATGCATATGTCTGCCTCTTGGCTTCATCGGAGCGAACTCATGGCAAGTTCTAACGGAATAAAACCTTCTCCGACTATAAAAGTAAATAGGGGAGAGTAACCTAAAACGGGACGGTAACCTAAGATGAGACACGTAATTTGCCCGTCTATTCTGTGAGGCTACTGACATCTACCGTCCCGTGCGGAAACCTTCCTTCAGTATGAACAAGTTTTACGAATATCGGCCATCATCGATCTCGCAGTGTCCTGTGAGAAGCCGTTGCTTGTTATCGTGCCATTCGTTAAAATATTCTGGTTTATTCGAGGCGTGTTTTTACTCGGAAAATGTAAGTGCGTTTTATTTCTTTATTTGGCATAACATTAGGTACTTTATACTGTACATATTGCTATGGTTGCATGATTTTATTTTCGACTGCTGATAAGTAGGGTTATGAAATTTTTTTGTATATTCATTATTCCTAAGATGGGACAGAAAGAAGTTTCCTAAGTCGAGACGTCCCATCTTAGGTAACTTATTCTATTTTCTTCTCTTATATTTGGTATGCATTACAATAAAAATAAAACATATTTTTATAAAGTGTTATCGGTTAGTAGGGTTATTTAAAGAGTTACTATGTGAATAGTAAACAGCATTTTTTCTTGTTTCTAGATGCCCAACTTAGAAAAATACAAATATGTTAGAAAAACCAATCGCGGCAAGTGGTCCCAAACAGATATGTCGCAGGCGATTGTCAAGGTCCATAAAGGAGAGCTTTCCATCAGAGACGCGGCAGAACGTTACAATGTGCCAAAAAGTACCCTCGCAAGAAGAACGGGAAATAAAAATAAAACGGTACAGAACAGCGAAAAACATCTGGGCAGATTTCGTAGCGTTTTCAATGAACAGCAAGAACAGGAAATTATAGCATACGTTTTGGAAATGGAATCAAGATTCTTTGGAGTTTCCTATAAAGAACTTCGTCGATTAGCCTTCGATTTCGCTGCAATTAACGGCATCCCCAACAACTTCAACCAAGTGACAAGAATGGCTTCCAAAAAATGGCTCTATTGTTTCCTGTCCCGTCATTCGAACATTTCTCTTAGAAAACCAGAAGCAACGTCCTACGCAAGGGCGACGGGCTTCAACAAAAATGCTGTCTCGACATTTTTCAAAAATTTAGAAGCCATCTTTGCCAAGTATGATTTGTCTCCTGATCGAATATGGAATGTGGATGAGACAGGAGTAACAACAGTACAAAAGCTGTCTAAAGTACTAGCTCAGAAAGGTAAACGACAGGTAGGAGGGCTAACAAGTGCCGAACGAGGAGTGAACACCACACTCGTCTGTGCAATGAGTGCGACGGGAAATTTTCTAGCACCAGCATTTATTTTTACTCGTAAGAGGATAAAACCTGAGCTTATGGATAATGCTCCCAATGGAAGTGTAGCATTTGCTCAAGATAAGGGCTGGATGGACCACGACGTTTTTTTGAAATATTTGAAATATTTTGTGGATAATGTAAGACCTACTGCCGAAAAACCAGTCCTATTAATATTAGACGGTCATGTCTCGCACACCAAAAGCTTAGACGTAATCAATTTTGCAAGAGAAAACCATCTTATCCTTTTAAGCTTGCCTCCTCATTGCACGCACAAAATGCAGCCATTAGATGTGTCATTTTTTAAACCTTTTATGACATTCTACGACGCTGGGCTAAATAGATGGATGAAAAACCACCCTGGACGTACTTTTGGCATATATCAGGTTGCTGCAGCGGTAACTGATGCTTTTTCACAGGCAGCCTCTGTTAAAACTGCTATGAATGGTTTTAGAGCAGCTGGCATATGGCCATACAACCCCGACATATTTCAGGAATACGAATTTGCCCCAAGTAAAACGACAGAATTACCTTTGGAAGAAAACGACAGAACTGAAGCCCCTCCCCCTCTAGTTATTGAAAGTAACACCAATGAAGTGTCCATTCTGGGTAAAGATCAGTCACTAAATATCCCGAATAAGAAAAAATCAAAGGAAAACGCCGGAATCTTAAATAATCCACAACCTTCAACATCAAAAATCCAGGACGAAAGTGAAAAATCTCAGAAAAAGCATATCAGCATATTGCAGATAAGTCCTGTTCCAGTAGCCCGGAGCAGAAAAAAGAAAATGAATTCTAATAGGTCCCTACCATCAACCATTCTTACTGAGTCTCCGTATAAAAATGAACTTGAAGCGAATGAAAATACAAAAAATAAAAGTGGAAAAGGCAAAAGAAAGCTAGACTCAGAACAAAAAAAAGAGCGCGAAGAAAAGGAGTTGTGTGCAGTGTGTAAATGTATTTACGCATCTAGCAAAGAGGACTGGTATCAGTGCAAAAACTGTTGCCTTTGGGCAAATGAAACTTGTGGAATTTTAGATGAACTTTATTTCACATGTATCAACTGTTGTACTTAGTGTCCCTTTTTGAGTAACCCCATGTCCCATTTTAGGATATAGGTTGCCTAAAATGGGACATTTGCAAAGTTTTTTGCATTTTAAATTAGAAAAAAAAGTTTTGTTTTTTTACATATTATCTATGAAAATGTTTCTTGTCAATGTTATAAAGTTTCTGTTTCCATATTTTGTTTTTTCATTTGCCTTAATGATTGTTTAAAATTCGTTGGAACAAAAAAAGTGTCCCATCTTATGTTACTCTCCCCTATTTGAAAAATATTTACAAATTTATATTCTCATTAGTACATGTCGCATTTATCATTTTTATTGGCATTACATAAAAACAAGTTGGTTATTTACTACATTACATGGCGGCTGAGTCTTTCGATACACTTTGTGACAAATTAGCCCCAGAAGATCCATGGAGTGAATTATATGCTTACATAGTGGATTCTATCCTACAATATTATAATCCAGCACCTTTAGAGACTTTTAAAGTCTCCAAAGAGTTACCATGTTTTAAAATTTTGTAAATTTTTAACGAATACGAATAGAAAAGTGTTCTAAATTACCCCATCGCTACATTTAAACACAATAAATTGTAATTTTGGTGCATATTTAAAGATTGCCTTAAGAAACCAATTTTAATTTGGACTATGAAACGAAACAATAGTGAACCGGTTACTTTATTAACACTTTGGCTGCCATGACAGGTGACAGGTTCTATTGGGCCACGATATTTTTTAAAGTATTTTTAAATTACTTAATTGAAATAGTAAAGAACATTTTTAACACAAAATATTAGTGCGGATGTGTGTTCAGTGTGTACTAAAAGTATACATACGGCGCAGTGATTGGAAAATGTTTCTACGAACCACATGTACACTTTTATATACACATTCAAGACGGGAATTATACTGTTTAAACTTGATGAAAATGTGGATGTTCAGTACTTCGAGACCGTCAGTGATACTTTATGCATAATATCCTACGAGAAAGAGCAATGAAGATTGCAAAATTTGTGGGATGTTAATATAAGCGATGATGCCGAGAATCCATAGTATAAAACTCAGGAAATGACCCTGTGCACCAGCACAGCTCGAGTGCTGATAGCAGTGTAATAACTTCTTGGATAAAAAGACGCAAGGTTGAGAAGGTAGCCTTCGAAGGTTAGTAAGTTTTTTTTTGCATTTTTTGTAAAATTGTTTCAAAGTGGTTCAAAAAATTTTACTACTCATCACTGAGGGAAGTTTATTATTTAACAAAGTTAGTGCACCAAACCAAACTCAGGATTATTTCTCAATCATAATATGGGTTGTAAAAATTTAGGAACAGAAGTAAAAAAAAAATCGTAAGAATAATATTATTGTATGAACGAATCATCAAAGATTTTAGGGAGTTTCACTAACCACCAATCAACATCCATTTTTCATATTTTTGTTTAAAGAATAGATTCATATATAGAGTCATAAAGTACTTTTATTTTTGAAAGTATTTTTTATATAACCTTAGGGCGGGCTAATAAAATCTAAACAAAAATTAAAAATGGAATTTTATTGACCACCAATCAAAATATTTTTTGTCAAATTTTTTGAATGAGTAGATTGTTTTGTAGAATTATTTAAAAAATTACTTACATTATTAAAAACTTGTTTGAGTATCCACGGAGTACAAAAAAATAAAGATGTATAAGTGACAATGAGTAATTTAACCCTTTCGAGACTCCAGGTACATATATGTACCACTATGTGTGCTTCTTGAGGAGGCTAGGACCCACGTAGGGTTGTAAAGCCAGAATGATGATGATGATATTTAGATTATTATTTATTTATAGTAAAATAAACATTTGACTATTTTTTAGTCTATGGTACTAATAAGTACCATTAGACTTATAGTACGGTATGTAAGTGTACCATTTGTCTTATTCGTTCTATTTTTAGATATGAATAGGAAAAAGCCACTTAGTCAGGAAGTACTTAAATATTATCCAGAATTGTTATTTTCCGAGTCCGAAAGAAGTGATGAGATGTATAAACCTTCTGATGATGAATAGGAATCAAACGAGGACTGCCAAGGTAACTTTCTTGAAACTTTTGATGAAGAATTACAATCAGAAAGCCAGTTAGAAGTTCGAGATACACAAGAAAATTTAGACATAACCACCACACCTAGTAGTTCTTTTGTGTTGTGGTCAACACCAAACAAACCACTAAACAAATTTCACATCAACATAGTTGTACATTGGATAGTAGCATAAAATCTAGCTTGACGCCATAACAATATTTTAAAAAGTTGTTTTTACGTTCATTCTACATGTAAATTGCTTAATGTACTAATGAGAGGATTAAAATATCTAAGCAGTCAAGAAGAAACGCTTGTCTAAAAGAAACTGATTTAAGAGAAATTCAAATAGTTCTTGGTTGCATGCTAGTTATGTGCTACAACCGTTTACCAAAAATCAGTAATTATTCGTCAACAAATCCTTCACTTGGAAACGTTTCTATTCAAAATGCAATATTTCATGACAAATTCAAAGTTATGTCTTCAAAAATGTATTTTTCATCACCAAGAAAACCAAAAGAACATTCAAAGACTTAGTAGATTGATGGCATTGTACAATGCTTGAAAAGCACTTTTCAAAAATACCGACAAGACAGCAGTTTTCAAAGTATCGACGAGTCCATGACGAAATTCAAAGGTCGATCGTGACTCAAACGGTATATGCCGCTAAAACCAGTAAAAATGGTAATCAAAATGTGGCTTAGGTCAAATTCGTTTACTGGATATACCTACGACACCTCAACGTCTACACAGGTCGTGAAACTGAATATGTAGAAGGAAATCTTGGGGAACGTGTAGTGAACAAACTTATTTCCATAGGAAAAAAAAAGGGTTATAACCTTATTTTTACTTCGGTTTGTCTGTTGGAAAATATGCAGTACGCAGCAATAGGGATCTGTAACCAGAATAAAAAAAAACATTAAAGAACAATTTCGAAGAGGTGAAAATAAAAAAAAATTTCAAAGAGGTGTTCGGATTTGATCCAAACTGGCAACAGCGCTCCCGCGTCCTACCCCTGACCACCCTTTGGTACAGACCAAAATTTGACGATACGAAAGATTGCATAAAATTCTCTCTCTTTTACGTTTAACTGTCCGAGAAGACACATCGCTCTTAAGTTCAACTGCCGCATGGTGAATCATCCGATCACGTCTTAACAATAACAACTGTAAGTGATAATATTTATTATACAAGCAACGAGCAAATAAATACTAATTATTATATTGTCTATCAACCAATTAAGGGTATACTATTTATAAATAAAATACATTTCTACTGAGCAAGAGTAGTTTATTTAAATCCACGTAACAAAAGAACCACCGCTTAATGGAAATATACCAAGTCGAAGGATAATCCGAAGTAATTATACCTTATAATTACTTATACCCAGCCGAAGTATTTATTCGGCCCACTTGGACGGTGCAGGGGAACCCAGCCTGTTTCAAAGAGGTGAAACTTTATTTTAGTGCAATGAAAATAGACTAATGTTTGTGACATGGCAGGACACCAAGGAAGTCACGATGCTAAGTAATTGTCATAATGATAATGTTTCATCTACAAATAAAACAATGAGAGAAGGCTTAAAAGTAAATGTGTCTTGCTTGGAAATGATAGCGTGCTATAGAAAAATTATGGGTGGGGTTGATCTAAAGGACCCCACATATAATAGCGGACCTACAGTCAAAGGATGTGCTATTTGCGCTTGAAAGGGAAATTCTTCAATTACAGTTTGATCACTTCACATGCTCCAACTGATGATAAACCAGAGAAAATAAAAGAACTGTTCTTTGAAGACCTAGAGCAAGCCTACAGGCGATGTCCCAGAAATGATCATAAGACTGTATTAGGTGGCATGAATGCAAGAATAGGACGAGAGCAAGTTTTCATACCCACGATAGGAAAGCATAGCCTATACAACATCAGTAGCGGTAATGGATTACGACTGATAAACTTAGCAGCAGCACCCAATATGACAGTCGCTGGCACCTATTTTGAACACAAGAACATACACAAAGTAACCTGAACCTCTCCTGATAGAAGAACAACAAGTCACCTTGATCACATCTTAACAGATTCAAGGCATGGAACAGACTTAATAAACTGCAGAAGTTATAGAGGCGTAAACCTATACTCAGATCATTGCCTACTGATCTCAACATTGAGGGCTAGAAGTTCAAACACCAGTAAAGAAAATAAAATGGAATGTGCAAAACCTGAGAGATGTGACATTTGCAGAACGGTACTCAGAAAACCAATGTGTTTATAACCAATGTGTTTTGCCTGTACAAACTTATGGAGCAGAGACTTTAACACTCACGCAGAAATCTGCGAATAAACTAAGAGTTACACAACGAGCCATGGAACGTGCAATGCTGAATGTGAGCCTCCGAGACCACATAACAAACCGACAAATCAGGCAAAGATCAGGAGTTCAAGACGTCATCGAAAGAACCACGAGACTTAAGTGGAACTGGGCAGGACACTTAGTCAGAACACAAGATGGACGATGGACAAGACGAATTATGGAATGGAGGCCCAGAAATTATAAAAGAAGCCGAGGACGACCACCGACTAGATGGACCGACGACATAAAAAGAGTAGCGGGAAACTGGCTACAAGCGGCCCAGTGTAGAGAACACTGGAAAGAACTGAGGGAGGCCTATGTCCAGCAGTGGACGGGATTGGCTGATTGATGATGATGATGACTCAGAAAACATCACCAACAGGCTAAGGAATCAAAATATAAATGAAGAATTCCAGACAGATATAGACTCGACGAGTCTATATCTGTCTGGCGATATAAGATGCTTACCTGACGAACTAGAACAACTGTAGAGAATTACCACAAAAGGATACACAAAAGAAAAAATGAAACTACCTAAATGCGGAACTTAAATATATAGAAGACCTTAAGAGAGAGAAAGAATTCAGAGCAATGATGCAACAAGACAATGCAAAAGCCAGAATGGCGACCTATTAACAACAAGGAAAAATGTATTGAGTAGATGGGTGGAATACTGTAACCAGGCACGTAATATTGAGGAAGAAGAAGAAATCCTGAAAGACGAAATTGGATCAGATGAGAGGGAAGAGGAACCACCAACTCAAAAAAAATTAGAAATAATATTAACTTACTTTTCATGCATTAGAATTTTGAAAATGATTTTATTTTAAAAGCTTGGAAAAAGAGGTCTGCGCCTTCCGTTTGTTGTTAAAAACCGAGTTAAAATTGGCGCTTTTTTTAGCCAGTCCGGCACTGGTTAGGTCTGATTAAACTGCGAGTTAAAGAAAACTTCGGAATGAGTTTTAAAGATAGATTGTATAGGTTTTTGGAAATATCACACAGAAACTTGATGATTAATAATATTTTATTAAATTGGATGGTGGCAGACTACGGAAAAGACATATATAATTAAAAGATTACAATAACGTAGAACCTAAAATCTGTAGCAGATACATATTTTACAATTTCCTTTAAATCATTAAATTCAATTTCCTTTTTATTAAACTGGATATAGCTGTAAGCCCTTCGATGTAAATCAAAACCACAAATTGGAATATATACAGAACGACTGTAATCAAGTGAATCAGACCAGATAGTAGATTCTTTTTTAATTTACTTTCTTTTGATGTTGACAATAAACAAATTTGAAAACAAATTAGAACACAACGCAGACGAAGGTATGGACAGGTCAGTGCGGATCGACAAAAGAATAATTTAGAAATTTTCTTTCACTCGCTTCGGAATTTACCGCTTCGTTTTTTTGTAATTAAAAAGTTTGGTAATTTACTTTTGCTTTGAAGTTATCAGATTTTGATGCATGTAATTTTTAACAAAAAATGAAATATCTCAAATAAAAGGATGCTTTGGTAAGTGAACTGCACACAATTTTATTGTAGCTAATATTTTCAATACGTCGAAGTCGAAAACTTCGAAAAAACGAAGTGGTATTTATTGTTTTGAATCTCATTCCAACAGAAAATCAAATTTAATAAGTATAAAATAATTATCAAATATACTTGTTAAATCTGATTTTTCATGGATTATTAAGTGATTACATCCTTAGTAGGGAAGTGGTAGGAACACTGAGACGCAAAACTTTCAATGACAATAACTTTTATTAAATGCTACTTTAAGTACCTCTATATTTGGTATATAAACAAGAACTGAAAAATCATGTCGTTTTTTGATCAAAACTAAAGTTGACACCTCAAAAATATTAAAACTAAAAATTACTATATGTCTCACTGTTCTTTTTAAAGTGGGAACACTGGGACGCAACAATTAATATTATTTTACGTTAAGACTGTCAAAGTTTAATTCAAATTTTAAAAGCGAACTTTGGCGCTTAGTTAAACATTGCATTACAGGGGACAGCAAAATCATTTTAATGTCTCTTTTTAATACATTATGAGACATCTGGGATAATTAGAAAAAAGAACTTGTTTTCAAATTTAGCGCTTTTTCTTAAAAACAAAAAAAAAATCATTTTCTTTTATTTGAGACAAGACTTTGCCTACATAGTATGTCAATTGGTTCGAGATCTTCACCAATAAAATCCTGTCGTCCGCTGGAATCTTGTAATTCCATTTCATTTTCAACTTGCTCATCAGAATCATTACCTAATACGCGCCTACTTACTTTTTCTGTTTTGGTGTTTTTTCTTTAGATTTAATCAGTTCCGTTTCCTGATCCTGAAAAACATTTCTCCTCAGATATAGTAGTTAGTTTTAACATTGTTTCTTTATTCATCAACATTCCTATCGATGAAACCATTTCCATTTTGGACTCTAAACATCAAATCCCCAAGACACATTATCTCTTATAAAACAGTGCATGTCTCATACATACTTCATTTCAAAATAATTTCTAGCGTTAAATCAAAGGTGCCCCAATGGGATCCCTCCTCTCTCCTGTAATAGCTGATATCTACATGGAACATTTCGAAACAATAGCCCTGCCCTCATCAACCCTCAAACCCACTTGCTGGTTACGGTACGTTGATGACACTCTGGTCATTTGACCCCATGGTAAAGACATATAGATCCCTTCCTCTCCCACCTGAATGGAATACATGTCAGTATTTAATTCACGATGGAAGTTGAGTCTCAAGCGTCTTTACCATTCCTTGATGTTCTTATTCAGAAATACCCACCTCACAGTTTTTCCTATTCCGTGTACCGAAAACTCACTCATACAAACCGTTACCTCAATGTCCAGTCACACCATCACCCCTCACCCCAACTCAATTCAGTTATCAACACAACTACCATAAAATCTAAATCAAGACCATTCAAAAACACCTAAATCCCATTCCATCCAAAAAAAAAACCTTGCCGCCTGATCAACCCAAAATCTTTCTACCTTTTGTCAAAGGTGTCACTGATCAGATCAGTAGAACTCTTTAAGTTGTCCAATCTCATCAGATCCGTAAAAGACCAAATCCCAATGAAGACCATGCCACGGTCATACATAGGACAAGCAAACCTACGAGTCCGTAACCGTATCTACTAACATTCTATATCTGTAAAACATTTCGATGCTACTTCAACCCTGGCCCAACATCATATTCAGACAGGCCATAAAATAGATTTAGAAAAAGCAAAAACCATCGCTCCCATCCGTTCCTTAAAATCGAGAATTATTCGTGAAGCATCTAAATTGAATAACGGCTCAACCTGACAGCTAAATACGCGCGATGACGCTTACAGACTGCCGGCAATATGGCGACCGCTGCTTCAGCGACCCAACCCATCCCGCTCAGACCGTTTCTGCGCATACCGTTCCCGCGTATACTGAGAGTATAAAAGCAGCTACACAGTGTAAGACCAGTCGTTCCTCGACACTGAAGAGCAGGCAGATTGAGACCCCGAACTCGAATCGAACGATATCGCTCTTGATAATGGCTCCAAAATGGATGCCGAAACGTCGAGTTATTTTGAACTCGGTTCTCCCCGAGAACTTTGAGTTCTCGAGTAATTTTATCTCGAATATATATATATATATATATATATATATATATATATATATATATATATATATATAAGTAAAAAAAAACAAGAAGCACACCTGTCGACTCCTTTGGAAAAACAATATTGAGTTTTGATAGGTTGGAGTTAATAAAAGGGCTGTTAAAAGATTATTTTTAATTACTTGAGCTTTCGAATGTGTTTATATTCTTTTTGAAGAGCTCCACTTTATCGGTTACTTATTCTTGTAGCTCTTGAAAACAGATTCGAAAATTCGAGTAATAAAAAATACTCTTAAACAGCCCTCTTATTGACTCCAATGCTTCACTCTTTGCTGATAGATGCAAAAAGTAAAAATATACCGTTGTTTAACCTTATTTTGTTAATAACTAATGAAGTCCAAAAAATCGACTGCAGGAAACATATAGGTTTTTGTTATAGAGGTCCATACCATTTAAAACAACAGGGTATTTTTTTGCTTATTTCTCTGACCTACTAACATAGTTTTTTATGTAGATTGAACTTATTAAGTTTTTCCTCTAATATTTCCATTGCTTTACAGTTTTTCTTTATATTCTTTGAAATCTTTCTTTGTTTGTTTATCGAGTGTATTGTAAGTTTAAGTACCGTTAGCGTTGCGTCTCTTTTCCATTATAACTAGAATTTCATTTGTCGTTCATACTTTCTTCTTTGTTCCTTTTAATCGTAGATATCGTTCTAATATACTTTCATTCACTGAATGATTTGGTGGTCGTAGCTAAGCGGCCAAGCCACTGGCTTACTAGTCAGAGCGTACTATACTTGAGAATCAAATTTGTAGGCAGTAAATTCTCCGAACTGTGAATGCGATAAACCAACAACATCGTTGCCAATTTGTAATGATAGATATTCTAGCAATTTATCATTTAATCATTGACATGCAGCAAAATTATCATATTAATGTTCGTTTTGTATTTGTTAAGGTATATAATAAAATGTATTTAGTAACATCAATATTTATGTATAATATTATATTTATATACAATACTTATATATAGGAAACATCTAAAGTACGATAATATTCTTTGTAAAAGTCATACATGACAACATCGCATTCTAGGACCGGTAGAAAGGAATAGTAGATCAAGATCATTGACTTGCTAGCTTAGCATTCAGTAGCGTATCGTTCACACTGTTGCAGTGACTTTTAAAAATTAATCTTAATATAATATGATATGAGACTTATATTTAACTTTGAAGTGTATACTTCTTATCACAAAAAAACACTTACTTTCAAATTCCATAATTTTGTACAAAACATACGAGACAAAGAAACTTTCTATGACATTTAATGACAAACTATAATTTTTTTAATGACATTTTTTGTTTGTTACAAAAATTAATTATCAAAAAGGCAGGTAGAGAGATTTACCCTGCTGTTATTTCAATGTAAGGTTTCTTTTCATTTGAATTACTTATATTTTAAATATACTAATATACATAATTATGAAAATCGAATTCTGAACTTGCCGATTACATGAAGTAAACTTTTACTTTTAGTGAACATATAAACACTCACACATATATATTATAATTAAATAAAATAAATCGAATCGAATATACCTAATATATATAAGAAGTATTTATTTTTTTTAAGAGCAAAGTATATTGGTACAAAATGTATTTTAGTTTGAAAACTAGGTGAACAAAACAAACTTACTTACATACGAAAGTAATCTTAATAAAATGGTTCGACCTCCACAGGAAGTTAAAATATTAATCATCGTATGAAGACGACTCGTCGGCTGATGAAGAGCTATCGCGATCACTATTATTTACATTGATAATTAATGGTTCAACCGAAATGTCCACTCTTGTGTCTAAGTCCCACATTCTATCTTCTTCTTTTATAGTGTGTCTTATACAATGTTTCCAAGACTCAGGTGTGACATTTTGTATGGCAGTAGCTAACAAGCACTTCACCTTCTCCATTTTAAAACTCAAGTTTTTCCTTGCCACTTGGTTTTTTATTTGGGCCCATATAAGCTCGATAGGGTTCAGCTCACAATGATAAGGAGGGAGGCGATGTACAATTATGTTGTTTGCACGAACCATTTCATCGACTGCATATTTCTTGAAAACGAGTATATGTATCCTAGCGAGGTTTAATAATTGTACTTTCAACATGTTGTCATTGAATGGTATATTTTTTTGAGAGAGCCAGTTGATTATTTCACCTTTTCGTCAGGCAGTCGTTGGTGATGGCTCCAACTGTCGACTGTGGTATGACGCATTGTCCATAACAACGACAGAATTTGCTTCAAGGCTTGGTAGAATATTTGAAAACCAACCTTTGAATCTTTGAGCGTTCATTTCCTCATGGTAATCGTTGGTTTTCTTGGATTCGAATAGTAACAAGCCGTTGTCCAAAAAACCCGAATCGCTGCCTATATGTGTTATTATGAGCCTCCGTCCTTTACCCATTGGTGTTTTTAATCCCAATGAAAGCTCTTCAATGAAGGCTTGTCGACGACTTTTAATTTCCAATTCTTGCCACACCTTTGAGACAGTATGACCTTGATTTAGCCAAGTTTCATCTAAATAGTATACTTTTCGTCCTTCACGATGATACTCTCGGATTTTTTGTAAGTAATTTCTCCGCCACAAATCAATTTCATCTTTTTCTAAAAGAACACTATTCCTGCTTCTTTTTATATATTTAATGTTCATTTGTTCTAATGTTCGCAATAAAACACGTCGTGATATTTTGGGTATTGAATTATCGGAATTTATTTCAACTTCAACTTTCTTTAAGGTTGGGATTTCGTTCCGAAAAAAGAAAGCATGGAATTTACTCCGAATAGCATATTTGGTATGATCTTCAATCTGAATGCGTTTTCTACCTCTGGTTTCAATGGTTTCAACAGGTCCATCATTCAATTTGCCTTCACTTTGTTTAAAATTGTTTACAATTCTGTATACACTTCTCGTCGAAACTTTAGTCAAATCACTACACAGGGTAACTACATCGTTCACCGACATACTTTTATTCCTTTCACGGAGTCCACAATATATATTGAATATAATAGTTTTTTCTCCCATCGAAAAATTTGGACGTCGTTTACTTTTACTGCTTTCACTTTCCATACTACTCACAACAGTAAAATAAGTGTTCACTGCTTAGATAATCCAATCGATATGTGCGTCATGTCCTGCGGTGGGGCCACGATGAGTAGAATACTATTTTGCTGACGTCACGTTGCGTAGCAACGACGAATAGAATCGACGGTTGCTGGGCAACGTGACGTAAGCAAAATAGTATTCTACTCATCGTCATCACACCACTGTTTACTTCGATAGCAAAACAACTGAATACCTGAGTAGCCGACTTTCACCGACTATCGCGGTTTTAGGGAGGTGTAACTATTACCTTCTAAACTAAAATTATTATTTATTGTAATTAATTCAAATTTATAAAACAATAATAAAAAGTAATGGGTTGTACAGCGATGTAGTATATCTTTTCTAAGTAAAAATATTAAGAGAATAAAGAAAATAGAAGAAAGAAATAAAAGTTTTGATTCTAAAAGTATGTCGAGTGGGAGATAAAAAAAATTGAACGTATTAAACGAGCACTGAAAGATGTATGTGGCGTCCTTCATCATTTTTAGTGGCGAATTTTGATTTCTCGTTCCAAAAAACTCCAGGTTACCAAATTTCGTGTTGTTATTCCATGCCTATCACAAAATATTTAAAAATAAAAGTTTAACTTTGACCCCCTTTATTTTGGTTATTATCAACTTTCGTACTAAAGTATATATTAATATATATAATAACCCAAATGTCAACAATAATCATATTAAAATTAACATAATTATAAATAGGTACATATTTATTTAATACAAGTAGCTTTGTCGTAACTTCTTATGATATTTTTTGTACGCCATTGGAAGACCTACAATAGCAATGAACCATCACTATTACTTCCAAGCATTTACTGCCTAGATTTCTGGATTCTGACTATAGTTTGATTCTAAGCATCAACAACGGCATTTTAATTTCTAAAAACGATAACGTGCCGTCCACCGTACTTCGAAGAGCACGTAAAACCGTCGGTCCCGCTGGGCTAGTGTGAATCCTGAAACAGGGTTAAATATGCAATTATCGCCGATACAATCAGGAAGGATCTTCCCGGCAAAAATGTCTTACAATATTATTATTATTAACTACATGTACCTAGTAGTTCTCCTTCTAGTTACCACTTTCTCGTGTATGTCCCATGTATTAAGATCTTTATGCCGAACATTTTTTTTTTGATTTAAGTTGTATCGTGTTCTATCATTTGTGACTTGTTTACACCAAATTTTAGTACACCTGAGTTCATAAACCTCTTATTATATTATGTCACTGCAGAGTTACGTATGTTCTTATTCATAAATTTAAGCCCAACACAAAGTTTTCAGCTCTCTTATCTTTAAAACAAGCTACAAAACGTTAATATTCGATCAAATTAGATTCTGAGTTTACAAGCGCCATAAAAGGCGGAACATAGTTTTATAACATTTTTCTATGGCAGTTACACAGGTAATTGCACTTTTCGAGCTTCAGAGTTTTATCGGCGATAAAAATTCAACGGTGGCGAATTAAAAGCTTCAACATCTTGGATTAAAGCATTCATGTGACTACTATTCTCGAATGGTAGAAGTTATTTAGAAGTTTTATTTGAGATCAGTAACTTAAGAATTTAAAATATGATAGGTACTTACACTTTTAAAATTTCCCAGTTTTCGGTAAACTTGTTAGAATTTCCTTATGCTTATAGTTTAAATAAAATAAAATAAAAAAAATATGTTCTCGCAATATCAACATATATGTAATAGTCTAGGAGCCAGCTAAGAGCCACCATGGCCTTTTCAACCATAGCTTTACTAAACTTCACTAATTAGAACTCGAGATATTGTAAAATTAGTGCAAAATTGTTGCAAAATTAGTATATTTCAAAGCTTTTTCGATCATAACTTGGCTTCTTAGCATGCAAATGAGTTTTACAAGTATTTATATTTATTTTATCCTTATACCTATTTCATCCCACCAGAATTCATCAGAGCGACTGGTACAGAAGCTATAAAAGTGAAATCAAACCTTTTCCGTCAAAAGAAGCAATAATAAAACGGCTTCAATATGGACCTGCGTCAACCTCCGCACCAATCACCACACTGGCACCCACGCCAACCTCCGCCCAAGCCACGTTTCCATCGTCAGTATAAATGACCCGTCCTTCATTCCCAGCACGAGTAATGCTTTGATTACTGATCAGTGTAGTAGTGTCTGGGGACTCGGGAGACTGAGATCTCGGAAGCCCTGAAGAAGACATTGAAGAGGATGTCGAAAGCTCGGCGCAATGATAATAGACGCGATTCAACCTGGAAGAGTGGTGAGTTTAATATTAATTCCTGTAATAGTATTAATCTTAGCTCTAGAATTATTAGGTATTAGGTAGACAGCTCAAATAAAAGACTGTAGGTATATTTTTTTTACAAAATCATATATTTCGTTAGTAATCACTACCATCATCAGGGATGCTACAATAATGTTTAAAGTTACAACGGTGAAATTAAGTATTTTAAAGAACAAACTTAGTAAGTTGAGATTGTCGTCATAGACGTTAGATATAAATACATAATTTTTCAATCTCTTTTTTTCGTTGGATTAAAAACAAGGGATCCAATCAGTAAAGCGAGCATTCACGTTCTGATATTTAGTCCGATTTGTGGTCCAATCTCCGAAGTTGGATCCAATAGCGGACCATGAGTGGGCTTGCTCAATTGTTGAAAATCTAATTGTACAAGTCTTAACATTTAGAGAGACAATTTGAAGTTCCAAATTCCGACGCGACGGAGTGGGAGCGAGACTGGAAGAGTCGGGAGTCGGATCAAAATTTTCCTCACTCAGCGCGTGACTTTAGGTACCTAGGTGTAGGACTTACGTACTTTACTGCTCGCCTTCCGTAATGAACAATATAGAAAGTTTTGAATTTATTGATATTTACAGAAATAGTCTCAGTTTGTGGGATACTAGTAGTGCTCTATACGCGAACCGAAATGCGTGGAAAACCTGCTGAGTATGATGTTGAAGTACGAAAACACTGCCAACATAGCATTCTGCAGTAGTTTCTGCAATTATCTTCATCAATGACATTGAGCAACTGCGTGTCACAATAAATCACACGATCAACGAATAATTTCTTCAGCCAACATGTTTAATATCCTTCTTTTCAAATGGTGATGCTAACAAGCACAATGCTGCTGCCACTTTCCTTCTCCTAATTATATTTTGCGTAGACTCTACTCGATACATTTTTTGGCTGAGTGATGACTACCGTGAAAACAGACTAGGTGTCCAATATCAAATCTTCATAATTCATATCCGAAATTGGAATTTTATCACCCAGTAGACCGAATGAATCTATTTGTTATTAAATACACACACGTAGTTAATTAGGTTACATACACATTTGGTCAATTATAAATAATAATTTGGACATCAGTAAAAAGTACTGACAAAGTTAAACAATTTACATAAATTAAATACACATATCACGCTAGGTACGCGAAAAATATTGACCCAAATAGAATTTATATAAAACTAATATCTCTTGACTAGAGAAGCATTCAATCAATATTCACTCAACGAACATATAGTCTTCAACGATCAACTTCATCAGTCTCTACTCAAAGTAATCCCGGGTCTACACCCATAGTGTACGTCTCAACAATAAACTCTGCTACTATTATTTGGTGTTTCCATTACAACAGAACGAACATCTTCACTGAGCCAACGAAGGGAATTTGTTCATGGTCCTATCGAGAAACAGAATACTTCAAGGAAGTTTGAGAGAGCCTATACAGTCCACGCCAGCAACACCCTCAGTAGCAGAGAGAGACCACTAGACCCGGGAGAACGAGAGCAGTACCAAAGCCAAGAGCCATACTAGAGCCGAGAGCAGTACCAGAGCCGAGAGCAGTACCAAAGCCGAGAGCCATACTAGAGCCGAGAGCGGTACTAGAGCCGAGAGCGGTACCAGAGCCGAGAGCAGTACCAAAGCCGAGAGCCATACTAGAGCCGAGAGCGGTACCAAAGCCGAGAGCCATACTAGAGCCGAGAGCGGTACTAGAGCCGAGAGCGGTACCAAAGCCGAGAGCCATACTAGAGCCGAGAGCGGTACCAGAGCCGAGAGCAGTACCAAAGCCGAGAGCCAGACTAGAGCCGAGAGCAGTACCAAAGCCGAGAGCCATACTAGAGCCGAGAGCGGTACCAAAGCCGAGAGCCATACTAGAGCCGAGAGCGGTACCAGAGCCGAGAGCAGTACCAAAGCCGAGAGCCATACTAGAGCCGAGAGCAGTACCAAAGCCGAGAGCCATACTAGAGCCGAGAGCAGTACCAAAGCCGAGAGCCATACTAGAGCCGCAGAGCAGCCAAAGGACAGGACCGATTGCAGAACCCACCAGAAGCGAGGGATCCTCAACGTCTAAGAACACAAAAAACCGTAAGTTTTTGAATAATTACAAAATCTTCCAACTTTTACAATCTTACAATTTAACAAGTTTTTTTTTATTACAATTTAACAATTTAGAACAACAATCTCCACTCTATCAATCGTATAATAATGTACTTTAGAATGCATACCATTTAAATAATACAGAGAATTGATAAAACAAAAATAAACGTCATTCACAACTATAATTAACTAAACAGTAATTTTGTATGACAATTTGAAAAAAGAAACGTTCATACATATAGCTTGCTTTTAATTACAATTAAATATTTTATTTCGAAAAATTAAAATAATTACGTAGCAAATAATTTCATTTATTTTGATAACAATATATATATATATATATATATATATATATATATATATATATATATATGTATATATATCATTATAAGAGTGTGTGGATTACATCTTGACCTACCTCAATGCAAAGAATAGCACAGCAGGCAAGGTCAAACTCATATTTCGCTAAATTGCACATTCCGATAGAAAAGAAAGTGTTATAATACAGGTATACTTATTTAATACATAACGTACATTTAGTATTGTCTAATATATTTACCGCTGAATGTAAAAATTTTAAAATAATCATGGAGAGTCTATACGTTAAGCAAGCGGAAATAGGAACAGAAATAGTGAAACTCGTTTCAAATACAAAAAAGGATTCCCAATCTCGGAAAAATCAACAATACATCCGGGATAGACAGGAAAAATTAGAAGAATATTGGGCAAAATTTTTAAATAACCACGAAAAGCTGCTAGAAGGGGGTATAACGAAAGAAAAATATTTTGAAACAAAATACTATGATCAGGTATTTAAGACATACATTGAGGGGAAAACCCTGTTGGAAGAATATGGAAGGGTGCTGAAAAGAGGAAAAGCACCGAAAGTAAAGGAGATACAGATAAGAAAACAAAGAATCGAGGAATTATTACGGCCAGAAAATGAACAAGACTTGCAGGAGGATGAAGAATTGCAGTCAGAGTTAAGAGAATACATGGAAAAGGTGAATACACTAATGATTGAAGCAGCAGTAAATGAGGAACTGGACGCTACAGATATTGGAGAAGTAGAGAGAATAAATCATCTAAAGAGGAAAGTCAGGGAAGTTTTAAAGAAAATAAGGCCAGGAATGCAACGGCCAGGAATGCAACGGCCAGAAAGCACACAGAGGAGGGACGGTGTGACATTGCCGCAGGTAAAAATCCCTGTGTATGAAGGCAGATATGAAACGTGGAGAACTTTCCACGATCTGTTTACTAAAGTAATACATGAAAACGACCAGTTATCAAACGCAGAAAAAATGCAGTACCTAAAAACTCAAGTAAGAGGGGAAGCCAACAGAATGATACAACACTTAAACATATCCGAGGCCAACTACGAAGTGGCCTGGAACATGCTAAAAGATAGGTATGAGAACCCAAGGATAATATTGTTTAAATTAATAGACAGGATGCTACTAGCGCAGGAAGTAAAGGAATCTTCTGCTAGAGCATTGAAATCACTACATGACACCTTCCACGAAAGTCTGGAAGCCATAGGAGGGTTAGGAACAGACACGGAAGCGTGGAGCCCATTGATAGCCCGAATTATCGTAACGAAATGGGACAATGAAACTAGGAGGCTGTACGAAAACCACATTGGAGACAGTAGAGAGATACCGACGTACAAATCGACACAAACATTCTTACAGCGAAGATTTCAGACACTGGAACTGCTGGAGTCAGAAAAAAGACAAGAGAAGCAAGGAGGATCTCTTAGGAAACCAAGAACACATTGCGTGATATGCAACGGAGATCACGGAGTACCGAACTGCAGAGAATTTCAGGAACTCAATGTAAGAGACCGGAACAGGATGATAAAAGAAAAAGGATTGTGTACAAACTGCCTAGCACATAAAAAAGAAAAACAATGTTATTCACAATATAGGTGCAGACACTGTGGCGGAGACCACCACCATATGTTGCATTATGAAAAAGGAAACACAAGCAACAAAAGAAACTCCAATGAAACGAAACGAGAACAAACACAAGAAAGAAATGGAAGAGATTCAAACAATAGAAGAAACGGGTACCAAGCTGATAGGTACAGAGGAGGAAATAATAATCCATACAACGCCAGAGAACAAAATAACGGAAGGCGAGAAAATACACAAGATACCAATGGGCCTAGGAATAGCAACGACCAGCAAAGAGGGCAGAATTCAGTAAACTGTGCAAGCCATAAGGAAGATGAAGCATTACTAGCGACAGCTGTGGTACGCATAAGAGATGCGAAAGGAGATTCACACATAATGAGAGCACTAATCGACCAAGGGTCACAATGCGCATTTATAACGGAACAAGCTGCGACGACGCTAGGAACAACAAGGAAGCCCATACAGGCGACCATATCCGGGATAGGCTCGTCAGGAGAAAAAACAGCCAACTGGAGTATGAAACTTTTAATCGAAACTCATTACGAAAGTGACTTCGAGATGGAAATAGAAGCACTAGTACTACCGAAGATAACAAGGAATTTACCGGAAAAGGATATAATTCTACCGGACTATAACGAGAAAAATGCAATACTGGCAGATCCAAGATATTACAAGGTAGGGAAGATAGACTTACTACTAGGAGTAAAAGAATACAGTTACATATTGACAGAAGGGATGCACAGAATAAGTAATGGACTCCTGAGTCAAAACACCAAACTAGGATGGATAGTTTCGGGAATAGCACGAGAAAGGGAGAATATAAAAGCAGAAGTAAGCTGTATGATATCAAGACAAGAAATGGACGTACAAATAAAGAACTTCTGGGAATTAGAAGAAGTAAATCAGGATACAAGTTTCTCAGTGGAAGAACAAGAATGTGAAGAACTGTATCGACAGACTGTAAAAAGGAATGAAGAAGGGAGATACGAAGTAAAAATTCCGTTTAGGGAAGACGTCGCAAAGTTAGGAGAATCTAAACAGCAAGCATTCGCCAGATTGATGCAACTAGAAAGGAAGTTTGCAAAAGACAAACAGTTAGAAGCGAATTACAGACAATTCATGGAAGATTATGAAAACCAAGGTCATATGGTAATAGCAGAAAACCAGGGAGATGGGTACTACTTACCTCATCATCCAGTGAGAAAAGAGGACAGTACTACAACGAAAATAAGAGCCGTGTTTGACGCATCAAGCAAAAGCTCATCGGCAGTAAGCCTGAATGATATTATGCACACAGGGCCGAAATTACAACAAGACTTGACAAATATACTATTACGATGGAGATCCAATAAGGTAGCATACTCAGCGGATCTGGAAAAAATGTTTAGACAAATCAGAATGGCAGAAGAAGACCAAAAATATCAAAAAATTTTGTGGAGAAAGGACACAAAGGACCACATACAAGAGTATAACTTAACGACGGTGACATACGGCACGGCCGCAGCACCCTTTTTAGCGTTAAGAACAATACAACAATTACAAGAAGACGAAGGAGCGAGGTTCCCGTTGGCATCGAAAATTGTAAAAGAAAACATGTATGTAGACGATATACTAGGAGGAGCTGAGACAGTGCAGGAAGCAGAAACAGCCCAAAAGGAATTAATACAACTGTTCAGAAAAGGAGGTTTCACTCTTAGAAAATGGTTGAGCAACGAAGAAAAAATAATGGAGAACGTACCGGAGGATATGAGGAACGTAGACTCGAAGGCATTCAAACAAGAAGAAGAAATAGTTATAATTAAAGAAGAGGATACACCTCCAGGCAGATGGCCATTAGCGAGGGTAACAGAAACACACCCTGGAGCGGAGGGATTAACCAGAGTAGTAACAGTGAGAAAGGCAAACGGGAAACTGACTAAAAGACCCATACATAAGCTAATACGACTGGAAGAAGAGAAACAGGAAAAGCCGAAAAAGGCAGCAGCACTAAGATGGAAGAAAATACTAGTAGCTATAATGTTTTTAACGATGTTAAAACCCATAAAGGCAGAACCGTATAAAATATATAATCCGGTACCAGGATTTTTCACAGAAGACCTTGGAGAGGTCGTCATAGACCGGGGAACATTTCGAATAAAGGTGTTACTCGAAAAAGGAAGAATTCGAACAGAGCACCAACTAATAGGAAATATGATACAAGGCGTACGAGAACTGTGTCATGAGATAAAAATCGTGAATTGTAAGGATATAATAGAGAAGTTAGAGGAAGGACAAAGAAAGGCGGAGTCAGTAAGCGAGGGGTTGACAGTAGAAATAAAAGGAAGGGAAAGAAGAGGAATATTAGGAACAATATTAACCTCAGTATTTGGAGTCAATGACGAAGCCTACAGTCATTGAAGCATTAGATAATAACCAAAAGGAGCTAATAAAGGGATCACAGCACCAGGCGAAGATAATGTTAGAAACAATAACATCAATCAATCACACAGAGAACAGGATAAACGAGCAAATGAACAAGTTTAACAAAGCACTAATCACAGGTCTACAAGAAATATCTAAAGGACTTAACGAAGTAGAAGACAAAGCACAAAAACTAGAAACCGAATATAGCACGTTACGAATACAAACGATAGCATTACAAGTTATGGACTTCATAAACGAATATACTCAATTTTACGAGGGAATATTAAACCTTCACTATAACCACGGACACTTCATTGATATAGTGAAACCGGGTGAAATAACCAAATTAATAGGGAAAGCAGGGCAGATACTGCCTCAAGGGGTCGAAATACGACGACAACCCATTATAGAAACAGAAGTCAGTCATGACGACAGATATATAACAGTCATCGGCTACTTCATAGTGACAGGGAAAAATAAGTACAGCATGCTCAAAGTCACGGCCATACCACTTAACGTTGAGGGGTCGGTGTTGCGCACATTTGTCGCCCCAAGGAATCTACTGGTCGAAGATTATAACACACTGCACTACTTCGAATTGACCACGGAAGATAGAGAAAGGTGCTTACTGTTGACAAAGGCGCAGATAGCGTGCTCACCAACGGCTATAAGAAACATGGATACCCAACCAAACTGCATACTAGAAGAAATTTATGAGCGATCTAAGAATAGCACATGTCCAGTGGTAGCCAGGACAATACAGACAGCTCAATGGAGTAAGATGGGTACTCCCAACCTCTGGCTAGTTATCACGCCAGTCACGATACACATATCCATTATTTGCGATGGAAATCGGAGCGAAAGAGTACTGGAACGAGTCACATTCCTGAAGCTTTCACCCAAATGTATCGCCCAAACGAAAAATATTACATTACTCCCCACTAGCAGTGGGGTGGACAGAGCAGTGACGAGTTACCTGAAGTCGCCAATCACTCCCGTGGCCCAACTGGTGGCGAGGACACCCCGCAAGTTTAACACGCCTCTAAACACCTACCTTGACATACCAGGAGGAGAGCTACGTCATGTGTTACTTGAGGAGGAGAGTCTGGAACAAGAAATGACGCATACGCAGTGGCGATCGATTCACGAATCGAATTGGCATTATTTTGTGGCCACCGGGATCATTACTATAATGGTAATAATTGGGATACTCACGTTATGGAAGTACCGTCCTGTTGCACGACTATGTCGTTCAGGGAATCCACAAACTCAGACTAACGAACAGGAAGTACCTGTATTAGTTAGTAATCGGCACAACAATGTACGGTCGACTTCCCAAGTTGACATCCCACTTTCCACATTTTCATCCAATTGCCCTAATTTTAATCTAGAGATAGAGTCGGACATTGATAGCTAGGGTACGGTTGGAAGATTATTGAATATTCTTAAACTATTTATAATTTATCATGTTTGAATTTTACTATGTTATGTAATACTTATATGTAAACTTTGAGTATTGACACTTGGGCCAGATTGCCCGATTCCGCAGTATGTCCAATATCAAATCTTCATAATTCATATCCGAAATTGGACAGTATAATTTTATCACCCAGTAGACCGAATGAATCTATTTGTTATTAAATACACACACGTAGTTAATTAGGTTACATACACATTTGGTCAATTATAAATAATAATTTGGACATCAGTAAAAAGTACTGACAAAGTTAAACAATTTACATAAATTAAATACACATATCACGCTAGGTACGCGAAAAATATTGACCCAAATAGAATTTATATAAAACTAATATCTCTTGACTAGAGAAGCATTCAATCAATATTCACTCAACGAACATATAGTCTTCAACGATCAACTTCATCAGTCTCTACTCAAAGTAATCCCGGGTCTACACCCATAGTGTACGTCTCAACAATAAACTCTGCTACTATTATTTGGTGTTTCCATTACAACAGAACGAACATCTTCACTGAGCCAACGAAGGGAATTTGTTCACTAGGACTGTAGTTAGAGCGCTAGTTTTGATAGCAAGTCGAAGCGTGAGTGGAGCCCACTATCCAACTAGTAGTTCTACTAAGTGGAACTTCAAATCGGAACGTGAATGCTCCGCTTTAGGAAAATTTTTAATAATCAACCAACCTACAGACATCATTATCTAATGTACCTATATATCTAAACCAAAATCTTTATTAAGATTGAAGTTTTTGACAATTTAAAGAAGAAAGAAATAGATCTCTATTAATTGCTTAATATCTGTTCTTTTATTAATTGCCTGTTCACTCTATATAACAGCCATTTCCAGAAGTCCTTTTGTGATAGTTCTTTTAATTTGCTAAAAACTTTACAGACTTGCAATCCATATTATGGCCTTCATTAACAACATGTGTAGCTAAAGAGCACCTGTCTGAATATAATCTACACTTTTATGAGATATAATACGATCTTTAACACTTTATCCTTAAAAGTAGGTTATTAATAGTTAACACTGCTCTACCAGCTATTTTGAGGTTTTTGAGTTTGATGAAATGACTCGTCAGCAATTCATTCGATCCTAGTTGGTATTTGTTTAACCAAGTTAACCTTTATTAAGTATTTATGATAAGACCAATAATTCAGGTATCTACCCGAGCTTACTGGCTTCCTATACCAATCAACTACAATAATATTATTCCTTTGTGGTACAACTTAGTGTCTAAACAAGGAATGAAACAATGGTTGTATTCTACAAGGTTCAAAGTATAGGAATAACTATATCGTACAAATCATCCATCACAGGAGTAGCAAAAGTTTGTTTATTTATTGTGTTTTGTCGAATGTAAAATAAATATTCTCAAATAAATTCTAATCTAATCTAATTCTAGAGTTGGTAACCTTTTTATTTACTTATTAGTGTTCTTCCACGATAATTGTTGTAGACTTGTCTGTCTCCTTTCTTGTATATTGGGAGTATCAGTGCTACTCGTTAATATTTGGGTTTCTAGTTCAATCGCAGTTATACATTCTTTATTTTTATTTGTTATTTCGTTTTGTATTGTTATTAATTCACTCATGGTTATACATTCTTCGTTTTTATCGTTCATTACCTCATCGTTGTATTCTTCTGTGTTTTGTTCTTCTAGTAGTACTTGGAAATATTCTTTCCATCCATCCATTATCTCTTTATCATCTGGCAATATGCCTCGTCTTTCATTCTTTTATACGATTTATGTCACAGCCGTCACAGCTCTTTTCATTTTTTAGTAATTTTAGTGTTCTATAAAACAGGCTTCGATTTCTTTTGGAATCTCTCTCCTTTTTTTCTCCAAATTTTATCAATTGCTTCTTCTTCTCTTTTGTTATTTTATCTTTCACTTTCTATCTTTCTGATTTGTATAATTCGTAGTTTTCGGTTGTTCTATTATTTAAATATATTTTCCATTTTGCTTTCTTTAGTTTTTCTTGTTTTTTAATTACATTTGTCAACCAAGCTGTTTGTTTGGTATTGTTGGTTCTTCTATTTATTCCACATATTTCTTTAGCCGTTTCAAATATTGCGTTTATAAAGTGGTTCCATGCTTGTTCAATATTAGTGTTATTGTTACAATTATTAGTGTTATTATTGTTCAATATTAGTGTTATTGTTCAATATTAGTGTTATTAGTGTTATTGTATATCATTATTACTATCGAATTTTGTTTCTGGTGCTGTCTTGTATTTAAAAGCTACATTTCTATTGGTTAGTTTGTATGTTCTTATTGTTTCTACTCTAACTTTTTCTTTTCTTATCTCATGACGATTTTTCTTTGCCTTTTCTTTAATTTTAGTTACTAATACGAAATAGTCACTACCTATTTCTGATCCTCCTCTGACTTTGGTGTTCATTATAATTTTTCTATTTATTTTTTCCACTAGTAAATAGTCAGTTATTTTTCTTTCCTCTCTGCTCTTCACTTGTCTAGTATCTCTCTCCATTTTGTACTATATCGTCAGTTAAATGTGCATAGTGCATAACTCCATTTTATAAAATCTTACAGGAGAGTGAAAAAACTAACTTAAATGACTTAAATAACTTGTTACCGATTGGCAAGAAATTAGTTTTTATGACTACTAGTCAAGTCAGATAGAAGTTGAATGTTCTATTTTTGGTTTTTAGATGAAATATTGTTTTTGTTTTCCCAACAACTTCCCTTAACATGGTCATTACCAGCACATGCTTCCAGCGAAAAACTATTCATAAGGGAACATGGAGATCTCCAGATGAGGTTACAGTAAACGCGATCGATCATGTTATTATTGACTCTAGATATCACTCAGATGTAACAAACGTATGCAGCAGACGAGGGGCAAATGCAGACTCGGATCACTACCTAGTGGAAAGTAGAATAAGAGCCAGAATCTCAAACATTAAAAAAGAAAAGGGATCCAAAATTGAAAAATATGGAATAAAAACTTAGCAGACAACAGCAAAAAAAAAGGCAAAATACAAAGAATATATAAAAAGAAGGCTAGAAAACAGACAAAAGCACAAGATATAGTAACTTAACAGAGTGAAATACTACAAAGATGGACAGAATTCTTCAAAGAAAGTTTGATAAAAACGAAGATCCACTATATGATGGAATTATACTGGATCAAACACAACCGCCCCCCCCCCTTCAGTAGCTGAAATGCAAAAAACAGTTACTAGACTGAAAAACAACAAGTCACCTGGATTAGACATTAGCGCATAATTAATAAAGGAAGGCTGAGACTCCCTATTGAATGCGATACACGAACTAATAGTGAACATATGGAATAATAAACAACTGTCACAAGACTGGAATACCGGAGAATTATCAAACTACATAAAAAGGGAGATCAGCTTCAATGTAAAAACTACCGAGCAATAACGCTACTAACTGTGGCATATAAAATACTGTCAAATATTGTGTATGACCGATTGAGACCCTATGCAGAACAAATAGTTGGGGGATATCAATGTGGTTTCTGCAGGCAGAAGTCCACAATAGATCAGATCTTCGTCTTGAGACAAATGTTAGAAAAGACTAGTGAATTTAATATAGACACACATCATATTTTCATTGATTTTAAGAGTGCCTATGATAGCATCCATCGAGAATTTCTGATCCATGCACTGAAAGAGTTTGATAACCAATTCAACTCATTGATACAGTAAAAGAAACACTTATACAAAGCAAAATTCGAATTCAAAACGCAATAACAGATACAATCCATGTGAGAACGGGCCTACGACAGGGGGATGCCCTATCCTGTATTCTATTCAACATCACATTAGAGAAAATAATTAGAGAGTCAAAAGTCAACAATAGAGGAACAATAATAACAAAAAGTGTACAAATATTGGCATTTGCAGATAATGTTGATATCATAGATAGAAGCGAAAGAGAGATGATAGAAGCATAGAAAGAGCGGCACAAAACAGTGACCTAAGCATTAACGAAATAAAAACCAAATACATGAAGGCCAGAAAATCGACAGACCGAAGAAACCGAATCTGACAATAGGAGACTATAACATCGAAAGCGTGAAAAATTTTACATATCTAGTTACCGCCGATAACAATGTCAGTGAAGAAGTTAAGAGAATACATATCGCTAATAAAACATATAATGGACTAATTAAACATATAAGATCTAACATCACAAGAAAAACCAAATGCAAAATATACAAGACTCTGATAAAACCGGCCTTGTGTATGGATCAGAGACATGGACACTGTCGAAAAGCGGTGAGAACCTATTAGGTACGTTTGAACGAAAAATCCTTAGACTCATATATAAGGGGGTGAAAGAAAATGACACATGGCGCAGAAGATATAATTTTGAACTATACACAGCATACAATGAACCCGAGGTCATAACATCCATAAAGATCGGACGTCTGCGCTGGATGGACCATGTTGAACGGATGTTGGAGACTGAAACACCAAAACATATAATGAGGCAAACATCAGTAGGGAGAAGGTCAAAGGGAAGACCCAAACTTAGATACATGGAACAAGATCTGAAAACACTTAAGATTACCAACTGGAAGAACAAAGCAAGAAACAGAACAGAATGGCGGAAAATTCTAGAACAAGCCGATAAGGACCCAGAAAGGGTTGTCGAGCAACTCATGATGACGATGATTGTTTTCGTTTTAAATAAAATTGGAGATACGCTTTTTGCGAACAAATATTTTGAAAGCAAAATAGAAATACGCATTTTTCTGAAAAAAGTTTATTCAAATAAACCAGTAACATAAGGATTACACATCGGTAATTATAACAGAAAAATGAATGCTTAAAAAAATTTAAAATCAGAAAATATAAAATTAAATAAGCACAACGCTCATTATGAGGTAACTGATCATAAAATAAATGGTAGTTTACTTTTCCTGTTACTTTTCTTTAGTTATTGCAAATGCTCATATTTTTCATTCTTAATGAGAATTCTACCTCTGTATCATGCAGGCAAAGAGACAAAATCTAAAAATTTTTGATTTGCAGGTAATCTGACAGGAAAAGTTTTCCGCTCCAATTCAGAATGTCTAATTTCGTAATATATATTTTTGTTTGTATATTTAATTGCCTTTAGGTCAACTATAGGTCAACTTTTACCTAGGGATCTCCGACTTTTTTCCAGATCGTATTCATAAGATAAAATTTATATTACTTTTAACGTTTTAAAAAAAATAATGCAATTTTTTCATTTTTTTTTTTTTCGATGCAATTGCGATTTTTCAAACATGCTTTTTTGCATTATTGCATAGTCAGCAGGTACATTAATTGTCGGATTTTCGAATCAATATTTCTATCGTAGAATGCATGCTATCTGCCTCCATCTGGGTATGACCTTTCTGGAGATACTTTTATATTATAGTTAAATGTTTTTCTATTGCTAAGTTGAAGAGGGCGTTTGCTTACACAGAATTTCTGTTTTGAGCATCGCAACCGTCGCTATAGAAAATATATTTAGTTTTTTTATCACGAGGATTGGCCTCTACTTTTTTTTGAGGAAATTTACTATTATGGTTGCAAACTCATTAGCTGTTATCCGACCCCCTGTTTCATTCGACAAAAAACATTCACCTTGCTGGCGTTTTAGCAAATTATGTACGATAAGTTTTGTTTTGTAATAGAGGGAACTCACATTGTACTTTAAACAGAGTAGCACAGATTGCAAATCAATTGTAAAAACTTCATTATCTGACTCTTTGTCAGTAACCTTTTCTTGACGTGCTTCGTTTTTCAGCAGAATGTGAAAATTGTACTCATCTTTGCTGATCGAAAATTATGGAAAAGTTGGCTCTTGACATGGGTTTTATATTATTTTCCTCACAAAAATCTTTGCAGTAAGTTCTATATAATTGTGCTTTTGATTGCCATGCTGTTTCCAAGTATAACTATTTGCCCTGCAGTAATGGGACTCAAGTTTGGGTAATTTGTCGAAGAAATTTGTTGTTTTTTATTGCTTCTCTGCTTTTCAACAAGCTTATTATCTGTAATTGTTTATCTGGTCCACTTCTTTATGGCAATTTCTCCAATACAGAGTGTATTAAAGAAATTCTTTTTGCATACTAGAATTCGATTATGTTCAGCGTTTCAATAAAACTCGGTCGATGTTTGCCTTCTAGATATTTCCCGTTCTTCCCTTCGTCTCTCTGTAGGTTTCACAATTACTAATGCATTCACAAAAGTTTTTTTCTCACCCCAAGTTTTTCTCCAAAAGTTGTCGAATATTTCGTGTCTAGCCTTGTCAGAAATAAAACCACATTTCAATTTTGTCTTGTCGTCCGTACTTAAATTGCAATTGCAACAATGTTTCATAGTTTTTACCGCCTTTTCTATATTGTAATTCTATGATTCATTTTCTATTTTTTTTCCCGTAAACTTAAGCCTATTTTCTCTATTTTTGTAGTTCTCGTGTTTGCTCCATTTGTGTTTGTCTGTTATACTCCTTTTAAACTTTGAACGCTTCGTTGATTCTTGGATTCAGTGTACTGTTGTTCGGATCTTTTTCTTTACATCCCTCATTACTCATAAATTCTTCAAAACCACTTCCTATCTCTTCTTCCATCTCTGCTTCCATGATTATGAAAACCGGGTCTTTACGCGTTTCATTGTCTTGGCAGTTCGTTTTTTGCATGCACGAGATGCATTCTTCTAATCTTTCTATGCCATTAGTGACAGTGTTTGTAATATTAAAATCACCCAAATTCATTATGATGTACGGTTCTTCCTCACAAACATGATTGATAACCATTTCTTCGGTTTCTCTAGCATATTTCTCGAGATCATCAATAATTGGAATGTTATTTGCCTGCATACTGTTTGTTTGCACGGCAATAACATTCTTGATGGTATTTTGTTTCATGGATGAAGCAAGAACAAGAGTAAAGTTGTCCAACGAAAATCATTCCATACTAAATACGGAAGCATTCAAATATAAATAGTAATAATAAAAAAGTAGTCATATTTATTGTGGAAATATTCGTATCTCCGTTTTGTGTTATCTTTTGATTTTGTCGTGTAGTGCGTATCTCCAAACGTAAATAAATAGTGATTTATATTAGTCATTCTTAAACTTTTTCGATTATTGCATGAATATTAATAAAAAAAAGACTTACCTTTTTTATGATATATGAAACAACACGCAGAGTTTAAGCAAGAATTGAAGATTTTTACGATAAAGTTCAAGAACAATTACTGACTTGCGTCAACCAATAGAAATGGCAAGAGCATTCTCCTTGTCAATAATTTGATGCATGGAGTTAGGCAATTTTTTGTAACGGCTTTTATTGCGAAACGGTAAATGCTGCGGAAATTGGTATTTTTCAGGCTGAAGATATGGTATCGTGATGGCGCAAAAAGTCATATACAGATTACTGAAGGTAATCCTACAGGGTAAAGTATTCGGAAAGCGAGGAATTGGGAGAAGGAGAATATCATGGTTGAAGAACCTGAGGAAATGGTTCTCCACAACAACAACGAATCTATTTAAAGCATCAGTCAATAAAATAATTATAGCCAGAATGATTGCCAATATTCGGAACGAATAGGCACTGAAAGAAGAAGAAAAAAAAAACAATAAAGTTACGCACTATGCGAATTACACTAACGATATACCATCTGATCCAGGAGCTGAGTTGATATTAGATTTAATATTGATATTCCACTTCACCTTCAGATAATTCTCTATGAAAGTCTCCATATGGTGACTAAACCCAGGTGGGGTTTATTCAATTGTTTTTTTGTCAAGTTTAATAAACGTCAAAAATGTTTCCATTGTTTTTTGGGATTATTTCATTTACTAGTATATTATTATTTTCGTCTCGGCTTTTTGTATAAAAATTTATGTATCTTCTTTCACTCTGTCTATTGCAAAGTTCACTGAGAGATAAAGTTAGATCCATTATTGTTTGGTGTATGAGTAATATCGAGAATTACTGTTAACTATATTATTGGACTAAACTAATACGTAACTTGTGAAATAATATTTATTAATAAAAACAAACATAAATACATCTTATATATCCGAATTGGCATGCTGTAAAGCCAACTTTGCGCATTTGTGAAGATCCTTATCCAATGCATCTAAAAAATAAATTTATTAGTTAACAAACGTAAATAAATAACTGTTGCGATTGCCTAATACAAATATAATATTCTTTAACCGCTTAACACTTTATCCTGAGTATGCTCAGCCAAACAATTTTTAACAAAAATTATTAACCCGAGATATATTGCGCTGAATGTTGACTGTACAGCTGTACAGTAGTAAACCGTTTAAAATCGTTTTAAATAGTGGCATAATAAATATTAAAACGTGTTAACTCATCTATTTTTTTGCTTGCCGCAGATTGTATTGTCGCTGTATTATACACGAATTCTACAATGGGATGAGTTGATAGAGTTGACCAGCATATCAGCGATTACCCTATAACCAGAAAACGTTGAAAGGTATACTACAAGAAAATATTCTACCATTTGATAGAGTTATGTCTTAGGAACTCTTATTTGTTATACATGAAAACTGAAGGACAATACACACCATTACAATTTCACACGAATGTGATTGAAATGATATATGCAGCCTATCGTGCCAAAAACTGGTCGCCCTGGTTCGACTCTAGCGCCTCTTCGTTTATCTAATAGACATTTCCCAGAATATGTTCCTCCAACACAGTAGCATACTTGTAGTCATTGTTCCAATGGTCATCCACCTCTCCCTCCACCTCTTGGCAGAATAATTTTTGCTTGGCGTATTTTCAATTTTATTGTTGCGTTTTCAATGAGGGAAGACTCACATAATTTCGGCAATTAGCGGTTTTCTTCATTCATTTTTTCCTTCTTTTATTTTTCACAATTTTGTTTCTTGCGCAACATTTACTGCCATAAAGCACTGTAGTTTGCATCAAAGTACCAATAACCTTACCGTTATCCCCATGTGAGGTCGACTTCCCTAATAACATTTTTTCGTTAATTTTTTCCTTGTACCTTTGACTATACCAATATTAATTTCCTTATCTGTATCCCCTAGTCGTCTATTAACACCGGATAGACCTTTTATTTGGCCCTGGTATACTCTTAAATCAAGGCGACGTCCAACCTGCTCATAGTAACAGCAAGTACTGCCGGAACTGCTTTATTGTGCTCAAGGTTCGCCTTTAGACGGAGTTCGCAATCGGGTTCGCCATTCTACTCGAAGTCTATATTTATATTTAGAGACTTAGAACAGTCACTCATTTCTGAGTTCTCGTCTGGGCCATATTCTTTTGTCTCATGCCCATTTTAATTGTTAACTCTCTGATTTGTCAATCCTTCCGATTTTAAAAATATTTTTTAAAATGATACACAGCACAATATAGAATAAATGCGAATAACAAGTGCCATATACACAATTCAGCAATTTAAATATCGACGAATCAAGTCCTTATTCAGAGAGTCAACTGCGACGTATATACTTGGCCATATTTCCATAAGGCCGAGTAGCCGTGGCCTAGGGCGTCTGATATTTATAATAAAACTCTATTTATAAATGTAAAATGTCACCAGAAAAAAACAAAAAAATGTAAACATCAATACTATAATAAGCTGCAAACACTTTAGCCATTACCCGCCACTGGGGTTATTATAAATATATATTCATACATTAATTAAAGTTAAGACAGTGTCTCATATGCCCATATTTGTTTAAGTTATTTTGTGTAATTGTTGTAAGGAGAGAGACATAATAAGTTTTTGGGGGATGGGCGCGACGGAAGTCGGCCGGCTTAAATGTTTCATGAATCCTATGCTGCCCTACGTATATATTTGTTTTGTCGACTACAGGAAGACGCTTAATACAGTATTGTCATGTTTTACTTGATGCTTGAGCTCCGTTAGAGTTAATTGATTAATACTAAACGTGTATGTATGGAATGGCAAGATTGATAATACAGGGAAAGATAAGAGGATGAAGAAGTATAAGGAGGAGAGTGTCATGGTTGAAAAATTTAAGGGACTGGTTTAGATACGGTTCAATATAATTCTTGAGAGCAGCGGTAGATAGAGTGAAGAGAGTGAATAATATTCAACCTCCGATTGGGAAACGGCACTGAAAGAAGAAATGTGTCAACTATAGACTATAGCCAATATTAAAAACTAAGTTTAAAGAATGGGTACATCACTGGATGCCTAGATAAATTGTAATAAAACTGGGGTTATCGTAAGTGAATATAGATTATAAAGCGATAAGATTAATGAATAATGGATTTTGTGTGGTATGGCGTTAAATACTGGTGAAAACAAAACGTTGTGCACTTTTTGGTTGAGAAAAATGCATTGAATACGTAACAGATTTTTACAACCGTCACCGATAAGCAAATTGGTCGCAAAGTCACACAACTAGAGAACGGCTCCTGTGAGGTCTCGTTGGAAGGAAGAGAGAGTAACTAGTACAATGAAGGAACAAACATGGCGGCATTGTCAAAATGTGGAGGGGATGACGATTATATTATGATAGAAAAAAACAAACAAGGCGACTACAAAAGGATCCTACAAAGTATCTTGACTATTAATGAATTTATAGTTACATACGGTGAATAGACGATGTAGAGGAAAGGTGACGGTCGCAAAAGATGACGGACGGCCGGGGAGTCCCCGGCCCTTACAGGCTTAATGCCTCACATTTAACTCTTTAGGTGGTGTTACCATGTTACCTTCGAATCTCTGAAGTTTTATTCATCAAGCTCAATCAATTACAAAGGGGAAAATACACCCCAAATAATAATATCTTACGTAGTAAACAAAGGAACGCCTTTGTTAAAGCCATATCGACATGGAAACCGCTCCAGAATTCGATAGTAACGAGCACCCAGGGAATATGGAAATATGTGAGGAAAGCGAAATGTGGGAAGACGAAGAATATCCTGGCTTAAAAACTTAAGGGAATGGTTTGAATGCAGTAGTGCAGAACTTTTTAGAGCGGCAGTCAACAGAGTCCGCATAGCCATGATGATTTCCAACCTTCGATAGAAGATGGAACATAAAGAAGAAGAAGGGAATATGCATTTTCATTGTGTAGTCATAAACTCGACATCAAATTAAGTACTTAGAAACCCCCTGAGGTGATACTTTGTCTCTAGTTAAATTATAATGGCAATATATCTTGGTACAAATCATAATCTTAATTCCAAATAACTAAGTGACTTACATATTTTATGTTTACCAACGATAGGATAAAAGATAGGCAAAATCATTGGATTAGAACAAATAAGTACATATGGACTGTTGCTTTCCGATTTATCCGCATTTCCAAATCTTTTTTGATACGCCTCCTGTTCTAAGCAATCCTCAACGAAGACACAACCAAGCAGACAGCTTGTTGGGTAATCCTTTGGAAATTGTAATGTTGGATCTGAAAATAAATAGACTTATATTTAACAAAAAGTTGCATTTGAATAAATTTTAATAAATTACCTTGATAGTAGTCCCTATAGAATGATTCTAAAGCTTCAATTTCTTCTTCTTCTGGGACTTTAGCCGCGGCTGCAATCCATAATCTTCCTCTATGTGTGGTTGGCCATGTTCGTCCTTCGTGTCTAAAATGAATAAATGTATACATACTTGGATAAAACTGTTTGTTTACACAATAAAAAATAAATCTCCATCAAAGGTATTACCTAACAATTACAACAGTCAATTTTTGTTCTTAAAAAATTATAAATAAAACTTTTCCTACTTGTAATATACTTAGTAGTCTTTTTTTTTAATGGCATAGACATTAGTCATTCAGTCAGTTGCAATAGATTCTCCAATCAGACAAATATGCAATCCTGTCTTCTTCTTTTTCTTTTTATGTAGACATGACATGTCTGTTTTTCAATGTACCTCTAGTAAGTTGTCGTTCCAAAATTTTCGTGGTCTTCCTACTGATCGACTTTCTACTGGGTAGCCGTTTCTTGCCGTGTTGACTATTCTATTTGTTATCATTCGGCTTATATGATCGTTCCATTCTACTCTTCTATTTCTTACCCAATCCCTTGACGTTCTCCACCTTGCATCTACGTCGTATATCTGAACTTCGAGCTCTGTCCCATAGTGTTGTACTATCAATGTTTATAAGTGTTTTCATCTCTGCTCTTTCTAACATCCTTTTTGTCCTCTCTGTGTCAGGTCGTTTTTCTGCCGCATAATTTCATTACTGGTCTGATGACTATTTTGTTAATTCTGCCTTCCATCTCTTTCCCGATATTTTTATTTCTCCATATTATTTCATTCAGGCAACCTGCGATTGTTTGCTCTATTCACTTGATCTTCCATGTCTGTTTCGAGCTTGCCGTAGCTAGATAATATGATGCCTAGATATTTAAACTCCATCACTTGTTCTATTATCTGACCTTCCAACTACAATTTACATCTTAGTAAATTTGCACTTATAACCATGCATTTTTTCTTTTTTATCGAAATTTAAATATTAAATTTTCTGGCGGTTATATTAAATTGGTACAGCATACGTTGTAAATCATCTTTACTGGAGAGAATACTATTGCGTCATCGGGATAGCAGATTATTTTAAATTGTTTTTCTTACATTTCGTATCCTTTTTTAGTTCTTACTTTTTTTATTATTTCATCCATTCAGGTTGAACCATAGAAGAAACAGAGAATCTCCTTGTCTTATCCCATTGTCAGCTCAATAGGGTCAGTTAGTTCTTCTTCGACTTTTGTTTTTTTTTTTTTGTTGTATCCTAATGATTTCTCTTGCACTTGCCTCATTACAAATGTAGCGTCGGTGCAAGATCTTCCCGACCTATAACCTTGTTGTTTTTCTCCTAGTGTTATAATTTCATTCAGTTTATTTGTTATCACTTTGGTTGTTAATTTTAGTGTTGTGTTTAATAAATTAATTCCTCTGTAATTTTCCGGGACCGATTTGTTTCCCTTTTTAAAGAGAGGTATTAGGATGCTTGATCTCCATTCTTGAGGAATTCTGTTTCGTTCTATTATTTTTTGGATTAGTTTTAGTAGTTGCTTGGACAGATCTGGTCCTCCGTACTCCTCCGAACAGAATACCGTTCGGTATTCTGTTCTCTTCTGGTGATTTTCTGTTTTTCAATTTCCTTAATGCTCCCTTTACCTCTTCCTCTTCAATATTTATTTTTTCGTTTGCCGCCACCTCTGGTGTTGGTGGTTCATTATCGTCGCTTTTAGCAAATAGAGATCAATATGAGCCTTAACCCAAATAAATTTTATATTGAAGCCAGAGTCTGCTAAATCCTTGAACTGATCCTTTATTAACTTTATTACCTATATATAAGGATTACTAAATTGATTTAAAAATTCCTTTATAAAAGGTATATATTAAAACACCCCATATACCTTTTATAAAGGAATTTTTAAATAATTTTTTTTTGTGATACATGGTATACAGCCAGCTACAGGAATTTAGTTTCTTTGTGGATTACTAAATGTTTTGGGCAAAAAAGTATTTGATATGTTCTGTAGAACTGAAAGGCAGTCTGAAAGAACTAACGTTTTTTTTTTAATATACATATTTCAACGCTTCGAGTACGACTAATGATTCCGCCGAGAAAATTGTAAACTCATTGGAAAGTTTGTACTTTAATTCGGAACCTCCTGCGAGTAAAAAATAAGCAGAGCCAGTAGGGTGGTGCGAAAAAAGTTAAGCTAATCATTCCGTGTTACTATAATGCGGAAAAATTGCAATTGGTAATTACAAGAAAAACAAAAAAATATATTCAAATCGGACTTAATCTTCCGATCCCGCAACGGGTTTAAATATTATGAAAAAAATGAAATTTTACGTTTTTTTGTGCGAATATACTTTATGTGAGCAAGGAAAACCCCTCGGATGCTTTAAAGGACATTGTGACATTGATTTTAACATCTTACATGCCTGTCTGGTTTGAGATAAAGTGTATTATTTCCGGGCCTGTTCATGTTTACAGAGCAATTGTAACGATATTTGTCTGAGGAGCTTAAGAAAGTGCTGTTTCCTGTCATTGAAAGAAACGCGTACTTTGCTCATCCCGAGAACCTACTGATAGCAATGATATTTGAGGAAAAGAAATATATTAGAGAGCTAAGTCTAATGAGAGTGTTCAAAGCCAGGCAGACTAAAGCCAAGGGTAAAAGTATTGGAAATTTCATCCCTCCTACTTTAAATTTTGAATCACACGACTACACTAAAATAATAGACTGGAATGTTGCAAAACTATCTTCTCCACCACTTCCTCGAAAAGTTTCAAATAAAGAAATAAGTTCCTACATTACGTTAGCCGACAAGTCAGACTGGAATGTACAAAACTATCGCTGCCACACGCAAACTTTCGAGCGGTGCGTACAGTTGGTCACGGAAGCATCGTCTAATGTATGTACGCCCCAATCATGAGACTCATCAGGACACCACTTATATCAAGGTCCATGCTGCCAGATTTTCCAAATCACAATACAAAGTTGGCGTTTAAAATCTCGGTCCTCTTTTCCTTCACTTTCCCATGTATAACCAATCGCATCAACACATATGTTCACAGCATATGAGTTCTACAGTTCAACACTAAAGTATTTGCACAAATGTTCTACAATGAAATAAAAAAAGGATTGCGTACGATACTTTGATAGAAGCTGTGAAGCTAGTTGTTGAGCTACTTCCTTGGTGCTTCGGGAGGGACAGAAAAACCATTACTAATTTTATTATTGGCAATGATCAGATCGCAGTAGCCCTAACGTTGGCTTCATCCGGAATATCTGCAACTTTATTAGAAGGTGTACGAACTGTACATTTTGCCTTGAATTTACCATTTAACATACAAATCAATAAAACACCAAATTGCAACATCGCCAAAAAATAGCTTAATGGCGAAGATTTTACAGGTATGCAAATTAATCGTTTGGGACGAATGTATATTGGCCCACAAAGGTCATTAAAGACACTGCGCAGAACTTTGAAAGATATTCGTGACAATCAAAACATTTTTGCGGAGCCATGTTTAGTTTATTTTATTTTTATTTTATTTTATTTTTTAAAACTTACAAACACCACCTAGGTAGTAATTACATGTAAGAGTGCTCATTACTTGGTATAAAAATATACACACAAAAACTACAATATACACACAAGTACAAAATAAAAACACAGAAAGTAAAACACGTTAAAAAAAAAGACACAAGTTAATAAAATTTTAAAATTCAGTCCATTACTTATCTATTCATAACATTTTTTAATATCCCTTACACTTCAGGTAAAGAGGTCTATATCACAGATCTTTATTAACTCATTATACTGATATTGCATATAGTTTATTATTGCACAAGAATTATATGGACTACAAGAAAATAGGTCATTACTGTTTACCCTTAGGTTGACCTTTGGCACATGAAACCTAATAAAGTTGATCAAACCACATGTCTTATATTTAACAATGTTAATGATATTATGAATAAACACAACACAATGCATGTTTCTTCTTTGCTCTAATGACTGCAAGCCAAATATTTGAAGCAACTCTTCTGATGGCGTAAGGTGAGTATACACATTGTATTTCTTAAGGTATAAATACCTTAGAAATCTTTTTTGTACCTTTTCTATATGATTAATATGAACTTTGGCTTCAGGAGTCCATACCACTGATGCATATTCCAAGTTTGGTCTGACTAAAGCGTTATATAGTCTAATGGTTGTGTTTATACTAAAGTGTTTGGAATTTCTTATTACAAATCCCAATATTTTGTAGGCCTTATTAACAATATTTATATAGTGTTCATTAAATTTCATGTTAGCCTGTAAGTATATTCCCAGATCTTTACATTTGGTCTTCCTAGATACTACACAATTGTCAATTCTATAATTATTTTAAATGTAGTCGATTTTGCGAGTAAAAGATATGATTCTACACTTCTTAATATTCAAGATCATATTGTTGTCCCTAAACCATTCCACAACTGAGGTCAGGTCCTCCTGTAGTAACTGACAATCATTTGAAGTATGTATAGTCTTAAAAAGCTTAAAATCATCAGCATAGATCAAACTAGAAGAAAATTTAAGAGATTGTGGTAGTGAGTGGACAAAAATTAAGAATAACAAAGGCCCTAAGTTGCTCCCTTGGGGGACACCAAATGTAGCCTGAAATTTATCTGATAAACACCTACCAATTTTGACTCGTTGAAAGTTGTTTTCATTCACAAATTATTAAATAATAAAAAATGCCTTGATTAGTAAACCATTTGAACAACGTTTCATTGTTTTATTTTTATTCCTTTTTTATTATAATACAATGCCTTTTACAGTTACAGAATAATAAAAATATCATTTTAGAGCCATAAAAACAAACTGTAATTGCCAAATAGAGCCAAATAAAATTTATATTTATCAACAAAGAAATATACGCAGCCAGAAAAAACTGCTGTATCCATGTTGGATAGATATAGCACTAAAGGTGTTAAGGTTAAAGTGCCAAAAATGTAGTAAGTTATTGTTGTGATATTAACGTTATAGTCTCGTAAGGGATCAAAGATGAGTGTCCGATTTGGGGAACCCTTTTTTATTATTTTTGTTTATAAAAAATAAATAATGGAAAACGAGTAATAAAAATAATTAGGGTAGTGATTATTACATTTAGTTATAGTAAATAATACTTTTCTTACTTTTTTACTCCTGCAACTAACAAACTAGCCCATGGTTGATGCATACTAAGGCATAAACCATGATCAGTATTTACAATAGAATCTTCATCAAATATTCTAGTTCCATAGTCAATAATCGGCATAGAAGAGTCCTCCTCCCCCAGATTTTCTTTACCTAGTGGTTTTTTGTGTCTCATCTGGATCAATAGGTTAACTAAATCTTCATTTGCATTCTAAACATAAAACAATATCTTTTTAGGATGTATTTGTTGAAAGCTAGGAGGTCTTACAGGACATGTAAAGCTTGCAAGACAAATATATATATATATATATATATATATATATATATATATATATATATATATATATATATATATTGCACTTTTGATCACAGCTGATCAGTTAGATACAAAAGAAGGGATTAATGGGTATGCAGCTGAATTTATAAAGCCAAGAGTACTCTTTTTTTTTCCATAATCAAATATATTTCGGTATGCTTTATACCATCATTAGTGATAGCTAAACGTAACGCTAAATGTACCTCATCATCAACTGAGGATGTTATAAAGCATACCGAAATATATTTGATTATTGAAAAAATAAATACTTCCAGTGGAGAGTTCCTTTTCTTTATTTAGCAACTGTAAATGTTACTAATTTATTATGAATAGTTTAATTAAAAAGTATGTAAGTTAAAAGCAATAAAACACAATCACAACTACATATCACATAATTAGAATATCACTAGTCACTTCACTACTAGTGAATGTAGTAGTGTCTGGGGGCTCGGGAGACTTAGACCTCGGAAGCCCTGAAGAAGACATCAGAGAGGATGTCGAAAGCTCGGCCCAATGGATATCGACGCGGTTCAACCCGGAAGACCGGTGAGTTTAATACATATTAATTTTTATAATAGTATTAATCTTAGCTCTAGGTTTAATTGTACTAACCGCGGAAATCTTTCTGAACATATATATATATATATATATATATATATATATATATATATATATATATATATGCAGCTAAGGAAAAAAATAACAAAATATGTGTTTAAGATGGAAAAATACGTATATCTGACTACTTGGTCATCAGTACGAGTAGATGGTAATTAAGAGGATATCGAATATGGGGTAGGCATAAGAGATGTTCAGATATGCTAGAAGAATACATAAGAGAAGTTCGGATATGCTAAAGCATACATAAGAGCACTTCGGATATGCTAAAGAATACATAAGAGAGGTTCGAATATGTCGTCAAACCGCTAACCCGGTTTTGATCTCATTAAAGCCACACCTGCATCGTAAACCGGTTTTGTTCTCATTAAATGAGCCAGTTCTTTTTTGCTCATTAGCAGATGTATACCTGCCAACCAGCTGTTTGATTGTATTGACGATATAAATACTGAGATTGATCTGGTTTTGTTAGTTCATTGCTAAACTTCATGTGTCTAGCCAAGAAAAATATAAAAATTGTTAGTGACATTAAGTTAACTCCGAACGAAAATTTAAATTCGAGTTCGGATTCGATAGTATTCGTTGAGATATTAATAAAATGAAACAAATTGCCTCTAAAATAGATGCAAAGAAATTTGTGCCACCTACACTTATCAGCGTCAAAAACGAAATTGAAAGTGACCAAGAATTTTAACAGCAGTTGTATGACGTTGACTCTGCTAATTTCCAAACTGCATCCACTCATCTTGAAGGCAGTCATGAAGAACTAATAGATCAATCTTAGTGTCATGGAGACAGACTTAGACGAAAAAGACGAATTTTTTAGTGAAGGACAAGATAAGCAATTTCACAAAAGGCTAAAAAATTTTAAGTGCAAAAATGAATATGCGAATCCAACTCCAGAAAAAATGGTAGATGTTTTTTTTTCAAATTTCATAAAACTATCGATATGTAAGTATGGGAATACACCTTTGCGTCGCATTATTTTTCATCTGGAAAATACTTTCTCACTTCATTATATTGATTAGATTCTAATATTTTACTTAATATATCGAGAGATTTGGCTAAAAATCTAAATGAATCTAAAAACCGCAATTTTAAAAATACATTAATATTGGACATTTCAACTAAAATAGATTTTGAAAATGAAACATACTTTTCGTTAGTTTGGGCAATAGCTGATATATGCTCCCCATTAGTTGCCAATTCTTTAATAAATAAATGATTATCGTAATGTAATAAATTATGAAAAAAAAAATCGGAATAAAATTAGGTATCTTGAAATTTAAGTTCGGTTAATCCGGTAAGAAGACGATCATGGTCCCTGATTCTGGTATCCGAAAAGTATAATGGTTTCTAACACACAACATTCGGTAGCATCCTGAAAGTTCTGATTCCTTCTTGGATTAATGGAATCATCGATTTGACATCTTTTAGATGGTTGTGGTATAGTTCGTAAGCTAAAGCATCCAGTTTTTGAACAAAATCTTTAACAGCGTCCTTACCCTGATATGTTTTTAACCTTGACAAGGAATCATCATAATTGCTCTTGAGATAAAATGCAAATGCAAAAAAATGCTGGTGTTCGACGACTTTGATGGGGTAGGATTGACCATCTCATGGTTCTATGGTTCACAATGGGGTATCGGTTTAAGAATCGACTCAAACTTAGCGTAAATTACAAACAGGTATGAGCAAGTCGTTTCTATGTTGGTAAATTTTAGAATATTGGATGCGGGGGTTTCACCACACTTGTTGATCCTCAGCTCAGTAGATGGGAGTATTGTTGAGATATGTGAACAATCATGCTCTTAATGACAGCTTAGTTTGTTCGAAGTAGTAAAAGTTTGAAGGCACCCATCACAGACATATTGTTTCCCATTTTACATCTCGTTTTTTGGGAGCTCACCAATCTTGATAAGTCAGTAATGAGACAATAATGGTTTTGTGTTTCATGGTTTATCATTAACACATTAACATGTGCAAATTTATGGTGCTGAGTGTAGTAAAGCGGCCCCACAACTTCATACTGCATTTTGTTATCTTTAAAATACGACTGGAAACCATATACGTTAACTGATATATTGTTTAGAATCTCAAATTTGGTAATATCTTTTAATTTAATTGGAAACATAATGCCTTCAAAATTCAGAAGAGTATATGGTGGATATGAATTCAGATTGGATGGGTTACCAGTAGCAGGAATCACACAATAGGTAAAACACTTGTTATCTTTGTTTTGAACATTTAAAATTGCACTTTTTCTTCTAATCGGTGTTGGAAGGCGAATATATACTGACGCAGAAATGGTAGTAAATTTGTTAATGTTGACATCTAGGAATAGAATTTCCTGAAGTGCCCAGTTGGAATATTTCTCCTGAAACTCAGATGCTTGTGTTAGTATCACTTCAACGAAGTCCTCATAAATGTCGGATATGTTAGTAGACATAGTAATGATTTTATTGTAGGTATTCATAGAGTTGATATCCGAAATGTCATTATCAGGTTTGTAAAACATGGCAAACGGTTCAAAGTTAACTTTGAGAGTTATGTGTTGATTGAGATAATCATCGAGTATTTGTACTACCTTTGGTTTAACATCATAGATAATCCATGATAATTTATTTTGTTATCTCAGCTATAAAAACAAGATGAAACAATTCTTCCCTTAAATGCATGTACAGTTGACCACAAACCTCCGATCAAGGCGGTCGCATTAAGTCCAGTTATTTTAAAACATTTTATATTGTAAACGTTAATTCCGATTTGTGTACAAAATGTGATTATTTAAATGTGATTTTAATTACCTACATGTTCTAATATCAGTTATTTGAACGTCTCCGTAAACTCGTTCTCATAAACAAATTCAGTTTTTATTTTTAATTACATTTTAACAGTAAATAAGTGTTTTGGAATCGATAAATAGTTATCAGAAGGCAATTAGTGATAAGAAAATATTCAAAAATTCATATCAGTGGAGTGGAATTAAAAAGGGATATCAAATAAAATGGTGTGCCAACTCATCAATCCGGATATCAGATGAATAACAATATGTCTTATCAACAATATTTTTTTCTTACGTCAATGTCACAGCCCCAAACGGGTTACCATGATCAAAATCAACAGGCCATATATCGGCAAATGCCAGGCTTATCTACTCAAATGCAGCCAATTTTCCCACAATATTTTTCACAACCAAATCCTTTACCTCTCCCCCCACACTTAGTATATCAAAATCCACTACAATAGTCCAATACACGAATAAACAAGCAGCTCCTAATTCTGAATCTGAAGATAAATGGGAGACAGTAACAAATAAAAAAAGAATAAGAAGTCCCGAAGTGGAAATATCCAGGAAACAAACAAAATTAAGTGATTATTGACTGCAAAAGCCACTAGAAACAAAAAACTCGTATAGTATGCTCACAGAAGAAAATGAAGAAAGCAAAAACGAAGCAAATAATCAAGAAAACAATACAAAAGATGTACCCAAGCCCCCACCGATAACCATCTATAATGTAGGTGTTGTCCAACTCATTCATTACCTACTTAAACAAACTACAGGAGATAAATACACGATTAAAACCATTAGTTATGAAACAGTAAAAGTTCAAGTCCTGGAGGCAGAACATTTTAAAACACTGATCACTGAACTTAATAAAAGGAATACGCAATACCACACTTTTAGCTCAAAAAGCGAAAAAACATTCAGGTTTGTCATAAAAGGTCTGCATCATGGTACATATACTGATGATATAAAGGCAAATCTAGCAGCACAAGGACACGAAGCAGTAAACATTCACAATATAAAACATTATGTATCATAAACTCCCCTGCCAATGTTTTTCATTGATATCGTATCGAAAGAAAAAAACAAAGTAGTTTATAAAATAGAAAAGAGACTACGGACACACTAAAACCTACTGCCGCAAAGTACACAGATGCGTAAAATGTACAGGTAATCACGAAACAAAAGATTATCCTCGAAAATTACGTGATGACAAAGTAAAATGTGTCAATTGTAACAGTGACCACCCGGCTAACTATAGAGGATGCCAAGTTCACATTCAACTACAGCAGAAGCTATATCCTACACTAAGAGAGAAAAGAATCATGCAACCACCTATTCAAACAAATAATTCTCAACAAAAACCTGATTTAACCTATGCTCAAATAGTCAACAAAAATCAACCACAGTATAGCTATAACAACCAAGCAATACCAGGACCTAACCAACCTAATAACAACTTTGCCAAGCTGGAAGAAATGATGCAAAAACTCATGGAGCAAATGGGCACAATGCTCAATTTGCTTACTACTGTCATCAATAAGATCGCTACAACCAAAATATAAAATAGTAGTCTGGAACGGAATTGGCCTTTATCAACGGGCTAAAGAACTCAAAACATTCATACTTAATCAAAATATTGATATAATTTTAATTTCCGAGACTCACTTTACAGACAAATACTACATGCGGATTCCCAGCTACAAGTTGTATCATACAAGACACCCAGACGGTAGATCTCACGGTGGAAGCGCCATAATAATACGTGCTTTTATTAAACACTCCGAAAGAAAAAAATATAACAAATACTACCTGCAAGGAACCAGTTTAACAATTGAGGAAGCACACGGCCCAATAACAAGATATCTGCCTTATACTGCCCACCTAAACATGCCATTAAAAAAGAACATTTCCTAGAATATTTCAACACTCTAGGGAACAAATTCTTTGCAGGTGGAGATTATAATTCAAAACATCCGATGTGGGGCTCTAGACTAACAACACCAAGAGGCAGAGAATTATCTAAAGCGATGTTAGAAAATAACCTGCAACAAATCTCTACTGGCGAACCAACTTACTGGCCGTCTGACTTAAACAAAATACCTGATGCCGTTGATTTCTGCATCACAAAAGGCATCGATACCAAAAAATGTAAAGCTGAATCATGCTTCGATTTATCATCAGACCACTCACCGTTTATAATAAGAATCTTCGAAAAAATCTTAAACAAAGTACATCAACCAACTTTGCATAACACCAAGACTAACTGGTCCCAATTTAGAGAAAAACTAGACAGCCTGATCTCACTAAATCTGTCCTTGAAAAATGAACTCCAACTAGAATCAGCTGTAGATAACCTAACAAAAAGCATACAAATTGCTGCATGGTATGCGATTCCCAGCTACGAACCATCTCCAAACAGAAATAATGTGTCTCCCACAATTAAACAAAAAATTTCAGAAAAAGGACAATTACGGAAAAATTGGCAATAGTCAAAAACGGCAGAAAATAAGAAAAAACTTAACAAAGCAACAAAGGAATTAAAGGAATTAATCCATGAAGAAGAAAACCATGGAATTCAAGAATATTTAGAAAATTTAACACCGACTGAAGCTACAGATTACTCACTCTGGAAAGCCACGAAAAAACTCAAACGGCCACAACAGCATAATACACCAATCAAAGATGAGGTAAATACCTTGGCTAGGAACTACAACGAAAAAGCTGATCTTTTTGGCAAACACCTTCAAAAAGTATTCACGCCATACCCTTCTACACTATCTACAGAGGAAGAAACAGAACTAACCAGATTCCTAACAGCACCGTTTCAAATGGATCTGCCCCACACGAAATTTACAGCCAACCAAGTAAAACAAACAATAAATGAAGTCAACATCAAAAAAGCCCCTGGATTTGACCTAATCTCTGGCAATATTCTAAAAGAAGTCTCGGATAAGTGCATAAAACTAATAACCTTTATATTTAATGCAATCCTGCGCCTAAACTACTTCCCTAATTCATGGAAAGTGGCACAAATTATAATGATCCTTAAACCCGGAAAAAGACCGGAAAATGCATCTTCATACCGGCTGAAAAGCCTTTTGCCTATGATTAGCAAAGTATTTGAAGAAATATACGTAAACATGTTAAAAACGATAATAAACGAACATAAAATAATTCCAGAACATCAATTCGGTTTCCGATACAAACACGGAACCATAGAATAAGTGCATAGGCTAGTCAACCAAATAAACAAGGATTTTAACGCCAAAAGATACTGTTCTGCTGCTTTCCTTGACATATCTCAGGCTTTTGACAAGGTATGGCACATAGGACTACAAATACAATTAAAGAAGCTCCTACCCTATCCCCACTTCCAGCTCTTAAAATCCTACATAGAAAATAGACACTTCCTGATGAAGCACGGTACCGAGCTCACTAAGATATATCCTATTCACTCAGGCATCCCACAAGGCAGCGTTCTCGGCCCAATTCTATATCTTTTATACACAGCGGACATTCCAACATCTAGTACAACTACTGTTGCAACGTATGCAGATGACACTGCTACCCTGACATCCCACACAGATCCATCAACAGCATCAAGAAATCTTTAATCAAACCTAAATAAAATTCAACAATGGATGAAAGTATCGCGCATCAAATCTAATGGAACTAAGTCAATACATGTTACATTCACGCTACGTAGAGAAACATGGCCCCCTGTATATATTGATAATTGTCTAATTCCTCAATCCGAGGACGCTAAATATCTTGGCATGCACTTGGATCGCCGTCTAACTTGGAAAAAACATATTTTAAACAAACGAAAACAGCTTGGACTTCAATTGAGAAATATGTATTGCGTCATTGGAAGCAATTCAAAACTATCTTTGGATAACAAAATTTTACTCTACAAGTCCATCCTCAAGCCCATATGGACTTATGGGATTCAGCTATGGGGCACTGCTAGCGTCTCCAATGTAATGAAACGACACTATTTCGGTTACGCCAATGTCCTTATTTAACTAATCAGCACAAAGCAACTTTTCCTATCATCATTTAAATTAAACATTACTATTATTAAAGAATAAACAATAACAAATTTCCTTTGTTAAGGGAATATAATCATTTTATATCTCATTAGGAAATTACAGTCAAAATATCTGCAACTAATTTCTTGTTTAAACTTCAATAGAAAAGTAAATAACATTTGGACGCTTACTGAACTTTGCTCATTAAAATAATAGAAAATATAAATTCTGATAGTAACGTCAATGATCCAACAAACAATATGAAATCTCAGTCAAGTAATAAAAATAGATAGTAAGTAGAGAAAAGTCAGTTAACCAGTCAACGCGTTTGATCACACCTCCTCTCAAAAATCGATGTTAGTTGAAATAAAATAAATAATCGTCAAAATTCTCGGAGTGTTTAAATTAGTGTTACAAATCTCTTCCCGATCCATTACACCAATACAAACATCTTACAGAGATTCCAAAACAAGGTGCTGCGTACCATAGTCAATGCGCCATACTATGTATCCAATGAGGTGATTCAACACGACATCCCCCTAGAATCCGTGAAAGAAGCCATACAACGTTTTAGTACTATATACTGTGAACGAGTGCTAGTGCATCCTAATGCATTTGCTCGACAACTAAATGTGCGGAACGTCTTTGAAGTGCGTAGACTAAAACGGCAATTGCTGTCCGACTTGTCCAACTGAACATAATCAGTGTATTCAAACTAATAAAATTATAATTTTATAATTGTAAAAAGGTTACTCACTGGAGTAATTCTCTACATGTCTGTATATTTAACCATAACAAGTGCTTAAAAAAAATACATGTGTTAGTTTAGTCACACTATTCTCGAGCACTTTAACGACTATTGGTCTTAACCTTCTTTTTTTAGGGATAGGGCAATTCAGGTCACAACGACTAACTTGACGCCGCAGATTGTTCATAAAAGTAAAAATCCTTCCGCACTTACAACTTATATACGAGCATGGCTGATCGTTGCTACATTTTTCCATATGCCGACGTAGGTTGTATACACGCGAAAAGGTTTTAACACACTTGCATTATTTCATCTCGAAAGTACAAGATAAAACTGATGTCTTCAATCACCACATCTCTTAAATACCCCATATGCCATGCATAATTATTTAACGACGACAGGTATACATCTGCTAATCAGTAAAAAACAACTGGCTCCCATCCACATGCACATGTGGTTTGACAGGTTAGAAATCTGGTTTAACATAATAGGAATTTAATGAGAACAAAACCGGCTTACGATGCAGGTGCGGCTTTAATGAGATCAAAACCGGTTTAGCGGGTTTGACAACATATCCGAACCTCTCTTATGTATTATTTTAGCATATCCGAACCTCTCTTATGCCTACCCCATATCCGATATACTCTTATTTATGATCTACTAGTTTACTAGATCTACTGCAGCCAAGTTAGGATAGGAGAATGTTCACTTGGAAAAGGATCACTACATGAGCAATGCGACCAATTTGTGGCAACAATGTCAGCAGAGCTATGCCGATACTTTCTTCCTTTATTTTACTATGAATTGGCATTAACCTTTTCTTGTTGTTTGAAACGTTCTAAACGTTTAGCTTTCCTTTCCTTAGGTAGTTGTAGCTTCCTCCATGGATGTGTTAGTTGTTGCTCTGGAAACCTCAAAGTCTCCTGACATTATTGCCACAAAAAACCTAAATGTTCGATAATTTCTTAGAACACGTTTATTAAGTTTTATTTTCTAATTTAAGGTGAGGAAGTGTAAGATAAAAATAAGGGAACGAGAGAAAGGAGATCATCTTAGAATCAATTTTTAAAGAGCTTGGTTGCCAAAGTTGAGAAGCAGTGAATTTTTACCAAAGTTAATTTAATAGATTAAAAAGAAAAAGTTGTGAGTGAAAATGTTTGTTCTACATGTCCTGGATAAGATTGACGATAGCTAAATTGGAGATACACTGTAAGTTATTTGCTTTCCGTATTTGACGTGGTTCGAGAATTATATGATCCTAATTTTGGTTAGAAGGAGACAAACGATTAAGGTTTTCATTTCGATATATTTGGAACAAATTGTGGAAAAAAAATTGTTTTTTTAGCATAGGCCAGAAATTGACTGTTTTTCATAAATTGATTCTTACCTCTACTATATTTCTCTGATATGATGTTTCAGAATTCTTCTGGATGTCTTTGTACATTTGCTCAACCTTCTTTAAATGCTCTATAGATTCTTTGAGTAACCTTTTCCGTATTTTTTCATCTTCTTTGGTACCTTCAATAACTTTTCTAGAAGCCAAATCTAATGCAACAATCATTTTTCTTTTGTCATCTTTTCCATCCTTCTTTTTGGAATTTACTTTGAAGTAGTCATTATCATCATCAAATACTTTGTTTTCTTTTGGTCTGTAATAAAAATAAAATTTGTAAACTTTGGATAGAATTCAAAACTAAAACTTACTTCATAATTGATTTTTGTTTTCTTCCATTCAAGCCTTCCTCACCCCTTACAGTTACCTACAACATAAATAAATCTTAGTTCAATATACAGGTAAAAAAAGTTTATGCAGATTCATAAAATTTTTTGTGGAATTTAATTATTATTGCAGCAGCCTTAAAGGTATGATTGAATTGATTATTATTTTTACTGTGATTTCTTGCTAGTGTTTTTAGTAGTGCAAATCAGTATTTAAGCTGTTATTGAAAGTCATTACACAGTTTAAAACATCGAAAAAGAACTCATCAGGTACTTCCAATATAATTTCAATGCCTTCTCACCAAGGAAAAACACATTTTAACAATTTGAAGTTATTTTAACAATTACTGAATACAATTTAATGAAACTGTGACTACGGTAAACGTGCGGGATATGACCCGATCGGGGATATGACGCGTTTCAAAATCTCGCAAGCTCTGCCTGCTCGCGCGGGAAATATCTTTGTGAGCGATAGTACCCACCGTTGCCACCAGGTGAAGTAGGTCCAAGTGAGTGTATAGCGATCCGTCGTGGGGGCAGCTTTGATGTTGTGTACACTTTTGCAGGTAAACACCATAAAAATTTCATCTTACTAATTTCAAACTCTTGTAATTTGTCTTTTTTTTAAATGATTTGTTCTTCTTCTTAGAGTGCCGTCTCCCTACGGAGGTTGGCAATCATAATGGCTATTTTTATTTTTGAACGTGCTGCTCTAAACAAATCAATAGATCTGCATTGATACCAATCAAGTAGATTCTTCAACCATGAGTTCTGCCTTCGGTCAACAGATCTTCCTCCTTGAATCTTTCCCTGTATGATGAGACTAAAAATTTCATATTTTGGTCCCCTCATCACGTAACCTAGGTATTCCAGTTTTCTGGTTTGTATAGTGGTGATTAGTTCTGTTTCTTTACCAACCCTCTCCAGTAGTTCTTTATTTGTAATTCTATCAGTCCAAGATATTTTTAATACTCTGCGGTATAACCAGAGTTCGAAAGCCTCGATTCTTTTTAAATTGCAATTTTTTAATGTCCAAGTCTCAGCTCCATATAATAATATTGAAAATATATAACAGCGAATGGTACGTAGTTTGATCTCCAAATTTAGATTTTTGCACGTTAGGAGTGGCTTCATTCGTATAAATGCTGATCTGGCAATCTCTATTCGCCTGTTTATTTCTGCAGTATGATCATTGGTTTCATTGAACAAAGTTCCCAAGTACTGATATTTTTCTACTTGTTCTATCACGTTACCATTGATTGTCAATAGGTGATGTATATTTTGTGGTCTTTTTGTAATTAGCATGTACTTCGTTTTTTTAGCGTTTATAGTAATTTCCATCTCAGTTCTATTCATACTTAAGCTTTCGATAAGATATTGTAGATCTTCTATACTCGTTGCTATGATCACAGTGTCGTCTGCATATCGTAAGTTGTTAATTAATTTTCCGTTAACGGTAACTTCCGCTTTGATATTATTGAGGGTGTTTTGGAAAATTTCTTCAGAATATACGTTAAACAAAAGTGGCGATAAAACACATCCCTGTCTAATTCCTCTACAGATCTTCATTTCTTCCGAGTGTTGCCCATCAATTTGAACTATGGCACTTTGGTTCCAATATAATGTTTGCACTATATTTATAATTTTACTGTCAATGCGCTTGTTCATAAGTATTGATATTAGTTTTTCATGTCTCACTTTATCGAAAGCTTTTTCATCATCAACAAAGCACAAGTGTAGATCAACGTTTACATCCCGACATCGCTGAATGTTGATGGCAAATAGTCCTTCTCGAGTACCCATTCCATTTCGGAACCCGAACTACGTCTCGTTAATATCCTCCTCTAGCCTTTCGTATATTCTCTTACGTATTACTTTCAACAGTACTTTTAAAGTATGACTCATGAGGCTTAGTGTTCGATAATATGAGCACTCTTTTGCTGCTTGTTTTTTAGGGATGGTTAAAAATGCTGATTTCACCCACTCTTGTGGTATTATTCCCGTATTGTACACCGTATTGAATAAATCTGCCAATACTTCCAAGTTATCCTCTTCCACTAGTTTTAACAGTTCTACTAGTATTTCATCTAATCCAGCTGCCTTATTGTCTTTAGAGTTTTTGATAGCATATTTGATTTCATCTATCGTGATCTTCTGTCTCTCTAAAGGATTTAATTCTTGTATTTTCTGCATTCCACCTCTTTCATCTTGGAAAAGTTCTCTAACGTACTCCTCCCATCGTCTTAATTTCTCTGGTAAATCTATTAGTAGTACTCCTTTTTTGTCTTTTATGTGTCCTTGCTGAATATTTCGACCCATTCCAGTCACTTCTCTTATTTTTTTTTTGTGCAAATATTTGTTAGTTTAGTGTATTCTACGTTATTGTGCATTAATAATATGACTCATTTAAACACATAATCCCTACTGTTTACTATTTGCATTTTTTATTTAAAATGGCTTCGAATCGGGGATATGACGCGTTGTTTTTGCGGAAGATATGACGCGGGGGATATGATTTATGACACATAAATAAAACATTCTTACTAATTTTTAATGTAGCTGATTTTCCTTTTGTAGATAAGCCTAGCTAAAAGTATAAGAACATGCGGGGCTGCTGGACTGAAGATAACCTTCGTATCGCTTTCAAGGATATTGCAGCCGGCTCTTCAGTTAGGGGTGCCGCTAAATGATATGCGATACTGAAAAAAATCCTACGATTCCAACTCAAAACAGCGAACAGCATTAAAGGCAAGTCCGGACAACATACTGCCGTTGGCCTGGACGCAGAACAAAAATTACATGTTAAGAGACTGCAGGCTGCAGACTACGCGCCAAAAAGAAATTCACTTTGCCGAATGGCTTTCAACCTGAGTGAACAAATGGGCAGAGTTTCCTACGACCATTTCAATATAGAGAAACGCAAAGCAGGAAGGGGATGGCTTAACGCATTTCTCAAACGAAAGCCTTCATTGGCATTTCAAAAAACCCAACGGACGACATGGCAAAGGAAGAAGTCAATCATTATTTCAATTTGTTAAAAAAGACGTTAGACTCATTAAACCCCTTGAACAAACTCGGAAATATTTACAATGTAGATGAGTCAGGTTTGCAATTATTGAACAATGCTCCGCAAGAAGTTGTAGCAACCAAAGACAGCATGTCAGTCCAAGTGTGGCAATGAAAAGAACAAAGAGGGACGGTGACATTTGTTACATGTTGCAATGCAGAGAGAAGTTTTTTACCGCCCTACACAGTGTTCAAAGGTGTATACAAACAGCAAGTGTGGCTCGATAATATGCCTAACGGATCTGAAGTGTTGATGGGTGGGAAATCAACCTACATAAATGAAGACTTCTTCAAAAATTAGCTGGAAAACCACTTTATCCCAAGGAAGGCAGCTGGTCCATGCCTATTACTGCTCGGCGGACACGAATCGCACACTAACTCGCCGCACATATTAGAGATAGCGCTGGAAAATGATGTCCACTTTTTTTGTCCCATCCAGTCACACAACATATTACTTACAGCCTCTCCACAAATCGTTTTTCAAACCATTGAAGGCTTACTACCGAAGAGAAGCGGTCGAATGGGGAAATGCAAATCCTGAGAAGAAGATACAACGCAATCACTTTGGCCAACTTCTACAGAAAGCCTGGTATCAAGCTGCAACAATGTCTATGGGTTCGGAAGGCTTCCGGACCTGCGGGGTGTTCCCATTCACGCCCTCCTCTATTCCTGATTACGCCTACCTACAACTTCCCTGAGTCCAACTCTATGGTAAGGACGACGCAAGTGATAGTTCAGTCTTGGATCCTCAACCCAGCACATCTGGTTTACTCTCACTTCATATACCAAAGAAGAAGCAAACTGAACTCCATTCTCATAAAACCACAGAAACACTTCTACAAATTGTGTCTTCTTCTTCTTCAAAGAGTCAAGATAGGTTGTCATCTATCTGACAGTATCACAGTAACATCTGCAATTCCTCAAGGAGGCCACACTTCTCCACTTCTTTTTAATATCTTCGTTAACGACATCACTTCCTGTTTCCTAAATAGCAAATGTCTAATGTTGGCAGATGACTTGAAATTTTGGAAAGTTATAGACAGTTTAAAAGATCAAGCCTTGCTACAAGATGACTTAGACAGACTACAAAATTGGTGCAATCAGAACAAACTCCACTTAAATGTAAAAAAATGTTGTTTTATAAGTTTTTCTCGTAAAGTCAATAGAATTGGAACAAGCATATACTATTAATAGTCAACCACTGAATTATGTTTCTTCTATTCAGGATTTGGGTGTTATTTTCAATGAGAAGCTTACTTTCTGTGACCACAAACTCTATTTATTTTCAATAAAGGCATCTAAACTTCTTGGTTTTGTTACTAGGAATTGCAAGTATTTCTCCATTAATTCAACAAGATTAGTGTATTGTTGCTTAGTTTGAACTATTTTGGAATACTGTTCAGTTATTTGGTCACCCTATTTTCAGAACAATATTGATACCACAGAAAGAGTCCAGCATAAATTTTTGAGATATTGTGCTTACCACATCCACACTACTATTGAAAATCATGATTATTTCTGTACTGAACAACAATTATCATTATCCTCACTCAAGAACCGCCGTGACATATCAGGAGCTATATTTATATATAAGATCATACATGGATTTATTGATTGTCCAAACCTGTCCAAAGCCAGATTAACTTTAATGTTCCCCATCAAGCTCTATGGTACCACAATGTTTTCAATATTCCTTTCCACAAAACAACCTATGGTATTCACAACCCGTTGGATAGATACATGGGGCTATTAAATGATCGCGATTTTGATATTTTCAATAGTTAAAGATTTTTAGTCTCATTTTTTTAAACTTTTTAATATTGATTTTATATTATAAGTAATTTCAAGTTTTGAAACCTAACTGTGATATTGTGTATTGTAATTTAAACTGTTAATGGGGTTATCCCATGTATTAAATAAATAAATAAATAAACAATAAATCCGTAATCTATTTTGGAGAGAATGATGGTTCTTTAAAGTAGCCACATTGCATCCTAGCCTTAATTTGATAGACATATTAGTAAGTTTAGCCTGTTTTGACATACCAGAGCTAATTGCTTAATATGTGGCTTCCAGCTGAAAGTTATGTTGGTCCAAGATATTTTACTTCACTGCATCACTTTAAAGCTTTTCAATTATGTGTTAAAATATACTTGAATTTTTCAATGGGCTTTTTGGGTAAAATAAAACTGTGTATTTTGTCTGATGACAAACTGAAAGCACTAGTTTTAGACAAGCTCTCAATTTTATCTATTTTAAATTGTGGGAGCTTTACATTTACGGATGCTTTTACAAAAATTTCTACATCCTAATGTCAAAATACAGAGCACTGAATTTTTGTTTATTGTTAAATGCTTCATAACTGTGATTTTCAGGGTATAGCACATTATCTGTAGATTTAAGACATCTGAATTCATCTTTTTCTGGTATGAGCAAGTTATCTTTTGCGAGTATCCACATCAATTGCTTATTTATTATTAATTTTTAAGATGCATGGTGTGCATGTTTCATAAAAATATGCTGATAAGAGTTTGGGTTTGTTGCAGTTTTCTTGAGTTTTGATATTACGATTATTGCTTGCCTCCAAATTGTATTAAATATTTCAAATAGAAGGTACTGTTGAAATATCATCTATACCAGGTGATGTGTGTTTTAGTGTGCTTCCAATAGTTCAGTTTTACTTATCAGTGTATTTATAAGATTCTGCTCCTTATTTTCTTTGTATTGTAGAAATGCATTAGTGAAGCTGTCCTTTGTAGATGAATTTCTATAGGTTTCTGAAAGTTTTCCTGTTATTTCTCTATGATTGGATACATTGAATTCCAAATATTTGATATTCTATTGTTGGTTTCTAGCTTTTTCCAAATCGATATTTTAAACATATTTTTCAAATTATTCAATTTTACTTCCTGTGGTAATTACCTTGGCTGAGTTTAATTAATTTAGTTAGTTAAACTTAATTAAGTTTTCTTCTATTCTGTACCTTTTCTAAATAGGCAGTGTTTCCTCACATTTGTCGTTCCACAAAGGTGCAATTTTTATGGTAACTTCTATATTATCAGTATGTAAAATTTTGAAAGTGTTGAGTCAATATCTTCCACGATAATATCTAGTACTTTTTCATTAAGTTATTCTTTAAATAAGGCACAGTCGACATTTTGTATTTGCCACTTTTGTAGAGGAGTAAACACAATGTTATTAATTTCAAGGAATATTAGAAGGAAATAAATCAATGGAAGAAAAGTTTCAAGGGTAGAATTGAACCTAGTTATTGATTCATCATTTAATATGAAAAAATTTAAATTATTTGCTGAATTAACAATTTGAATTGATATTGATTGTAGATGTTAATGTTTTGGTATATTTCCAGATACGACAATCTCCACTAAGTTGGTGTATACTGTAGCATGTATAAATTCCTTATAACCATCGAATATTCAAAGTATAAAATTTATCCGGTACGCCCCTGGGCTATGTATAAAATTTCGTTGAGTTTCAGTTTATATTGTGACGTAAGTATCTGAACATATCAAAAAAAATTCCACTGCGGAGTAAAATAATTCATATTTTGCGTTTTAAAAATTCTTCAAATTTCAACCCAAGCCATCTTAAGGTTGAATCTACCTTGCCTTTGAAAAGAATTCCGATTGGCTAGTCCCTTTATCTGACACGAAGGGCGAGACGCAAGAGTGGAAGCCGGTACGACGGAGAACGAGGTCAAGTCTCTCACCTAAGGGATTTGAAGAACGGCGTTTCAAACAACTTTTAAATTTATTCACATGGTTCCAGGCAAAGGCTTGAGTGTTCTAAAACCCGAGTTTTGAGGTTTGCTTCCCAGTTCCCAGCATCCACCCTCATCTTGTAAGTCCCAGGTCCTTTCAGACTATCTTTGCAGTTTGGAGATGCATTTGTTTGTGTTGCAATGAACCTGAGTCCAGTTCCAACCTCAGAAATTTTATAGGAAAAAAAAATAACATTTAGTGAAATTCAGGCAACTTTTTGTTGAACTTTTAAATTAAAAATAGACATTTTCCATCATAATTGCTTTCGTGACAAGTTTAGAAATTGTAATAAGTGAAATCATAAATGTTAGTTAGTGGCTAAGCTGTCATATTAATTATTCTTAAAGTTTAGAATTTTGTATTGACATATGACAGTTAGCTTTATTTTTTGACATTTGGTACATACCCAACCATAAATTTAGAACTTGTTTTGCTTTGTTTTTTTTTTAAAGGTTAACCTTTGTGCATAGTTCCATTTAAAAAGATACATATTTTTCATTTGTAATAATTTATTTCTGCTACAAAATATCGCCCATTAACAATTGTAAGCTCTTATAGTATCTCTAACTTCTAGAGTTTGTAAACCGATAGTAACATAGTAAGTTTTTTTTTGTTATTTTGTATTACTATTTATATTTGTAACTGTTTGTGGTGAGACAACAATAAATATGTAAATTTTTTTCCTAAAAAAAGAGTATTATTTCCTATAAAAAGTTTCTAACCCTTCTTTATTTTTTTATTAAAGGGAAGCCTATCTTTCCACCCAGCAGGAAGATTCTTCTAAGCAGCGTCCTTATTTTAAATAGCTTAAGAACCTTCTTGTATTGTGTTTGTCCAGGAGATTCATGTAAGTACCCTTTTGATTCATTTTTGTAGTTACCATTTGTCCAGTACCCTTGTCATTCACTTTCCCACGACCCAGCTCTCCAAAAAAACTCTGAGTAGCTGTTCGCAAATGTTCTGGTTTGTTTTGCTTACCCTATCTCTGCCACAGTACCCACAGTACTTTCTGTCCTCATCTTTCAACCCCCTATAATGATCCCAATGTGGTAGGCAAAATAATCGTTACAATACTTGTTGCTATAGTTATAGTTTGTGTAGATTGTGACACTGTCACTGGCATGTTACTTAAAATACAGTAAATACACTCTAGAAATATGTTTAGGATATAGCAAAGATTTAAAGGCAATGAACTTAACACTTTATCCTCATTACTATACTATTTAAAAAGTATCAATAGATAAAAACCTGTAGACGGAAAAAGATGAGACCTATGTACAAAAAAATTAATCGACTATTGCAAAATAGATTTATAAGCAGATCTTACCGGATTTTCACAAAACAAACATGGCCCTGGTCCTTCCTCTATACAATGAATCCTACCACATACCATACAATTATTCATAAAATCATGCTCTTGTCCTAAACAGTCACAGACTTGACGACCTAAAACATAATATAAAGGTAACAAAAGATTTTGTGATACTGTTAGTTAAATTTTGACTTCCACTGGAAGTGGCTGAAAGTTACTACGCAACCAAGAATGCATGCTCATAGACAATACTAATAATTGTAACTTAAAATAAAAAATTACTGACATGCAGTTTATTAACAAAATAAATTAAATTATAATAAAGGTTTAAAAGTCTATTTTTAAATTGGATTTTGTCGGTTTTTCACAACAAAATAAATTAAATGATCGGAGAAAATAAATTAGACAATATTGATATAACTACATAATTAATGAATATTAAAAGCAGGCTGTATCTAATGCAAACAAGAGCAAATAATCTTCCAACTTTAACTATCTACAAAATTAAAATTGTCCCCTAAAGAAACATTTTTATGGTACTAACCTTCCTTTTCTTTCTTTTTTTCTTGATACACATTTATGTCCTTAAATTTCTTTTTACCCTTTTTGTTGGTATTTGTTGTCTCTATTTTTTCCTTTTCAGCATTTTTCCGAAATATAATATTTCTGATTCCATCATAAGAATTTTTATGTCCTAAATTTGATCTATCTATTATATTTTCCATAAACTCTGCATAATCGTCTTCACTTTTAATACTTTTGATGTAACTTAAAATAATTTTTGTGAGTCAATTATTGATAGATTTAAAAAAAAACCGTAATTTATAAAACATACCTGACGATGTCGTTTGATACATCGTTTCCTAAAATTACTTTTAAATAATTTAATATAGCAGTATCACCCATGATGATAAATAAAATATATAATGTAATATTACAAAATATTGAATTATCTCAACCTGTATACTTAACAACTTAACCTCGTTTGTAAACGTCATCCACTCAAAAGCTTCTGCTACTTCTTTCTATCTTTTGTATATAATTATTGAATTATTGACATTATGGTGTCCACAGCTACACGATATCAATTCGGTATTTTATTCTCATTTACAAATAATAAATGTTTATTATTTGTAAATCATATATACACACATGACAAATGTCTAAAGAACACCATTATTATTCCTTTTTTTTTTTCAATAAAAACATTTTTTAAAACATCATTCGATTTGAAAACTTGTTCTCTACAAATTAAGATATGCCATGTAAATTAATCTGCCAATTGCACTCTTTTATTAAGGCAAAAGTGACAGTGACTCAAATTCGTACGCATCGTACGATTATTTGCTTCAAATTGTAAAGAAATATTGCTTCAAATTTTAAAGACTGTCTGTATTTACTTTAAAATTTTAGTAAAACAAGATTATTAAACGAAACTATAGTCATGGAGCGTCGGCATCTAACACAAATAACACAACTGGTAAGCGCTATGAATATAATTCAGACTGGTCTTTCACAAGCTGACGTTGTAGGAGAGACCAGTCTGTGCTGGCACCACTAACAAAAATTTTCTCTACAATTCTTAAGCAAATAGATAAAAGACTCTTTTTACCATGAAAAAGTTACATGTTACTTGGTTCAATAATTAGACATGGTGTACGGATTATTGCACAATAAATATTAGAGAAAAGATTTCTCGAGAATCAGTCGCAACTTTTAAACATTTGCTTAGAGAATCACGAAAAGTTGAGGATGTCTTTAGCCAACGTAGTTTTAAGGAGGAGAATACCTCCCACAATCGTGAATCGTATCAAAAATAGTCTCGTTGTAGATATTGTCGTGTTTCAGGTCACTCTAAGGAAGATTGTCACAAATTACTTGCTGAACAATCTAAAGATCAAGCTCCACCTACGACTTCCAAAGTAATTTTAGGTTTTTCGCGTACGGTTAGTGCTACCGTCTGAGCAACTACTTCAAAATCACCGCACGATAGCTTAAACAACCTTTTAACTTATTACGGTTGTGGTAAACCAGGTTCAGTTTGTAGCCATACGGATTTCTCCGTTGATATATTTATTTCACCTCAACCTAGACCGGTTTTACGCATCAACATATTAGCTCACGAAGTTCAAGGTTTAATCGATACAGTATATACGTGCTACACAAAGTGTAGCTGGTATAACTTTGTACAACCTTTTGGAACATAAAGATTAAACGTTTAAGTCAGAACAAATTTCTGTAAAATTTGCCGATGGTGTTAGTAGAAATGAACGAGTGATGATAACGGTAGTTGATGTACAGTTAAGGGATAAAATGGTGCCTACTAAGTTTATAGTTTTTCCCAATGCACCTAATCAAACTCTTTTTGGTATAGATTTTTTGACCAATGCAGAAATAGCTTAGATTTGAATAATAAGGAATGGTGTTTTAAAATGAAAGCATACGACAGCAGTTATTGTTTGAATCCAAAAGTATACAGAACCTACTGAAATTTATCTCTGTAAACATTTAAGACAGGATGAAGGAATGATGCTAGCTGAATATAAACGATCTTGACTCGATGACTTTTTAGAAAGTCGGAAGAATACTTTCAGAATGGGGGGAGAGCATACAGCCTATCCTAAGCATCGAATTGACACAAAATTGGCGCAAAGAAGGAACTGTTTAAAACTAAGTAAGATAAACTCCTGGAAGAAGCTATCATCGAAGAATGTGAAAGTGCATGGCCGCGCCGGTTATATTAGTGCTGAAAAAAGATTGCGGTACGAGACTTTGCATATATTATCAACGGTTAAACGCTGTAACTACTACTGACTCTTATCCGTTGCCGCGTATGGACGATTTATTATACGCCGCTAAGCGAACTTTTTATATGTCTACCATATAATTATTATCTGAATGTCATCAAGTTAATGTTGCGGAAGCTGGCCGTGGTAAAACTGCGTTTGTGTCACCGTTCGTAACTTCGCGGTACTTACGGGTGCCTTTTGGTCTCAAAGGTGCCCCGATGAGTTTTCAAAGACTCATGGACCGTTTTCGCCGTTGTCTTAGTAACGTTGTGATTTTAGGTTACCTAGACTATCTTATCGTACGATCCAGCTCATTTGATAAACATTTAAATGATCTTCAGTCAGTGTTTGATATACTAAATCAGTTTAATCTTGGGGCAAATCGAAAAAAGTTCATTTTTGCTCGCAAAAAAGTAAAATATTTACATTTGATATAACTCCGCAAGGAATCTCCGTTGATCCGGATAAAACTGCTGCTATATCAGAACGGTCCTTTCCGAGAAACGTTAAGGAAGTAAAATCTCTCCTTCAGATGGCGAGTTAGTTTCGTCGATAAACGAGTTATAAACAATTTCGCGGATATATCCATGGAAATGGAAGGAAGTAGAACAGAACTCCTTCGAAACTCTTAAGAAGTTACTGACCACAGCACCAATTTTAAGGCAGCAGATGCAAATCAAGCGTATATTATTCGTACTGACGCTAGTGGTTACAGGTTAGGAGCAGTATTGCTGCAAGGAGATATCGATGAAAACCATTCTGTGGAATACGCTAACAGACTTCCAACCCCTACCAAGCACAAATACTCCACTTCAGTAAGAGAAGCTTCAGCTGTTGTTTGGACCTTAGAAAAGTTTAGAAGTTATACTGAAGGTACTAAAACAGCAATATAGACTAATCACCGGCCCCTAAAGTGGCTGCTAAGCATGAAATCTCACACAGGAAAGCTGGCAAGATCAGTACTCTTGGTCCAAGGCTATGACATGGAAGCCGATACACTTTCCAGACTACCATGTCAAAACAATGATATACTGTTTTCAGTGGCGGCTGGTGTGGTAAAATTTTGGGTAGGCCAAGCCACCAAATTACATAGCTATGGTCACGGGGTCATGACCCTCCCCCCAACTAATTTTCATTTTAACTTCTGCGTTGTATCTAATTTTTGCGATTTTTGATTTTTCATCTAGCAAATCGCGAACAGAAAACGCCCTCTTCTGTACATCCTTAACGGACAGCAAATTACTGAAATGTTCCTTGCAACTGAAATGTTTTTTTAAGGAGGTAGACATATTTTTTAAATCAAAGTATCCTTCACAATTCTATACATATTTCTTATTAGAAAATAACAAACACGGCCAACAATATAGTCTGTTTTTCGTAATACTTTCAGACAACCATTTGTAGATATCATACCAAGAGCAATTAAAAGTACGCACCTTTTTCCCATCTTTTTGGTCAATTCGCAATGTTGGAGTAGGCCTTCCATTCATAATAATTTTTTTTTCTATCAATTTCAGTTCTTCTAGATAATGACGATTCCAATAGTGAAACAACAATATCCAAACACTCACTATCAACATTACTATTACTGCAACCTGGTAAAGCGTCATAAAAACTCATTTTTATGTATCAGTTATAAAACAATCTCACATATATAAGTTGCATACAATCAGGCGATATAGAAATCATGCAAATGTGATTTTTTTTCTTCGAATTTTACGAATTTTTTTAAATTTATTTGGGCAACCGTGCACTTGTTTGTAATTGTGTTGTTTGTTTAAAAATATGTTACAATTAAAGATTATGTTACATATTTTTTTATCATAATTTAAAAGAAAATTTATATTACAATTCGATAATTACGTTACAAGTGACAACGATGGTCATCGTAGGCCCGATCGTCTGGTGCCTAAACAGCAAGCGTAAACACGACAATATAATTCGTTGTCCGGCAAGCTGCTTAACTTCAAACGCTTTTTGAACGGGGATCTTATGTGAGCTGGGTCGGCCAGTTCCGATAGGGCCTATTAATGATATTTAAAAGCCTGAATACGATTCGATGCTTACTGTGGTAATATAATAACTTAGTTGTTTTAACGGACGGTAATGTATTGAGTGATTTAGTACATTTAAAAGTTATTTACATGCATTAACATAATTTTTAAATATGTTTTTCAATTTTAAAGCTCTTAAAATTATTGGGTAGGCCCGGCCTATCCTGCCTACCCCCAAAAGCCGCCACTGACTGTTTTGCGAGAAATGTCGAGAGCAAATTGACTTGCCTAATCGGTCGGCATATGAGACCAGGGTGGAAAAATAAAAAGACCCAGATGTTGCCAAAAGAACCCAATCATTCGAAGACCCAAATTCGAATGAATATGTAAAATGGACAGATCGTGGATACTTGCTCAAACAAGGAGTACTCTACCGTTACTCGTAGGAAGAAGACGAAGAAGTGCCTCAGTTAATAGTACCCACACATGACCGTGAAGCCATTAGGAAGGAATATCATGATGCGCTAACTGCTGGCCATTATGGTATTGAACGTACTTTGAGAAGAATTGATCAAGAATTCTTCTTTCCAGGCATGCGCAATTTTGCCGCTCATTATATTGATAAATGCTAAGATTGTCAAAGATATAAGGTCTCTAACCAAAAACCAGGTGGTTTATTACAAACCCCTGTGTATGCGCAATGTTTCCTCTTTAAACATTCACCATCGACTTATTTGGACCGTTACCTGAAGGATCAAAAGGTAAACGCAAGATTTTGATTATGGAACATGTACTAAGTGCGTGGAGATATTAGTCTTAACTCAAGCCTTTTACTCCACTCTATCACCCTTCTGCTAATATGGTACAGCGCAAGAACAGAGATCTAAAACCAAAACTTGCTATGCTCGTAGGAACTGAGCATAACACTTGGGCTAAGAAGATACAAATGGTTAGATTTGCCATAAACTCGGTATGGAGCGAGTCCACAGGACAAACCGCTGCATATTTAAATTTTTGACGTGAGCTGCGACCTCTAGATCGAGTTAATCGAGATATCCTCAAAGTTGTAGAATCTGAGAATTTTATATCTCAGATAACCCCACACCTAAAACGCGTGGCTGAAACATGGCATCGAGGATTAAGCACGGCAACGCCTAAGATCGGCAAAACAAATAATATGCTGATCGACGTTTGAAGGAATCTAGTCCATTCAAAGGAGATTCAGTATGGGCCAACACAACCACTCCCAGTAACAGATCGAAAGGTCAGACAGCTAAATTCTACCCGAAAAGAGATGGATCCTACAGAATCAAGCGAGTGGTATCGTCTGTGAGGTACGAGCTTTGTGGAGTGGACACTCTTTCTGATCCAGCATGTATCGTTATTCTTTTCCCTTTATTTGACGGAGCTTTTGTCTTATATATCGGCTTCGTCCATACATTTAGTGGAACTGGAATCTTTACGTTTTTTTTCTCCTTTCTATGGGATTTGATGTAATTCTTTTTACTGTGGTCAGAGGTATTTTCGTCAAATCGTATATTTCACTCGTAGCGGAAGTTGTGTCAAATCCTCTTTTAAGTAAGGTACGGTATATAGTTTTTACAATTTGCTTGCATCTACAGATAAATGTTTCTTCTTTACGCGAACATTAGAAGAAGCCCCATTATTATTATCCTACAGACGCCACATAATAATAGAAAACGTAATGAATAAATTGAGTAATACTACTTAACACTTCCCGTGATACATAAAGACAAACAAATTTTATGAAGAAATCGTATTTAAATACTGGTTGGTGTTCAGTTCCATAAAATTATTATATAAATAACTGAAAACCAGTTAAAAGTTGAATAGCAAACCCGTCGCGCACTACAATCGAATTCAAAAAACCCTCTTATCGGTATAGTTTCGTCAATATAGCCTTATCTGTATTAATGAAATTATAACGAGTTTGGATTGTACGCAATTAAATCAACAATAAGAAATGAAAATTGACAAATTTTACCAGGAAACATATTTAAATTTTATCTGAAACCGGGCCTTTTATACTATTATCGGTTAACCCAGGATGTTTATAGTTGGTACTAATTGAAGTCAAGCATTTACTGCTAAACAAACTTTACGAAGATCATCATATATGGGATGGAGCCACTGCTGGGTAGCACGTTTTTGCCCATATCGTGCGACCTGTATAGAGGCAACTTTGTGTTAACGCTCAATGTAAACGATCTTGAAATCGTGATGATTGAGCCATCGTACCATCCCGAAGCCTCCTCTCGCAGCCTTTATGCGCCAATAAAACAAGATTGTTTTCGAACCAAATTTATTTTTTGTTTGAATAAATATACACATTTTAAAATAAACATTTCATGCACCAAAAATAATTTTAGTCAGATATTTGTATCACATTACATAAATATGAGGTATTTAAATAAAATATATTACATTCTTTAATTTTCTCAAATGCAAATTATAATTAAAAAACACACAACTCAATATTTACATACCTAATAATTATTATTTATTTACAAAAAAATATCTGTAGGAACTCCTCCAGTAGGCGCATTGATATGATACCGAAATGTTTAAATAGTAACGACTTTTGTTTATTACACTTATTCGTAACTATGTATATTGTATAGGTATATTTAAACATTTATGTTTGTGTGTGACCTAAAGAGATCTTATATCCCAGTTGACTTAAAAGTATATAGTAACCTAGGAAGAATCAACGAAATCAATAGTATTTACGAATTTTGATTCTTGAGTATTATTAACAGAGCAGCGCTTCGTGATCAGAGTGAGTAAATATCCTTCGGGTTGGAGCAGTCCAAAAACGAGAATCTTCGCTGCTTCTTCCTAAGCAGGCAATATATCAATAAATTTGAGCGTATATTATTGTGCGTCAGAGAGAACAAAAAGCCTTGCAATATAAATAAATAAGTCACTACATTTTAAACATTTTGCTATACACAAAACATTCATAATATCCATTCACTCATCGTGAAATTTTTCTGCCTAAGCCTACAGACATTTTAAACAAAACAGTCTACATTTTTTATTATAGTCCAAATTATTTGTACGTAATCTAATAAAATAGGTAGCTATAGCTATTACTTAGTTACTTTACAGAATATATTTGACCTTTTTGGTGTGACAACAAAGTAGTGTGCATATAAAATAACTAGTTTTGATAGAGTTGCGTTTTGTGGAGACAGTAGATCAATTGTCGACCGGAGCTAAAGATCACAGTAATTTTCGAGTGATTTTCCGTAATTTATATACGAGTAAGTACCTACCTAATACTCGAATAATTTTCCGCCTTACGCCAACATACGCGTTACTAGACATAGCATTTTGTAAACAAACAGATTAGGTTAGGAATATAGATAATTAATATAAAAAAGTCTAGTTGTTGAAAAAAATAAAGTGCCACAATTAACAAATCAATTTTTTTTAATCAATTATTTTTATGATATGTACCTGTACGAAAAGTAACAACGAAGCTGTGTTGTTATAGAATATGTAATTCTTTATAAAATAAAAAATATTTATTTAATAAATATTTCTTTATAAATTTATAAACCAGTATGTATAATGTATAATATATTATATGTCATTGTCAAATCGTCTGTTCGAAAAACATGGCGGCTGATGAAAAGTCCTATTTTAAATTTCAAATTTGTTAACCATAATGATTCATTTAACGACTTAAGTAATAGATATAGCTATTTTTGGTTAGAAGTACTTAGAATTAAAACTAAGTTATATAGATAATACTTAAAAAACATTGCTACCATAATCCCAATATCAAACAATTGTACAACAAATAAATAAGAGTAAAGCACATAGAAACACTTATAAAACATTTCAGTTATTGTTTGTATTGAATGTGTTTCAACTAGGATTTGGAAAAAATTATTTTGTCACAAATGCTTATAATATTTATTAAAAACTTCAAATATCGAGAATTGTTTTAAAAACAATGCATCTGACGTTTCTACACCAAACTAGTTGTAAACATTCCTAAAATAGGATAACTCGCCTGTCAAAACTGACCCTTTCATAGATAAGTGCGTGTAATAACCCGTTATATCATTACAAACTGGTAATTTTATCAGACAATAGCAATTTTCAAGTAGAGTGGTCGAATACATGTATGTTAATACAATTAAATATATTTCAGAATAAAAAAAATGCGAAGAAAATTTCTGGGTAATTATGAACTTGCAATAAATAACGGGTGGTTGCAGTGTATTGTTGGTTATATAATTAATAGGAACACATGTACAAATAATCTGCAGAAATCTATTTTTAGATAAATATAAAGCCATCGGAAAAAAACCTAATAAAAGTAAGTAGTCTGTAGTTGAAATGTATACGTTACAGTAGTTAAGAGCGCAGGCGCAAAATTTCGGGCCAATGCTTTTTAAATGCATTCATTTTTTTTGACTCCTGAGAAAACTAATAAATATTTTTGAAAAATGTAAACGCAGAATGAAAGATTACATTATTACCGAGGGCCGAAAGTCCCTTAGAATAAACAAAAAGTTTCTTTTTAATGAGATATTTGAAATTAAAAATCACACTTAATTTTGTCTTCTTTTTCACCTCTGTAACTTACTAAAATAAACATTATAGCAGTTTTCAGGGACTTTCGGCCGTCGGTAATAATGCAATATTTTATTCTGCATTTACATTTTTTAAAAATATTTATTAGTTTTCTCAGGATTCGAAAAAAATGAATGCATTTAAAAGGCATTTGTTCGAAATTTTGCGCCTACGCTCTTAAGTAAAAGTAATAACTATTTCCTTGAAAAAGTATAATAATTATTTCATTTATAGATCAATTTTTCCTTATATTTGACAATCTCCAGTAATGGATAGAAGAAGAATGAAATGTGTATTACAATATAGCAGTGTACAGCTAATATAAATATTAAAGGTAGTAGATGGGTTGGTAAGTTTATTAAAATCACTATATCACAAATAGCACAAAAGCATCAATAAATATTTAAAGGAAAACAAAAAAGAAGTTTACAAAACAAAATTCCAACTTTAGGATATTTAAGAGAAAAACGAAATAAAAATCTTTGTGAATTACTCTTATAGAAAAAGAAGAGAGGAGTCTGTACTTTACAAATCTATTTAGAGAAGCACCGAAAAATGCTTAGCCATAAACATAGAATATAACAGATGACAGAACAAATGTCATAAAAAAAACCGAATTGAGATCGCGAAAACCCGAATAATTATCTTGTTGAATAAATCTGTTAAGAACCACTCTAAAGCTAATAAAGCGACAATGTTTTAAAGCCAGGAATAATCCGAAGGATGAACAAACATGTATGTTTATAGAGAACAGTTTATAGAGACATACACAATTCGAAAATGTAGGTATTAGGTCATCATCATTCAATCTTCGCTTATCCACTGCTGGACATAGATCTCCCTCATAATTTTCCATCTATTTCGATCTTGTGCCTCTTGCATCCAATTCCTATGACAACGTTTTAGATCGTCAGTCCAACGTGTTGGTGGACGACCTCTGCTTCGGTAGGCATCATCTCTTGGTCTCCATTCCAGTATCCGCTTTAGGTACCGTTTAGGTACCGTTTTCTAAAAAGGTTGATATACTGAGGATAGTAATTTGTCGAAACGTCTACAGCATGTTTTCTATTTGACGAGTAATATAATTATTAAAACATATCTGCAGTTATGATGAATTTATCGATACTGTAGTAAAATTTCTAATCTCTTGTGACAAAATCATATAAAATATGTTTAAATAGTAAGTTACAATAATCTTAAACTCTAGTGGAAATCACTAATACAATCTCTACCAAAATATCAAAAAGTTTAGAGTCATTGATTTCTCGACATATTATAGTTAAGTAGACCCTGCTTTTATTTCCTAATCAACACATCAAAGTACCCAAAAAGTCATATAAATACCTTTTATTTATATATTAGGGAAGCAACGAGTAACTGCTCTACCCAAAGGGACAATGTTGAACATATTTTAAAACGATTATGTTATACAAAGAAATGCGTACAAAGTGATGAAAATGCCTATTGTATACGTTGGTATTTTTATTATTTTTTGACGTTAAGTGGCTTTTTCTATTATCTCGGAAAAACGCTTCTTAGGATATCTAAATTGATCCTCTAACTGGGGATTTTTATTTGACGCATACCATGACCTTTAGTGATGATTAAATTTATTTATCTATATTATCTTATTCTTTTCTCTTGTGTCTTTATTTTTTGCTTCACTCATTTCCATATATTATAAATTTTTAATGAAGGGCGATTTTTAAAATCCAAGTTGTACTTAATTAAAGGTCATCCACATGGTTTTGCAGTGAGACATTTTTTGTTTTAATTTTGTTGTAATCCATTAATAGTAGTTAGAGATATAAAGAATAGGCAATTATATACAAACTTACTACTACTACCTAATTGCTTAGTTAATATATAAAATTTATTACTCTAAAACTGCATAATATGTTACTATCGAATAGATTAGGTAAAATTTATTGATATGTATTTCTGGGTACGTCAATGTGTGTCCAATTATAATGTATAATTAACTTTTTATTTCTAGATATAGGTACAGCCAACACTAAGTAGATAGTAGAAAAGGTTGTAAATTTTAGGAAAGTTTTATATTGTATAGGTAAAATTCTTTTAAGGTAAGATGGAATTGTTACATGCTTTTAAATTTACCACTTGCACAAAAATGTCCTTTTGTATAAAATAAGGAGAATAAATAAATAGGTCCCAATCTCATATCGTCCCTTTCTTATATTAAATATTAAATTGTATAAGCCTTTATCGTTAAGGGAAAATCATCAAAAAATTTAGAATCTGAGTAATTAGACTGACTCCTAAGCCAATAATGCCAAAAAAGCTTTACTAAATATTTATTGTAACAAAACATGGATTTTTTTAGTAAATATTAAAAATGGATCAAAGCCTTAACGCATGCGCACATAATTTTAAATGTTCCAATGAATCCAATTATAACACGGTTTACGAATGCGTTATATTAATGGAATCAATAAGATGTGTTGTATCAATATCAAGCTAATTACTTCTACTCTATTGAAATAGTCAAAAAACAAAAATTCCATCTCCAAAATGGAATTGGTTCTCCTAATGAGTTTGTTTCAAAACTTGCTTTCTCCAAAAGTTTGCTTCAAAACTAGCTTTCTCCAAACCAAAATGCCAATTATTTAATTATTGACGAAAGTTGGATTTCACTCATTATGTAGTATCAATTTCTATGGTTAAATTCTATAATATGCAACTTAAATCCGTGTGATAACTGTAATGGCTTGTTTTTTACAAGTTTTTAGCCATTTATGACAAACAAAAATTTTGGAGAAAGCGAGTTTTGATTCTATATCCTCATTTAAAAGCATTAGTTGAGATTAAAATTTTACTGTTACAAATATAACAAAAAGACATTATGTGCGCTTTACCAAATTCTTTTTTAATATTACGTCATTACATTAAGCCACATTTATACACTTGGTTCTAGCACAATTTTCATTAAGTGATTTCTTGCTATTACTCTCAAAACCACAAACAACACATTTCCTATTTTAAAATTTGTAAAAACTATCTACAACTCTGAAATAAAAAAACAAAACTATACGTTAGGCTGCCACATAAAGTCAGTAAATGGTGACGATTACAACGAATAAGAGCAAAAACTTATTTCCTTTGACATTACCTACAACGTATCATATATGTTGGGTGTAGGTATAATTTTTTCTTGTGTTCAAATAATTTATACAATAGGGAATTTTGATAAGTTTACATGTGAATTATTAAAGACATGGCGTGTTCGTTAATATCGCGGGTTAAGGTCGCGGCATATTATCGTGCACGTATAGTTTCCGGCACGTAGCGTTTCCACTCCAGCAATCGGACTGCGCGTTCACATTTTCATACATAGAACGTTTCAGTTTGGTTCGGTGAAAATATGATCTCACTTTTCTCGACAAAAATTATGTGCAATTGCTCTTCTACTTAACGATGAAGAAAGAAAAACTGTAGTAAAAAGAAGGTTTGAAGTACATCCAATGCTAAGAGAAAGGAAGAAGGAAGATGAATACTGGAGTTTATACAAAGAATTAATTGATGACGATGAAAAATCTTATGGATATTTTAGAATGAATAGGATTCAGTTTAAATATGTTTTAAATTTAATTACACCTTCAGTTAAAAAACAAAATACTACATTTTAACGAAGACTTACATATAAAACCAAAAAGTAGTTTTAAAAAGAAGAGGTATCACTTCCGTACAAAAGTCCTAATTGTTTATCACTTCCGTGATTAATTGTCACAAAGCAATAAAAACACAATGCATAAATGACAAAATAGCCTCGAAAATTATTTTTTCAAATACTCTGTATCAAAATCAAACAAGTACCTAAATAAACAACGAGGGGAAAAGGACGGACATCTAATCCACATTATCCGTATCAACCGGTTACGACTCGTTACGTAGCCGTCAGCATCAGTAAAATATTGTTTTCGAATATACTGAAAGGAAACGTTAGGTGTCTGAACACATGTTCCTGACAGTGTGAATTGTTCATATTTAAAACCATTTAAATTATATTTTTCGGAAACTAAACACTACGTGCTGGAAAAGTAACGTGCATGATAATATGCCACGACCTTTAACCTGTTCAGAACGTAGGTACCTGAACTAAAATTCAGTAAACATGCAGGACCGTCAGTAAGCATAGCACGGTAGAGTATCACCAAATACAAGTTTCACTAGTGTTATGCTGCTATTAGGAAGCACAATGAAACGTCAGGAAGCAATCTTAGTCTGATATCCCCATTCTTATAGATTTTATCTATAGGTAAATACCAAAAGGAAGAAGGATTGTGCTCTTTTGCCGATTAAGAATATCACCATCTACTTAACAATTAACAAGTTTTAAAATACCACAAACAAATAATGGTAAAACTAGTATTGTCAACAGTTCTTAAATAATCAATAATTTCTGATAGTAGGCAAGCGTCGATGCGCGATATGAATCGTTTCAATAAATAGGTACTTTTTGTAATCATTATAACCAATACACAAACATTAAAGCTACAAAAATATTACAGTCTACTAAAATTTGGTATCTGAATGAGATCAAAAAATGAAATGTAACGAAAATATTTTATTAATACTGGATGGTTATTGTTCGGGTAAACATACTCCCACTTTAGATAAAACCAAAAAGTATTAGCATTTCCAGTCTTCATCATTAGCTGAATGTAACAATAGTTGCTGATTTTTTGGATAATAAAAGACGTATTTTGATTTTAAACTTGGTACTACATTTTGGATTTTATCGTATTCGATCGGTTATGTGTTGGATATAGATAAATAAATTAAATATTTTCTAGCTACTTTACTAGTTATTACTCGTATGTTGTGTCATAACAAATATTTATATATAGTTTTTGAGTTATTTTTTTTTTCACAAATTTTGACAAATAATTTTGAACATTAATAACTCACTTAAGAACAACCACAATATCTTGAAAATTTGTACAAACAGAAAGAAAGCAATGTTTGTTTTAGGAATTCATATAGTAATTCGATTTCTATGGGACCTTTATCAAAATCAGAAATGAATTAATTTTAAAATAGTATTAGGGTTAAATATACCAAATTTTGATCAAAGGAAAGCTTGTGAAAAAAATAAGGTTCTATAGAAAAGAAAGTATATTAGCTGTGAAACTTAAGAATGTGTGAATATTTAAATATACAATATAGATAATAGAAAGTTTGAGCTATGTACTAATGAAAATTGTAGTAAAAATTTATACAAAGTTCATAGAACAATCTATTACAGAGAGAGAGAGAGAGAGAGAGAGAGAGAGAGAGAGAGAGAGAGAGAGAGAGAAAGAGGGAGACAGTAAAATATACCAGTCCTAATGTATGGAACCGAAACTTGGGCTTTCAACAATCGCATAACCGGCATAACCCAAAAATCAACGAGTTCAGCATGTCATGAAAGCACAGTGCTTAACATCCAACTACAAGATCATATACCTATTACGGAAATAAGATACAGAACAAAAGTAACAAATGTAGTTCGAAAAATTCTATGTTTAAGTGGAACTGAGATGGACGTATAGGAAGCATGAGAGACAAGCAACAAACAAAGTAAATTGTTGAATGGCAATCAAGAACTCAAGTGACAAAGCGAATTGTCAAATGGCAACTAAGCGAATACAACAGAACCAGATAAAGATATCAAATGGGATGGATCCAGACTTCAAAAAAATTGCTCGTCACGAATGGAGGCAGAGAGAGAGAGAGTACCGGCTACCTAGTACCTAAAGAATTGAAGATAAACCACAAGAAATTTCATTATATACACATTCGATATCCTTCCTTTAGTCTTAGGAAAGCTGTCATTAATAAACCATTAAATAATCATCAATAATACAAATAGCTATTTAAAAACTAGATATATTGGGACTTTTTGGTTTTATATTAAAGGACTCTAAACTCCAACAACATCCAGTATGTTTAGTCTGTCTCTCTACTTTTCCTTATTTTCATAAAAAGATTAATATAATTGGTCAGTAAAACAATACTTGATGTTTTCAATTCCATAATACATAAACACGTATGATGTCATTCAAAACCAACACGTTAGCAGCACATAAAATAAAAAAAAAAAACGCTAAGCGTATTTAACATAAGTTGAAATATAAAATCACATTTAGACATGGGTCCTATTGTTGCCGTTCAAGGCGCTCAGTTCAGATGGTTCTGGTTTCTTGAATTCCTTAATCGGACTGAATAAGTTTGAGAAAAACTTTGCCTAAAAGAGAAAGAAGATATTTTATTAGAAATATATAAAATAAGATACTACTTCCTATTTTATCAAAAATACAAGTTCAGCAAAATATAAATAGGTTCGGCAATATTTTACCGTGTGTATAGCACTTAACACTAGGAAACAAGAGGCAAAATTAACGGAACACCTTAACAATGGGTCATGTTAGATGTCTCGAATTTCCTAAACCTGTTGTCCGATTTGAGTGATTTTTTTAGTATGTTATAGTTATATTATTTAAGAATATCGATGTAATGATATTGTTGCTAGACAGGTCAGTGTCATTTTATACCGGGTGTAATAATCATACTGTGTTTTTTCCTTAAAGTTCGGAATACCCTGTGGAATATTCTAGCATATATAAAATATCGAAATTAAAACTCAATTATAGCCTCAGGCCTTCTTAACATTCTCTTTTTTGATTTATTTGCTTGTGTTGGATAATAAAAAAGTTACGTACTTTAACAACTAGCCATGTTTTTCATCAATAAATGCTCATTTTCTGCTTAGTTTCACCGGCATATTTAAAGGAACAACCATAAAATCTGAGTATTTTCTCTCTAGTCTATACATTGTTAATATTGTTTAGATAATATCATAATACGAATGTTGGTGAAGTATTTTGAATTTATATTACAATGGTAGTACAATATGAAACCTGTTTAAGAAGAAATAAAACACAAACATGTCAGACTCAAACAAAATACGGATTTTAAACACATTAACTTTATTGTACAGTTTGAGCTTAAATTGGTTTTTTTATGCATTTTTTTTTTGGCTTTAATAGCGTGTGTTTCCCCCACAAGCCCATACAACTGCAGTTATTCGTCTTCTCATACTTCTGATAAAGCTATCGATCAGTTGTTGAGGCAGTCTCTCCCATTCCTCAATCAAAGCAATTCTGACTTCCTCTCTGTTTTGAATAGCAGGAACCCGTGCCCCAAGTTTTCTGCCTAGCATGTCCCACACATGCTCTATCGGGTTCAGGTCTGGGGAACGAGCTGGCCAATTCATCGTTGTTGTACTTACTTGTAATAAGAAATCTCTTACACAGCCTGCGACGTGTGGGCGCGAATTATCCTGCATTAAATAAAATTTTCGCCAATATATAGTGCAAAAGGTACCACATGGTCTTGGAGAATATCTCTGATATACTTATCTGCTGTTAATGCTCCATCATCAATCACCACTAACTCTGTTCTTGCTCCCAAACATATACCGCCCCACACCATAATTGAACCTCCACCAAAAGGTACGGTCGTAGTAAAATTGAAAGGGGCATTTCGTTCTCCTTGGCGTCGATACAATCTTTCTCTACTGTCGATGTAATTTACACAGAAACAGCTATCGTCCGTAAAGAGAATTTGACTCCAGTGGTTATCATTCCAATTTTGATGTCGACCAAATTGTAGTCGTGCTAAACGATAGTGTCTCTGGAGTCTGGGAGCTTTTATTGGCACATATGACTTGAGACCGGCTTCTTTAAGTCTCCTTCTTACGGTGCGCTCACTTATGGTAGTTCCACGAACATTTTGCAACAGGTTCTTGGTTTGAACTGCCGTTTGACGTCTACTATGTAATGTTTGCAATGTTTTAAATCGATCATCTACAACCGTGGTTAAACGTTTTCTACCTTGTCCCCTTCTTCTTACATACTCCCCGGTTTGTCTCCAACGACTTAAACAGCGATGGATGGTTGATGGTGATTTACCAAAAATTCCAGCAACTTCCCTGTACGTTCGACCATTTTCGACCATTGTTACGGCCCTAGCAATATCAGTCGGTATTAAATCACCCATTTTTACTTACTCTTTGCAATAAGAACTCCACTGATTAGAACAAATCAAAGGAAAAATCACATCCAATAAACTCAAACAAATTAACGTATCAATAAAATACAAGTTTGTACTTGTTATCAACAGACAGAACGACTGTAAAATGTAAAAAACAATACAAATAAACAAATCAATTTGACATTTTGACATTTAAGACTTTCTTGTGACAAGGAGTGTCACAAGGAAGTCTTAAACATCACACATCTTGTGTGTGTATTAAATTGTTAACTTCTCATAGCCTACTTTAGGCGTATTTATTAAACTAAGCAGAAAATGAGGATTTATTGATGAAAAACATGGCTAGTTGTTAACGTACCTAACTTTTTTATTATCAAACACAAGCAAATGAATCAAAAAAGAAAATGTTAAAAAAGCCTGAGGCTATAATTGAGTTTTAATTTCAATATTTTATATATGATAGAATATTCCACAGGGTGTTCCAAACTTTAAGGAAAAAACACAGTATGATTGTTACACCCGGTATAAAATGACATTGACCTGTCTAGCAACAATATTATTACATCGATATTCTTAAATAATATAACTATAACATAACTATAACAACTAAAAAAATCACTAAAATCGGACAACAAGTTTAGGAAATTCGAGACATCTAACATGTCCCATTTTTAAGGTGTTCCGTTAATTTTGCCGGTGAGTGTATATATATATATATATATATATATATATATATATATATATATATATATATTCCTGTTATCAATTCTACTGTTATTTACGGTAGCATTTGATCTCTTTTCGTAAACTAGGTAAATATGACCTTTAACTAATCAGAAAGATCTATAAAGGCTTTGCTAGTCTAAAATTATTATCAGTTTTATTTTCTCGCCACGTCTTCCTACAGAAGCCATTGTATTGCTGTGTTTTGTTAAAATCACCAATACATCTTTTTTATCCTTCCATTTCAAAGTAATTACTATTTTAATCGGAATAAGCCAAAATTGAAGTTTAAACTAAATTTATTGACGTTTCAATTTCCACTTCGGAAATCGTACTCAAAATACAGACATTAATAAATTAAACAAATTTAGTTTTTTGTTATTTGGTGAAAAATTCTTCTAATAATTTAATTTTATCTGACTCATTTATATTGACAATTCAGACATACATTATACATTTTAAAGTAGACGACTTTAAAATAATATTGCCAATATTTCTGAGCTGCTTTTCTGTGACGACTTTATTGTAAGATAGTTAATTCGATTACATGAGATCAACTTTAACTTGAATATCCGTCAGAAAAAATCATAGCATGTGATTCGTCTTTAAAAAGACAACCACATTTCATGTTGACAGTAAAATTCTCTTTTTTACATTTTAAAGTCGTCTACTTTAAAATGTAAAAAATAGGTCTAAATTGTCAATATAAATGAGTCAGATAAAATTAGATTACTAGTATATTTTTTCACCAAGAACAAATAACAAAACTTGTTTAAAACATTAGAAATCCTAAGATTTCCTACTTGGCGAAACTCAATTCAAATTGAGGAAATCTTAGTAATTCTAATGTTGTTATCAGATGGCGTTGTAACGTCTGTAGATAATTATTTTTATAATTATTGTACTATAAGGGGAGAGATTTAATTTCAATGTAGTGCCTATGCATATGTCGCTCTGATGATACCCAATGAGGTTGAAATACGTATAAGCGGATGGCACATACCCTGCATTGAAATTAAATCTAAGACCGTCTTTCTGTTTTGAAATTTGTTTAATTTATTAATGTTTGTATTTTGAGAACGATTTACGAAGTGGAAATTAAAACGCCAATAAACTTACTTTAAACTTCAATTGTGGTTTATTTCCATTAAAATAGTAATTACTTTAAGATGCCACAAAAAATAGCTTCAGAACAATATTCTATTTCAAAACAGTAGAACCTGTGTTGCTTTGTAAACTCGTAGACTGATACTTCTCTAACTTTTTTTTCACAACTTCTGGAGGATTATTTTTTCTGCTTGAACGTAAAGTCCCATCTAAGTGTTGTTTTTTCTTTTGAAGTTCATGCGTAAAGATACGCTACGAAAAATTGTCTGTGTAAACAGTACGGTCCTTGTCAAGTAAATTTTCTGACAGCTCCAAAACAGTGTCTTTGAAGACACAATTTGTACAACTTTATTCCAAATCCATGTCGTTTATTTAGAATATCGATGCTTAAGAAACAATACCTCGTATCTCCACTTTTATTAAATATGAGTTTATTGCGCCAAACTAATATAGTACACTTAAATATTTAACAGTCTGCAAAACATTTTACCTCCAACATTTATATAACAACCGTAAAATCATCGTTAAAGAATACCTCGTATAACAGAGAAGTAACAAAATAACTTGTATCTCCATAATTGTCAGCAAGTTTGGAGATACAAGCTATTTTGGCGGGAACTAGTTGCACGTGGACGGGAAATACAAGTTATTTTATCAGTCTGAATCACACTGTCGTGTTAGCTTGGTTATACTTTTGATTGTTTATTTCGAGTTCAAAGTGAAAAATATGAACCAAAACCAACATAATGAAGATATTTTTATGTTTAACGATGAGGAAATTATGGAAGCTTTTAGGACAAATGGATATGGAGTGAAACTTAAAGGTATTATTTCTGTTTATTATCAAATAATTAAATACCGCAGAATATTCATACCATTTATTTGTAAAAATAATATTTAATTTATTTTACAAAGTGATTATTTGTTCTGTCCTGTGTTGGGTTTGAAAACAATAAAAGTATCTATTTTTAGAAAAAGTGCGAAATAGAAGACAGGTTGAACAAATTTTAACACTCAATCAACCGCACTCGATGATACCTAATTATATAATAAAGGCTTATAGTGCAAATACTGAAGGAGTGATACTACCAGGTATTATCAGGTATTATCAAGTTTTTTATTTATTATTATTCGGTGAACCAACGAAATATATACATATTGCTATCTTAATTAGTTTCTTAAATATAAATTTTTTTCATGTTCAGAAAAATTTCTAATCATTAAAAATAATAATTTAAGAATGATAAGTGTGAATTTTCTTTGCTTTATACAGGGTGTGGCCCTTATTATTATTACGAAAACCGGTATAATAATGAAAATGTTAACTAAATTATTTATTTCCAGGCCCATCATGCAAAAGCCCAAATTGCAATAGGCAGAATACAATAACCGAGACAAATTCAATTATTATAGACATTGATAAGAATATTTTAGATGATATGCAATTAGGTCTACCGATTACTGATCGGTAAACCTGAAGTTTAATGAGATGCAACCAAACGAAAAGAATGTTAATGAAGGCGTTCAAGTATTTACCATTGATGAGAGCACTGAAGTATTGGCAAGCCGTGTTCAATTAATTTCTCATGAGAACATTACTAAAATTCAAGTTCTATCGGATATTCAGCTGACAATTTCGGATGCTAATAATGCTCAAAACGATAGTGATCCTGAAGATTTACTACCATTATCCAAATGTGTTAACTTGGCCGCTGGTCAAAAGATCTCTACTATAAAAGTTACACCTGCCAGTGAATTAAGGGCATCAGATATTCAAGAAAATCCTAAGGACCAAAGTAAAAAGAAAAAATAAGGTTGAATCTGAATAAAAAAATTGGATAGCTTACAAGAACAAAAATCTAAGAATGAAAGGGCAAGAATATTTAGGGTATAGAAGACCTAAAAATGACAACAAAGTTTTTCATGATACGATAAGAAGTGCAAGAAAAATGTCAGGTAGTTGTAATTCACAAAATTGCAAGAAATCTAATTGTTACGTTCCAAATTTAAAGTAGAAAGTCCCACCTCTATTTTATCAAAATTTAAATAATTCAGGACGTGTAAGAGCGGTTGCCTATAATATATTATAAGCAAGGTGGCGAAAATAAAATTAGTAATTTTCAAATAGGGGTAATGTCTGGCAAATTGTGCTGAAGTTAAGGGAACACGTCCTCTTTTTTGTGAAGAAACTAATTTAGATCGTTCTTTCTAGAGTTATCTTGGAAGAATTGGGATCATAAAATTGAAATTTTTGAATCTCGGTACTATTCGGTGACCTCCGTGTGTCAAGTTGTCAAGTGTTCGGAAAGACGACGGAAAGAAAGTGATTCCAGGTTTGAGAGTGTTACTGAAAGGTTGGGCTAGATTAAAAACGGCATTTTTGTTTTTTTTGCTTTTGCTGCTGTTCCATGTGGGATCTGGACTAGTCCGAACCGTGTGGATATTCAAGGGGATTTGCTGCCTTCGTGGAAGGGTTTTTTTTGGAATATCCACAATTTCGCTAAAAAAAGCGGATCTACAGTACACGTGAATACCGGGAGTCGTATTTAGATCAAGAAATTAGCCTTAATCACGAGTCCAAATAGCCGGCTACGCTTCGGTCCAATTTGGGATATTTCAAACCCCTAATCTGGCTAAGAAGGGTGAGTGTTAGAACATTTCGTTTTTAATTAATTAAAAAGTTGTAGTTATTTTTTTATCCCATCTCTAAAAAGCTATTCACATTTTTATCAGTTTTCATACATTCAAGTTCGGAGACAAGTTTTTTTTTTGTATTGCTCCATTATCGCCAAAAGGCAGATAAACAAAGTGTTAAAATCAATATATTTATTTCCAAATAATTATTTTAGACACAGATGGTAATTAATGTTTTCTTGCTTCAGGGTTGGTTGGTTGGTTTGTTTGTTTTTTTCTGCTTCTTCTTCTTCGTATTTTTCCATCTGGCTGTAATTTTCAACTTTTCAACATTGTCACACAAGTCTATGTACATCGGCAATCGTATGGGATTTTGGATTGAAGACACGCTGAACTATAACTGGAATTCCACGCGGTGAAGTATATGAATATTCGAGGTATGGATCGATAATTAATTTTCAACGGAAGATTTAAGCACCGTCTAATTTGGTTTGCGGAATACAATAGTTTTTTTTTAAAGATTATTTGCTGTTAGTTTTTATTTTCATATTTACAAATACTTTACAGATTTTTTTTTAAAGATAATTTGCGGTTTATTTTATTAATTCAATATTTACACATACCTATTTTAATTTTGTAAACTGCGTCTAAGGGGGGGTTATATATTTGAGATTTATTTTTTTTATATTATTTTCTGCGCACGCACTTGAGCTCACGTGGTGTCCTATTTGCGTTAATTATTTTTTTTGGTTGGTATTGAACCGCACACCCCTTAGCGTCCGGTACTTTTGATACGTCTTACCTTTCATTTTGTTCTGTTAAATAGAAATAACTTATGAATTTTTGTTAGGCAAGTAGAAGCCGCATTTTTATATTATTTTTTTATTAAGCCTATGGTAAAGTTAAATAATATTGTAATATGTAGTATGTATGTATTTATTTTCAACTATTTTGGGAATCTATTTATTAAAATTGACTAAATTCTAATCTGACAATTTCATTTATTTTTTTTATTTATTCAGGTTGTATACTGTTACTTAGTATTTTAGTAGTAAACCTATTGGTAAGTTGGTGGTTTATTGAATAGCAACGTAGGGAAGGCTGTGGGCCAATTTACCTGGCGCCCCTGATATAACTTCGGATTTTTTTGTTTTGTGGACCGCACGACCATCTCCACTGTTTTGTCTAGCCGCGAGCCATTCCCAGACTGTCACCGTATAGTACTTTTCTTTCCGGGTGTACGTCTGATTTATATTTGGTACAATTTGTAATTTTTTTATATAGATTCGGTTTTGTACGCCACATATTTTGGCGCCCAACGTGGGGCCCTTAATTAATTAACCTTTTTTTTGTCAACCCCTTGTGTAGATTCCTTTTAATTAGTTAACCTAACGTGTTTGGGCTTTAATTGACTAACTTTGATTTATTTACTTTACCACTGGTTTTGCACTTAGTAGTAGTCTTAGAACTTCGTGTTTAGTGGAAGTGTATGCCAAGAAGTGCTTACTAGTTTTTTTTTGTGTGACGTGAAGTTGGAAGAAGCCAAAAATGGAACTTAAAAGAAGATACTTTGAAGTGGTGTTGTGGAACTTAGAAGAATTATGGATATATTAGGACTTTGAAATATTTCTATTTCAGTTGGAGTTCAAATTTATTTTTTTGAGAAGTTGGACTTCGAAATTCTACATTGTGGTTTAACTTAGTTATGTTAGGGAATGTAAAATCTTTTTTTGAGATTATGTTGTGACTTGTAATTTGTTCTGAAACAATGAAATTTTGAAAATCTTTTGTGAAATTTTATAGATTGAATAAAGCGACTATTACTTTTATTTTGCTTTTGGTTTGCTCCCATTAATAAAGTAAACTGTACCTGTGTGTTAATATTTTTACTTATATCTTGATTTTGTTTGAATATTTGCTCCTTTCGGTTGATACATTTTTTTTTAAATTTTGAACTTTGGCAAGATGGTGCGAAAACTTGTACCCAACTACTTAAGGAAAGAGGAACTGGAATATGAACTCAAAATTCGTGGAGTGTCTACTGGCACTGTTGAGTCTATGAGGTCTAGTCTGTCTGATGCACTTAGTCGTGAGGCAGCAAATGAAAGCTTTAGATATCCTGAGCACCCATTCACCTTTTCACAGGATAAAACTGCAATCGAGACTAAACTTGCGGAGCTGAATACGGCTGTTGGAAAGTTTGCCGGAACTCCTACTTGTGCTGAGTCCTTGAGATTGCGGACACAGATTAACCATGTCTTGGGGAGAATTGATCTTATGGTATTGCCAACAGGTGATGATGCAGACGCAGCCCAGGTTGTTAAGTCAGACTTTCTTGCTGAGATTTTGAAGTTGTCACAGGATTTACATGATAAGCAGCATCCAATCGGATCTGGTTCGGTACCAGTAGCGCTCGATGTGATTTCGGTTTTAAATCAGTCTTTTCAGGCAGGGGTAGGACAAGTTCATGCTTCTTCTCCTGGAGCGATGTCACAAGCTGGTAATAATGTTTTTTCAGGGTCTGTCTCTAGTTTTTCTTCTGGGATGATACTTCCTCATAAATGGGGAATAGAAAAGTTTTCAGGTTCTGCTAGGGGTATGTCTATTTCTGCATTTTTTGAGATGGTGAATGAATTGAGTCTCGCTCGTCATGTACCAGATAGTATACTTTTGGAATCAGGTATAGATTTATTTTCGGATAAAGCCTATCAGTTTTATAAAGATGTTCGTCTACGTGTAGGGAGTTGGGCTGAATTAGTTGAAGAGTTTCGTAGGGAGTACCTGTCAGCTCACCATGGGGAAGCGCTTTTTGAAGAGCTTCGGAGGAGAACTCAGCATTCGTCTGAGACTATTGGAGTTTACTTGGCAATAATGAATAGTTACTTTAATCGCTTGCGTTGTCATGTTCCAGAGGAAGTTAAATTGTCTATAGTTATTAGGAATTTGCATCCGTTCTATCAAGATAGATTACGTGATCCTTTGCCAGCTACCTTGGAGGAACTTCGTGTTCTATGTCGCAGTATGGAGGAAAGACGTGATTGTATTAGGAACTATGTTGAACCGAATAGTAGGAAAATGAATACTTTGGAAAAGGACCTAGCTTATATCAGTGTGGATGCTGAAAGTTGTAGTAGTGTTAGTGAGGGTCCTGTTGTTTCATCCGAATCGGAGTCCGCTAGAGGAAAGTTTAGGACTTTAATCTGTTATCGTTGTAATCAGTCAGGCCATAAGGCAGTAGGGTGTCTAATGAAGAAGGAGGCTGTTCACTGTTTTAAGTGTAAGAAAGAAGGGTTTACAGTCAGAACTTGTCCTTCGTGTAATTCGGGAAACGGAAGGAAGCGCACCTAACTGGTCGAAGGGGTGTTGCCGACGTTGACTCGACCAACCTACGTCCTATTTTAGACTTTATTTTACATCATTCCGAAGGAGATGAACGTCCATATTTGAAAGTTAAAGTCTTAGGAAAGGAAATTTTGGGATTATTGGATTCTGGTGCTTCAAAGACCATTGTAGGAAGAACTGGTTGGAAATTTTTACAAAACTTGGGTTTAGAGTTGGATACTTCGAAGAAGACCGTTTGTAGAGTGGCGAATGGTCAGATGTGTGAATCGTTGGGGGAATGTTTAGTACCTTTCATGGTTAGGGATCGCTTGCGTGTCTTGCCAGTATTAGTTATTTTGGACGTACCGCACATTCTGATTTTAGGATCTGATTTTTGGCGTGTTATGGGTATCGTTCCAGATTTGAGGCATAACGAATGGTATTTTTCGGACGCTCCAGCAATGGTAGGTTCAGTGGATCATCTCCGAGGTCAAACTATTTTGACCGATGCAGAGAAGTCGCAATTGGATGAAGTTATTAATAGAAGTCGTGAACTAATGGGCACTTCTCTTGGTTGTACTGATGTCACTGAGCATGTGATTGTTTGTAAATCTGCACCCATAAAACAACGTTACTATCCTGTATCCCCAGTAATCCAAAGCCATATTGATAAAGAGCTAGAAGATATGTTGGCGAAAGGAGTAGTGGAGCGATCGAATAGTGCTTGGTCGTCCCCGATTCTCTTGGTGAAGAAAAAGGTTCCAGAAGGTGAAGAACCAAAATGGAGGTTCTGCGTAGACTATCGAAAGCTTAATGCCGCAACAGAGAGGGATGGCTACCCATTACCGTACATCTCTAATATTTTAAATAAATTGAAGAACGCGCATTATCTTTCCACCATAGACATTAAGTCGGCGTATTGGCAGGTACCTGTTGCTAAGGCTTCCAGGCCTTATACTGCTTTTACGGTTCCTGGTCGAGGTCTTTTTCAGTTTTGCAGAATGCCTTTTGGATTACATAATGCCCCGGCTACATGGCAGAGGTTGATAGATCGTGTCCTCGGTCCGGAGTTGGAACCCTATGTTTTTACTTACTTGGATGACGTGGTCATCGTGACGTCGTCTATTGAAGAACATGTAACGATCTTAGAGGAAGTCTTTAGACGCTTGAGAGAAGCTAAGTTAACCGTTAGCTGGGATAAATGTCAATTTTGTAGACCGGAACTAAAGTATTTGGGTCATGTGGTTGATAGGAATGGACTACATGTTGATGGTGATAAGGTCAAGGCTATGCTACGTATCCCAACACCCACATCCGTCAAGGAAGTTCGTAGCATCATAGGCACATTTTCCTGGTATCGAAGATTTATTCCTTCCTTTGCGACACTACTAGCTCCAATTACAGCGATATTGAAGAAAGGAAGAAAATTCAATTGGACCCCGAGTTGTGAAGAATCTTTTCAGAAAATAAAAGAATGTCTAGTTTCTGCTCCGATACTTAATTGTCCTGACTACAATTTGCCTTTTGTTGTCCAATGTGATGCCTCAGGATATGGAGTGGGCGCCGTGTTATTGCAGCCAGGCCCGGATGGTGACGAAGTAATTAGTTTCCTGAGCAGATCACTAACGCGTCAAGAAAGGAATTTTTCCACGACGGAACGGGAATGTTTAGCTGTGTTATGGGCAGTCGAAAAACTGCGTCCTTATTTGGAGGGTGTTCCGTTTACGGTCGTGACTGATCACGCATCCCTCGTATGGCTTCAAAATTTGAAGGATCCTACTGGAAGATTAGCTCGATGGGCGGTAAGATTGCAACAATATGACTTTAAGATTGTGCATCGGAAAGGAAAAGAACATGTTGTCCCCGATTTGTTATCTCGGTCAGTTCCCGTGCTTGATATGGTTGAAGAGGTTGTACCGCTTCCTAGTGGTGATAGTTGGTATGATAAACTTTGTAGAAAAATCGAGTCTAATCCCTTGAAGTATCCTCAGTGGAGAATGTCTGGTGGCAAACTTTATAAATACATCCGTCCCAGTCATGGATTTTTGGTCGAGGAAGTGGACAATTGGAAGGAAGTCGTTCCTAAGGGTCAACGATTGGAAGTGCTGAAGTTGTGTCATGATAGTCCTTTAGCAGGTCATATGGGGATCCTGAAAACTTATAAGCGTATTAACGAGAAGTATTTTTGGCCGAAACTGCGGAGTGATGTGTCTCGTTACGTTGGACGTTGCTCACTGTGTGCCATGCATAAGGTGGAACAAGGTAAGCCCAAAGGCTTTATGACTCCTCAACCTAAAGCTACTCAACCATGGGAGATAGTAGCAACCGATCTTATGGGACCTTTCCCAAGATCAACTCAAGGCTATAAGTTTATCTTAGTGGTAATGGATGTGTTTAGTAAATTTTCTTTGGTATTTCCGTTGCGATCCTCAAAAGCCGTGCATGTCGTTAAGAAAATAGAAGAAGAAGTTTTTCTCGTATTTGGAGTTCCACGTCTGTTACTATGTGATAATGGTGTCCAGTATACTTCGGGTATTTTCAAGAAAATGATGGAAACCTATGGTGTCTCAGTTCGTTATAATGCGTTGTATCATCCACAGTGTAATCCATCTGAACGCTATAACCGAACCCTTAAAACAATGATGGCAACTTATATAGCTGACAACCATAGGAAGTGGGATGAAAATTTGGCCAAACTAGCATGTGCTACGCGCACTGCATACCACGAGTCGACTGGTCAAGATCCCTACTTCATAAATTTCGGTCGGAAGATGGTAGTGGATGGACGAGATTTTTCCCGAAAGGACAAACTCGGAGACCCGGAGGACGAAGTAGCTAAAATGGGATATCCAGGTGGACTCCAGGAATTATTTGTTGATGTTAGAAAACGTTTAGATAAAGCTTCGGCTAAGTGTGAGAAGACCTATAATCTACGGAGACGTCCAGAGGAATTTCAGCCCCATCAGTCAGTATGGCGGAGAAATTTTGTGTTGTCAGATGCCGCTAAATATTTCACGAAAAAGTTAGCTCCTAGATGGATAGGACCCTACTTCGTGAAGAAGAAAGTTTCCCCCTGGACATATAGTTTAGAGGATGAAAATGGCAAGGATCAAGGTATTTGGAATATTAAGGATTTAAGGATTAGTAACCCGACTGGTGATCCCGATAGGATTTAGGTCGGAGTAGAACGGACTAGCAAAAGTTTTGTCTAGTCTAAGTAAATTTAGTTAGTCTTTTGAAATTGGTTGTATTTATTTTTTTTGTTGTGTCCGTGAAGGATGACTGAGTGTTGGCTATGATCTGTTCTTAGGATGTATTTGGATGGTCAACCGATTCGTTTTTTTTTGTGTTAGGTAGCCAATACGAAGTCGTAGGGTTGCGGTAGCCTTAATTTCTTTTGATTTATGGAATTGAATGTCACTTAGGTTTGGTCAGAAATATGTTGTCTTCGATGATATGGCGTTGGGATTTGTTTTGATGTTAGTAAGCCATTCTATTTAATTGGGATTTTTTCGAAGCCACATAATTATGTTTTGGTGAATCTTGTTGGATAATAGCTTAGTTTTGGATGATTCACTAAATTTCGTTGTATACGGATTTAAATTCTGAAAGACCTATCTCATTTTTATTTTAATGAACAATTGGAATTACACTACTGTTTCGGTAGATGTTCCTCGCAGTATCAGTAAGAGTGGAATGGTGGAGAGTTTCTTATGGACTCATGTTATGCGAGGTATAGTGAAGTACTAGCGATGCCCCAGAGCTGGGAGGTCGCGAATAAGGGCAACATCCAGTAACCGACCTAATCAGTGTTGTCAGATTGACGTTGGAATTTGAAACTATTCTACTTGATCTCATACGATGAGAGATGACTGTTGTGTGGAAGTGGAGTAAGTGTTGTAAGTAAGTTGTTGCTTTGTGCGTGTGGTTTGAGATTGGTATGTCTTTCGTTGTCCAAGTACTTGCGCACGGTGAAGACGGTGTGGATGATGATTGTGTTGTGGACTTCGCTCGGAGTTTAGGTAGTGCGTCGCTAGCGCGAGGGAAAATTTTCTTCGTCTAGTTTTTCCTCGTAAATTTTCCTCTGGGAAAGGGAGGTGTTGTTACGTTCCAAATTTAAAGTAGAAAGTCCCACCTCTATTTTATCAAAATTTAAATAATTCAGGACGTGTAAGAGCGGTTGCCTATAATATATTATAAGCAAGGTGGCGAAAATAAAATTAGTAATTTTCAAATAGGGGTAATGTCTGGCAAATTGTGCTGAAGTTAAGGGAACACGTCCTCTTTTTTGTGAAGAAACTAATTTAGATCGTTCTTTCTAGAGTTATCTTGGAAGAATTGGGATCATAAAATTGAAATTTTTGAATCTCGGTACTATTCGGTGACCTCCGTGTGTCAAGTTGTCAAGTGTTCGGAAAGACGACGGAAAGAAAGTGATTCCAGGTTTGAGAGTGTTACTGAAAGGTTGGGCTAGATTAAAAACGGCATTTTTGTTTTTTTTGCTTTTGCTGCTGTTCCATGTGGGATCTGGACTAGTCCGAACCGTGTGGATATTCAAGGGGATTTGCTGCCTTCGTGGAAGGGTTTTTTTTGGAATATCCACAATTTCGCTAAAAAAAGCGGATCTACAGTACACGTGAATACCGGGAGTCGTATTTAGATCAAGAAATTAGCCTTAATCACGAGTCCAAATAGCCGGCTACGCTTCGGTCCAATTTGGGATATTTCAAACCCCTAATCTGGCTAAGAAGGGTGAGTGTTAGAACATTTCGTTTTTAATTAATTAAAAAGTTGTAGTTATTTTTTTATCCCATCTCTAAAAAGCTATTCACATTTTTATCAGTTTTCATACATTCAAGTTCGGAGACAAGTTTTTTTTTTGTATTGCTCCATTATCGCCAAAAGGCAGATAAACAAAGTGTTAAAATCAATATATTTATTTCCAAATAATTATTTTAGACACAGATGGTAATTAATGTTTTCTTGCTTCAGGGTTGGTTGGTTGGTTTGTTTGTTTTTTTCTGCTTCTTCTTCTTCGTATTTTTCCATCTGGCTGTAATTTTCAACTTTTCAACATTGTCACACAAGTCTATGTACATCGGCAATCGTATGGGATTTTGGATTGAAGACACGCTGAACTATAACTGGAATTCCACGCGGTGAAGTATATGAATATTCGAGGTATGGATCGATAATTAATTTTCAACGGAAGATTTAAGCACCGTCTAATTTGGTTTGCGGAATACAATAGTTTTTTTTTAAAGATTATTTGCTGTTAGTTTTTATTTTCATATTTACAAATACTTTACAGATTTTTTTTTAAAGATAATTTGCGGTTTATTTTATTAATTCAATATTTACACATACCTATTTTAATTTTGTAAACTGCGTCTAAGGGGGGGTTATATATTTGAGATTTATTTTTTTTATATTATTTTCTGCGCACGCACTTGAGCTCACGTGGTGTCCTATTTGCGTTAATTATTTTTTTTGGTTGGTATTGAACCGCACACCCCTTAGCGTCCGGTACTTTTGATACGTCTTACCTTTCATTTTGTTCTGTTAAATAGAAATAACTTATGAATTTTTGTTAGGCAAGTAGAAGCCGCATTTTTATATTATTTTTTTATTAAGCCTATGGTAAAGTTAAATAATATTGTAATATGTAGTATGTATGTATTTATTTTCAACTATTTTGGGAATCTATTTATTAAAATTGACTAAATTCTAATCTGACAATTTCATTTATTTTTTTTATTTATTCAGGTTGTATACTGTTACTTAGTATTTTAGTAGTAAACCTATTGGTAAGTTGGTGGTTTATTGAATAGCAACGTAGGGAAGGCTGTGGGCCAATTTACCTGGCGCCCCTGATATAACTTCGGATTTTTTTGTTTTGTGGACCGCACGACCATCTCCACTGTTTTGTCTAGCCGCGAGCCATTCCCAGACTGTCACCGTATAGTACTTTTCTTTCCGGGTGTACGTCTGATTTATATTTGGTACAATTTGTAATTTTTTTATATAGATTCGGTTTTGTACGCCACATAATAAAAGGTTCTGTGTTGAAGTAAAAGAAGAAGAGAGATTGGCATTATATAATGGGTTTTGGAATGATATGAATTGGGGACAAAGAAAAATTTATGTCTCGTCTTTGGTTGACTGTCATAGTGCTACAAGAAAGAGAACACAAGAACATACTTCAAGAAGAAATGCAACTTTGGTATATCATTTAAAAATTGGAAGTACAAGAAGTCAAGTCTGCACGAAAACTTTTTTAAACACTTTTAGTTTAGGAGAACGGTCAGTTAGAAATTTGGTGACTGAAACAAAGGACAATGCAGGAATTCACAAGAGTAGAGAGAATAACATTGCTGAAAGAAGTGAGACTTTAAGAAAAAGTAAAAAGAAGGAACAAAAAGAAAATCTGATAACCTATTTAGATTCTATTCCAAAACTACCATTTCACTGTTGCCGGAAACAAACAGATAAACAATATTTGGAACCAATGTTAACCTCTATGACACAATTTTTTAATCACTATATTAAATACTGTGAAGAAAAGCAAATATCACATTTAAGTAGGCAAGTATTTGATTTAGTTGTATCAGGGGCAAATATCTCCATATTTCACCCCAAAAAAGATGCATGTGACATGTGCATAAAATACAATATTGGAAATTTGGATCAAAATGACTATAAAATGCACAATGATTGAAAAGAATTAGCTCGACAGGAGAAAAGTGAAGACAAAAAAAGAGCTGAAGATGGCCAATGCATTGTCGTGACTGCAGATGTACAGGCTGTCAAATTGTCACCATTCTTTAATGCAAGCGCCCTATACTACAAAACGAAGCTATGCGTTCACAATTACACTATATTTGATTTAGCAACACATGACGCTACTTATTACTGGTGGAATGAATCTCAAGGTAAGCTTTTAGCTTCAGTTTTCGCTAGTTGCCTTATTCACTACTTGAATAAATATAAAAAATTGGGGAAACCTATTGTAATTTGAACGGATGGCTGCACCTACCAAAACAGAAATTATGTGTTGTAAAGTGCTTTACTTATGTTCTCGATAAATAACAACATTATAATTGAGCAGAAGTATTTAGAACGCGGACACACTTAGATGGAGTGTGATTCTATACATGCTACAATTGAAAACAAATTAAAAAACAGAATTATCCATCTTCCTTCAGATTACGTTAGCGTAACGAAAGAAGCTCGACAAAATCCCCGACCATATGATGTGAAATACCTGTCATTCGACTTGTTCATAGATTATGCCAGCAACAAACTTTGTTCATCAATTTGGCCAGGATTACTCACAGTCAATGAAATCAGGTGTCTCAAATATTTGGCAGAAGGTAAAAATATGTACAAATGTGTTTTTTTCTCATGAATACAAAGAACTGCCACAACGGATAAAATTACAGAAAACCTAACTCTGGATTTATTGCCGAAATTATACAAAAATCCACTTAAAATAAAACAGACCAAATGACAACACTTGCAGCAATTAAAGGAAATTTGGCCAAAAGAATGTCATCATTTTTATGACAGTCTTCCACATCAATAAATTTTCGTTTTTGGTAATTTGTCAGTTTAGTTTAGTTTCAATATCATTAAACGTTTATTTCTGTAATTGTTTGTTTTTGTTGATAATACCTCGTATCGTAATATTATGTACCTAGCGTAAAAAATACCACGTGTATCCACTTAAAAACTGAAAAAACTTCGAAGATTAAAATTTTAGTTAAAAAAGTATCTTTGAGTATATAAAATATACGCACAAAAGATTAAATGCAAATACAAATGTGTAAATGCAAATAAATAAATGCACAAATCAGTTTTTTGTGTCTCCTGTAAAATTGTCATTTTGGAGATAAGAGGTATTGTTTCTTAAGCATCTATATGTTGCTTGAAGCTTAGACGTCCATGAAAGGGAACTAGTGTCTCATCAATACAATAATTTTCTTCTGACACGGAGGCGTATTGAAAACGTTCTAGCAACATATTTAGCAAGGACGTGATCTTATATAGCCGATTATCTTTTGAAGGATTAGAGTTGTCACAAAAATGCCATTTCAAATCTGTTTCTTGATAAAACACAATGATAAAACCTGGACACTTCACTGGCATATATCTTTTGAAAAAAATAAAAAAGTAATATATATAAATATATAATAACGGATTTATTACGGCTGTCGCCGCTTCTCCGCCCCCAATTTCCATCTTTTTCTGTCATATGCAGTTGCCTCTTCTAAGTCTCTTGCCGCCATTGCTTCATCAATATCGTTGCGCCAACTTCTCCGTGGTCGTCCTCTCTTTCTTCTTTCAGGAGGGATCCATTCCAGTACTCTCCTAGGCCATCTGTACTCTGGCATTCTTTTAACATGTCCGAACCAGATTAATTGTTTTCTTTCTATGTCATCATTGATATTTCTCTCCATTTTCATTTCGTTTCTTATTTGTTCGTTTCTAACTCTCTCCAGTTTCGATCTACCGCAGCTTCGTCTCAGATAATCCATTTCTGTCGTCAAAAGTTTGTTTCTATTAGCTTTGGTGACGTCCCATACTTCCGAACCGTAAAGTGTAATACTTTGGACTATACTACCGTAAATGTGTTTTTTGGTTTCTCGTCGAATTGTTTTTTGCTAGAGAAGAGAGTTTAAGGCACGGGTCGCTGCTCTGCCCTTGTTTATTCTTTCCCTGATTTCATCTGCGCTATTTCCCTTCTTGTTGAAAATGACCCCCTAATATTTGCAGGATTGCACGCCTTTGATTTTGTCGTCTTCCAAGACTAGGTCACATATTTCATCTGTTCCCACTGAGAGATATTCACATTTTGTCATATTCATGTTTAGACCTGCCACCTCATATTCTTCTTGCAGTTTTCTTACCATATAGCTAAGATCGTAGCTGTCTTCGGCAATTACTACCTGGTCATCCGCAAAGAAAAGTCTATATAGCTTGTTTTCTTCCACCGTTATTCCCATGTTTCTACATTTTTTTACCCATTTCACTAAGGATCTGTCCAAATAGATTTTAAATAAGGTGGGTGACAGACAGCAGCCTTGTCTTAGTCCTTTTGTTGTTTAAAAAGGAGAGGTGATTTCTTGTCCCATTTTAATTCTTGCAAAGTTTTGTTCGTAATATTTTTGAGTGGCGTTAATAAGAATTGGGTTTATTTTCAAGTTACCCATTTCTATCCATAGTTGGGAGATCGGTACACTGTCATATGCTTTTTCCAAATCTATTAAAGCTATATGAGTTTCTCTATTTCTCTGCACTCGTTTTTCCATTGCAATTTTTAATGTGAAGATATTATCCATAGTGGAGCGTCCGGCCCTAAATCCCGCTTGTTCTTCGGGTTGTTTGTCTTTGATATCATTTTCTATCAGGTTTCGTAGTACTTTTGAGTATAGTCGGCCTATAGTAGCAATCACTGCGATCCCTCTATAGTTTTTAGGATCCATCTTTGTGCCTTTCTTGTGTATTGGAGAGATATACGATTGTCTCCATTCTTCTGGAACTTCTTCTCCGTTTAAGCATCTTTCGAATAATTTTCGGATCATCTCAAACAGTTTTGATGATCCATACCTAATCAACTCTGGATGTATTTCGCCTGGGCCTGGAGATTTTTTTAATTTCATTCCCTTAACTGCTTCATTCACTTGTTCTATTGATATTTCGATTCTTCCTTCTACTTCCACTTGTCCATTTGTCTGTTTAAACCTTTCTAAAAAAGTAATAACTAAACTAAAAAGTATCTGTTGCATTTATATCCATCAGGAAATATTCAGCTTATGTAATTGAATTTACTGTAGCAGGGAATAAAAAGGACAATAACTTACAGTGAATTATACTTTTATCACAACTATAAGTGAACCATAATACACACACTTAATTTTATTTTTTATTTTATTTTTGCTTGCTGTCGCTACTTGCATGCTTTTATTTAGTTTACACTTTTTTATTTACTGCATACTATTATTTAAAATACCGCCAAAGAAACAACCATTCAGGCAAAGGTGTATTCTTAGAACCAAGCATCGCTCGTATCTGGCAAGCTTAGTACGACTTGAATGGCTCAATACCATACTCAGAATTCAACTTGACTACCTCACGATCTAGATGAGAATAAAATGAAAAATTCGTTACTGCGATGCTAGTTCTCCCAACCTTGGATTCCAAGTTGGATCAGCTTGCAATATATTTCGATTCTCACGTCTGTCTTAATTAAAAACTCCGATAATAATTGAAAAGTACTACGGGCAAAACAGAGAAAATGAATTAAAAAGGAAGACAGCAATAGCTCTATCCTGAGGCATTTTGTTTATTCTACTCGAATAGTCACTAAAGTGTTTCTATTCGAAGATTTTTTAAGACGCAAATCAAAACCTCAGAGTGGAAAAAATGCTACAAACTAATGCAATCCTTAAATCGTTCATGGTTATAGTTCCATAGAAATATATTTATGATTGTCTCATTCCTATATTTGAATCCTTAACCTGTTACTAATTCCGTAAAAGGGTTCCAATCCCATAAAATGTATTTTTGTATGTCCTTTGGCTAATTCTCAGCCAATTTCGTTTCTCTCCACTCCCCCGTATCTCCAGAAACCCTTAGGGAGCTAATTAATTTTTCCTTAATTATTTTACTTGTTTATCTAAGTATTTCAATATATTGTTGGTAAATTGTATTTAAGTACTTACTGTTATTATTGAAACTGTTGCACCTAATGTTAGACCGCATAGTACATCACTCCAGTGATGTTTGTAGTCAGATACTCTCGTCATAGCTGTAAATAGGGACGAAAGAACTGCCAAAAATTGAAGGGTGTGTTTAAGAAGCTTTGAGCCATCCCAGGTCATGCGTCTTTGAAGATATATCTGAAAGTGACATTCTATTAATTAAATTAATATTTAGTTAGAGCATAAATTTTAGCTTAAAAAATTAATCGGTTGTTACTAATCCACAAATAATTAAATTAAATTACATAATTTTATGACGCGATATTTGACCTAATCTTCAATAGACAACAAACTATTAATTATTAAAAAACATAAATTACTTTTGGCCCATTGGTTATTCGGGCTTATTAGAATTTGAGAACTGCATTTTAGCACATTTTACATCTTCTGATGTTGATCTACTAAAATTGGACTCTGTTTCTTTATAAAATATGTCTTCATCGCAATATTCTTTTCTGTATTCGTTGTTCTGCATTTGTTCTTGAACCTTTTTTAAGACCGTAGTCACCCCAACTCTTTCCCTAACCACGTCGTTCCTTATATTGCCCCGTCTAGTGTTACCCAATGTCCACCGTAATATTTTTATTTCAGCTATCTCCCTTTTCTTTACCTGAATCTTCTTTACAGGCCCCAATTCATCGCCGCACACCATCTCAGGCCTCACCACACTCTTGTTTATCATTCCTTTTAGCCCTTCCCAGAATTTTCGATCACAGAATACCTTTTCCATTCCCTTCCAGTTAAACCAACCATCGTGAATCCTGTGTACAATTTCTCGATCTTGTATCCCATTTTCTGTTATGTATTCCTACTCGTTCTAGTTTTTCCCCAGACAACTAGATGTCCCTAACCCTTGATGTTTCTCCCAACCACATATATTCTGTTTTCGACCTGTTAACTTTAAGTCCTCCTAAAAGTTTTTTAATATTGGCGTTGTTCATTATCATTACTTAGTCGAAAACGTTGTTCGTTATAATTACTTACTCGTAAATAGATGACTAAACATAATTTCGTTAATTATATTGTTTCATGCAATTTATAAGCCATTTTAATGAAAAAATATAATGCTAATTGGAAGATAAGAATTTCCTTTTTTGATATTTTTTTATAGAATAAGTAAAAAAACTTGAAGGTTAGGTAGATAAGACAATGTGGTTATTAATCAACTAATAGACAAGACGAAAAGCGCAGGTTCGTTCGAAAAAATATTCCCGTGAGATTATTTTGCATAGTTACTTTCATGAGATACCCCAAAATAAGGTTCAAAAGGTCGACCAAGAGAAAATTTGTTCAAATTTTTTTAAACAATTTTTTTTAAACAAATTGTAACAATTAATTTTTGCGGCCCAACATTTTTTTGTATTTCTTGAAACATTTTGAACAAAATACATTTCTTAATCTTTTCGAGTTATACATAATTTAAAACTGAGAAAAACGCAAAATCACGAAGGACCTAAATTCAGGTGCAAATCTTGTTCTATTATTTCCCGATAAGTATTTTTGGTATTTTATAAAATAAAAAGTAAAAACGTCTTAATTTTAGTTTTTATATAATGTGAAGTGAAAAATGAAATCTTGTATGAATCACTGGTCTTATTGGATGATTAGGCCCATCAAGCAACATCCATCCCTCGGACCAGACGCCCTATGGCTGGATTATGTTGCTCTCCGGACGTAATCATCTTCATAATACCTTTGGTGCATAAATAACTATTAATAATTGTTTTTTATTAGATAGTGAAGCGCGTATGGCAGGACGGTCGGCCATTTGTACAATGAGAATTTCTTCTTCTTCTTCTTGTAGCGCCTATCCGTTTCGGATGTTGGCGACCATCATGGCAATCTGTATTTGGCAAACTGCGGCTCTGAAAAGATTTGTGTTGTTGTGTTGAATCACGTACGTAGATTTTTCAGCCAGGAAATTCTTCGCCTTCCTGGTCCTCCTATACCTACTTACTACTAGTCCTACTTGTACTACTAGTACTACTTTTCCTTGAAGAATTAATTGCAGCAACCCATATCTTTCGCTGTTCCTCATGATGTGACCAAGGTATTCAATTTTGGCTGTTTTTATGTGTGTGGTTAACAATTCTTTTCCTTTTTGGATTCTTAATAACGTCCTGGTTAGTAACGTGGTCGGTATAGGCTATCTTCAGAATTCTACGATACAGCCCCATTTCGAAAGCCTTAGTTTTCTTATAGGTAGCGTTCTGTCAGAGTCCACGACTTAACTCCGTACAACAGTATAGGAAAGATATAACATCGTAGTAACCTGATTTTTATGGGTACTGATAAATCGTGGCATTTGAATAGCTTAGCCATTTTTTTAAATGCAGATCTTGCTTTCTCTATCCTGGATTTTATTTCTAGGGAATGGTCCCAATTTTCATTGACGTTCGTACCAAGGTAGGTGTGTGTTTTTACTCTTTCTATTGGTTGACCAATCAGTTCACACTGATTTTTTCAATTTGCTGTTCCTTCTTAGAGATCATCACACATTTAGTTTTTTAATGTTCAGTGGAAGTCCATATCTCTGACTCACTTCTGTGATTCCATTCATTAACTCCTGGAGGGTTCATAACTGTCAGCGAATACCACCGTGTCAGCCGCAAATCTGATGTTATTGATACATTCTCCGTTAATTCGGGCTTCAACATCCTCTACTGCTTCTTGAAAGATTTCCTCAGAGTATATGTAAAACAGCAAGGGTGATAGTATACATACCTGTCGGACCCCACGTTTGATTTTGATATCATCGGATTCTCCTGCCTCTGTACGGATAGACGATGTTTGATTCCAGTAAAGATTGCTAATAATTCTTAGATCACCGGTGTTTATTCCAATATTTGTTAATATCTCCATCGGATTGTCGTGTTTTACTGTCTCCTCCTCCTAAGTGCCTTGTCTGTTGAGGTTGGCGATCAATATGGCAAATTTCTCTTTGTTGTGGGCTTGACGAATTAATTCATTTCCTCTTGTGTGGGTCCAATCTCCCAGTCAATCTAAACCAAAAAAAAACGAAGAAGAAGAAGAAGAAGAAAAAAGGGAAATATCCGTTATCTATAAAAGGCATGCTTTAGTTGAACATTCATTTTACATATTAAATCTTTTCTTGAGGTAAGTTATGTTTAATATTTAAGAAATGTCTGCCTTTTTATGATTTAATTTAATTTTTTTTAATGCATACATAACCTAATCTTCTTCACATGTTTCTTTAACCTTATAATTCGTCCAATATGCAGTGAGTACATCTTTAATATAATTTAACTTATTTGTTAAATAATAATTATATTTATTTTATCCTTGCCAATTTGCTATTTTCTATTTAATATTGTAATTATTTTTAATCTTTAACCCGTAACGGGTGACGTCCGATTTTAGGAACATAACCGGTGACGTAGAGTCTCCGGGATTCATCATAAATATGCTGGTCTCATTCAAATTTAAATAATTATTTTATCACATTGTTTATAATAATCTGTTCTTTAGGCATTTTTGCAATATCCTATTGCCTTTTTAGTTCTTTCTGTTACTAACTATTCTTATTATTAACATTCTTGTCAAAAGTTGCAAATAAATAAAGTACGGTGTTATGTCGCAAAACTTATTTTTTTTTAATATTTCTAAATTTAGTATGTACAAATGGTTTTAATATTAAGAGTAACAAATATTGAATAATCAATGGTAATAAAAATTATCATCAGTAGTCTAAACGTAACGGAACGTGCAGGGGGTAAATAAGGACAAAAAAGGGGATTATTATTTTTTATTCTTTTTCAACGTTACAGTTTCTGCATACTTTATGAGGGCAAGTCAAGCAAATGGGTTTTTTACAACAGACGCATAAATAAGATGTCTTCCTATGAAGTTTTGATGGGCAAATGTAGCAATATTTTCGAACTGCTAACCGATCTCCTTGCATAGAAGGAAGTTCAACCACGCACAGTATTCGCTTTATGTTTTCTCTTATTTCTGTCGGGATTCTGCTGTTATACATTCGCTGTTTCATGTGTTCTTCAATTAAGCTTTTAGCCAGTACCTTCATAAAATCTTTTCTGTCTAAGGGTTTGGATTCTCTATAACACTGATACATAACGAAAGCGTTAACTGTAGTCATATCTAGTATTTTGTCAAATATAGCCATTGGCCAACGTTGCGTTCTTCTGGACGAACTGTAAACCGTACATTTTTCATCCAAAGCATCAACGCCGCCTTTCGTCATATTATACAGACTAATTATTTCTGGTTTTTGTGTTTTTTCATCTACGGCTATACTATGGTGCATGGAGGATACTAGTATGACGGCTTTGTTTTTTTTTTTAGGAACATACGAAAGAAGGGCAATGTCTTTTGTAAAACCGTATCTAACTGAACAAATCTCTCTATGCCTTTGAGGAAGAAATTGTCAACTGTCACATATTGCATCTGTTAATATCATAATTTTAATGATGATGATAGTGTGTTTGGCATGGAAACTAGTCCTTTTGCCACAGATTTTTAAATGATTTATGTTATGTTTATCAATTAAAAACTTGATTGTACTAAATTTATATTATATATCCGGATGCATATAAGTGATTACATATAAGTTCGTATATAGATTTCTGATTCAATGACAGTAGGTGGGTTATGTTTACTGGAAGTTGCACATTACTTTTAACTAGGTTTTCATAAAACGTAGATGAAAGTGCTTTATTTTTAATACATCCAAACAGGATGTGATTAACATCACACTGGGAAATATTATCGCATAAACACTTTCCTGATTCTATAATGTTTAATCTAGCCAGGTGAGCAGGAACAGCACCGTGACTAGTTTTTAATCTTGTGATAGTTGCTGCTGATCGTTTAGATATATTATAATGGAATATGTGTGGTAATTCTGTTAGGGATGGTAACGTAGGATGGATCTTGTAATAATGATTATTTGAAGTATTCGCCAATATTTTCCATCTGTCTTGCCAGTTAAAATTTATTTTTTTAGTATAAAAATTGATTAGGTCTGATACTGTGTAAATATGTTCTTGTATACCTGAATGAGTAGAATCCTTAGCGAGCTCGTCTACTATTTCATTACCTTTTATCCCGGAGTGACTTTTTGCCCAAATAAATGTTATATCTTTGTTTCTCATTTTTTGTTTAATGTCACATATTAGCTCACATGTTTTATGGTTTAACTCAGTATTATTAAGTCCACTAAGAATTGACTTAGAGTCTGAGATGATCACAGCATCTTGCAAATTTGCGTGCTCTAGCCAATCCAGAGCTTTCCTAATAGCTACCGCTTCTGCTGTGTAAATAGAGCAATGTGGAGGAAGTTTTATTTTAAGTGATTTGTTTTTGGAAGGAATATACACTGCAGACCCTACTTTCCCATCGTTCAGTTTAGAGCCATCTGTGTAAATTATAGTTTTATTAGTATATTCACTCAATATGGAGTTCAACAGCTTGTTATTTATTTGATGTGAATCTGAATATTTCGGAAATATAATATTTAATTTTTTGAAGATTGTATTAAATTCTAATTTATAAGATGGTTTAATATAATTTGTTGAAAGTGTAACCGGTAAATCATTGGTTTCCAGAAAGGCATCTGCTAATGGTGGTGAATTTTTTATTCTCCAATAATTGTTTACTAGATTTTGAATGGATAATTCATACAGCATACTTAGTAGGCCACTTGTTCTAGCCCTTAATTTTAATACATATTTTGTTGCTAATAAATTTCTACGATATTCTAGTGGCATTTCATTACTTTCAGCAAGTAACAGGGGACATGGTGTTGATTTCATAGCACCCAAAGTTAATCTCAAACTTTTAAACTGAATACGATCTATTTTTAGTAAATGTGTTTTGCTTGCTGATCCGTATAACACACATCCGTAATCCAAAATTGATCGCACGTAGGTCCTGTAAAACATCAATGCAACTTTGGGATCAGCACCCCATTTCCTGCAAGTGACACATTTAAGGAGATTGATGCCTTTCTCACATCTTTTTTTTACGTATTGGACATGTTTAGACCATAGTAATTTGGGGTCTAGGATTATACCAAGATATTTATACTCAGTGACAACGGGTATATCATATCCTGACAGGTGTAGACTATCAGGCGTACGTAACCTATGTCTTGTAAATATCATAATGGCAGATTTTTCTGGGGATATAGTAAGTTCGTGGTCTTTAGTCCAATTATCTACTAGTTTCATGATGTGTTCCAGGACCTCCACACAATCGTCATATGAATCACGGACGGAGTAAATACATATATCATCGGCGTACTGTATACATTTTATGGAATCAACAAAAATGTCGTGTATACTTGCCGAAAATATGTTGAAGAGAATTGGGCTTAATACAGACCCCTGTGGTAATCCTGTATGAGTTATTCGTGGACCATATAACTGATTACTATGGTCTCTGATATATAAAGTTCGGTTGCTAAAAAGATTAACTATATTAGCGGATAAATTTGTGGACAACCCCAGTTTGCATAACTTTGAATGCATTACTGTTAAATTAACACAGTCGTAAGCGCCTTTAAGGTCTAGAAAGAAACATGCTAAATATTTATTTTTTGAAAAATTTAGTTGGATATCTGTTGTTAAGTGACTTATTGCATCTAGTGTTCCCAGACCAGATCGAAATCCGTATTGAGTGCTTGGCAAAAGATTATAGTGTTCGACTGTCCAGTTAAGACGATTTTTGATAATTCTTTCGAAAGTTTTTGTTATACAAGACAATAGAGAAATGGGTCGATAAGACGATGAGAGAGTTTTGTCTTTGTTGGGTTTGATAAAAAGACATATAATTGTTTCTTTCATTTTGTCAATGTAATTTCCTTTCAAAAGCCAATCATTAAATATTTTTAATAAGTGATTTTTTGCCTTATCGGGAAGGTGGTTAATTATGGAATAAGTAATATAATCTTTCCCGGGCGCAGTAGATTTTGATATTTTAATAGCTGCATCCAGTTCTTGGATGTTTATTGGATTTTCTAGTAATTTAAATTTACTGGAATTGCATATTGATACGTGTTTTAATTGGTCTTGCACGTATGGTGGAGCGAACTTGTCAAGTAACTCTTCTATTAGCTCTGTTGAAATTGGTTGTGTCTTTGAATGATAATTTTTGTTAGCCATTTTATTAACAAATTTCCATATTTTGTTGAGCGGTGTATTTTTATTGATAGTATTTATAAAGTTGATCCAAGATGTTTTTTGTTTTTTCATAAAAGCAACTTTGCATTTGGCTTGGATGTGTTTAAATTTTAAATAATTTTCAAGATTTGAGACAATATTATACTCTCGAAAAGCTTTTTTTCGACACGATATTAAATTTTTACATTCGTCGTCCCACCATACGGGAAGACCGGATTTTGGTTGAAATGATTTTTGAGTAATCATAGCAGAGTCTGCAGCTTCGCTAATTGTTTTTATTAAGTTATTAAACATTTCCAAAGATGTAACATCTATAGAATGAGTGTCTAGAAGGCATTTTTCTAAGTAATTTTCAAATATAGACCAGTTCGCTGAAGACTCTTTCCATTTTGTGGAGGTATGGATTGTTCTTGGGGAATATTTCAAATCTAGGATGATTTGGATAGGGATGTGGATTGTACCTAGTGAGTCATTTAGAGGATTCCAGGTAGTAAAGCCTGTTAAATGAGGAGATACTAATGTTAAGTCAATCATTGAAGGACGTTCGTTTGGTCTGGATATTTTGGTTGGTCTTCCGTCATTGAGTAAAATTAGATTAGTATTGTCTAAAGCATCAGCTAAAATATTACCTTGTGTACTATCCTGTATGGAACCCCACCTACAGTGATGACTATTAAAGTCGCCCCCAATTAAAACTCTGCCTTTAATTTGTCCAAATAAATTTTCCCAATCTTTGGATGAGACATATATTTTAGGAGGTTTGTAAACACATACTATTGATAATTTAACTTGTTCTAGAAAGACACCGCAAACCTCTATATTTGGATTATAATTTGTTTTGAATTTTATATCTGAAAAGGAAATGTTGTTTGCAACTAAAACGGCAACGCCTCCATAGCCATCACGTCGATCAACTCTAACATTATTAAAACCTTTAATATATAAATTTTTATTTTGTGACAACCAAGTTTCGTTCAGAAGAATGACATCAATTGTATGACTTTCTAGAAAATTAAGCAAATTAGTCTTTTGTTTTATAATAGATTGGCAGTTCCACTGAAGAATATTAAGTGTTCTATGATTCCCCATCACTATCGTTGTCTGATAAACAAGAAAGTATATTTCTGATTTCATTTTGAGTGACTTTTTGGAATTCAACTGAGACTAGTTTGGGGTCAATTTGTTTAATTATTCTTTCTAAAGCAAATGGAATTTCTTGTAGAATTTGTAATTGTATTTTTTCTTTATATGCTATAAACTCATTACGATATGGGTTAGGAATTATAGGATGTGACACTGATTTTGTTTTAGAAGTTGAAGGAAATTGTAAGGCAGTTTTACATTGAGTCGGGGATATGGCTTTTCGTTTAAGAGGATTAGAAGTTTGTTTAGGTTTAGGAACGAATAAATTGTTTACTGTACGGTCATTTTCCGCAGTCGGGAGTTGGGGAAAGTTATTTAAGTTGCTAAGCAATTCAAATTTATTATGTGTCGTGATTTTGGCATAGGATGGATTTTTTGCTAAAAACTCAGCTTCTTTAAATGTAGTATTCTCAATCGCCATTATTTTTTTAATATTATATTGATGTTGATAAGCTGGGCATTGTTTCGTTAGAGTCGTATGATCGTTTGTTTTACAGTGAAGACAATATTGTGAGTTACTCAACGGGAGTTGTCTTCGTGTTCTTTGCCACAATTTTTACATAAGCTGAAAGTGGACTTACACTGTCTGAGAGTATGACCAAATTTAAAACAATTTAAACACTGTACCACAGGGTATATGTATTGTTCAACTTGAAACCTTACCAAATCTAACGTAATATATTGAGGAATAATATTTCCTTCAAATGTTAAAATTACCATTTGCCTAGGAACAAAAATAGTTTCATTATCTGAATCAATAAGTTTTCTTTTCATACGTCTTACCTCGGTTATTTTTTGGTCGGAAATAATATTATTCATCATATAATTTTCGTCCAAAAAAGTATCAACTTGTCTAATTATTCCTTTTTTGTGATTAAAAAAATTCGGAATGTAAGCAATAAATTTGTTAGAAATAATTATGTCGTGATTGACTAAACTATTTGCACAAGTGTAAGAATTAAAAATTACTTTCACTTTATTTCTACCGACGAGTTTAATATCGACAACATCTTTCTTAAAAAAGTTATTAATGAATAAATAATGACCTACTCGGACTGGTGATAAACGTTTAATATTTGGGTCGATGGACTCGACAAAAACAAAAAACGGGCCTTTATCAGAGGATTTATACCTATTATTTAAATCAAAACGGGCACTTACTGCCTCCATATTTTCACCTTTATCAGGGGGTGGCTTTTCGCCACCCGAAGAATCATCCATTTTTAAATATAAAGAACAATCCTACCTTGTTTTATTATTCCTTACTATTTAAAAAACTAAACTTTAACTGCTTAGAAATTGAAAACTAATTAGCACTTAATTGATGTGGACACTATCGATGCCAGCACACAACTGATCATAATTTTAAGTCCATATTTTCGTGGTTTGTTTGGAATATACATTCTAAAGCGTGATCTACTCCGCAAACCAACTAACATTTCATCAATGCATACATATTCACCAACACAAAACTCCGATTGACAGTTTTGAATAAAAGAGTTAAATAGTTCTTGAATTGGTGCTAGTGGATTTACCGCTTTTCGTTGTTCTCTTGTGGAAGAGTCATCAAAATGTAAACAAGTCAATAAAACTGCAAATCTCTTGGCACTCATTATGGACCGAAAAATTTCTCTGCCAGTTCCATCTGTAGCAAATAGACATTTTATGTCTTCATCATTAGACTTAAATACTGAGGTGTAAATCTATCGACTACAACATTTACCAATTGATTTGTAAATAAACAGTTCCAAATTTCCTTTGGAGGTGCCGAAAGACCAAGAGACCGAACCTTTCATTGCAGCCCCGGTAAATGTACAATAATATTATGCTTTTGAGTATGAATATTTTTTGGTGCACTAGCTGACCACTTAAATCTGTTTTTACCATAAAAGTAGTTTGAAGATCTTGACGCCAATATATTATTTTCATCATCACTGGACAAGTCTTGGTTTAAAGTTTCTGGAATATTGTCTTCTGGATCAGATTCACTATCAGACTGCTCAGATGCCGACTCATGACTGCTTTCTATTACCGCATCACTGTCAATATCATCAATATCACTATATTCAGAGTCCAAATCATTGAATCAGTGTAACACTTTCGCTTCAAATTTCGGATCTGTAACACTAACCGATCGTGACGTACTTGGTCGATGATCCATCATAGTTTATACGAAGAAATATAAAGCGCTGGATAAAAAGTAACTAACGGTGACGTTGAGTCTCGCTGGCTCCAATAACGTAAGTTCTCGCAAACGGCAAAACGTAAACTAATCAAACAAAAACGCTTGGTTTAGGAACTATTTTTAAAAAGGTGCTTAGCTCCAGGCCATCCAGAATCGTCCGCTTCAATATTTTAAACCGGTTTTTAATTTCTCAAGAGTCGCTCAGACTCCACGTCACCGGTTACGGAATGACAAGGAAATATTTTACATGCAGTGGCTAACGCAAGGTAACTGTTTCTAGTTTTTTTTGTCCCAATTTTTCCTGTCCCTCTTGTAAGATGGAGCTTTATAATTCAACAGCACATGGTCGACCATAAGATATTAACTGCTAAGTAGAACCCAATGGTCACCTGAAGATAAAAGTATCTAAAGTCAACATCAGTAACTAACCACTATAATCTGCAATCATTTGAAACCAAGTTATCCAGTGATGCCATAAGTATCATTTGATATTTGTAAAGATTCTTCTTCTTCTTCCTCTTTATAAACAATTCTGCTTGTTCATTGGCGGATTAATACCTCTATGGAAGGTTGTCACTCCATCTTTTGCGCGGTCGTCCGATACTTCTTTTGCCGATTGATGACTTATATCTTGCTATTTGCGTGGCATCTTCACTTTGGTGTCGGACTCGTAGGGGCAGAGGTTTCACTAAGGGCATATGTCGAGAGATAGGTAGCCCAGGGTCCTGCGAGGTCTTTTGTACTTGGAGGGCACGCAATTCTGCAATGCTATTTATACGACACGGGTCTCCTCCATTCTGCTAATGTGGTTATTCCATTATTTTTCTCTATTTTGTGTCCATTCATCTATACTCTCATCTCTGCCGTTTCCAGTAGCCTTTACGTTGTGGCTGTGTCAGGTCTTATTTCTGTTTCGCCATATAGTGCTATTAAGGCATCCTGTCACTCTATTTGCTTTTTGTACTTGATCTCTCAGTTCTTTGTCCAGGTCTCCAAAGCTGGATAGTGTAATTCCCAGGTATTTTATTTCCATTACTTGTTCAATACTGACCCGTCAATTTCTATTTTACATCTCTTTTTAAATCTTTGGACCAGTCTTTGCCGACTATCTTCATCTTGGGCTATTAATATTGCGTCGTCTGCGTAACAGAGTATTTTTATTTCTTTGTTTCCCATTCTGTATATCTTTCTTTGTTAAGGCTTTTGATGATTTCATCCATGATTAAATTGAAGAGCATGGTGCCCAAGGAGTCCCCTTGTCTTATTCCGCTGAATATTTCTATAGGTTCTGTAAGTTGTCCATCTATTCTGACTTCCATTTTGTTGTTTTGGTAGATGTTTTCGATAGTTTTTATAATATTTAGGGGAACTTCTCTATTATACAGAAGATGGATTACATATTTGAGTCTTACTCTGTCAAACGCTTTCTGTAGGTCAATCAGACACAGAAATGCTGGTCTATTATACTCTAGTGATTTCTCAGTAATTCGCTTTATAACGAATATTGAATCTGTACAAGATCTTCCACTACGAAAACCCTGTTGTTGATCTGCTAAACTTATCCTCTAATTTATTAGTACTTGTAAAATTTTAGTTGTAAGTTTTTGGGTAGTATTTAACCAGTTTATACTTCTGTAGTTTTCTGGCTGTTTTTCATCTTCTTTTTTGAATAGAGTTAGTTATGAAATTGGTAGTGACCTGTATCTACTAGAAACCACATTCAAAGGCAGAAGAAAAAAAATAAAAAGAAATGAGAACATAAACAGAAAACACAAAGAAATAATAAAAATTTATAAACTAAGGGAAGAAACAACGAAAATAAGATACTTAGAAGGACTAGAGAAAAAATGGACAATGAACATGAAATAACAGAAACAATAGAAGAAGAATGGGGAAAATTTAAAAATGCGATGATAAAAATAGCTAAATCAATATGTGGAACTACAAGAAATAACAACAGAGGGAAACGAACATCTTGGTCGAACGATGAAGTGAAAAGAGAAATAAAAGAAAAGAAGAAATTATGGAAAGAATACATACAAGACAAAACACAACAAAAATATGAAAATTATAAGAGACAAAGAACAAAAGTTAAAGAGAGTTAAGAAGGAGTAAAAGCAAAAGAAAAATTGTTATACATATATAACCTAATATGGAAGAGAAAAGTAATACCCAGACAATGGACAAATGCAGTAATTATACCAATATACAAGAAAGGAAACACAAGAGACTGTAACAACTATAGAGGCATATCACTGCTATGTGTAGCAGCAAAAGTATACGAAACCACAATAGAAAGAAAAATCAGAAAAGAAATACAACATAAATTAGAGGACGTACAAAGTGGATTCAGGAAAGGACACAACACACAAGACCATATATTCACCATGCAACAAGTAACAGAAAAAGCCTTAAAGAAAAATTGAGAAATATATCTGAGCTTTATAGACATGGAAAAAGCATTCGAGTCAGTCAAAAGAAAATATATATGGGAAAGCCTAAAGAAGAAGCAAGTAACTGAAGAACTGATAAAAGCAACAAAGAGTATATACATAAAAACAACAAATACAGTATGAATGTTAAATATACAGTCAGAACCATTTGAAACAACCCAAGAAGTTAGACAAGGGGGGAGTCTCAGCCCAGTGCTATTCATAAATGTAATAGATGAGATAGTGAAAAAATGTAAGAAAACATTTAAGAAATACTGCATCGGTTGGAACAGAATGCAAATGATAAACGCTGAGATGTGTATATTTGCAGACGATATAGTATTAATTGCGGAAACAGCAGAAAAACTGAAATACAACTTAAAGAAATGGAACCTAGAAGCAAGCAAATACAACTTAAACGTAAACAAAGAGAAGACTCAGATAATGAAAATATCAAGGAAACAAGGGACGGAAGAACAAATAGAAGTAATGATAGACCAACAAAAGATAATACAGACAAGTTCATACAAATACTTAAGAACAGTAATCAACAACAAAGCAGAGATCAAGGACGATCTTAACAACAGAATGGAAACACAGGAAAACTATTCCAAGCACTAAATAGAGGATTCCTTAATAACAAAGAAATATCAACAAAGACCAAGATGATAATATACAAAACAATATATAGACCTATGGAGCAGAAAATTGGATATTAAACAAAAGACATCAGAGCAGAATTCAGGCAGCAGAGATGAAATACCTCAGAAGAACGATCGGAGTAAAAAGAACTGATAGAATCAGAAATGAAGAAATAAGAGAAAGACTCAAAATTAAACCGATACTCGACTCAATCAAGGAGAAAAAATTGGCATGGTTCGGACATCTAACCCGGATGGACAATAATAGACAAGTAAAAAGAGTGTGGGACGCCAAACCAATAGGGAAAGACAGAAGAGGAAGACCCATTAAAGAATGGAACAGAGACATCTCGCAGATACTGCAGAGTAAGGGTAAGACTTGGCAGGAAGCAACACAGATGGCAGCCAATAGAAAGGAATGAAGAAAGTGCGTTAAGAGCTAGGACACCTTAGAAGATTGTAAAATATTGTAATTTAATGAATTGTATTATAAACGGCCCAACACCGAAAGGTACAAATGGGTATACTGATTAAGTAAAGTTTTGAATAGTAGAATTAGTTCGCTTGTTCTTCATTATTCCGGTATTTTATTGTGTTTTATAATTTTATTAATTAATGTTGTTAATTGTTTTGTCATTGCTACTCCAAAATATTTCAGTACTTCCTTTGGCATCCCGTCTTTACCTGCTTCTTTTCTGTTCTTAGGTTTTTCAAATAATTTACAAACTTCCTGTACATTTATATTAAGTTCCTCATTTGTGGTAATTTCTGGTGATTCCGGTTCTAGCGTCGTTTGTTCTTCCTCTGTATAGAGCTTTTTTAAGTAGCCAATGCACGTATCCTTTTCTACGTGTTTTGGTTTTATTAGTTCCTTTACTTCCGTTCTATGACCTCTTATGAAGCGCCATATTTCCTTTTGCAGGCCGTAAAAATCATGTCCCATTTCTTTCGAAAATTGTTCCCAGTGATCATTTTTATTTTTCTTACAAGTGCATGTGTTTCGCGTCTGTCTTGTAATTATTGTATGCCTCTTGTGTTTTGGTTGACATGTATTTTAAATGATCTTTTTTCTTTTCTTTATATTTTTCCTTCACTTCTGTACAGAACCATGCAGTTCTATGTAAAACTTCCTTACGAGGTTATGACATTAGACTTAATTTTTGCCCAGCTTTCTTCGAATCCATCCCTTTTTGTGATATATGTGTTTCTGTTTTTTTCTTTGTGGTGTATTCTGGTGTTTTGTTATTACATGTATGTGTTTTTATTCGGATTTTGAACAACACCAATTTATGATCGCTTCCTATTTCTGCTGATGTTAGTGCTCTTACATCCAAGATTTGAAATGGGTTTAACTCTCTATTCGATAGAATATAGTATATCATAGATCTTTGTCCTCTACTGGTTTAAAAAGTGTATTTGTATTGTTTTTTGTGAGGGAAAAATGTATTATTAATACGTATTTGTAAAGCTTATAGGCAAGATTTGTTTTGTTTAATTTTATTAAAATTTCAATTTTTATATTTATTTATGTATAATAAATATGATTACTTAATATCTTGTTTTATTTGACGTTTCACACCCGAGAGACTGAAATAGGGATGTTCACTAATTTTTAAATATTGTTAAATTCAATAGGTTATAAGATATATAAAAACATAGCAAACATAAAATTGTTTAAAAATATATATTTCTTAAGATAAATCAATTCTTAATTTCAATTCTGATGGAGGCTAGAAAAACGGCTCCTCGCAGCGAGGCTACGGTGTGTGACGTCAGCAGTCGTATAGACAACTTGTTTTGTATATGTATTTACGAAGTGTGACCAGTTCTTTAAGTATTTAATCACCGATAATGAAGCCAAATAAGTGGTGTTTTGTTCCTGGGTGTCTAAATACATCTAAAAACAATTCTGAGAAGATTTTTATTATAGTTCCAAACAATTTAACACCATATTCACTTAAAATTGTCAAACCACAGGTTTTTATATCTGTACCTCGGAGGGATACAACACTATGTCCATTTTTTCAATTTTGACACTTTTACAGACTAATAATTAACTTTTATAACTTTATTTAAAGGAATAGAGCACTAGGTCCTAAACCATTTGCTGATAAAGAAAGTGACCTTTAAAAGAACACCAAGGCCATTTTTACTTAGAGGGATAAAACACCATGTGGACTTAATGTTTTGTCCCTCTAAGCATGTGAATTACCGCCGCGCATATCTCTATGATGAGAGGTAGACTGTTAGTGATCTAATAATACTTTAGCCATTTATGGTGTGTTTACAGTGGTTTGTTACTAATAATAAGAACAATGAACCATAATTCTCGTAGGAGAAAGATTCTTGAAGTACCCACTAAAAAGTTCTGCGAATTCTTCTACTGAATTTACAGATAAGCTACCTTTTTGCTCATTATTTTTAAATTATTAAAAAGCATAACCTCAAAAGGGTAATGTAGTGATTTCATACCAACCTTAGACTAGCAATATTATTAAATCTTTTACAACCAATATTATACGCCTTGTTTAATTTCTGAATCAAATAATACACCAAGCAATGATGTTTTAAATGAAGAGCATATTATTAGAGATGCCTTGAGTTTTGATAACGAAGATCAGTCTGATATAGACAAGAGTTCTGATAAACTATTCGTAGTGGAAATGAAATAAGATCTGCATTACTAAAATGGGCAGATACCGTAATTCCTGACAGTAACATAGAAGAAATCATACTATGGTCTTACAAATGTTACGGCCAGAATAAAAATGTTAGCATTAATACTTGTTTAAAAAGTAAAAATTATCATCCAGAAGTTTCTACTTAAGAGTAATACCCACATGGAGGCGAACACTGTCCATGCGCTGATAGAGCGAAAGAGAAAAAACAGCAGTTAGTCAGACAAACCTCAATGAAATATACCGTACATAATATGGAACTACAAGATTTTAAAAATTTAAGGTCTTTGTATGATTTAAAAACATCTTAAAATCCGCCTTTGATTAATAGAAAAGAGACATTAACAAACAACAAGTTCTTCTGTCAAACTGTGTTTAACTGGAAGTTAAATAAAACAGCATTGGAACTCTGTTTTTAAAAAGTAATTTTCATGACGAAAACCAAGAGATTGACTTTGTTAGGTTTCGAAGGCGACACCTTACATTGCCAAAAGATTGGCAACTGGTATCACAAAGTCCAATACTTATATCACAACAAAAGTATAACGATCTATTGGCATTACTGTCATATGTTCCTACATTTTGCCATGATTTTTATCAAAACTTAAAGCATACCTACTAGTAATACTAATAGTGACTATCTAGAAGGAGACTTACTTGAGGATGACTGAGTGGTTTGTACCTAAAATGCCATTTTGGTTAAATACATAGATGTATTATTTGTCTTTGTAAAGGTAAATTGTATGGTTAAATAAATTTTATCAGTAAAAGTCAAATATGATTGTAGTTTTTATTGAATACCCCATACTAATTCTTACAGTACAATAACTTTATTAGATGGATACAACACCATGTCCGTTAAAAGGGTTAAAAAACACAGGAACAAATTTGTTTTTAATTATAACAAATGTATTATGTAAATAACAATAAACAGAATGTTCTATTAAAATATTGTTTCGATATCTCAATAAATAGCTGCAGCAATAATACTTTTTGGTGAAGAAAAGTTTAAAACTGCTCTCCTGTAAAGTTTTAAAAATGAACATAGTGTTGATTCCTTCCGAGGTACAGATATTTGCATTTATTTTTTTTTCTAACTTGCATAATAACTGCCATTTCTAGTTTTTTCCTCTCTTTGTAGCAAACACCACTTATTTGGCTTCATTATCACTGTATAAATACTTAAAGAACTGGTTACACTTCGTAAATACGTATACACAACAAGTTGTCGATACGACTGCTGACGTCACACACTGTAGCCTCGCTGCGAGGAACCGTTTTTCTAGCCTCCATCAAAATTAAAATTAAGAATTGATTTATCTTAAAAAATATATATTTTTAAACAATTTCATGTTTACTATATTTTTATATATTTTATAATCTATTGAATTTAACTATATTTAAAAATTAGTGAACATCCCTATTGGCTCCCAAAAGTTGTGAGTTTTATTGTTCTACATCGGCTCCCAACTTTCGAAGGTAGTGGTATTATAATACCCACCGTTTCTGATATGTCGTTCAAAGGTTACAAGTTTATGCAAACAAAGTAAGTTATTCGACATTATTTATTAATAATTAGACAATAGTTTTACTTAATTAGTTTTACTGGCATAGCCAATTAGCCAGACTATTTGTGGTAATAGTTTTACTTTTAATCATGTTTAAATTACTGTAAAATAAGTATTAAAAAAAGTAAATACATATTTTAAATATTATTTAAAAATTCAACTATATTACCAACAGCATTTTTATATTAAAGAAAAAGATGTTTAATACAGTGTTCTGGTATAAGCTTACATTCAATGATACATTGTAGGATTATCTACGATGGCGATATAACGCCCATCATTTAACCACACAAGCGGTATAGCTACTTTGCATAAGTAACGTCGTTATGTACTTCAGAAAATTTAAAAGGCCATTAAAAGGTTTTAAAACAGACGTTAAAGACAGAACACTTAATAATAAAAAATACTTACCGCAAAATATAGCATCGTATACATCGAGAAAGAGGAATGTCCAGACGGAAACGAAAGCCTGTAACAAAAAAACAACCATTTGTAACACAAAATTTAAGTGGTGATATCTGTTTAAGAGATAAACGTATTAAAAAATATCGGTTACGCAGTAGCTGCATTTAAAAGTAATTCGAAAAAAAAATTATCAGCACTACATGTGATGTAAATGAATTTTAACATCGTACATTTCATTACGTAATGAAAAAGCATATTTAACGAAATAAAATGAACTATGTTTGGCAGCACAATTAACGAAATAAAATTAACCATGCTATTCGGAATTATCTCTTAATAATTATCAAGAACGCAACAAAAGGTGATTGCAATGAAACAAACATAAATAAAAAATATTAATAAAAAGCAGCAACACGGTACAGAAATATAAAAAAGCATGAACGATTTCTTAATCACTTAACTTAACCACTTGATTTAAATAAAACCAAAATTATCAAAAATATTCAGAAATCTAGAAGGGACTCATATATATTTACAGACGTAAAATGTACACACTCATACAAAAAAGGGGCATATAAAAGAGGCACACTTCTATAAGGTTGGTTAGTTGCCAAAAGTTGGAACTAGTATTTACATTTGGTATAGGATTATAATTAATTAACCAGGCCCTTAAACAATTTTGTTTAAAAAAATGTTTGGTAGTAGTACAAAACTATTAGTAAACTGCCTTATTATTTTGCAAGAAATAGTCTATAGACAGTGTGTCAATTTTAAAACTTAAAATGGTCTATATCTCACGAACAAAAGCTGATATCGAAAAATGCTTGAAACCCTTTCTAGAATAGTAAGGGGGAATTAAACGACATACATCATTGAAAAGACGATTGAATGGTATAAATAATAATTATACAGGGTAAAGCAATAACTGTAAAACTTTGGTTTAAATGGAAAAATTATTGAGGTTTTTGTTGAACTACAAATTTGTTAAAAATGTCAATTAAGTAAATGTTCAAAGTGGATTCCGTTGTTGTATAAACAATAATACAGCCTATTTTCAAATTCTGCACGAAATTTGGCAACTGTTGTTCTAGTAATAGCGCGACATGTTTGCATAATTCTTTTCCGCAATTCCCCAAGTGACACAAGTTGAGTTTTATAAACAACTGACTTAAGGTAACCCCATAGAAAAAAGTCAGGTGGCGGTAAGTCTGGTGACCTCGGTGGCCACTTAGTAGGACCTCTTCTTCCAATCCATTTGTTCGGATAATTAGTATCCAACCAGTGACTAACTGGAGCTACATAGTGAGAAGGTGCTCCATCTTGTTGGAAATGCAGCAAATCTTCATCTAGAGCTAGGTTGCCTTAATCGTCCCTTTGGTTCTCTAATTCATGCACAATTAAAGGTTCGATGGTGTTTTCCAGCATATCGAGATAAATGTCGCCACTTTAATTGTCTGGTATGAACAAGGGCCAATTCTAGCATCGCCTAATATTAATGTCCAAACGTTCAGTTTTTCAGGATCTTGAGTGTGACCTTCTCTGAATCGATGCGGGTTCGCATCACTCCAGTACCGACATTTTTGTTTATTTACATTACCACTCAGCATAAAAGTACATTTATCAGTGAAACAAATATTTTTCTTTCTTGCGTTGAACCTTCTCAGTTCAATGAGAATTCTTTCAGTCATGAGTTCACAAAACTCAATTAGTCGGTCTCGATCATCATCGCCTAGTTCTTGAAGAATTTGTGTTTTGTACAGGTGAAACTTATGTAATTTCAACACCTTTCTAACCAACTCATGTGAAAGTCCTGTCGATACTTGACGTGTTAATGCAGTAGGCTCTATTGCAAAATTTCCAAGGACCTCAATTTGGGATGCTTCATTCAGTAATCTTGGGGCATCCCTTTTTTTATTTTTCACTAATCCCGTTTCTCTAAACGTTTCAACTAAATCGCGGACGTACACGTGACTTACATTTTTGTCCGGATGCCTTTTATGAAATATTTGAGCTGTTCGTAACTAACACTGGTTCTGGGAGGCAAATATGAAAACGATCTCCACGGTTCAGGTATACTGTAAACCATCGTGACAACCACAGCTGAATGACAGTACCGATCATACAAATGACGAAAACTAATGATATTTAAAGTTCTCAAATAAACCAAAAATTATTTAATCTGACAGAACCCAAAAAACAGATGTTTTCAACTTGTTTTGCAAAAACGGTAAATTAAGTTTTTATTTAACAAAAAAAGATCCGATGGGCACTAATTATTAAAAATAATAGTCCGGGAGATAGCATTGCCATTATAAAAGTCATAGCAAGCCGGCTGATATTAACACCCTGTATAATTATTAAGCAATAATTATACTGGGTCATCAACATACTCAACAAAAACCTTATTAGATTTTCCATTTAAGCCAAAGTTTCACAATTATTGCTTCGCCCTGAATAATTATTATTTATACCGTTGAATAACATTTTTTATAGTCTTTTTAATGATATATCACAAGTAGGGGTTTGCATTAAACGTTTTTGGTTGTGATGGGTGGGGCCTAGGGGGTTGATGGGGGTGAGTTCTCTTTTATGTCATTTTAGTTTCCCCTTACTATCCTAGAAACTGTTTCAAGCATTTTTCGATATCAGCTTTTGTTCGTGAGATATAGCCCATTGTAAGTTTTAAAATTGACACACTGTATCTGTAGGTTAGACCGGGTCCCTTTATTACTGCAATATAACAATAAATATCAGACTGTCATCAAACTTTTAAAGGCAGAAAAACTGCCCAAATTAACTAGTATATACTTGTCAAGTAATCCTGAAACAATTCATTCGTAAGGAGTTATTGTTAAAAAATTGTGTTCAGTAAAGAGCAGAAAGCGTTTTTGATGGAGCACTATTTTCGCTCATTAGGAATCGGCCCAGGTAATGGTGCAAGTCTGCGATACATGTGTGATTAACCTTTCAGTGCTAACGTGAATTATTTTGACGTAAGTGCTAACGTCCGTCTCTGGGACCGTATATTTATACATGCCCTAGTACTGTAAATTTTACCAATTTTTAAAATTTAATTACTTTAAGGGTCTTATTAAATACTTTTTTATTTAAAATAAATACAGTTTTATTTAAAAATTATGTTTATAAACATTTATTTTGACAAAAATAATTACTTAACAAAAACAAGCTACTATTCTAAAATGTGGGAAAAAAAACCCTAAAATCTTACTACAAACAAAAAATTTGCTTAATTGCTTTTAAACTAAAGCTTACATTATCCACTTATAATAACCACACTTAAAAAATTCTAATAATACGAGGTAACTTTAAACTTAAAAAAAGTCAATCTTTTTCTGAACATTCCACACATATACCCTTTATGTGTTCTAAGCACATAAATTTATTACACGAGTAACAACTGTACTTTGTTTTTCGACTTTTCTGGCTTCCACAGTAAAAACAACGACCATGAGATTTTGCAATATTTTGCACATTCAACGTAATATCAAACATTTCTCTGAGTCGCATACTTATCATCCTTGGCATATTTGGTGCAATTGCTCTACGTCTGGCATGTGGTTCAAGCAATTGAATACCCATTGTCTCTAAAAATGTTCTTCTAAGTGGTATGCGTTGGGCTCTCCGAGCAGAATTACACTTGTATATTGTATATGAATTTATGCCGGCGATATTCAGTAGTGCATAAAATATCACCATGGGCCAGCGATTAGTCGATCTTGCACAATTGTAGCTTTCACACATCTTGTCAATAATGTCCACTCCTCCCTTGGTTGCGTTGTAATCAATTATTATGTTAGGCTGACCAGTCTGGGGATCCAACGTATCATCTTCATAATGCATTGTTGACATCAGGAGCACAACTTTTTTCGGTTTTGGAATATACGAAACAATAGTGCATTTATCTTGAAATGCAAACATACTTGTAGAAGTAGGCCTATTTATAGGCGCCGTAAATTCCAAAGGCAGTTCTGGTCTATTTCTTCGAAGAGTTCCAATTATAGTGAGCTGATGATTGGCCAATAATCAGCTAGCTGCTTACTGGTAAAAAAATTATCAAGTGTAACATTTCTATTTGTACCCCAGATAGGTCTGCACAAACGTACTACTAAATCCAAAGTCTTTGTGGTTTGCTGGTAGGGTCCCTGTGGTTGCTGACCAACATAAATTTCTAAATTTGAGGTATAAGCTAATTTAGCATCAGTCAAGGCGTATATTTTTATACCGTACCTATTTGGTTTTTTTGGCATATAAACTTTGAACCCACAGCGTCCTCTAAAAGCTTCTAATTTTTCATCAACTGTACAATAGTGTGACATGGTGTAGTGTTTTGGCAAATTGGTGTTGAAGTCTTCAAAAAAGTTTCGAATAGGAGCTAATTTATCTATTTTTTGTCTCTCTGCACGAGTTTGTTTATTATCAAAGCGAATAAATGCCAATAAAAATTTGAATCGCTCGTATGACATTGTAAGGCGAAATATTTCTAAGGAAGTACCGTTTTTTCTAAACAAGTCGCGAGCAATGAGATGGTTATTCTTGAACTTTCCTGCTATGTACAACAGGCCTATAAGTGCTTTTATTTCTAGTATATCCGTCTTTCTGTAGGTTCTATTCAAAGGATCAGCATGTAGTTCAATATTTATATTTGTATTTATTACAATAAGTTCCAACATCTGGTCTGTTATAAAAGATCCCCAAATATCACTAAAGATTAATTTCTCCTTAGCATCCCCCTTTACTCCTGGTAAATGTCTCAGTAAATTGTCTGCTCTTGTACGCACTCGCTTATTACCAACATGCTTTCGCCATTTAGTTTTTTTATCCTTACCAAAAAAAATAGGAATTCGCCGGCAAATATTTTCTGCTTCTGCCTCATGAAATATATCATTTTCTGCTTCTGATATATCCTGTTCACTCTCTGTATCGAGATTTTGTATTTCAACTTCGTCTTCTTCAGAACTATCCGAAGAATCGTTGCATTCCAATTCATCATTACTATCAACGTCCTCTAGAAGTCTCTGCAAATATTTTTGCTCCTCCTCGTAGTTCATTTCTATTTCTAAAATGTAAAAAAATAATATCTTATTCACTAAAAATACAACGCTAAAAGTTACAATCCTTACCTTTAGTACAGCCGCAAAAGCTAACATCCGTCTCTGAGACCGAAATCGTGTGTAACGAACGAACCGTGTATCTACATTCAACAATATTTTAATACTAACAACGGTTAGGCAAAATATGAAGCTATTGAATGACCTAGCGCGAATATCGGAACGGATCGTTAATTATCGGTATGAATAGGTTAGCTCCGTCTGTGAGACCATGCGTTAGCACTGAAAGGTTAATTCACACACCGGTTTAATAAACGTTCTGCAAGTAATGCTGTAATTTTGAAAGTTATTGAAAATCTCAGAAATATGGGTAATGTATTGTGCCAACGAAAAGAAAACTCGGACGTCCCATAACAATAACCATGAACATGTTTTTGATTGAATCTTGGAAAATTCAAAAGCTAGCCTAACAAGAACAACGTTGCATCGTGATTGAGGTACATCAACAATTTCATTCTCGGAATATCGCGATAGAGTACAATATTGTGCCAGAATTCTTGCGATACAGTATGAAAATCCTGAATTTTTGAAAAATGTATGGTTTTCAGACGAAGCACATTTTCATTTGTCGGGCCATGTAAATCGTCGTACAAATCGATTTCTGGGCTTTGCCAGACCAGATGAAGTTCAAGAAGTCTCTTTACATAGTAAAAAAGTGAGTGTCTTGTGTGCAGTTGCGGGACACGAAACCATTGGTCCCTACTCTATCGAAGAAAATGGCAGGCAAATCACACTTAATCGACAGAGGTACATACAAATTTTAAAGCGGTTTATCCCTGATCTACATCAATTCAATTTCGAGACCAATTTTTTCAGCAGGACGGGACAACTTGCCATACTACTGTCGCAATTCATCAATTTCTTTAGAGACATTTTCCAAGCAAATTTAGTTCACGATTTACTGACTTTCCTTACCCTTGATATTCTCCAGATTTCACATCTCCAGACGCATACATTTGTGGCAGTGCTAAAGCTGCTGTTTTTAAACGGGCACCACAAACCATCGATGAATTAAAGGATACAGTTAAAGCCTTCTTCGCGGACGTGAGACAACCCTTATTCCATTATATGACGAGAAACTTCGAACATCGGTATGAAGTCTGCCTTGAGCAAGGAGGAGTACGTTTAGAACATGTAATAAAGTGTCAATAATATGTATTTCTTAAAACAATAAAATAATTACAAGTTCAGTACTGTTTATTTTGGGCTATACTGTACAAGTCAACATTATTTATACAAACTATTTAAAGCAATTGTTTATGAAATATGTATGTTCTCAAAGTTTGGCAGAGAGAAGTCCAGGGAAGATGGCACACTCACGTTGGTTAATGATAGCTAACCGCATTCTTGGAGTTTATGTAGCTGCAACTGATCCTTGTGAAAGCTTAAAGATTTTAGCTGAGTTTGTAATAAAAGATATTCTCGTATGTGGTTTGAAATGACAACACAGCCAATATTGGAATATGCTGCCAGGCATCTATGGAAATTAATCCAGGTTCTCGAGAGATTTTCCGAAAAATGTGTCATCAATTATCAATAAAGTTATTCGAGACAATGCTTATTTTGCGCTCCCGGAAAACATTCTAATTTCTATGTTAACAGATTCAGGTCAACATATTAGAGAGGTTGCTGTCAGAAGAATTTTAAAATGTAGGAAAGCTGACATAAAAAATCACATTTTCAAAGTATCCCAAATAAAGTTCGATGCAGAAGATTACATAAATCTCACAGACTGGATAAATAGTACTATAACAGAGCCTCCTCTAACACAAAATTTGACCAATGAGGAATTGTGGGATATGATGAAACAAGTTCCAAATTTTGACAGTGCGTCAATAAAAGTGCGTGATAAAGAATCTAAAGATGGTTACATATGATCTAAACTTGATATCAGAAAGAATTTGCCGATATTTAAAAGTCAATGTCAATACTAGGGTTCAAGAAGTGGATAAGTAAAAATGTTAAGCAAAGGAGGGTGGGTGATTGGAACTCACCGTGGAACCCAATAATTAAGTAAACGTTTACATATTATTTCAATGTAAAAAACCTTTCGTGCCAAATATCAATTGACTGATATAAAAAATCTTTAATTTGAACTAAGCTACATTAAATGTGACCCATTGATATTCCTTCGGCAATATCTATGGCACGAGACTGGCTAAGAACTAAGTGACCAAAATATAAACTACCTGGTTCTTCAATTAAAGCTGTATGCTCTTCAATTTTCATGACTAGCCTCGCGTTTTCGAAGACCATGGCTGCTTCTCTTCCATAGAAGTAGGCACCCCCAATTGAAATTTGTATTTCCATACTGAAGTTGCCGTCTGTTTTTCTTAACTTCACTCCGAATTTTATTTTTGTCGATGACCAGCGCTGTATGATCTTTGGAAAATAGGTAAGTCTAGATCTTCTAAAACGGCATTTGCAATTTTTGTAGCTCTATTAGACAAACCTGTCAAATCGGTAGCATTAGAAGTCTGAGAAAGCTTAAGTCTTTTTTCCCTGTCGATAATATTATCTTTATTTCGCTTAACAATAGAATACGTCAACAAAAATTCTACGTCATTTCAGTTATCACCTGAACTTTCGATGTTATCACTATTTGCCAGGACAAAGACTACTTGGACCAGCTATAGGCTCTTCTACCATCAATGACCACTAGGACAGTTAACCTCGATTGAGTAGAATTCGCGCGCTCCAGCTAGTTTTCACTTGTAAACGACCGCCCGCACCAGTAACACAAAATATTTAATTTTAATACAGGCTCCCGGTCTAACTATTTTTTTGCAGAATAATAAGGCAGTTTGTTTTTTTAGTAGCACCAAACATTTTTTTAAACAAAAAAAGTTCTTTAAGGGCCAGGGGCCGGGTTATATAAATACTAGTTCCAACTTTTAGCAAGCAGCCTTGGAGAAAAATAAATAAAAATTACGGTCCGGCCTATAAAATGAACCCGCACCCTTGATTTCTCTGTCAAGACCAGGACATCCATAAATATATTACACAGGGACTCAGTGAAGAGCCTTGATCAATGTCCGATTAGTAAAACCTGGTAATTTTAATAGAAGAAACATAAACTGTTGTCATTTCAATAGAATCTATTGAAGATGCCAATTGGAAATTGAAGAGTAGTACAAATAGCGGGGGCAGAACCACAGTAAGGCCAAGGGAACGGTAGTCACCCTATATATGAAAGAATAATCCGAAGAAAAATATGGTTATACACAAAATTAAGGAAGAAAAAAATACTATAAATCGAGTCTAAAGTGGATTGGCGTCAAAGGAATGCTAAAGGTTTTATAAAACCAATAACTAGATCATAAAACACTTAAATAGAACTATTTATAAGTACATATTATCTTGTCTTGTGGTTAAATCGAAAATGTTACCATGGTTAAGTACGATAACTATAAAATATTTAATTTTTTAATTTTGTTTAATAACCATAATAATTTTAATGTTATTTGAAAACACGTTATATAACACGGATAGTTACCGACTACAATGCATGCAATTACAAACGCATTTTATTATGAATCAGATAATGGAATCGTAATTAAATTCAGTAATTGGAAAGAAAAAATAAAATAAACAAATATAGTACTTAAAATTAGTGATTTGAAATTAACGAATTATTTAATTTATCGTACCCCAGTAAGTAATAACACGACAATCAATATTTCATAATCAGTTTCATAACCAGTAATGTAAATGAAACCTGCATATCACAAGTACTTGCACAATAAAACAGACGAAAACAAAGAAATATACAGAATATATGTAGTATTTTTCAGATAAAAATGCGTGCACGTCACAATTTATATAAAGTGACGTCACTTATATTTAAAATTTCCAGAACGTCAACCTTAGAGTTAAAATTTGCCTAACACAGCTAATAATACGAAACCCATACGGAACTGCCCGATCTTCCATAGGCGTCAAGATGGTGAAATAATTAAAAAAAGTAATTATCATTATATTGGAAATTTTAGAATTATATTGATTAAATAACCAAAAACATTTGTTATTATTAATAATATACATTTTATGCAATAACTCTTTAAGTCTAATATTCCACAAAATAATAATTTTAATTAAATAGATTAGAAAATTGTACGCAACTGATACGGGAATACTTTAAATTTAATTGACAGTTTAGCGTGTGGCAAAATTGTTTGAAGTGTTGTCGCTTTCTTAGAATAAGAATTTTGTTTATGTTTTGATTTCTTGCACAATTTGATCATAATATAATATTAATAAATTGTATTTATAAATACATATTAATTTAGATTAATAGCTTTAAAAACTAATTATTATTGTGTATTGTGATTGTGCTATGCCAAAACAAATAAATAGTCTGTAGAAAGCTGATAAGCTTTCATATAAGATAGATTATTTTGAACAAGAAATAATGGCGGGACGTTTTTACTATTAAAGCCCTAAAAGCGATAAGTTTAAAATGTAGAATATATAATTTTGTATTAAAATGTTTTTTTATGTATTTTAGTGTGTTGCAGTAGTCTCAAAACTAAGTGTATTTACTGTTAATATAACAGTTTGACAAATAGTGGACATTTTAAAAATTCCTTACTTACTAACTATTCTGATGTTTTGGCAACGCTGTGGGGTTCTGACGTCGTAAATCTTGAATGACGTGCAAGCATTTTTATATGAAAAATGCTATAGCAAGAAATATCAGCAATTATGGTAAAATTTCATTAGTCAAATTGAAAACGATTTACATGGAAGACAAAATTCTGCTTAAAAAATGATAAAACAAATGAATAAAAAAGAATGAAATACCGCCCACTAAACAAAAAATAATGGATGAAACACAGTTGTATAAAATATAACTTATAAGAACATACTTTATATGGAATTAACTATACAGGGTTGGCCACTCAAAAGTGTCCACCCTGATATTTGGCAACATTCATAGGATTTTGTGAAAATATTAAAACATGTCGATTTCTATGCTAAAGGGGTCATCTTTTAAAGATATAGATAGATATCTGTCAATTGTCAACTTCCTCCCTTCCAGCACCCCTACCTTTCAATTTTAAATAGGGAATATACCATGTGGCACATTGTTAGACAAGTATTTCGTTGGAGAATTTATACATCCATATTTTTTTCAATATTAACTCTATTCTTGTAAAAAAGTATGTTTATTGAAAGTGTTACAACTCTTAAAAACTAAACGTAACGCCCAAGTTTTGCTGATGTCAATTTCCGGTCATGACAAAAACAAAATTTGTAACATGAATAGGAAACTTTATTAAATGTTACGTAAATAAAATGAACTAAATTTTAAATTAATCAGTTCATAAGTCCAAACAGTTTACTCATTAGCTATAACTAATAATTAAATGTTCAAAATGATATTTACTCAACGTCCATAAGATTATAAAGCCACTGATTGAAATTGTGAAAAAAAATTTGGAGCATTTTGGAGTGAAACTACACTACAAAAATGCTCTATTCGTTATATTAGTTCTTCCAATGAAGCTGGAATATTATTATAAATATTGGTTTTTTTAATAACGCCATTCGAAGAAGTCCAGAAGAGTTAAGTCGGTATCTTATTTAATGGAGAGCAAAAGAAAGATTTATAATACCATACCAGCTTCATTGGAAGAACTAAAATAACGAATAGTGCATTAATGTAATGTAGTAATTCTTAAAATGCTCCAAAATGTTGTTCGTAATTAGTAAATAAATATAGCTGATGAGTAAACTGTTTGGAATTATGAATTTAAATTTAGTTTGTTGTATTTACATTTAATAAAGTTTCCTATTAATGTTGAAAATTACATTTTAATATAGTTTTGACATGACCGGAAATTGACCAGCAAAACATAAACGTAACGTTTAGTTTTGAAGAGGTGTAACACTTTCAATAAACTGATACCTTTTCACAATATTAGCGAAATACCTGTCGAACAATGTGCCATATATAATATATTCCCAATTAAAAATTTAAAGGTTGAGGCACTGGAAGGGAATGGGTTGACAATTGACAGATATCTATATCGTACGTATTAAAACACCAAAGTATTTTCAATCCTCTTTGCGTCGCCGAGGTCGATAATAAACCATTTTAAGTTTGTTTATATTTCACAGATGTGTATTTCCTCGGTATTCTTTGATCAGAGCCGCCTTACGATATTTTGCGTTCTCGTTCCTGTTAAGTGTTTTGTTTATACCAAGTTAAGCGAATGATTTTTAAGAATTAAGTCAGTCTCGCTGAAGCGTTGTCAGGGACAGCTGCTTCCAGCGTTTGTCCAAATTTTACGTCAAATTTGAAATGTTTTCTCGTTTTTTGTCCCTTTTTATGGAAAATAAGTAGTTTTGTGGCAGTCAATAGTAGCAGTTCAATGTGTAGTTGCAGTTCAAGTGAGGTTTGGAAGAATCGTTGTTTCCATCCTCGTTTTGTTTGTCCCTGGTCGTCGTTCCAGACTATAGATGCAGTTTTTTGTTCGTGTGTCAGAGATTCCCAGTACAGTTCTCCCAGAAATTTTCAAGTCCAGTGAAGTCCAGTTTACAACTCAAGTGTAATCTAGTGAAGCTCAGGTAACTTTTTTGTGTTTAAATTTTAAAGTAAAGATAGACATTTTTTTAATAAAATTTGCTTTCATAACAATTTAAATTGTAATAATTAATATTATAAATTTTAGGGTGTGGCCATTGCTGTCATTTTATTTGTTCTCTGTTAAAATTTAATGTTGACATATGACAGCTAGCTTAGTTTTATTTTTTTAAATTAGTTTGTTTTGATTTTAAAAAAAGGTTAACCTTCTTAAAACAGTTTCACTTTAAAAGATAATTGTTTATTTGTAATAATTTATTTCTGCCCCAGTTTATAGCCCAGTAACAATTTTTTGTAAGTTTTGTAGCAATTCCCACTTGTAAACGGATGTTGTAAACGGATAGGATATGTCAGTTTTTCTTCTTTGTTATTTTGGTATAAATTTTTGTAACTATTAATATAGTAATTTTGTGCCATTTATTTTTGTAACTGTTTGTGGTGAGACAACAATAAATGTTTGATTTATTTCTCTGAACCATTTTTTTTATTTATTTAGAAAAAAAATTTCTAACCCCACTTTTGAGTTTCATTTAAAAAGATATATTTTGAATTTCTAATAATTATTTCAATAGTTACAAATAGTTGTTGTAATCGTTATAATTTGGCACCTCGAAGCGGCGTCCTTATTTTAAATAGCTAGAGGTCCTTCCTGTTGTTTTGTTTGTCCATTTGTTCCAGGAGATTCATGTACGTACCCCTTTGTTTCATTTTTGTAGTTGCCCCAATCCAATCCCCCTGTTTTATGCCCTTATCCACGACTCCAGCTCTCCAAATAAACCCTGAGCGCCGTTCCCATAATTTTCGATTTGTTTTGCTTGCCCTATCTCTGCCCCAATAATTTCTGTCCCCAATTTTTTAAGAACAAAATTAGTGTGATTTAATTCCAAAATGTCATATAAGAAGTTAAATAGTCGTTGTAAAGAGATGGTATATTAACATCTTTATCAGCGTCTGTTATACCTTGCATTTATAGAAGGTTCAGATTAAGGCAGTTATCTGAATTGTGTTTCGAAACTATTTTACGGATTTAATATCAGATGTCGCTATTGCGTCCGTTTCGAAGCCATTTTATCGTTGCTTCACAAAGACAGGAAAAGATTAATTTTCACGTTGAGAAAGCCTATGAATAACTGTTCTGATGAGCTTTATTAAAGCGAAATACGTATCAACAGATACATAGACTATTTTTGCGTGAAAGGAAATCTTGACTGTCTTTAATTTTATTTTTAGATGGTATATTCTTTAATTCATTATTTTGAACAGTAACGAGATAATAACGGCCCAATTCTAGTGTTGACTACTGTTAGGGGAGTACGTAATATATTTTTGTATGTTTATGTAGATACTTAAAATATATTAATATATATTCTATCTCTCAGGCCGTAAATACTAATATACTTCTAACATCACTACACAAAAAACGAACTAGGCATAAACATTAAATCAAATTGAATTCTTTTCAGAACATGTGACTTTAACCTAGTGGTTGTCGTATGTCACTCAGTATTGTACTGAAAGATATTGGTTTTAAATGGCTAAAAGATAATCCAAAGGCGAGGACTGATGCAAAAGTCTCATATTGCTGCGAAGAGAGCAGAATTTTTGAGATTATATCAAAAATATACATGAAGAACTATAAAAGTTTGTTTTTATACATGAAACTTGGATTTTTCGGAATGGGTATATATGTCGCTCATTGGGAAGATGAGGATAAATGAAGTGTAAAATCTATTAAAAATAATGGAAAACGGTAATATATTTAATTATACTGAAAACATAAAAGTGTTGAAATATATTTTTTTGCAGATACATCATTCTTTATGCTGGTAATAAAAATGGCTTCATTGGAGGTGCAACGGCTATATTTTCCTCCAAATCGGCTTTAATGGACTACCGTGGGAAAATGAATCAAGCAAATTTTTTATCGTCGTTTGAAAATCAACTGTTAAAAAATTTGTATGAACAATCCCTAATTATAATGGATAACACTCCATACGATAGCAAGTTGTTAAGAAAGCACCAAACATATCTTTAAAAAAGACTATGGAAGATTGGTTAGCTAACAATAAACTGCCTTTTAATGAGCCCATGTGATGAGTCTATCCTCCGCTTATGATTTAAAGACATATAAAGTCACAATTTTGAAAAAATATTAAGATTGTAATAAATATTAAAGCAGTTATTCTGCATCCTTTTTCGGCACAATACAGTTTCCTCATAACAATTCAACGAACACAAAGTGACAAATTTTCACGTAATTAAAAAAAAAATGACGCACCTAATTTTTTATAACTCATGAGATGAGACGCCCCTCGGTTAATTTTTTTAAAACTTCCCAACAAACAAGTCACGCGCAGATCAATCAAGGAAATGTAAAAGGGACTATATTAGCAAATCGTTGTGAGTTGTAGATTATATATATATATATATATATATATATATATATATATATATATATATATATATATATATAATATATATATATAATATATATATATATATATATATATATATATATATATATATATATATATATATATTCGGTTTTTTATAACGTCTTACGACGTTGTCCGACTCCCAAACGCCACTGTATTCTGTCTTGAGTTAGGTCTTCGTCCAGATTTCGAGCGCTAATCGCTTTCCTAACTCCCAGGTTCCAGCTATGTGGTGGTCTTCCTCGTTTCCTCTTCTCTGGGGGTTGCCACATCATCGTTTTTTTAGGCAATCTTTCGTCCCCCATTCGGCTCACATGCCCATACCATATGAGCTGTTTTCTCTCAATATCGTCAACTATAGTGCCCTCTATACCCATTTGTTGTTTTATCACTTCATTCAGTATTCTGTCGGCTCTTGATATTCTCATCGATCTTCTGATGGCATCCATTTCCGTGGCTTCGACCTTTTTCTTATATTTTTCGGTTGTTCTCCATGTCTCAGTTCCATAAAGTAGGCTAGTTTTAACCATTGTCTCATAGATGTTCCATTTTCTTTTCTTTGATATTTATTTACTCCATAGAACTCCGTTCAAACATGCTATAGCTCTTCGTGCTTGTACAATTCGATGTTCTATTTCTCGTTCGTCTTTTCCACTACGGTCGAAGATGACGCCCAGGTATTTATATTCGTTGCATGGATTTATTTTTTGATTGTCATCGATATCGAGTTGTTCTGCTTCAGCTCCAATTGAGAGGTATTTTGTCTTTTCTAAATTGATATATTTGATCCCCATTTCTGGTATTCTTCAATTAGTTTTCTAAGCATGTATTCCATGTCATCTTTGTCATTTGAGATCACTACCTGATCATCTGCAAACTGTAAAGTATATATGTAATCCTGATCGTTCAATTGTATACCCATTCCTTTGACTTTTCTTTTCCATTGTTTCAGAGCTGCAGAGATATAAATCTTAAATAGAGTCGGAGAGATACAACATCCTTATCTGAGACCCTTAGTAACTGCAAATTTTTCAGCTAAGAGGTTTCCGAATTTCATTTGGGAGTTTGAACCATAATATAGATCTTTGAGAGCACTAACCAATGTTTGATGTATGTTTGATGTGCCCAGGACTTCCCATAGTTTATTTAGCGGGACTATGTCGCATGCCTTCTCAAGATCTACAAAAGTCATATGTAACTCTCTATTTGTCACAATTTTTTTTCTATAATTTGTTTAAGACAGAAGATGTTATCTGTACATGAACGACCTGCTCTAAATCCTCCTTGTTCTTCGTCTTCAGACGATTGATAATCTTCCTCTATCAGGTCCCGTAGTATTCGACCGTATAGTCGACTCATTGAGCTTGTGACCGATATCCCTCTATAGTTTTTACAATTTCTCATGTCACCTTTTTTATATATTGGGATCATATATGCTGTTTTCCATTCATCTGGTGTTGGATGTCCATTAATATATTCGTTAAATATCACCGTGATCATTCTGTGTAATTTCTCTGAGCCATTCTTTATTAATTCCGTAGTTACTCCCTCTGGTCCACTTGCTTTTCCATTCTTCATCCCTGCTATAGCTTTTTGAACTATGTTGATATCTATGGTAATATGCTCTCCCAGAATTTCGATTCTTGATGAATTCATATCTTCTTTAAATTCGTCTCTGTTCTCATTTAATAGATGTTTGTAATAATGTGTCCAATCCTCGGGATTTATGGGATTTAGAGTCACTTTCTCGTTAGTCGGCTTCTTAACAGAGTTTATAAACTTCCACGCCTCAGTGCATTGTCGTCCTCCAATATAAGATTATATCTCTCTGCATCTTCTATCCCATATCTCATTTTTGGAGGTCATAATTATCTTTCTAGTTTTCTTCTTCATTTCATTGTATCAGTCTTTGTCTGCGTCATCTTTTGTATTCAACCACTTATGGTATAATCTTTTCTTTTCTGTTACCGCATTTTCGACGTCTTCATTCCACCAAAGCTTGTTACTAATATCATTTTGTTTGATTCCTAAGACCTCCTGTGCTGTTTGATGAATACTTGATATTATGTTCTCATATATGCATTTGGTATTTGTTAGTGTTTCGTCAAGTTTGGAGTCCATTCGAGTCTTATATAGTGTGCGGGTGCTCTCATGAATTAAACTGGACAGATTGTATTGAGGAAGATCAATTCTTTCTAAAAGTTGTTCGTCTTGGCTTGATGAGACACTGTCCTTTAATCTATATGAGAAAACAATTTTTGCCCTGACCATGTGGTGATCTGATCCGCATACTGCTCCTCTCATAGCTCTAATATCTCTAATGAGTATTTGTGAATTTTGTTTAACTATCACGTAATCTATTATAGACTTAAGATTCCTTGTTGGTTGAAACCATGTATATTTGTGTATGTTTTTGTGACAGTAATATCCGTTAGTTATTTTGAGTCTATTACTTTCACAGAGATTGATAAGTCTTTCTCCGTTATCATTTACGACATCTTCTCCATAAGGTCCAATTACATTGTTGTGGCGCTTGTTTCCTGTTCTTCCATTAAAATCGCCTAATAAAAATATTTCTCGGTTATTTCCAACTCTATTAATAACTTCGTTTAATTTTGCAAAGAATTCGTCTTTTGTATTTTTTCTTTTGTATTTCGTATTTTTAAATTAATGAACACAAGACTATAAGTAAAGACGAATGCAACTAATAAGGGATATGGAGGAAATATGGTCAGATAATATAGAAGTGTATTTAAGATTTAAGTTAATCAAATTTAAATACATATTTACCTATGTTAACGTTTACGTAAATGTGTACTCACCTCATTTCCTTCATGATTCTCTTGTCGTTAACATATAACGGATTTGTACAAGTAAAGTTCTCATAATATTTGTAAGGAATGAAGGAACCATTGCAAACGTTTGGAGCACACACTGTTATAAAGTGGGGTCTCAGTCTGCCCACTGTGTACTTCAAGACGTCAGTAGTTAGCTGCGAACAAGCTGCCCCGAAAGCGAAGATACCGAAGGTGCAGTAGAAGTTGTAAAACCAGTTAGGAATTTGATATCCGAGGAACACTATATTTCGTGGGACGCTTGGTCTATTTAGGTATTCTGTCACTGACATCTGAAAAGAAAACCAAAATTAATATATACAGAAAAAAAGATTCGAACTAAATAGTTATTTAATAAAGGCTCTACAATTATTACCATATCACGGCTGGTACGCATATACCACTTCGGCATATAGGTACCACTTCCACGGTTGGCTCGCGGACAAAATCTTCGCACCGATCTAAACTTCTTAATTTTTCAAAAACTACCCACCCTTGTGTAGCCCGCCCGTGTACCTCCCACAAATGTTAATTGATTTCTTTACACGAAGTGACAGTCGCATCCTGTTCTTTGATGTAAAGGTATTAGTGACTAAGGACAAATTCTCCGCGCACCAGTCGTGTTTTTTTGAAATTTTGGACATTGTCAGTTATTGTGAATTTTAAAATGTATGCATATGACGCAGAACAAGAACGTTTGCAACGTCTAATGGACGAATGGGGTATAGAGTTGTGCTATAGAGGTAGCACCTTTTATCGGAACGACCACATCAAGCGTCATAGACGAGATATGGTTCTTGATAACTGGTCCTCATAAGACAACTAACTCTCGCTTATGGCTCCACGTGCCACACCCCGGGCAACTGCATAGGTCTGCAGGCTAAACTAAGTGAGGGTAGCCAGATATGGCGAAAATTCCACCAAACGATTGCCGGCATAAGCAATCATCCACTTATTGACCAACGGCTTCAGGCGGACGAGTAAGTAAGCGGCAGGGGTCTTGTCCTGGGGTTAAGAAATTGACCCCTAAGGCGGAGGAGTTACAAATAAGTAACCAACGGCATAAGGATGTAGAAAGCCACGGGATGACTACCACATTAAAGATCCTTAAGGATATTCCTAGAACAATCATCATGGCAATGATCGCAATGGTAACAAAACCAGTAGACATTACTGATCACAGAAATCGGAAGCCGAGATCCGGTAGGAGAGGAACAAACCTAAAAGATCACAGGGCCTCTCAGGTCGTCAAAAAGCGAAATCCCAGTGATGTATTGAGAAAAACATCTTAAAGACCAGCCATCCAACTAAATACACTGAAAAAATAGGCACTTGGAACGTGCGGAGTTTGTACCAACAAGGAAAAGCCCATAACCTAACACAAGAAATGAGACGCTTAAAGATAGATATCCTTGGATGTAGTGAAGTCCGATGGCCTAACAGCGGCAGAAGTGTCATAGACAACTACGTGTTTTCCTATTCCGGAGATAACAATACACAAAACCGCAATGGAGTAGCAATAGTCATTAGTAAAGAAATCGAAAGATCAGCTAAAGGGTTCATACCGATAACGGATAGAATTGCACTATTGAAATTAAACGCTATACCGTGCAACATAAACATGATTGTAGTATATGCACCAACATCTGATAGCACAGAGGAAGAAGTAAACAGCTTCTACAATGACTTAAACAAAACATTCAATGAAACTAAAAAAGAAGAAGTAAATTTGATTTTAGGTGACTTCAACTCAAAGGTAGAAAAAGGAAGAGATGGATAAGTAGTAGAAGAACACGATCTGGGAACACGTAATTAAAGAGGTGAAAGACTAGTTCAGCTTTGCAAAGATAACTCATTATCAAAAACACGTGGTATAAACTCCCAAATCGAAGAATATATACATGGAAAGCACATAGAGATGATGGTGAAATTATATTAAGAAACCAAATAGATTACCTAATTATAAATCAAAGATTCGATAATACCGGCTAAAGCGTATCCAGGAGCAGATATAACAAGTGACCACAATCTAGTTCTAGCAAACATGAAACTCAAGTTAAAAAAGTTAAAAACAACTGCCAAAACACCAAGAATTAATCTGAGAAAACTAAAAGAAACTGATATATACCAATAAATCAAAGAACAAGTGCACAAATAAGTTCAGGAAGTAGAAAGGCAAAAGCAATTGACAACAGATAAATGGAGGAAAGCAGAGGAGATTTTGAGAAATATCACAAAACAAAACTTTAAGAAGACACACCATCTAAAAATAAACAATGGATCACACAAGAGATAAAATAACTGATGACGGAAAGAAGGGCACACAAGAATAAAAAAGAACAACAGTACAAAAAAATTAATAAAATAATCAAACCGAAAATCAAAGAAGCTAAGGAACTGTGGCTATCAGAAAAGTGTGAAGAAATAGAAAGGTTAGATAAACAACATGGCAGTTTTAACATACACCAGAAAATCAAAGATACAGCTGGCATATACAAGAAGAAGGGTATCGGAAATATCATGGATAAAAATAACAAGATAATAACGGAATGTACAGATAAAATAAACAGATGGGAGGAATACATAAAAGAGCTATTCAAAGACGACGAGAAAATTGAGGTCATTGAACCAAGAGGAAGAAATGGGCCACCAATCACCAAAGACGAAATTGAGAAAGCGCTAAAACGTATAAAAAATGAAAAGACCATGTGACCAGATGAAACATCTACAGAAATATTAAGAATATTAACAAAAAATCATATGGCACACTAATATAATTATTTAATGAAATTTATTATACGGGAGAGATATTATTATTCCGAAAGAATGGTTAATATCAATATTTATTCCAATACCCAAAAAATCAAACGCAATGAAGTGTGAAGAGCACAGGACAATAAGCTTGATGAACGATATTCTAAAAGTGTTATTACGAGTGATACACGAACGTATCTATAAAAAGCTAGATGACAGAATAGCTGAAAACCAATTGGGATTCAGAAAAGGTTGGGGCACCAGAGAAGCATTATTTACTGTACAAACACTAATCGAACGATTTCGAGATGTCAATTGAGACGTATTCATATGTCTAGTCGAATTCGAAAAAGCATTCGACAAAGTACAACACCGAAGAATGGCAAAAATACTCCAGAACACAGAATTAGATGACGAAGACGTGAGAATCATTGCCAATCTATACCGATATCAGAAAGCCACAATACGAATAGACCAACAATAATCGAAAGAAATATCTATAAATCGTGGAGTAAGATAAGGATGTGTGCTTTCCCCTTTACTTTTTAATATGTATTCAGAAGAATTGTTTAAAGAGGCATTAGAAGACGTTAATGAAGGCATATTTATTAACGGAGCACTTCTGAATAATCTTAGATACGCAGATGACAGAATACTCCTTGCGGACAGCAGAGAAGGACTACAAATCTTGGTTTATCGTATTACCCAATACTGCGAAATGTATGGAATGGTATTGAATACAAATAAAACAAAAATCATGGTGGTAAGCAAGAACAAGATTGAGAAACACAGTGTTTATGCCAAAGGAAAACTATGGAATGGTATTGAATACAAATAAAACAAAAATCATGGTGGTAAGCAAGAACAAGATTAAGGAACACAGTGTTTATGCTAAAGGAAAACTTTTAGGCAGGGTGCACAGATATCAGTACTTAGGTTGCGAACTAAATGAAGAATGGAATAGAAGTACGGAAATAAAACGGCGTATTGAGATAGCTAGAAGTCCTTTTAATAAGATAAAACAATATTATGCAATGGAAAACTCAACATCAAAATTAGAGCTAGAGTATTGAGATGCTACGTGTTCTTTGTCCTGTTGTATGGAGTTGAGGCCTGGACAATTACAGAGGCGACAAAGAAAAAACTCATTAACTTTGAAATGTGGTGTTATCGAAGAATGTGGAAAATATCTTGGACACAACACATAACAAATGCGAAAACGCTACGAAGAATGAAAAAAGATAAAGAAATACTCAACACTATAAAGAAAAGAAAAATGAGCTACTTTGGTCACATCCTAAGAAACGAGAAATACGAATTGATGCGGCTGGTCATACAAGGGAAGGTGGAAGGCAAAAGAGGACCGGGGAGAAGACGCACGTCCTGGCTAAAGAATCTGAGACGATGGAGTGGGAAAACGTCAATAGAACTTTTCAGAACGGTTGCAGATAGAGTCAAATGGGCCATGATGATCGCCAATGTCCTTAGGGATGGGGCACGTTAAGAAGAAGAATGGACGAATGACTTTAAGACCACGACGGGAATGAAAATATTGAATACGACGATGACGAAGAAAAAAATAACAGAACAAATATATGGAAGGTGCTGAACTGATAGTTTCTGCGGGGCCTTATTTTTGGGTAAAGACACAACTACTAAATTGATGAAACATATTCTTTCAAGAAATGTTCGAACACGTCCAGAAAAATTATTTATGCATTTGCCAGGTACTAAAGAAGTTACCAATAATTTAAAAGGTGAACTAGATATTTGGAAATATTTTTTAACGACCCCATGATAACCATTATTGCTGAATATACAAACAAACATGTTTGTATATTGAGATGTTTCTACTATCAATGTCCAGATGCCGATTTAAATTTTTACTACAACACCTAAGATATGATGATATAGAATCACGTGGGGAAAGAAAATCATTAGATAAATTTTGTCGTATACGAAAGATTTTTAAAACGTTTACTTTTAATTGCAAAAACGGTTACACGTTGGATGAATATGTCACAATAGAGATGAAAAATTTTAGGCATTAAGCAAGAACGACCAGGTCCTTTTGTTGTAAGTAATTCTCTATCGAAGGTGATACAAGATTATGTGAGCCTCTAAGAGAAACAATTACTGCTGACAATTGGTTTTTAAGCATACAAATAATCCAAATCTTGCTTCATGATTACAAACTTTTAGGAACGTGCCGCAAAAATAAGAAGAATCACCCCATGACTTTTCTAAAAATCAAAGTCTGTCTTTGTGTTTTTGTCAATTTCTTCTCCACCTTCTAGGATATAAATATTGCAGAAAATGAAAAGATAATCACAAACATACAGTTAATCCTTGTTTATGAATGCCGACACAATGTCATTTTTATTACGGATTTCTAAGTAAATTGGAAATTTTCAGATATGTTATAGTTTGGGTATTCCTATCCACTAAAAACCTCTTCCCGCTGAGAAGGACTTGGTGTAAAACCTAGTAGCTTATTATGCCCGTTCTAATTTTTTCATCATATCTTTTTCACTACTAAATCCTACTCTACTCTAATCTGAGGGACGTGTTACAGCAATCATGTGCACTAAATTTAAAAATGAGTTCAAAAGAATTACGGTGAGAAGAAAGGAGACGAGCCATTATCATAAACCGTCAATGATAATAGAAGTTAATATTCTTGTTTGAAATAGTTCTGAAAGTATTTCTTGTTTAGTTTTAAACACTAGATTCTTAGATATAACAATATTGTTTTAAAAGTGCTTTTTTTAATATTTTAATTCTTCTAATAACCTAGTGTGGTTATGCTCACAATTACAAATAAAAACATTCTTCATCGAACTACTCCTGCCGTAAACCGCATGCGGAGATCACAACACGTGAATCGTTATTATTCACAAATAAATTTGAGTTACGGTTAATGAGAACCATGTATTTATAACTTCTCTGTTTTACCTAAAAACTAGAAATAGTCTAGCGTTTTCATCCTTTCCGACAGCTTTATTAGAGTAGCCACTATCGCGTTTAAAATAAATGTATAAATATGAAAATTTCTTCCAGTGCCATTAGTTTTAAGTCATCGGTAACGCCGAGAGTGAAAGCTTTAATTATATTTACACCGGCTTCTCGGCTTCGTGCCAATATCATCAACATCGGAGATAAAAATTTATTTGACAGTCAAATCACTGTTTATACGCATGAAAATGCATGTTTGATAGTCATAAGCTGGTCAGGAGCATTTCAAAATCGCTATTATATTTAGCAAGGTGAAATAATATTAAATTAAATGATTAAGTGAAAGATTTATATTGCATTAAGGAGTTTTGTATGCTTATAAAACAAATACACTTGTTGAAAATATCTTGCACTTTATATTCTGCGTACAAGCTAAAAGTAGCCAAAGTGTGTCATTTTTTTTTAAATAAATAAAATATGAGTTTCGTTAAGGAGTAAAATGTGTTTCTTTTTCTCCTCGTAGCACTAGAGCCCGAAGTGGGTCTTGGCTGGCTGCACAACTTGCTTCCATCATAAACGGTCGTCCATGATAGTTGAGGTAATGGGTAGCCCCATTGTTCTTAAATCTGACCATAGGTTATCTCTCCACCGCATTAATGGGCGTCCTAAGAGCCTTCTCCCTGTCGGAGCTTTCTCTCAAATTAACTTCGCAGGGCGGTTATTAGGGAGCCTTAATTTTATTTATATGTATTTGTGGTTAGTCACTGGAAAATGGAGTGACTAAACGAACAGTGGTCAGAATTAATATATCTCTATGAAAAATCCCTATATTATCTAAAAAATATTATCTTTTAAAAGACAATTCACATGTTGTAGAAACGAAACTCAAAAATATTCAAAATATTAATAAAACTCAATATCATTTTAATTATTTATTTTAAACTGTATAATAGGTATATGTCTGAATTCTCAATCTGAATGAGTCAGATCAAATTAAAATAGAAGAATTTTTTACCAAGTAACAAAAACAAAGGGAGATAAAGGGTTGAATGCGAAAACATGGAGTTGATTCCAGTTTACTTAAATTTGCCTCTTCTACTCAAATCCGGCTCTCACCTTCACGCTGGTTTCCCCTATAAACCTAGCAGCCCAACGGGAGATCTGGTATCCAACCCGGGTGAAAAGTTGGGTCGGTAACTGACGAGAGCGGGTGAAATGGCTCTCTGAAAAGGGGGTTTGGCGTTGGGTTAACTACCCAACCCTGTAAAAACCCTTTTGTTATGAGAGCTACAAACAAAGAATCCGGAATGTCTAACCTACGACGAACTCGCAACCGAAATTAGGATAATGATTTAAAAAGCCTTTATCAGCCTGTAGCCACAGCTTTGCTAATACAAAAAATGAATAAGGCCAAAGCAGAAATCATTGCTTTACAGGAAATGAGCTGGACTACGTCAGGCATCCTGGAAAAAAATAACTGCAATATTTCCTACAGTGTACATCCTACACGACACGAATTTGGTACCGGATTTATTGTAAGCAGCAAGGTCAAGGATATGTCAAATAAGAATTAAAGGGAAGTTCGCTAATATTAGCATTATTAGCATCCATGCTCCAACGGAAGAAAAAGAGGATGATGAAAAAGACATGTTCTATGTATACTATACATAAATAATAGCAGCAGACTTTAATGCCAAAGTCAGAAGAGAGAATACATATTCGCCCACCATCGGAAAAGAGAGCCTACACGTAGACTCTAATAATAACCGTCTCAGAATCATAAACTTTGCGATGTCTAAGAATATGTTAATAGCTGGGACACCATTTTCCCATATATATATATATATATATATATATATATATATATATATATATATATATATCTATATATATATATATATATATATATATATATATGTATATATATATCTATATATATATATATATATATATATATATATATATATATATATATATATATATATATATATATGAAACTTAGAAATCTCCTGATAATAAAACGATTAACCAAATAGATCATATAATCATCGATGCAAGATACTGCTCTAACTTATTAGATGTTAGGTCTTTTAGAGGAGCAAACATAGTGTAACCTCGGAAACCTTTTTTTGATGGTGCTAGAAAGGTCACCAATGGAGACACTGCGGACGGCAGCCAGATGGTTGGTGGAGAGCGAGTCGTGGGTTCGAAACTAGCTTTTGGAACCAGGAATGGGTCCAACGGACGAAATAAGTAAAGATACGATAAGAGATATTGGAAAAGATACAGAAATAAACAAAAAGATAGATGGGTAAAATTACCAAAGATAAGATAAGATAGGGAACAGGGCGCCACTTAATTTTTTGGGGTTTAAGGAGAAAATTAAGAAACCTTAGAAAAGAAAAGAGATAAGGAAAGATATTTAGGTTCAGAGATCAAACCCAAGAAAAGATATCACAGTTAATTACTCAATAAATTTGGTCAACACTCTACATAAACAAATAATAAAATTATTAGGTGTTATACTTACTCACCTACGACACTTGAATCAGCCTGATCTTTCTACTGGTCAAAGGTATAGTTATATTTAAAAGTAAAAAGCAAATATATCAGGGAACGTTGTTAGGGGTCGACAAATAAAATACATACATAAAACAATAACAATATATTAAACAACAACAAAATTATGACGCTGCTGAATGCAACACAAGTAATAAAAATACACAAATAAAGTTTTGGCGTATTTCGAGATATTACAGAAAAAAATTGAATAACAAATTATAACAAACACCAAAGATAACAAAAATTAATAAAATTTAAATTTACAAAAATACAAAAAAGTTACTGAAGTGAAAACATAAAAATTTAACCAAACCGCACTTGGTTAAGTCGATTATTTGGTTCGTAACAAAAAAAAGTATAGAATGTTCTTTAATTGACTGCAAAATTCAGTAGCTACTCTCAACTACATTTGATGACATGTATGATCGTTGGATACGTCCAGATAATGGAAGATGATATGATGCTATACCATGTTACTTGCCCAGATAGGTGGAGATATTAAAATTATGTCAACTTACAGTAATTCCTGTCGACTGCTGCATTAAGTCACTGAAGTTAATACTATACTTGTATTAAACACTGAATTTATTTACCCTTAAAGGTGCTTTACAACTATACTTAATCTAATATAGTGTAAGATAAAGAAACTCTAATAAGCAAGTGTATACACACTTATAAAGAAAATGCACAGAGACGGTAAGGTAACAGATACGATAATGTGAACTAAGCGTCTTAACTCGACGGATGCCCACCGATAAGTAACTTAGTTCCTCTAAAATTTTACCAAGCTACCCAAGAAAAGGTGAGGGTATCTTCCCCCCAAAAATGATAGGCCAGCTGTATGTATTTCTGAGAAGGTAAAAAGTTCTAATTAACATTGAACATAACGGTATAACTTCTACCTACAAACGTGATGAAATATCAAATCTCCTAGATTAGGTTTTTCCCGAAAAACATTACAACGGGCGTTCGACGACAATTACCGAATTTATGACAAAGGACCCGGAAAAGGATTAACTAAGGATTCGCCAGACCGGCGTCTTTAAATAAATACTTAGATACTTAGGTAGATTCTTCAGTCATATTTCGGTAGTTTTCCAATAAAAATTACTGATCGTAAACACGACCATCAACGTATCATCCACATGGGTAAAAGGAATTAAAATTAATTTAATATATTAATTAAAAAAAATGTTACAATAGATAGTGATTTAAAAAAGGAGATCGGGAAAAGAAGACCAAAAATCGACATAAATAAACTAAAAGTTCCCGGCATTGCAAATGTATACAGACAACAAATAGAAGATCAGATAAGGACAAAAAACTTAGAAGAACAAGAAGACATTAACCAACTATAGGCCAATATACGAGATATTGTGTTACAGAAATCGGTTGAAATATTGGGCAAAACCAAGTCAGACAAAAGAAATGATTGGTTTGATCATGAGTGCGAAATGGTCACAAATATAAAGAACGCAGCATATCAAAAAACCATCGACGCAGGTTTTACACGGAGAAAAAAAGAAGAGTATAGACGTCTTCGAAGAGAGAAAAAACATATCCATCAACGTAAGAAGAGCGAATACGAACAGAACACTCTCAATGAGATACAAAGTTTATTCGATAAAAATGAAACGAAGAAATACTACAAATCCTTAAATAATAGCCGGGGAGAATGTAAATCACGATTAAAAATTTGGAAAGACACTAACGGTGAAATTCTACATGATAAAAACTTAGTTCTTAACAGATGGGCACAACATTTCAACGAGCATCTAAATATAAATGATATTAAAGGAGGTTACAACATAGACCATCAACAAAATCTACAACGCCAACGTCAACTACACAGTGAAGACCCAACAAGAGAAGAAATCTCAAATGCCATCCTAAAACTCAAAGACAATAAAGCCCCAGGAATCGATGAAATCTGTTCGTAAATGTACAAAAAAGGTGGTGAATAACTTTTTGCAGCAATCCATAAACTAATAATAGTTATATGGCAGAATCAATTGGTATCGTGGTAATAATAATAGTCTCCCGTTTTATACCGCTGTCGCGGCTTTGGGAGTATAGCAGGATAGTCTGCTATATCTAGGGCCTACGGTATACAAGGAAGGTAACATGGCCAGTGCTACGCTTCAACCGTCTATTATTACCCCTGGTTTTACCCAAGGTACTCATTTTTATTCAGGCTGAGTCGACCTGGGGCCTATAGACATTTTTAAAATGTCTAGATGTTCTTGCCGGCGGTAGGATTCGAACTCCGGACCACCGGCTTGCGAGGCAAGAATCCTACCGCTTGCTCTACGCAGGCCCTAGTTGTGGTTATACGATACCCCCCGGGTATCGTGGTTAAAGGCAATAATATGTCCGTTGCATAAAAAGGGTGATCAATTGGAGTGTAAGAACTATAGAGGCATTACTTTGTTAGCATCTGCGTATTAAATCTTCGGCAAGGTATTGTTTGAAAGACTTAAAACATTTTACAAAGGATATTGTTGGTCAATATCAATGCGGATTTACTTCTGGAAAGTCAAATACACATCAAATTCAAGCACATAGGCAGATTGTAGAAAAGTCACTAGACTACAACATAGATACACACCATCTCTTCATCGACTTCAAAGCAGCCTACGATAGTGTGAAAAGAACTGCATTATATAATGCAACGATAGACTTTGGGATCCCACCTAAGTTACTTAAGTTGACCAAACTAACAATGCAAAAGGTCATTTCATGCGTTAGAATTGAAGGAGACAACTCTACGTTCTTTGACATTAATAATGGTCTAAGACAAGTAGAGACGCTAGCGTATCTCCTCTTTAATATTAAATCTCCTATTTAATATTGGAAAAGGCAATCAGACAATTAAATATTAGAATAAATGGAACTATTTTTAATAGATCGACGCAAATTCTCGCATTCGCTGACGATATAGTTATAGTATGAGAGACATGGTGCAGTGTTTTAAAAGGCTTGCGGACGCGGCAAGTGAATTAGGACTTCTAGTAAACAAGGAAAAAACCAAATATATGTTGGTTTCTAAAAACCCCCGAAATATCTAACAGAGAATTCAAATTAACAACCATACCTTTGAGCAAGTCAAAAAATTCAAATATCTTGGATCACTCGTAACAAACACGACAAGCGACGAAATAAAAAGACGAATAGTAATAGGAAACAGAACTGTTCACGGTCTCTAGAAACATTTAAAAAATAAAAATATAAAATGTGCAGTAAAGCTCAATATACAAGACCTTAATAAGACCGGTTTTGATATATGGGGCTGAAACGTGAACCATATCTCAAAATGATGAAAGACTACTTGGTTTTTTTGAGAGAAAAATTCTTAGAAACATTTTTGGGGCCGTAAATGAAAATGGGAAATGACGTCGAAGATACAACTTGAATTATATCACTTATACACCGATCCAGACCTTGTGAAATTCGTTAAGGTGCAGAGACTTAGATGGGCTGGACAAATTGCTAGGATGTCACATTACGAATACACGAAGAGATTAAAATTTTCAAACCCAGAGGGCACAAGAAGCAGAGGACAACCACGAAGGAGATGGATTGATGATGTGGAAGAAGACTTACAGATTCTAAGGGTCAGAAGATGGAGGGAAGTTGCCAGGAATCGACAGGAGTGGCGACTTCTTTGTGAGCAGGCCAAGATCCACAACGGATTGTCGAGCCACTTATAATGATGATGAACAAAAACATAATTTGTTTGATTTATTAATTTTTTATATTTTGAGAGCGTGTTCCGAATTGGAAATCGAAATGTCAAAATAAACTTATTTTAAAGTAAAATTGCGATATGTTTAATAAAAATATGGATAAAAACTTATTTTAGAAATACAACGATAAAAACAAATGTTTCCAAATTTTTGCAAAACTGCTTTAAGAACTGGTTCACTAGAGAAATCAGATTTGTTTATAAAACTGCTGTATTAATTTAGTCTTCCACATTGCACACGCTATGTTGTATTTCGCTTAGGTCGGTATTATCATTATTTTTGGAATAACTGATTATTCCAGTAATAACCAGATACATTTTTGTCTCATTTTGAACTCTTCTATGTCTTGTTAGTTGGCATATTCACCTATTCATCCTTATTTTAAGGTACCACGATGGCTTAGAATAAAGAATTATGTTTTTTTGTAACGCCACTGAGGTAAAATAAATAGTCAACTCACACGTACTTAAATTAAGGGGTAACATACCTTCCGAAGTGCTGGCACTCTTGCAAGCTATAATTATTAAAACATGCCTCTAGGTAACACCTTGCTTTTGTATACAATTATTTCGATAAAATAAACAAGTTAAATGGCAACAGATAGCGTGTTGGGGTTCTCGTTATTTACAACACTTTTCAGAAAATAAACCTCCCATTGTGGAACCAGAAACCTGTTTGTTGTTTAATTTCTTTGTAGATGGAAGATGTATAATTTGATTTACAGGCAGCAAAAAGAGTTGTTTGTTACGATACACTGCAGTAAAGCTCTTAAAATAAATATTTATATTAAATAAATATTAAAAAATATCTGTGCTTTGAGACTTTTTTCGCAAATTATCGAATGTAAAAAAAATATAGTTTATCTGAGCAAAATCTAATATATAAATAGATATCTCATGTCACAGTACAAAGAAATGTTTGAGGTTTGGAGAAGGGCTATTGAAGCGGGAGGACTTAAAAGTTAGGTTAGCAGGTCTGTGTGGTTGGGAGGAAGAGGATTGGTTGGGGACATAATTGCTTGGAGAAAAACTATGACGAGTAGGAGAATTTAAATACCTTGCCTCCTACATAATGGAAAATGGGACACTAGATCAAGAAAGCGGCGTCTTCTGTGATCCAAAAAGATGGGGAAGGGCTGAAAGGAAGGATATTCAATGGTGTGTTGAGAACTGCTTTGGTGTACGGCAGTGAAGATTGGCCTGTTAAGAAGATTCAGAAAAGAATATAGAGGTAGCGAAATGAATATGTTACGGTGAATGTTGGGTAAGACTAGAAGCGACAGGACCACGAACGACTTAATTAGGGAAAGAGCCGGGGTGACTACAGTCTCAAAAAGATTTAAGAATAAAGATTGCAATGAAGTTGATGGAACAAGAGATAGCGGAAAACCAAGGATAAGAAGAAGTAACGACTGAAATTATTGCAAATGTGAGTTCCTATTTATTTTTTTTTACAAATTTTTTCGTGCGATCCTGTGTTGGTTCCTGTTTATGGCTTGCTGCTGATGACCTCACCGTCTAGGCTTCGAAAAGCTTAGGACCTTAAATGTTGATTATAACAAATAAAAAATTAAAGAAATCAAAATTGTATAAAATATAATTCTGTCCATTTTAGTTTTGGTAGATTTATGATGAAAAGTTAATATTAAACGAGATAATTTAATAATTATACTTAGTCACTAGTTTCCTTCTTAACTCGAAAAATATCGACCGCATGAAAAAATTTGCTAAGAAGAAATTGTAGGAGATCGCAACTGCAACAATTGAAGTCCTTACGAGTTTGTCGAAAAGTTGAAACTGACCGAGATATTAAATAAAAACAGCTCCTATAAAACCAATCCCTACAATATCTTACGCTCGCGTCTTTACCGCATACGTAAAGTTAATAATAAACGAGATAATTCAATAATTATGCTTCTCTTTCCCTTCCACTATTTTTGCCTATAACTTTTGAAAAAAAATTGTAAAAAAGAAATTGTAGGAAATTGCATTTGCCACAATTTCAGTTTTATCATTTTTGCCGAAAAGTTAAAAAAGGGAAAAAAGAACCGTTGGATTTAACCGCGATTTTAAATTTAAAATACTACATGTTGTAGGTGTTTACTAATTAAGCAAACAGTTTTTAAAATATATAAAGAGTAGTTTTGAAGTAGCGTCTGGAATGTGTTGTTCTTCTGAGGCGATACAGATACCGTATTGCTCTTTTTTGTAATATAAAAATAACATTAGACTGGGCAGCTGTACGAGAACCCCAAAAAGAAAGACCCGAAGATGAGACTGGAACAAAGAAAACTATGTTATATTGGAAGATGCTAAATTGATTTCCTTGGAAACAGATCTTATTGGATAGCAGAGGTTGAAGAGCTTCTTTATAGAATAGTGCACGTTAAAAGAGTGTAAATTAGAGTCGAACCAGGTTTTTATTGTAAGTAGATCAGAAGTTATAGTTGCATGAATAGCTGTAATATTAGACTTGCTCCAGGTGATACTGGTATCATCAGCAAAAAAGAAAAATTTTTCCATCGATTTTTAAATTAGTGATGTCATTTATAAAGAAAAAGAAAAGTAGAGAACAACATACTGAACCTTGTGGTATTCCACATACAATGCATTTGATTTGTGATTAGAGTCAGTGTCATTTGCTCTAACCAGTTGTTTCGTATTCCCCAAATAAGACTGGAACCAATTTAAAGAAATACCCTGAATTCCGTAGAAATTTAGTTTTTTTTATCAAAATGTCGTGATTTACACAATCCAAATCTTTGGCATAGTCACAAAAAACAGTGGCTGTGTACAAGAATATTGTTTAGTGCTTTGTAAATCTCATGTAGCAGAGAAAACAGCATCACTGGTACATTTAGCAGATAAAAAGCCGAACTGATTTTGTTATAAAATGCTGTTTTCAACGAGAAAGGACATAAGTCAGTCTGATATGCTGATACCTTTGGTAGTGCAGAGTTTGTGATATTTTGGCTTAAATTTAATTAAAGGAAATGCTTTACTGAAAGTACAGACAAGCTTATCTAAAAAACCATTGAAATTACAGTCCAATTTCACAAAAGGAACGTGCCACCCAGAAGTCAAACATAAATTTTGAAATTTACAAAAGTTCTAAGCGGAAAAATCCTAACTACGTGTCAGGTTTTCGAGGAGGATTTGCTAAAGGTATTAAACTTGGTATATACTGATTTATGATCAGATAGTCCCACATTAATAATTGTAGAGCGGAGATCAAGATGTAAGAAATCTGCGACAATTTAACCAATTATGGTAAATGTTGTTTTACTAATTCTTGTAGGAGAAATAACGTGCATTATAGGACCATACGATTCGAACATATTGACCAAGGACAGTTGAGCAGCATAACAGATATTTTGATTCAATGGCTTTATTTCCAAAGACTGTTTTACGAGAACTGTTTAAAATATGTTATGCAATCTTTATCTTGGATTAGATTTATGCAATCGTAACACATTTAATATCGCCGGTAGCTCTAAGCGTTGTTTATGGGAGAATGGTTAACTTTACAGAACAAGTCCTAATACTCATTTTTGTTCAACGTTATATTAGCTACATTGCTTGTTCGCAATATTTTTTCTACGGACTCAGATTTTGGTAAATCGATGTTTTCCACTCCCCCTTTCGAAGGGCGGTTTTAGGGTGAAGAGGGTAAGAGTACCAAACTTTCTTGCATCTTTTTGGGGTAACATAATTGACATTCTTGGCAAAATTCAGCTTGTTCGTATGATTTTTAGAGGTACAGTGGCATTTTCGCCTCTGACGACTACGACTGGAGTATTATTTCCTTGTATATTTAGCTATATACAAATCGTTGCATGTATCACAATTTGACGAACCATATCTTGGTTACAGTTCGCTCTAGAATATTTTACAATAGACTATTTTAAAGTAAAGAAAACAACTTCAAAGGCTCTTTCGAAGTCGATTTTGACTGGCATAAAATTTGTCCCTAGAAACCAATGGAATTTCTTCCAAGATTTTAAGGTTGCCAACTAGATCTACAGGTTTCATTACTTATGTCTGTCGCAGTTTTAAGGCAGTAGTTACCGCCTCCCTCCTTATGCAGAACTGCAAGGGAGGAATGTTCAGCATCGCCTCTAGAGCAGCAGTGGTGCATGTTGACATTCCCCTGTGATTCCCAGACAAGCTAGCCGTTGCACTTTTTGCAGCTTGACGGTAGCTCTTGTTTGACGTATTTTTGGCCACCATACGAGTGATGCGTATGTGACCATGAGCCTAATAATCGTTTTAGCCATATTTTTGTAGCCTATTTGCTTTTTACACAAACTTTTAAAAAAGGCGAGCAATGCAAGGCGAGATTTAAAAAAATTCTAATGTGTCGTAAATTAAATGCTCTCCCTCTCAATTAACAACAAAGGGGTGTGAAACAGAAAATGAAACCTCAAGTAAAGAATCTCTTTTATAATTTGTGGTTTATTGCCAATAAGATCATTGATAGAAGCTATAGCGCAGTCTAATTATACAAAAATCATCGATTTCGCGGCAAAATTTTTCGCAGATATCTGAAGCTTTTAAGACGGTGGGGGTTACTAGACGAAGAATAGATGAAAAAGTACTCGTATTTTTACCTTGCGTTTTTTTTTTAAACAATAATTTATGGTCACAATTTGATTTTTTGTCTATTCGTTTTTTCCCTTATATTTTACATAAACAATATTTATATCAGTTTTTAATTCCCCCCCCCGACAATCTCGGAAAATCCCGGAAATCAACATTAAAACAAAAAAATAAAATTTTTCCTACGTGTTTCAATTTGAAGCTTCGATTTCGAAAAAAAAAACGAAGCTGAAACAGTTATTCCCTCCACTTTCTTATGACGATCTTTCGAAAGTACCTTCGTTTCGAAGGGCTGTAAGTTTCGAAAAATTGGATGAATTTTCTAGCTATAAGTTTCAATATAAAGTTTAGATTTTCATTCAGAACTTATGCAAATTTACTGCTTAATGTTTATAAACAATGGAGATATGATTTTTAAAAAAATAGTCCCTAACTTCGTTCCTATTGGTCATAGGTTTTATTTTAAATGTGAGTTTTTTTACCAGCTATCCAATGGTTGTACGTACAAGTCTGTAGCTTGAAAAATATAGAATTATTACAATTGTTTATAAGTAAAAAACATACCCCTTTTTTAAACGTTTATTTTGTAAATTATTTCGATAAAAACGCAATATGCATTTATCTTCTGAAATAGTTTAAGTTTTAAAGAATCCTATGAAATTTGCTAAATGTGTCTAGCATCATTAATAGAGCCAGTTCAATAGTTTAAATATTTAGCCTCAAGGATAAATAAATTAAATAACTTTTAAACTATTTGACCCATCGGGGGGAAATTTCGCACAAATTTAAAAGACGGTAATTCCTCGATGTCAAAATATTTTGTTAATAAAAAAATTAATAAAATTTATAAATTAGTGCAAAAAACTGCTTTTTTGCAAGAATCTCCGTAAATTATTTATCAATTTTATTTTAAAAAATGGGAAAATAAAGACATTCCTGATATAAAAAAATGATATAAATATTGTTTATGTAAAATATAAGGGAAAAAACTTATAGACAAAAAATCAAATTGTGACCATAAATTATTGTTAAAAAAAAACGCAAGGTAAAAATACGAGTACTTTTTCATCTATTCGTCATCTACTAACCCCCACCTATGTCTTAAAAGTTTCAGATATCTGCGAAAAATTTTTCAAATTTTTCTTTTTTTTTTTAACCAGACTGGGCTTAGTTTACGATAAACTAAGTAAAAGCTTCAGTACAATATTGTAGCGTTTTAAATTTTATAATACGTCCCTATTTTGTTTATGTCGTTAGTACGCATTAAAAATTACCAGGAAATCTGCGTTTGTCTTTTAAAAGGGAATGTAAAACGATCGATAATATAACAAGTTTTGTATTCAGTTTTCAAGATTTTTTTTTGTTGCTGAACAACGATTTGTTTACATTCGAGTCCCCTAATATAATATTGCAAGTCAGGTATACGGTTTTTCTAAGACGTATTAACTGAGAATATTTTTTTTGTCTTTGTTTACATTAATATTCCCCTATTCTCTGTATGTATTGTGAGGTAAAAAATTTCCAGTTACCTAATTTAAAAGTAGATGTTTCGAGATGATTTTTTGTCGGTTCGTTGCTAAGAACTAGGTCAAGAGGAGGGTAGATTGTTTGTTTTAAGTTTGTAGGTAAAAACTAGCTGTGAGACGTAAAGGGAAATTTATTTTGCGAAAAATTTGTAAAATGTAAGGCATCAAGGAGTGAAGCAAGAGAAGTCAGTGTAGAAAGATGTTTCGGTAATTAGGAATCGCGAGTCGATTCAATTTTTTTGTGTTATGTCTTAAGACCGGTTAAGGTGATAATACTCTTTGCATAATGGCAGATTAGAACAGAGTAATCACCATAAGATTTGTGCACCGGAACTGAAGAAATTTTGTAAAATGTTTATATAGGATGTCCCCGTTGTCAGCTTGCTTCCTCAACAGAACATAATTCTACATCTCTTGATTGTTCGTCCCTGAGTATGGTCAGTATGGAAATGGTTGTTTTGGCCCTGTTGGAGAATATGTCCAGATAGGTGTTCCATAGATGTTAACAATTTTTTTTTGAAAGTTAAGTGCGAAACAAGTGAAATTAAGGTAACAATTAACATTTTAAATTTTAAAGTAAAGACAGACTCTTTTTTTGATAATTATTAATAATTGCTTTCGTTAAAATTTAAAAGGATTTGTAATAAATAATAAATTGTAAATTTTATGGTTTAACTTAGCTATTTTAATTGTTTTTTTAATTTAATGTTAACATATGACAGCTAGCTTTATTTGTTTCGATATTAATTTGTTTTGTTTGTTTTAAAAAAAGGTAAATTTCTGTGCGATAACATTTGTAAGTTTTTGTAGTATCTCCAACCTTTTTGTAAATGGAGTTTGTAAATGGACACATGTAAGTTTTTTTATTCTGTATTTTGCAACTATTTATATAGTATATTTTTGGTACAATCTGTATTTTTGTAACTGTTTGTTAGAGACACAAATAAATGTTTAATTTATTGCCCCAACCATTTTCTTTATTTTAGTTTAGAAAAATCTCCTAACCTTTTTTTGTGTGTTTACTTTTTAGGAAGGAAGAGCTCTTTTCTTCTTTCCTCCAGCAAGTTTAGGATCCTTCAAAGCGGCGCCCTTGTTTCTAAATTGCTAGAAGCCCTTCCTTGTTGTTTTGTTTGCCCAGTTGCCCAGGAGATTTGTGTAAGTACCCCTTTCTTTCATTTTTTTTTGTAGCTGCCCCAATCCGACCCATTTAGTTCAACTTATCCACGACCCCAGCTCTCCAACAACCCCCTGAGTGCCGTTCGCATAGTAGCGTTTATTTTGCTTGCCCTATCTTCGCCCCCATAGTTTCTGTCCCCTATTTCTACCCCTATGTTCTTACCCTGAGGTAGGCAAAATAATTTCGTTACATTATTAGAATGCAATGAAAATAATATCAAACTCAAATTCTCAAGATTAGAAAGTTCACAAATTCCTGGTTAAGCGGGTTAAGCCGTATGCTTATAACGATATAAATTCATCAAATAAATCCTTCGTTAGTGCAAATAGCCGCAAATTTTCTTGATGCGGACATTTATAGTTTAAAAATGCCGGAAAATTATTACTTCAAAACAAATGGGCTTAATGCCAATAGCAGCATTACTCGGGTTCCACAAAGAGGTATTTTGCTTATCTTTACAATTTATCTGACATTTCATCTGATGTTTATACGCATGAAAGTGGAAGTTTAATGGTTAATAATTTGCACTTGAACTGCTTCCATTTTGTAAAACTTTAATTTTATTAATAGGTTGTGTTGTGTCGGTGAAAGGAAAGACGTTAATTAACTAAACAATATATTTATTAATAAACAAAAGTAAACAGAGCTTGCAGCCAATATTTTTTAGTTTGTTTTGGATTCGGCGTATTCTTTTCAGTTGCCGTTTATTTGTCTTCAGTGAGGTCTAGATATTAAATCGCAAAAGTAAAAGCATTTATTTATAGTTTACTTTGCTTTTGTACATTGATTTAACTAACAGACAAGGAGTCAATCGTTTTTGTTCGTTTATTAAATTACCAACAGACGGAACTAACTAACCTCCACAGGATTCAAGATATAAAAAATAACTAACTTTGTAACAAATCGATCATATTTACCTTTTATACATACATGTTGAGACCTAGAAACCCAAAGCATAGTTTGGCAGGTTTTTTGTCATTTCGAATGTTGGATGCGAATTTATTTAGAAATATTTAGGAATGCTTTTATAAATGATTTCATAAACTTTAGACTAAGACAATATTTCAAATTATTTTCATAAAAAAAATAACAGCTCATTCAGCATGAGTCTTTTAGACTTATGCTGGTGAGGCACTATTGGCTGGCAATACATTTATGTTAGTTATTTTGAGCGACATATACACTATAATGGTACCCTGGTACACTGTTGGTAAAGATAGATTTTTCAATTTGTTCAATTGGTTTGTACCGTAGGTAAATGGGGTCATTGATTATAAACCACCCATAGATACCTCACTCTTAGGTAAAAACGAATTCAGTGTTAAACTCCGTCCACTTACACCTCTTGGCCCCTCACGCCTAAGTACTACCTGACTGTATGGTGGCGACATTATTGAAATATTTGCCAAGATTGAAAAATAAATTTGAGTTGCCTGTTCCGGCCATTGTCTAGTGCAATAGACGACAATATAAGGATGGCATTCAGCATTTTCACAAATAATTTTAACATGCTTGTAATTTATATTATTGAATTTCGATTTCCTTCAGCAAAAACGCTAAAAATTGATTAATGAAAACAGTAGAGGTTTTATAAAAATTATTTATTTATGAATACAATACAAAAAATAACAAAATATAAAATACATAATAAAATTAGCAGTGATAAATTACATCTCATTTAAATTACTTTTTTGTAACTTTTCAAACAAATTAAATTTTCAAAATTGATGCAAACTAAAATATTTCAAGCTAATATACAGAATTTATTTGAAGATTTAGTTTATTCACTCACGGTAAAATATTGCAAAACCTCCTAATTTTAAAGAATCGCTTGGATTCACTTACATGAAATTTGGCTTACGCCTAGGCAAGATGTCAAAGAAAAAAAGATGATGCTTTTGCACTATGGTTCAGTATCACACCTTCTCAGGAGTGAAAAAATATATATGTTCAAGATAAGTTCGGAAGTGCCTAAAATCAGTGATTCTAAGCAACTATTTCTATTTTTCTTCTTTCGTATGTTTTCTATACGTATGCCTTCGATAGGAGAAGGAACTTCGACAAGAAGAAGAGGATATAAATTTTGTTCTGATAGTAACATTGGACTACAAAAAATTGACAATTTATCTATAAATAGCAATATAGAAGTCAATTATATTCTGTGCAAAAAAAAAAGTAGTATAGAGGTGAACTAAAATCAATATGGTCGACTGTTCGATCGCATACTTTTTATATTTAAAAATTTTCTGAGGACTTTTTGGAATTACGTCATCGAGGTTTTAAAAGCAAGTAGTGGCGAGTACCAAACGCAATCGATTTTGACTTTGACACAATACCACAAATTACCAACGTTAAAAATGAATCATGTAAGTACATATCTTGATAAAATGAGAGGGAATTTCCAACATATACATAGTTGAGGGCCATCTGCCTAGGAACAATAGGTAAAAGCTGATAAACGGACAGGATTAGAAAGTTTAAAACATCACTAATTAGATCATATTTCAAAACAAAGTAAATAAGTATATTTGAATGTTACTTCTTTTCAAACTAAGATTGTAAAATTAAAATTTTAGGAAAAAAATATTTATTATTTCTTGTTGCCGTGTAGACAGTGAATATTATTTCTCTCTTTCTGATTTTCAAAAACTTTAATTTTTTTAAAATATTCTAAACCTGCTTTTAAGTTTTCAGTTGACTTGCTTAAAGTTGACATTGGCTTTCTGTTTGGATTAATATCACTACAATATTTGTTGTTAGGACCATCAAAAATATTATTTATAATTTTCAAAAATATGGCAGTATGAGGAACCGTTTTGGTGTGTAACTGTCCTACAGCTATTGCTGAGGCAACTGAGTTGGAAAAAATTTGTACTGCTAACTTTACACGCATTTTTTAAAAATTATTAGGGTTTATATGAACGTCTGTTATTTTCAACAGGCATTGTGCTCTCATATTGGTTCTATCGATGTTGTATGTGTATTCAATATCTTGCCACGATATTTGTTTAGAATCGGCAAAAAACGTCAACTTTTTGTTAAGAAAATTATTTCTTAATCTCTTTAATAAGTGGGGTGTATCAAACACAGTGATATTTCTATTACAGGCTGATCCTTACATGCGCCTAACAGCTTAAATAAAGCTATATTATTAGATGCTTGATCACAAACACTTTTGGTATAATCTCCATTATTTTGTAATTTTAAAACAACTTCAACTACAATGTTTTTTAAGTTGTCGCTATGTATTGGACCAACTATAACAAAATAACAAATCGGAATCTTCCAGTTATGTAGCAAGCCGTGCATCATGAAAACCAAACCTGTGTCGGCAAGTTTGTTTGTGCTTCCTAAAGCACCTTAATCTTAAAACCCTTCTATAATATCATCTAATTTATTGTACTCCAATTGTTTTTTCAAAGAAATTTCATCAAACATTAACACACAAATTTTTTCCCACTCATCCATTGTCTCTGCTTCTTTCTTCAACGTGTCAATTAAGGAAGTGTTTAAACCGGTTCTTAATTTTATAACACGCAACCAAGTTTGAATTGTTTTTACTGAAGGTAATAGAAAGTTAAGAGATCTAATTAAAAATTTGTAACAACAAGTTTTCATTATATTATTCTGGCCATTTCAATCTTTTTTATTGTGACTCCATTTTGAACGAGTTTTGTGTGAAAACTGCATATTAACAAAGTGTGCAGGTATTTGCTTTTATTTTCTAACAGTATCTGTAACATGAATTTGGTTGCCGATTTTCTGTTTTTTGTTGTTCTTCTACAAAGCTGACTGTTCTTCTGGCGGCACTTCTTCTTTAAAGCATTTACTAGATATTCCAATTTTTTACCTTCTCCGTCGATTCAGTTTCAAGTTTTGTGGGCAAATTAATTTCAAAACTGGAAATATCACTGAAACTACTACTTGATCACTTAGGCGATGGAGGTGACCTAACCAAACAATCGCCACTTGTAGATCTTTTACGTTTCGTTCCGCAATAAACGTATGTAGAGCATACTGGTGATGTATCACCTAAAATAGGTAATCGTTGAAATGTAGGTGTAATTTTAATTAAAGCAAAACAAGCATCTCCATTATTTCTGGAGTGATACTAACAACGCATTCATATTTAAAAAAGTCTCTTTTGATTTAATTGTATAAAAAATATATAAATCACTCAATATCAACTGATTTTATACAAAATATATTTTAATAGTATTATTCTCATTGACAAAGCGCATTAGGCAAACATAAAAATATTTCTAAAGTTGAGTACTCACCTAAATAAGTTGCTAACTGTGTAAATTTTAGAGGAACAGCATTTTTCCTTAATAACTTTCTTTGGCCACTTTGGTAAATATGTTCCACTGCAAAATGATGCTGGCAAATTACCCTCTGTTTCAGGTCACTGATATCCATCAGTATAATATCAATATTCCCGCAGTTTTTTTGCCAAATTTTTGTGCGCTCTACGTCTTTCAGGGGAAATTTAAAGAAAGATATATTACTATTTGTTCCATCGTTTCTTTCAAAACATCCCGCGTAAACACACTTATGAGTTACAGAGGTCATTTTATCTAAAATGTCCTTTTTTTATAAAATTCCGCTATAACTTGTCATAACACTTGTCACAGATAATACACCTATAGGGTACGTTCGGCCCTGACATTACTCCTACCTCCTCGCAAGTCAGAGAGAGAATGAGAAATCTCGATACGTTTTTCGAGTAACGCCATCTAGTTGTTGATACGTCTTTCGGTTACCACGAGGTGAGCTATCTAGTGGGTGGTTTATAATCAATGATGGGGTGTAAATCTAGTTCGCATCCCTAGTAAAATGCTACACATGCACCCTTGGTAACGCTAAATGAACTAGAAATTATTGGCGCTCAGATAATCTTAGGATCTGACCATTGTCACATCACAAAGCCAATGAATAATATAAAAATCGGTGCTTCTCAGGATCAAACGAGTAGATGGTTATGAACCGAGTCTGTCATTTAAATGTAGAAAGCATAAGTTAAACGGTAGAATATCTACGAAAAAAGAGATAAATTCCAGGCTTTGAGCAACTGGGTGCCACGTATCATCGATCATACGGTGCAGTAAGGTACGTTAAACAAGACATAGAAAACGCCGCCCTTGTCTCAACATCTACTAATAATGAAATTCATAATCTGTTAAAAATTGGAAGCATTATCATTAATTCCTCTTCTTTTGTGATATCCTTTCCTTTCATGTTACCCTTTCATGATATCCTTAGGATTCTTCTATTTAGGCACATCTCGAGGCTTTAAGTTTTTTCTTTATCGCTTCAGTGAGTGTCCAGGATTCAACTACGTAGTATAATATCGAGAAGATATAATATCGTAGGAGCCTTACTTTTATCTCCAGATTAAGGTTGTGGCTTTTAAAGAGTTTGGCCATGTTGTTGAATGCACTCATAGCCTTCTCTATTCTACATTTTACTTCCAGTTAGTGATCCCATTGTTCGTTTACTATTGTTCCAAGATAGATTAACTGTTTTACTCGGTCCACTGGTGTATACTTGATAAGCAGTTGGACGTCTCTAATTTTATTTTTGCTGATGACCATAAAGTTAGTTTTTGATATGTACTTGTAGTCCAAATCTTTCACTCACTTCAATTATTACTTTGTTGTTGAGTTGCTGTAAACTGTTTAAACTGTCTGCAAAAATAACGGTGTCATCTGCATAGCAGATGTTGTTTAGGCGTTCTCCATTTAAAAGGATTCCATGTTCGCAATTTTCCAAGGCTTCGCTAAATATTTCCACTAAATATAGGTTGAATAATATAGGTGAAAGTATACATCCTTGTCTAACGCCTCGCAAAATTTCCGTCAGTCCATCTTCAAGATTTGTTCTTATTGTCGCTGATTGGTCCTAGTATAAATTTTGTATTATACGCCCGTCTTTATCATCTATTTGATCTTTTGTTAGAACATCCATCATTTTTCGTTGTTGAACTATGTCAAATGCTTTTTGGTAGTTTGCAAAGCAGGTGTAGATATCGCAAATCATATCTGTGCATCTTTGGAATAATACCTATAGACTAAACAGTTCATCTCTCGTATCTACGCCTTTCATGAATCCAAAGTGTGTTTTGTATTATCTCTTCGCATCGCTTGTATATTCTGCGATGTATAATTTTAAGAAAAAGTTTTAGTGTACGGCTCATTAGACTTATTAGCCTATATTCTCCGAACTTTTTCGCTCTCTGTTTGTTTGGTAAAGTAATAAATTCTGAAACTAATCTTTTGGAAATTGTCTGTGTCATGTCATTATCATTACTAATACCTTAGAGTAGTATTTAGAGCCGCCGTAAACTAATTTATTATTGCCAATATGATCGCCAACGTTCGATAATCGGACAGGGTACTGAACGAAGAAGAATATTCATATCTTCAAGTAGTCGTTGCAAATCGCCTGTTATTATCCAGAATAATGTACCATCCTCGTATAGAATAATATTTCTTACCTTCTTGTTGACCCCTAGTCTTTCGCTTTCTTACCAGATTTTTTTTTTAAATAATTTCGTTATAAACATTAAATAGACAGTTGATGAAATTTTTAATTAGGTTTACTCTCTTAACTGAAAAACTTTATAGTTTTCCGGTTTAGGCAAACGATATTCATGTGTATGCATAAAATGATTCCCTAGCCGCTACTGATTTTCGAACGGTAACATATTTATATATACATATACATATTTGTCATCAGTAGTCTGCATAAGAGGTTTAGAAAGTAAACAGTTCATGCCGTAACTATTAGCTCTTAAGGTATGTTTCTAAACTGCTTCCAACTTTGTACACCATAATATACATAAATATGACACCACAGCGTAATAAACGAAGCTATAAAAATCCCTCACTATCATGAAAAATATAAAGTACCAGAGTTGTTAGCCTAAATGGAGATTAAGAAAAGAAAATATTTATATCAAACTGGTTAGGTTGGAAATGGATATTGCGGAATATTTATTACTTAATAAAACATCGTTATCCCCTGCTTTATGATGATTATTACAAGAAATCATGTTGAAAACTAATATAAAACTTGAAAATGGCATAAATGTAAGAAATCAGGTTTTAATTATGTACTATATATTTTTTTAATTTAAGTTCAAATAACTATCATTATCATTTTCATGAATCAATGTTTACATTAGTTCAATGGATATTTAGGATTGTTAATTATTTAATACATCATTTTGTATAGACAGAGCAAATAAATTTAATATTTTTTAAATAGATAAAAGAAATAAAATAAGACTTAATCAAAATCAATTTAATTTAACTACCAAAAAGACCGGTTTCGCTTTCTATACTTTGCAAAGCATCTTCAGGTCAAACGGTACAAAGTAAATTAAACACTGAAATTATAAAAAGCATATATTAGGGTGCTGTCTTATAAAGATAAAGATCAAAAAAGTTATAGTAACTATGCCAATATTACATGTCTGTGTTTATTAATATGAATAAAATTGATTTAACAGACAAAGTGAAAACCCACAAATTGGTAAGAGATAATCTATCGAATTGTAATAAATTAGTAACAAACAAAAAACTACTTACATGCCAGTACAAGAATTATTAGTTAATGATTCGTGATACATAGTTCAAACTATCCTGTATTGCTGATTATGGGTGATCTTCATTTAATATTGTAACTGTCTGACAATTAGCAAGGGAGCATCTTGAGGGGAGAGATGATAACAAATAAAATAGGAATAAGGTATATGTGATTGTTTTTTAAATGAAAGTGATGTTTTATATTATTTAAATTATTAAAAGTTATTTATATTTATTCAAGAGATATATTTTATAAATGTTTGTTAATTTATTGAAATTTTACAATAAGAGGACAGTTGTATGACAATGAATAAAATTAGATGTATGTACTATTTTGTGGATATGCAATTTCATTGACTTGTAATTATCAAATTTTTGATAAAGTGTATTTTTGATTTCTGTTTTGGCAGAAAATTGTGATGTCATTTATGTTAAAATTATAAAACTAAAACAATTAAGGACAATTAGGGACAAAATTTAATTTTAACATAATTTTAACATAAATGACATCACAATTTTATGCCAAAACAGAAATAAAATACACTTTATCAAAAATTTGATAATTACAAGTCAAAGAAATTGCACACCCACAAAATAGTACATCTAATTTCATTCATTGTCATACAACTGTCCTCTTATTGTAAAAATTTTAATAAATTAACACACATTTCTAAAATATATCTCCTGAATAAATATAAATAACTTTTAATAATTTAAATAATATAAAACATCACTTTCATTTAACAAACAATCACATATACCTTATTCCTATTTCATTTGTTAACATCTCTACCCTCAAGAAGCTCCCTTGCTAATTGTCAGACAGTTACAATATTAACCCCAGATCACCCATCATTAGCAATACAGGATAGTTTGAACTATTTATCACGAATCATTAACTAATAATTCTTGTACCGGAATGTAAGTAGTATTTTGTTTATTATTAATTTATTACAATTCAATAGATTATTTCTTACCAATTTGTGGGTTTTTACTTTGTCTGCTTAATCAATTTTATGCATATTAATAAACAGAGACATGTAATATTGGCATAATTACTATAACTTTTTTAATCTTTATCTTTATAAGACAGCACTCTAATATGTGCTTTTGTGACTCACACAAGCAACACATTCATGATTTAAGATTTTTTCTCTATTAAAAGTTCCATAAGAACTTTAACTTTAATTGTTGTCGGTTTAAAATGATGTCCAAAGTCCAAAAATAATAAACATTATGTTTTATGATTGTATTTCTTTTATTTGTCACTGTATTCCTAATTAATAAGCAAAACTGTTTTTATATGTTCTCCCTACATTGTGACAACATTATTAACCCTCCATTACACACGCGGATTACATACGTAATCCATTGAATTTTATAATATTGCTACTCGGACTATACTGTATATAAAGTTGCTATCTCTAAAGTTATCTCCTTATACCTTCAGGAGTGTTCAGGACGTAGTATAACGAACTGTTATAGTATGCGACTGTCGCTTGATGTGGGTTGATGTACGAAATAGATTGTGTTCTGTTACCATTGTAATCCACGCGTGTACTTACGTAACCATAAACTAAAAATTATATTTTGTATTTGGCGGTTAAGGTAAGTTTTCTGCATGAAAAAGAGTAACAAATATTTATTTTTTATTTTTGTTTTAGTTATCAGCAATGCCCTGACCAAAAAAGTAAAATTCGGCTACTTTAGATTCGAAAGAATGCTGATGGAATGGAATAATGAAATAGAGAACGAACAGGAGCCGAATATAGATGGTAGGGACGACGACAGCTGCTCAGATGACTATAATGTTGAGCAATATGTATCTGATGATGTTCTAGAACAAGAATGTACCATATCTGAACAAGAATCGGAACAAGACTATGATGAAGAGGTTCAAGGGGAAGAAGATGAAGAAAAAATAATTTCAAAATACTATCTTGGCAAAAGCAAAAAAACAAAGTGGAGTAAGATGTGTCCTGCACCTACTTTAAGAACTCGTGCAACAAATATTTTTTGGAAGATACCAGGACCAATAAGAGAAGCTAGAAACGCAAAAACACAGTTTGATTGATTCAAATGTATGCTAAATGATAATATCGTCCAAGAAATTACGCGTTGTATCAACATCTATATTTAGAAGGTAAGAGCAAATTTCCAACGCTACAGAGATGCTAAAATGACCGACGTCGAAGAGATTTGGGGACTTATTGGTATACTCTTTTTAGCAGGTGTTCTAAAATCTGGAAGACTAAATGTTTTGAAAATGTGGAATAATAAGAAAGGTACTGGTGTTGAAGCTATTTACTTGACAATGTCTTTAAATCGTTTCCGATTTCTACTGAGATGTTTGAGGTTTGACGACTTTAATTCTAGACAACAAAGGAGAGAGCTGGATAAACTTGCTCCTGTACGAGACATTTTTGGACTTTTTATTGAAAGTTTTCAAAAAAATTTTACACCTTCAGATTATTTAACAGTTGACCAGCAATTATTTGCTTTTAGGGGAAAATGTCAATTCCGTCAATACATCCCCAGTAAACCATCCAAATATGGTATAAAAATATTTGCGATAATAGATAGCAAATACGCATACACCTATAATATGGAGATTTACTGTGGAACACAATCAACTGTTCCTTTTGAAATTGATTGGAGTAGCGCAGAGGTTGTTAAAAGAATGGTTAAACCCACAGAAGATAACTGGTTTACCAGTATACCTTTGGCCATGAACTTGCTTCAAAAGCGATTAACTATTGTTGGTACAATTCATAAAAATAAGAGGGAGCTACCACAAGAATTTATAACGTCCAAAAACAGAGATATACATTCTTCACTATTCGGATTCCTCCAAGAAAAATGTACCTTGGTAGCGTACGTTCAAAAAAAAAAAAATAGGGTCCTATTAGCTGTTTCAACAATGCACCATGATGACAGTATTTATCCTGAAACCGAAAACAAGAACAAACCCAAAATAATAACGGATTACAACAAAACAAAAATCTATAGACGATTATACAATTTCAAAAATATAAACATTAAGGCTTTGATTTATTGTTTCACGCAGTTTTATTTTGCTTGTGTTAGTAGTGAATAATTGTTAGTTTACAGCCACTCCCAGTCTGTCAAAACGTACAATGTACTCTTATGAGAGTTACACTAGGATTAGTGAACTGAGTATACATACTATTTTGATTTTATTATCATTCTGCCGTTTGTTATTTTATGTATTATTAATAACAATACGCAAATTTTAATGAAGTTTCGTGTAATATTTACACTTTTACTTTTGTAGTTGCTGCAGCTGTATCATCAGCGTAAAAATTGTTTTGTTTGTGATTAAGTTGTTGGTGTATATATTGCATACAATCTAATCGAACAGATAATCAATATACGAAGCATCGAGCGAGCTAACTATACAGGCCCAAACCTAATTCAGGCGAGTAATATAACGCTGTAGAAAACAAAGGATATGTTCAAATTAAACAATTGCAAATCTGAAAGGACAACTAGATCCATTGTCATCCATCCTCTTCAGGTTGCACCCTATCTCAGTATTAACATAGAACACGTTGAGCAACGAGCAACATTAGGGGAATTTGCATTATATGATAGAGTGAAATGTGACATCGTTAGTTAAATCTGATAGAGAATCATGCCAAAATCGAATACCTCGGTCACAAGGAAAACGAAGACCAGAAAGGCGAAGGGTTTCCTGGCTGAAAAATCTACGTACGTGGTTCAACACAACTACCACAAGTCTTTCCAGAGCAGCAGTTTGCAAAATACAGATTGTCATGATGGTCGCAAACATCCAAATGGGATAGGTACTACAAAAAGACGAAGAAGACAATCATGCAAGTGGAGTGAATACAACCACCAAGGGCACAATACAAGAAAATGTCGATGATCTTGTTTTGCAACATCAACGGGCGACTATTAGGCAAATAACTGAAGATGAGATATTTAATATCATTGGACTTAATGCTGAATTGATAATAAAAAACTGTCTTCAATATGGGTGCCACCAATATTAATAGATGCACACAAGCAAACTACAACAGACAGTTGTAACGTCTCTCCTAAAAGTTTTGGCACAAAATTCATTGGCAGTAATTTTAATAAAAACAGTAATTATCAAGTTGCCTTTGGAAACAATAGTTTGCTTACTTTGTTTAATTCATTTGTCTAATTAATTTATCTTTTAAAATTCCTGTGAAGGAAGTAGTCATAACTATGATTTGTAAATATAAGGACATCGGTTTCCTTAAATATTTATTGAATTTTAATTGCAAGAAAACATTTTCTTCAAAGACCTTTTTCAATTCCACAAGCATAAACATCCCATAGTTCCCGGAATATATTTAAAGCCAGATTCATCTTACATCACTGACAGTAATCGAAAGGAACGACACAAAAATGTGACTTAATTCAAAAACAAAACGAAAGTCACCATCGCTGACATCACCGGTATTTGTTTTTCATGCTCTTTAGGCCAACTTCTCGGCCCACCCACACGGATCAGTAGATGCGGATCCTCGGCAGCTACTTTAAATAACCTAAAGTATAACACGTTTGCGTATATGTTGTCTTGTTAACTAGAAAAGACGATAAGACACGCATTTAATTAAGCAAGAAGGTAAAAGCGACGAAGGACCATCCAGTGGCGTAGCAGAAAAGGTCTGTTCAGAGTTTTCTGGTCATCATCAGGTCACCGGTAAAGGACAATTTACATATTGTAATTGTTTCAGCATAAAAAAGTGCCAATATTATTTATGTTTTTTAACGGGGGAAAATTTTTAACGAATAGTAAACTAAAATAAAATAAATTGTACTTATATTAAGGTACAAGATCTGTTGTTAATATGGCGTGTATAGGACGTTCATTTATGCCAAAGTTTAGTATATGGGTGTTCAGCTCATTATACATAGACCTATTAGCGATTTATCTTGAGTAGACAGACAAGTTATTGTTTGTAAAGGTATTAGTGCTGTTGTATTAATGAAGCTATTTACACTTATTCTAGAGGTATATTTATGAAAGTATGTGTTATATATTTGTTTATTGATGTATTGAAAACCTATTGCTAAATGACTTTTAGAGTAATATGGCTCTTGTACTAGAAGTGCTTGGGAAATTTTCCCAAGGTAGTTTTCTGGACATTAAATAAGTAGATGAAAAGCTAATTCTTGATTTAATTTCGGTAAAAATTGGGAAAAGGGGTTGTAGACTTATTATTAAAATTTTATTAATATTAAAAGACAAAAATACAAAACAAAAATTAACATAGAAACATATATAACATAAAAAAAACATAGAAAAACATAGAAAAAAAAACATAAAAAACATAGAAAACATTGAATGTTTTTCTATATGTTTCTACGTTAATTGTGATTTTGTATTTATGTCGTTTAATAATTTTATTTAGAGCACACAACATCCGAAGATATACGAATCCGACGAGGAGTGCGACAAGGTCTTATCACTTCTATTATTTAACTTGTATTCGGAATCTATATTCTGAAAAGCATTAGACGAGGTTCAAGGTGGAATTAAAATTAACGGAATCAGCATAGACAACATCAGGTACACTGATACCATCCTAATAGCAAGTAACTCACAAGAACTACAAAATATAATAAATGCGGTAGTTCGTCATAGCGAAATTTTCGGTTTACATGTAACTGTTTTCAAAACTGAAATTCTAGTATTTTCAAAGATACCAAAAAACGTAAATTTTTATGCCAAGGGACACATAATAAAACAGGTAACTTCCATAAAATATTTGGGGGCAAATATCAACAGCCAGTGTAACCCAAAAAAGAAATCCTGTCAAGAATTGAACAAGCGAGAAAAACACTGGATGAAAACATTTTTTACAAGATCAGACCTTAGTCTAGAGATCAGAATTTGAATGATCAGATGTTACGTTTTCTCTGTTTTGCTGTTGGCTGTGAAAGTTGGATAATGGACTCTGAAACAGAAAAAAAAAGAGTAGATGCCTTTGAAATGTATATATATAGACGGATGCTTAAAATTCCATCGATATAGAAAGTTACCAATGATGAGGTACTCCAGCGCATGAGTAAACAAAAAGAATTCCTCAGCATAATCAAAGAGAAAAAAATGCAATACTTGGGTCATGTGTTGAGAGATGAAAGATAGGAATTACTGCAACCATACTGGAAGGTAAAGTTCCAGGCAAAAGATCAGTTAGAAGACGTCAGAACTCGTGGCCGAAAGACCTCAGGAGATGGTTTGACCGCTCGTCCACAGAAATCTTTCGTGCAGCAGTTTCCAAAGCTACAATTGCCATTTGGATCTCCAACCTTCAAAAGGAGAGGGCGGAATAAGAAGAAGAAAAATTTTATTTTATCATTGATCTTCTTCTTCTTAAAGTGCCCTCTCCTCAATGGAGGTTGGCTACTACAATTTTAAAATCTTCTCTATCTCCAGCTGTTCTTATTAGCTGTTCAAAATTTAGCCCTGTCCATTGTCGGATGTTTCTGAGCCACGATAGTCTTTTCCTTCCTAGGCCTCTCTTTCCCTCGATTTTTCCTTTCACTATAAGTTGGGCATATTGGTACTTATTATTTCTCAGTATGTGGCCTAGGTATGATGTTTTTCTAACTTTCACTGTGTTAAAAAGTTCTCTTTCCTTGCCTATGCTATGCAGCACTTCTTCGTTTGAGGTATGCGATGTCCATGAAATTTTGAGCATTCTCCGGTAGATCCACATTTCAAGGGCCTCCAATTTATTTACGGTTGATGTTTTTAGGGTCCACTAAATTCCACTTAGGTCCACTTAGTTATCATTGATGAACTGACAAATTTACAACCTTTTTCGCAATTTCTTTCTTATAGTACAACGCCCTAATTGTGGTCCTGGCATAAGACTAATTCGAGAAGCCGGATGACACTCATTATCAGCAACGTTCGAGAACCTTTCTATCGGCATCTTTCTGGAATTTGTTGCTATCGCACATCGTTACCTGCTAGCTATTTCTAGAACAAATGTTTTATTATTTAAGATGCTAAGCCGGCCTTTGATGAAGAATCTTAGCGAACTATTTTTGAAAAGTGATATCCCTGTGATTGTAGGAGATAATCATTAATGTACTTCGACTTTACGATATTCGCAACTAAGTGAGTTTTTGTAGTTTAGTGAGTTAAAATAAAGTTAGTTAAACCACGTTTGCTTCACTTCACGCTGGCGAATCACCCCATAAATCTCTACAAACGTAAAGCGTATAAGCTTAAAAACCGAAATATAGATAGATTTCATCAAATAAATGACTGATGTGTGTCTGTAAAATGCTTTATCAAATTATCGAAGTTCTTCCTCTTCTTCTTAACATGCCATACACGACTGCGACATACACGAAGTGCGTAGGCGACTATCTCATTACTAGAATTCTGTTCTTGGCGGCGTGACACAGCTCGCCTGTATTGTGTATTCCCGTCCATTCTTTAATATTCCTTAACCAGGATAATTGTTTGCGGCCGGCTCCTCTCCTACCTTCGATCAAAGTTCTAAAGAACTGTTTAAGTTTAATTATAAAAATGATCAACTGTGCTACTACAACTCTAGTTGACACTACGCCTATCCCAGTCTGTTTCGCCAGTGATTGCCATCAATTGCCAACCGTTGGCAATTTACCGCACCAATCTTTCTTGCGCCCTCATGTATATCATGCTTTCACCTCAGTCGTGTTTTAGCTCCATTACTATTTTCACAGGCATTGATAAATTCGTCTGGAAGATAATTTTCATTTGATTTTGACAGGTGATGTCCTGTCCATCTTAACCTACCTATTTTTATAAATGATATTATAATCCTGCCATCTGCTATTTCTGTATATTTCTTATATATCTTAAAAGCTTGATTATAATGAAAGATATAATAGACACAATATTAAATATTTTATCAATTTTGTGCAGTTCTTGATTTAAATATCACGTGATTATTAAGTATAGTTGAGAAAATGTAATTATAAAAGAATTTCACTGACGAAAAGAAATTCTTTTCTTTTCGTCAGTGAAAGAATGAATTTCCACTATACGGAAGAAACTCTGTATCGTGAACAAAGCACTATTTTGTTTCCAGAGCCCGTGCCTAAGTATAACCACTGCAAAGTAATAATTTGGCTACACTTAAATTCTTACAAATAAATAATTGAGCAGGTTGTTAAAATAAGGGCGTATAGTCATATGAGAAATTTTTATCATAAGTTCTTTGGAGAACACAGAATTAAATTCTTCATGTTGTTCTGTCTGTCCACCAAATTTTTCTATTATATTACAGTTTTTTACGTTGGCACAACTTTTTTTTTTAAATTGGAACAGCTCAGAAAGATTTGTGCCTTTAAATGAACTCAGTTTTGGTGAATTTCTGACAACGTAATTTAGGTTATGTTATATTTTTAACTGTAAGTTTAGGTATATTCTTAAAGCATTGCTAGTTGTAAAGCTATTTTATATAACGCGGCGTTAAAAAGTGTCAAAGGAAAATTGTTCAGAAAGACCATTGGAAAGAAAACGTGGCAAAATCTAAGAGTCAGAGTAGCCAGGAATATGTGAGACATTTTCTGTTGCCCGTAAGTGTTGTGTAGAAAAATGTTTTGGAAAAATATATTTGCAAAATTAAAAGCGATCATTTGACCCTTTTTATGATAACGGTTCAAAAAAGAACAAGACACTTTTCTAGCAGGTTGTATGGCTGTGGGGAGCCATTAGAAAGGCACAAAAAGATAGAAAATCCAAAATTTATTACTTGAAATAAAAGATTAAAACTTCTGGTTGTGATGTACCCGTGTGCCGTTCTTTTTTTCTTGACTTATATCAAATAGGGAAAAGTAAATTTATTTTTCTCCTACTAAAATCCCAAATATCGCGATTAGTAGCGAAAAATAATTTACGGTTTGTTTACATATGTGAATTTCAAAAAGGCTTCGTAATAACGCAGTGAGAAATTTCTTAAAAAAAAGTCCCTTTCTGTAAAAACTAGTCTTTGAAGTGATAAGAGTAAGTTTATTTACAATTTCGAAACAGTCATATTGAGGGAACTCTGTCTGTGAGTTTTGCGACGTTGCCAAAGTTAAAAATAATTCTGCTAACTGAGAACTGATAGGAACTGGATTTTTGAGCGGTTGAAGCGGATCTAGTTCCTTTCGCGGTCCCTAGAAACAGATATGATGCACATGGACAGTGATGAAAACGTGTCAAAAATCAGGAAGAGAAAAGATAAGGGTCAACTTCACCTTTTCTGCAGATTAGAAAAACTGTCAGAACCCCAAGCAAAAGAAAACCAAGGGAAGAAGGTTTAGAGGATGAGGACGACGTTTAGAGTATTTTTAAGAAGATAATGGGAGAACTGAAAGAAATTAAGACTGAAAATAAGAAATATAGAGGAGAGATAATAGGGTTGAAAAAAGAAAATATAAAGATAAAGCAAGAATTGGAAGAAACAAAAAACAAATTAACCCATTTTGAAAACAAAGTAGAAAGAACTGAAAAACATATGAAAATACATAACATAGTAATTACAGGTCTACCAATAGTCGCAACAGATGAAAGACTCTTAAAAAATAACGTAAAGCTTTTTTACAAAAAATCCTTAAAGAGGATCTCGAAATAGAATCAGCAATGAAGCTTAAAAACAATATATGCCTGTTACAAATGAAGGTTATGAGAGAAAAAGCAAACTCAGATTTCTTACTGGAGAAAAAATCTTCCTCAACGATAACCTGACCGAAAAGGAAAGACACATGAGACAGAAAATTGTAAATAAAGGCAAGGAATTAAGAGCTGAAAGTAAAAACGTGAAGATAGGGTACAAAAAGTAACTGCGGATGGCATAAAATGGGAATGGACAGGAAATGGTACTTTCAAACGAGAAAATTCTAGAACTATGGACCCAAAAAAAGGCATATAGTACTGGAAAAGGGAAAAGACGACGACCCATTATGCCGACGGACCCTAGAGATTAACAGGAAAATGAGTTTGAACATATTTGAACAAAAATAGCAAAACAAAAAATAAGAATACGAATCTAAACATTGAGACATGGAATGTACGAGGAGTATACGAGGAGGTAGCATTAATTAACCTAATAGAAGAGCTTAAAAATATAAAATACACATCATAGCAATATAAGAAACACATTTGACTGGAAACAGCATTAAAAAGATTAGTCCATAAACGTTTTATACAAGAAGAGGCGATAATAGGAATTTTGGAGTAGGTTTTCTGGTACAAAACGACGTGGAGCATTTTTGTAGAATCGATTTGTAGAAAAATCTGATAGATTGTGCAATTAGAATTAAAGGAAAAGAGAACATGATATCGCTGATAAATATACACGCTCTAACGGAAGAAATAGGAGAAGAAGTGAAAGATCAATTTTATGAATAATGAAGTTACATGGTCTGAAGAAATGACCAGAGAAGATATTAAAATTATAAATAGGTGACGCCAATGCAAAGGTCGGAAGAGAAGATATATATAAAAACATAACAGGGGGCGAAAGTAAACATATAAATACAAATGATATTGGTCAAAGATTGATTACAATCGCAATTGAAAACAGGATGCAAATAATGCATACGAATTTCAGGAGAAAAAAAAATATATAAAGTAATGTGGAAAATTCCGTGATCAAATGAAACTAATCAAATAGATCACATCTTAATACAAGAGAAATTCGCCAATTTAATAACAAATGTGAAAACGTGCAGAGGAGCTGACTTGACGTAGACTCATCATTTTTTGGTTAGAATTAATATTAGAGATGCAATAATTAAATAGCAAAAACGGTTAGTTTTTTAAGAGTTAAAACAAGATCGAATTTAAGATTAAAAAGTTTGCGATCGCATAAACAAGATGACCTAGAAAGTTATACCGAACAACGAAAATAAGTAAAGAAAGTCCTAAGGGCACGAACAAGAAAGCATAAGGATAGCAAAACGTATTGAAGAAAATTAACAAGAAAAATGAAATAAAAATTTTTTACAAAGAGGTAAAATACATTAAAACTGGGTAGCAGGGAAGAACGATGAATGTAAAAGATAAGCCAGGAAACCTGATAAAGGACGAAGACCAAATGTGAAAAGTGGAAAGAATATTTCGAAGAGATGCTAAAAAACGGAGTGCCTACTGAAGAAAATTATAATGTTCCTAAACCTCAAATGGTAATAGAATAAATACCAAAGCCCACAATAGAAGAAATAATAAAAAAAAAAGAAAAATCAAAAAAACCCCGGGGAGAACGGCATTGAGGCAGAGAACTTAAAATATGGAGGAGAGGTTTTAATAAACCAACTTAGTGAGCTAACAATAGAAGTGTGGGATGCCGAAGGAATGCCTTGAGAATGGAAAAGTCCATTATAATTCCTATACACAAAAAGGGAGATAGAACTGAATGCGCAAACTATAGAGGAATATCCTTGTTAAAGGTAATATCCAAAGTGCTCGCCGTACTGATTAAAAAACGATTAGAAATATATGTAGAGAAGAATCTAGGAGAATACCAGGGAGGATTTCACAAGGGAAGATTAACAACCGATCAAATATTTAAGCTAAGCAACGGTACAGTCTCAGAAGAATTCGAAGTGAAAAAAGGTGTTCGCCAAGGAAACCCGTTGTCTACCTTGCTATTCAATATAGTTCTAGAAAAAAATTTAATGGTTAGTGGGATAAATAGGTCCGGCACTATTTTATACAAAGAGCACTAATGCTTAGCATATGCTAATGATGTGGTTTTCATTGCAAGAAATGGAAAAGAACTGGCAAGTATTGCAAAACGACTGATTCGGGAAAGCTCTAAAATAGGACTGAAAGTTAATATTAATAAATCCAAGTACATGGAAATCTCGAGCAAAAAAGGAATAAACACCAGGGGCTCCTTTAAATTGAAGATGTAGGATGGATCAGTTGTAGAATTCGAGAAGGTGGATGAATATATGTACTTAGATACTCTTATTGATCAGGCATGTAAGGAAGAAATTGAAATCAACCTGAGACTGACCAAAAGCAACAGGTATGCTGGAGCCATGAACAAAATAATTAAGGCCAAAGATATATCTCGTATTACAAAAATAAGAGTATACAAAACTATAATTAGACCCACAATGCTATACGCTGCCGAGACATGGACTATGAACAAAACCATACAGAACACATTGGAAGCATGGGAAAGAAAGATTCTTCGCAGAATGTTTGGTGGAAAAGTAGTAGAGGGAGAATTGAGAAGATGAACTAATGCAGAAGTGTACCATTTGTATGCTAACCCTACAATAACAAAAGTGGTGCAAAAACGTAGACTAGAATGGCTCGGACATCTAGAAAGAATGCAAATTAATAGACTAGTCAAGAATATTGTTTCGAGAGTACCTAAAGGCAAAAAAGAAAGAAAGACCAAGAAAGAAATGGAGAGATATAGTGGCGGAAGATGTCAGAAAGATGGGAATCACAGACTGGAAGCTGATAGCTAAGAACAGAAAACGATGGAAATTATCCATCCAGCAATGGACCTGAAACATACATACATATCAAGTAGAAGTAAAGCGTGTCAAAATATTACAGAAAAAAATTGTTGGAAAACAATAAAAAAAATTATTAAATTATATTATTAAACATTAATATTAAAAAAAGGCTTCGTTACATTACTTAAAATAATTATTGTTGACATGTACGCATTTGTTATGACTTAATGACTAATAACAAAGAAAAAAAAATAAACTGATCGTACGATAATCATAAAAGCATTTTTGGTCGATCAAAGAAGGCATTTCCTTTATTTTTTTAGGATTTTAAATACTTCTTGGCAATAAGAAATTGGTAATTACTGTTTTCATACCTTCAATTTCCTTCCCCAAATTCTTTACATCGGCCATATATCACTACTCCTCGTTGCAGCGCTGTCGCCGTGTTATTTTTAGTATTGCCTGGAGGGCAATTTAAATTACAAAGTGACAGTGGACGTGATTCACGTAGGCGGAGATCTTCCAACGATAACGTTGGAACGAGGTATTTGGACAGTACGTGTCGTCACGTAAAACTTATCGCCGTTTTCGCATCTTTGTATATTTTGTTTACCTTCTGTATTATGTAAATATCAATAGGGTTTTATAAAATGTTTGATTATTTGGCGCTTTACATAAGATAATATAGTTATTTTATCATTAGATGTAGTTGGTACTATTGACTATAACAAATTTAACTAACAGACAAGGCGAAAAGCTCGCATTCGTTCAAAAACTATTCCCACAAGATTCTTAATAAGGTTCAAGAGGTCGCTCATGCGAATAGTGCTCCTAATTTATTTAAACAAATTATAAAAATCAAATTTCTCGGCCCGTATAATTTTTGTTAAGGTTATTTGAAACATTTTTAACAAAAATGGTATCGTGTAATTTTACTCTACCTACAGTGGATCGTTTTCGAGTTTTAAACAATTTAAAATTGAAAAAAAAAAGAAAAATGACGATTTTTCAAACTTCCAATTTTTTATCAGCTACCGATGAAAATTGTTGGGCTTATTTTATTTTAAAACATTGTTTTTTGATAGTTAATAAAGCATTAAAACATTATATTCTCGCACTAAGTTTATAAACATTGAACATCATTTTCTTTGATATCCTTAAATCTTCTAATACCGGATTCATGTCTCTCACCCACAATAATCAACAATATTAAGGTTATGTTGTGTTGATGGCTTTGCTGCAAGGCAATTGCCATATTAAGGTTATATTTCTTGCGATAATATTTAGATTTTGCGATAACCTCCAACTTAATAACAAACTACAATAAACCTAATTTATCTTTCAGATAACTTCTTATTCGGTACTTTATTTGGCAAATCAATATTTTTTATTTTATTTGTCAGATAAGTTTATTTTCAGTTAGTAGTTCAGATTTCTTTCCTAGGTGGCGCCAGGTGTTTAAATCTAAACTAACATAAAGCTTTTAATTATTTTGTTTATTAAATCATATCTTAAAATTACAAGAACTAATATTTTTGCCAATTTTTAGAAAAAAATATTCGTATTATTAATTATATTACTATGTAATTAATTTTATTAGTATTATTAATTAAACGTATTGTTTCAAGAACAAAATATGATTGACTCAGTAGATTAAAATGTCAGTTGGTAGTTCATATTTCTTTCGTAGGCAGCGTTAGGAGTTATCCTAGCGGACAATCAGTGTGAGTGGTCGTCCAAGTCGTTTATATAGATAGATAGTTGATGCATGTAAAAGAAAGTGTAGAATGAGGATGAAAATATCATTGTATAGCTTAAAAACGAAGATGGTACTTTTAGTTTTTAAAGAGTAAAAGAAGCTTACTTCTTATTGAGTAAAACAAATACAGATAAGCTTGTGTTTTGGTACAAAGATATGGGTACAAAGGACAAGGTGCCAGAGATTAAACTGTCCCGCCCGAACCAAGAAGACGAAGGCCTGTGTTTTTTTACCACAAACTTCAGGTTTGTGGTAAACATTATTTCAGGTTAACATTAATCCAAAACATATATTTCGATACCAGAGATATCTTCTACTACTAACTCCACTAATGAAGGTTAGCTATAACCATTGCAAATTCATCTATATCTTCAGCCTATCTTAATAATGTCTGTGCGTGTCTGTCTGTCTCTTCCCATTCTGTGCAACACCATTTCGTTAGTAATATGAATGATCTGCCCAAAAAAGCCACATTCCAAAAAGTCTTATAAAATTCATATTTCAAAAGCTTCGAGCTGTCTCATTAAGTCAGCAATAACAATCCAAGCTTCGACACCATAGAGAAGAATAAAGTGGATATAACATTTTACCATCCGATATCGGAATTGCAGATTAAGTCTTTGTTTATTCAGAAATTTCCTCATCTTCAAAAAGAGACTCGAAGTATTTCATTTTCCACAAGGAAAATAATTCCTGTAGCTGGCTGTATACCACGTATAACAAAAGAGGTTATCTTTGTATGTGGGTATATTTTATTTTATAAAAACCCTTAAAAGGGCAACATTACAAGCACGAACGTTTTCGGAACAACTGTTCCATCATCAGGTTAAAATGCAGGTTAACATGCCTGAGCCACCAAAATATTTGGGTAAAAACCCTTTAAAATGAAAAATGTTACCAAAGATTGTACATGATGTTTATAATATTATATGATGTTTAATATTTTAATTAGATTTTACTTCAGGTAACATACACCCATGCTTAAGTGAGTTCCAGTGTCCGGAGAGTAAACCTCTTCAAACGGACTACGGTTGGCAACTTTATAAAATAAAGTTGTTTTTATAAAATAAAATATACCCACATACAAAGATAACCTCTTTTATTTCATTTTGTCCACTTGTTCAATATCTTTATTTTTTATCTGAATTATTGTTATAACTTTACCCAGTTAAACTAAACTGTTCCCCACCATCGCTAATTTTGTTTAGTAGCGTCTGCAGGTCTTCCTCATTTTCAGCGATAATGACTGTATCAGCATAACGAATGTTATTTATAATTTCACCATTTATCTTGATCCCTTCTGTACAGTTTTCAAGTGCTTGTTTAAATTACTCTTCGGAATATATAAAAAATAGTATTGGCGAAAGTATACAGCCCTGCCTCACTCCTCTGCTTATCTGTTGCGAATTCGGGCTATTTTCATTTGTTACCACAGCTTGATGGTTCCGATAGTGATTCCTCACTACGTTAACATCATTTTTGTCGAGTTCTTTTTACCTTAGATGTGAAACTATATAGAGCTTACTATTTTAATGGGAATAAGTCACAATTAAAGGTTAAAGTACGTTTATTGACGTTTCAATTTCCACTTCAGAAATCGTTATCAAAATACAAACATTAAATTACTTTAAGACTCCACAAGAAAATAGCTTCAGAACAATATATAGAGCTTCTTGTTTGGAAGCCATTAAGAAATCTGAACTGCCTATAGTCATACCCGCTTCACACTATCTGAATATTCTTGTACGTATTATCTTTAACAATAATTCTACCATTAAACAGATGTGTCTTTAATAATTGTACCATTAAACAGATCACTCTATAGTCATTTTGTGTTAATATTGTGTTGATAAACATTCTGAATTTTGTATAACTTTTTTCAAAGACAAGAAAAATAACTCATATGTTATATTAAATTGTTACAGATCACCATCTAGTGATTAAAGTATTTTTTTGAATAACTTCGAAGGTATTTTAAATTATATACATAACTATATATTTATATAAATATACGTTTTGTAATATGTGGTGATTTTAATGTAGATACCAGACATATGACTAACGACCATGTTAATCTACTCAATGTTTTACTGAATTTTAATATTAATTTTAATCTTGGCCAACTAGGGTCACAGATACCAGCGTTACAACGTTAGATAATGTATTTGTAAATTTCTCGAACTCCGGTTTGTCATGTGTACTTAAGAACACTGTATCAGATCACAGAACGGTTTTAGTGGAACTTGACTTTGAAACGGAATTGCCACACTTTATACAAAAAAGACAATTTGGTGAGGAATCGATAAATCACTTTGTCGTTAACCTCATTAACGAAACCTGGAATAATGTTTATGGAATCTTAGACACTAATCTAGCATTTCAAGCTTTTATAAATATCTTTTTGTATCATTTTAATAATAGCTTTCCATCAACAAGGAAAAAAATCAGAACAACTAAAAATAAATGGATTAATAGTGAAGTGCGAAAGTCTAGTTTTGAATTAAGAAATTTACACGCTTTATCAAGGGCAGTACCAATTTTTATCAACAACAATTTAGAGATTTTTATCAAAAACAAAGGAAAAAACACAGAAAACTTTTGACCAAAACAAGAAAAGATTATTACCAGAAAATCATTACTTCGTGTGATAATCCCAATAAAATCACGTGGAAAATTTTCAATGATTTTTTAAAAAGTGCTAATAACATTGCTAATACTTTTTTAATGTATGATGACAATAATATAATAACAGATTCCCAAGAGGTAGCATGCACTTTTAACACATTTTTTAAAAATGCACCCATTTATATAGTGTCGAAAATTCCAGGTAATACAGTAGACAAAGACAGTCAGTCAATTATTACAGATCATGAAAATTTCTTTCAGTTGTACCCATTTACTGGGCAGGAACTGATCGAACTCCTGCAAAGTAAACTTAAAAACAAATCCTCTAGTGGTTTTGACGAGATACCTGTATTTTTGGTGAAAAAAGTTTTACCTTTTATAATCAATCCTTTAACTTATCTCACCAATTTAACTTTTTGCAATGGGGATTTTCCTAATTACTTAAAGACAGGCAAAGTAGTTCCCATTTTTTAAAAAGGAGATCCAAAACTGGTCAGCAATTATAGGCCTATAACAATTCCCAGTATATTTTCAAAGGTATTTTATGCTCATTTAACCAGTTTGATTGATGCAGGCGAATGTCCTATTGGAATATTTTGTGATCTTAGTAGGGCATTTGACTGTGTCAACCATGAAATATTATTTAAAAAACTAAAACAGATAGGTATTACAGGAAACTTTTTACAGTGGATTATGTCATTTCTAAACAATAGACAACAATATGTGAGCCTGCAGATGAGGATCGAGGATTGTGTGACCAGTTGTAGATCTAGTCTTGTTACTACAAACATGGGTGTTCCCCAAGGATCTATAATAGGACCAATTCTCTTTGTAGTCTACATTAACGACATCGTACAAGTGGACAGAGCGGTAAATTTCACCATATATGCGGATGATAAGTCAATTATTCTATCCAACAAATCCAACGTAATCCTACAACATCAATGTAATGATTTTCTTTCATCTTTATATTCTTGGTTTTGCGATAACTCGTTGCATCTTAATGCAGAAAAAACGCAAGTTATATATTTTCACAATAAACAAAAATACCTGGAAAATCTTCAGCTTATTTTTAACATGCAAATAGCTACGGTGCCGTCAGGCAAGTTTTTGGGAATAACGATTGACGAAAGTTTGGATTGGAAGTTGCATTGTGGAGCGGTTGTTTTGAAGTTGAGTTCCATTAACTATCTAATTAGAAATTTAAAATATGTTCTGACGGAAAATCAGCTAATTATGATTTATTATGCACTCGTAGAGTCCAGGCTAAGATACGGGATATGTTTTTGGGGTATGTCTGGTTATGCATATGGTATTTTCGTCATACAGAAGACAATATTGCGTTGTATCGCTGGTGTCTCCCAACTATCTAGTTGTAGAGAATATTTTAAAAAATATAAAATTTTAACATTGGCGTGTCTATACATTTTTGAATTATGTGTTTTTATTTTTAATAACTTACCTCAGTTTAAAACGAGTGGTGAAATGCATAATTTAAATACTAGATATTGTAATAAACTTTATATACCATTTTCAAAAGGTAACATTAAATTTAAATCACCCAGGGTATACGGGCTACTCCACCAGTTCAATAAATGTATTTAAGAGGAATCTTAGGCAATTTTTATGTGAAAAAGTGTTTTATACAGTCGAAGAATTTTTTAGATCTTAAATATTAGCTGTATTTTATTTAGCTTTTAAATTCATTTCATGTCTTGTTTAGTCTAGTTTAGTGTTTAGTTTTAGCAATGTATATTTATGACTAATTCTATACAAACTATGTTTGTCAGAAAGAAAATAAAGAATTTGATTTTGATTTGATTACAGTGTTTGGGGTTCTTGAGTTTGGTAGCGGAACACAGCTCGATAGTAGTCATTTTGTAGGTATATCGCAAGGCTGTAGGTATATTTAAAAATCATAGTTATTGCGTTTAAATTGTCCAGGTGCTCTGTCAGATTCCGAGTTGTTTATAGCATATTGAACTTACTTACTTAGTATAGAGAAAAAAGTAATACAATGCCAGTATAAAAGCTTCGATTCAAAATACTGTGATTTGAGCAGCTAAACTCGGTCATCATCATTATTAAACATCTTTAGTATGTAGTGTTAAATATTAGTATTCATGCATAATTATTATAATAATTAATAAGTTATTAATTATAATAATTATTATATTATTATTAACTATCAAAACTATTCTAATTAGACTGCATGTGAGTCAGTGAAAATATGAAATTCGATGTTTCGATTTTAGTGTACAATCGCAAACATATTTTGTCAGATCAATAGTGACCCAGTACTTTTCTAGGGCAAAGCAATCAAGAGAAATTATGGTATATCCTCAAATTTGGCAATGAAATTGTTGAATCATCGAAAAGAAATTACGGTCTTGAGGATAAAAGAAAGTATGGAATAAAAGCGGATCTTGAGTGAATTTATATTATGTGGATTTTTATAACTTTACGTAATAAAAAAAACCAAAAGAATTTCGTTTAAAATTACTAATGTAACGATTTTTTATTTGATAGTTGTCATTAAAAAGCCGGTGCAGTAGTCATTCTTTTAAAATAAAATGTCTGAAATGTCCTGTTTTTATAATTGAATTGCTTAATGTGAAACAATGACAAGCCATACATGAGTTCAAAAAGAGTTAATGCTCTGCTCGGTTAAAGTAATAGTATATCAAGCCACTAAAAATTTATTTCATCCCTTCGTTAATAGATGGCACGATAAACCTATGTTGACACTATTGCATAGGTCTAATTTGTCTTAGTATCTACTCGACATATATAATGATAAGCCAAATCAAAATGGCGAACATCGGCGGAAGCGATTTGGATAATTCTATGAGTTCTGGCGATTCTAGAGAGAAGAATATTGAAGATGTGTCGATATTTGATGACAGTGACAGTGACCCTAACTATATACAATCTAGAAGTGACTCAAGTAAAGAAAATACATATGTAATCTTTTCTTAAATGTGGCTTGTCACATTATTACTGGAAAGTTTCGAACGTAGATTTGAGGTTCGAATCGGTTTTTAAGTGCCCCTTTGTCCGCTTCTTGTCGATCGACGATGATGGGTATAATAAAATGTTGAAGTTGTGGAGTCAAAGTGTTGATTTATTGACAGCTACTGGTAATTACACAATATGATGGTCGTTAGGTAACTACTTATGATTGGCTGTAGTAGACTGCGCTCACATGAGCTCAAATCCCCAATTTATAATCTCACAAATATTTCATAACTAAGCACAGAGGTTATTGCTTCCTATCATACCATACCAACTTTGCACTATTTGCTTACATTACAATTTAATCTAGGCCATCATTGCAATACTTAGGAAGTATTACAGTTACAATTAGAAAAAAATATATTATTCGACAATTCAATAACAGGTGAATGGACTTTAATTATTAAAATATTACTCGATATCATTTTCACAATGTCACTTATACACGGTGAAACTATAATAGATTAAGAAGTTAAGAATAATGTGAGATTACAAATTAAGGGGTTAATTATAATATATAATATATAATTATAATAAGCTACCCCCAGAATGGAAAACTGCATATATCAGCAATCTATACAAAAATAAAGGCGACAGAAAAGATTGTAAAAACTACCGAGGGCGTAGTGTAACTAACTCAATCTGTAGAGTCTACGAGAAGATAATTAAAAGCCGAATTGAAGATTGTTGGGAAGACGCTGAAGATCAGAGTGGCTTTCGTACTGGTCGTTCTTGTATAGAGAATGTATTCTGCCTAAAACAAACAATAGAAAAGCGTTTGGAACATAATATGGAGACACACATGGTATTTATTGATCTTCAAAAAGCGTATGACAGTGTCCCATTAGTCACGCTATGGCAGGTGTAGAAGACAAGAATATTCCACCGATTTACATTAATGCTGTAAGGGAGTTGTACGATGATATGACGAGTGTAATAAAGATTGGACAAAAAGTGACAAAAAAGATAAAAGTGACCAAAGGACTTCGCCAAGGCTGCTGCATTTCACCTACACTCTTTAAGATTTATTTGGAGGGGGTTTGGATATTTGGAAAAGAAAATGTGAACCTATGGGTGTTAAAATTGGAGATCATACACTGTACAGCTTGCATTTTGCTGATGACCAAGTAATACTTGCAGAAGATCAAGATGATATCCACTACATGTTACGAAAAATAGATGAAGAATATACTAAGTGGGGCTTATCAAGTAATCCATCAAAAACAGAGTACGTAGTAGTGGGAGGTGAAGGAAAGCACTTAGAACTAGGAAGCAAACAAATTCAAAATACTGATAGCTATAAATATCTCGGTGTAAACATTACAAACAATGGTCGGAATACAAAAGAAATAGCTACTAGAATTGGTCAAGGAAATTCAGCAATACGTCAACTGAATAGTATACTTTGGAACAACCACAACACCCGAAACACAAAAATTAGGATATACAAAAGTATCATAGAAAGCATTGCTACATATGGTTCAGAGCTTTGGGTAATAAATAAAAATGACGCTTCCAAAATAAAAGCAATGGGAATGAATTATTGGAGAAGATGTTGCCAACTCACTAGAAGAGATAGAGTAAGGAATACTGAAATCAGAGAGCGTATGGGCATAGACATTGACGTCCTGGAAACTATAGAATGCAAAAGGCTGAAATGGTATGGCCATGTAGAAAGGATGAATAATCAACGATGGCCAAAGAGAATGTTACAGTGGATCCCCACCAACCGCAGGAAAAAGGGAAGACCAAGAAGATCGTGGAGACAAGAAGTAAAAGGTGCAATGGAAGATAGGGGTCTACAAGTAGATGACTGGAACGATCGCAAGCGTTGGAAGCTAGGTTGCGAGAAACGGCGGCAGCTGTAATAAACTCGTTATATATATATATATATATATATATATATATATATATATATATATATATATACATATATATATATATATATATATATATATATATATATATATATATATATATTGTGATTGAACAATTACCATTCAAGATTAATCAACAAGTCGATGGAGACAAAGAAATGAACACTGTTATTCAAGATCAAAAGAAAATCGACGAACTTTCGGGCAACCATATGTAAGCGAAGAAATGAAAAGAAATGTGCCTGGTCGAGAATTCCGACCGCCTTGCAGTTGCATTAAGAAGTGTAGGGAAAAGTTTCAGGGCCACGAGAGCAATATTTTCAACGAGTTTTGAAACTGGTTCATGGGAGTTACAAAATAGCTACTTATTCGGATGTATAGATATTTTCAAGAAGAGAAGGTCGTACCGAAAGAAGCAAAAATATCAAGACTCGCATAGAAACAGCAATGCAGTCTACGCCATTAATTTTATTGGTGAAACTACACGTGTCTGCAAAACAGTTTTTAAATGTCCATAGACTTCAAGCTTCTAAGGGCAGGATAAATAATATTGTTAACAAGAAGATGAAAGGAAATCTAGTGCCAGAAAAAGACAACAGAGTAGAGCATACTATTCCATCTCCTTATATTTTAATTAATTTTATTAGTCAGTTTTTATATGTGTAATTGTTGACGTTACTTTGGTAAATTTATTTTCCCTAAAATACCTAAAACATTAGTTTAAATACATTTCTGTAGAAGTTTAACAATCGTAATTGTTATCTTTAAATATCTATTTTTAAATGGCTATAAAATTTACCGTAAGACAAAGTAATAAGCCGGCTATTGTTTGTAAATACAGTAAAACCTCCGTTAACCGAAATAATTGGGGGGAGGCCGTTTCGAATAACAAGAATTTCGGTTAAAAATAACATTGTTTTTTATAATATTGATCAAAGTATTGGTATTAAAAAATACTATGAGTTGATTTCGTAATGTTTTCTAATAAGTAAATCCAAAATAAAGTAATAAAATTAAGGAAAATGAACAAGTTTAACATGCTTTTTTCAAGAAATCTGCTATTTTTTTGCGTTTTCGTTTTACAACGATGTTTCTCTCTTCCTCCATCGTTAATTTGCAGAACGTCATGAGTTTGCCTCATTCGATTGTTCGACGAAACGTAAAGCAATCTGAAAAGGACAAAACTTTATGTAATGACAACAAAAATTAAGAATCTAGCCGTGTCCCTAACTAATTAGGCATACTGTATAAAATTCTTTCCTCTAAAGCACTGAAAATCTCGTCGACGGTCTTTTGCTGCCTGTTGCCTCTTGGGTCGTCATCTTCGTCATCTGATATGCTCAGGTTGTCTTGATAAAGAACCATATCAATGATGTCCTGGTCGATGAATTCACGTTCTGAGTCATCAGCTGCTAACCAGTCACCTATCTCTTCTTAGTTAATTTCGTCATGTCCCGGCAAATTTTTAATGAAAGGTTTAATTTCTTCTGTCGTTTTCTTACCATTTTTTTCTTCAGGATCGTTAATCAAAATCTTATCAAAAAGTTTGTTCCAGCATTTTTCCAAAGTTGAAGATTTGATCTTGGCCCACGACTCAGCTCACCAATAAAAATGTTTTATTGTTAAAGATTTGAGAATTTCGGGAACACTTTTGGATTAATTCGTCTCCTGTAATAACAGATGTCTTTAGAATGCTTCTCTATAATGTCTCTTGAATGTCTCTATAACTCCCTGGTCTAACGGCTGGATTAAGCTTGTGACATTTTCAAACCATTCTAAAAATAAAGTGGTCGACATCCATGAACTTTTTTGGCTTCTATACCTTAAAATGCCTTTTCGGAAATATCTTTTAGAGCTCTTGGTTTTTGTGATTTCCCAACATACATAGACATCAGTTGGTGAGTGAAATTAACGGAATTGTTTAAGTTTTGCGACAAACATTTACTCTTTATTGACGAAATTATTAACACTGTCAGCCGTTTCGGTTAAACAATGTTTCGGTTAAAAAGGTTTCGGTTAAGGGAGGTTTTACTGTAGTTATCTTACTTACTTACTTACTCCGTGGTGTTACAACCCTTCGTGGGTTTTAGCCGACTCGACAACATGCCTTCACTGTTTTCTGTCTTAAGCAACCTCCATTCAATTCTCCACGCCCATAGTGCTTAGGTCTCCTGCTATATTATCTGGTCACCGGAGACGAGGGCGTCCGCGTGGTCTCCTTTCAGTTTGGACTTCCTCCCACACCAGTCTTAATGTTCGTTCATCAGAATGTCTTCTGAGGTGTCCTGCCCATTGTAGTCTTCTGGACTTTATTTCTTTTATCATGTTGGCGTCTGGGTAAAGTTCTTCGAGCTCTTTGTTAGTTCTTATCCTATATTGTCCTGATGCTTCATTCAGCACAGGGCTAAAGATATTCCTTAGGATTTTTCTTTCCCAAACACATAGTCTCTCTTCGTTTGCCTTTGTTATCGTCCACGGTTCGCTTCCATACATCACAACGGGTCGTACGATTGTTTTATAGACCTGTATCTTCGTACGTCTTGTTAGTTGTTTTGATTTTATAAGGTTTTGGAGGGCAAAAAGACATCTGTTGCCGGCCTGGATCCTGTTGTTTATTTCTTTTGATCCGTTATTGTCTTCAGTTATTGTTGTTCCAGGATACTTGAATTCTCTAACGCGCTCAAAGTTAAAGTCAACGATGGTGATGTTCTGGCCGATTCTGTCTCTGCTTTCGTTATTGCGGCTCATATACATATATTTCGTCTTGTTTTCGTTGATTTGAAGCCCCATCTTCTCTGCTTCCTTCTCGAACCTCACGAAAGTCTCCTTCATCCTTAATCGTGTGTTTCCTTTTAGATCGATATCGTCTGCAAATGCCAGTAGTAAATTTGGTCCTTCTCGATGAAATACTGTATGGTAGAGCGGCCCGGTCTAAATCCGCATTGATAATCTCCAACGATTCCTTCTGTGTATGTTTTGGTTCTTTCTAGCAGGACGTTTGCAAGGATTTTGTAGGAGGTGTTTAGGAGTGTTATTCCCCGATAGTTAGTACATTGCTTTTTGTTTCCTTTTTTGTGTATTGGTATAATAACCCCTTCTTTCGATTCATCTGGCATTGTTTCTTCTCGCCAAATATCTTGAATTAGCTTGTATATAGAACTGTACAACGCTTCTCCTCCATGTTTTAAGCACTCTGCGGGTATACCATAGCTACCTGGTGACTTATTATTTTTAAGGTTTTTAATTGCCTGTATTACTTCTTCGTATGTCGGGTATTGGTCTTCTATTTCAGCTGTATGTACCTCTATGTTTGATGTATTTCTTCTAGATTTGTCGTTCAATATTTGATAAAAGTATTTCTTCCAGGTTTTTAGGATTTCCTTGTCATCAGTGATAAGCTGCCCGTTGTCGTTTTGAAGGAAGTTTCCTGTTCTTGCTTGGTACCCGGTCTTGATATCTGAAACTCCTTTGAAGAACTTTCTCGCTTGTTTTTTCTTTCTTTTTTCTTCTATATCTCCGATTATTTGTTCCTGATACTCCCTCTTCTTCCTTTTCATTAGTTTTCTTGTCTCTGTTCTTCTTTGTCTATACATTTCATTGTTGTTGTGCGAGGGGTTTTGTAGCATGTTGTTTCTAGCCATATTTCTTGCTGTTATGGAGTTCAGGCATTCATCATCGAACTATTTTTTTGTTGTTTTCTTTTTTTATCCTAGTATTTCATCTGATACGCTTGTCAGAGCTAATTTGATATTTTTCCAAGTTGAGTCTATGTTGTTATAGTCTTCTGTCTGTGTTAGAGCGATTTTTATAGCCTTTTGAAATTTCTGTTCTGTCTCCTTTTTACGTAGAACTTCGGTATTCCATAATTGTGTTGGTGTATCCTTGTGTGTTTTTTTTGGACGCTATTCTTGACCTTATCTTTGCTTTTACCAGAAAATGATCCGTGTCTCCATCAGCTCCTCTTAGGGTTCTTACGTCTAGACAGTTACTACCCCTCCTGGCATCTACTAGAACATGATCGATGATCATCATATTCATCATGTAAATAGTTATCGTCAGACACTTTTGTTGTTTCAGTTTGGAGAAGCGCATTCATGAAATGGTTGTGCGGCCTTGGAAATGACCCAAATTAGAAAGGTATAATATAACATCAGTATAGCCAGTCTGTATGCGGACCGATATGTCTCTTGGTCTCAAAAAACGGGAATTCAACCAGTTAAGGAGCATACTTACCGTAAGACATTCTGTACTGGGTATTTAATTAAAAAAAACCCTTCAACTTAACTGCTATAAAGCAGGAAGATTTCCCCAATGTACAAACACTCTTAGAGAACATTAAAAAGAGTACTCGCACTGATGACCAGCAATCTTTGGATTTTTCCACTGTGTTTTCATTTTTATTCGTCATTATTATATTCAAGAGTGATAACAAACAAGCATTTTACGTTAAAGCATTTTGTGAATGGTACCTACAACCCCGTTAGAGATGTTCAAATATGCTTTCTGTATCTGCTTTACAACAGAAGTACTCGTATATCGAGTATTGAGCCCATTTGGATTGTGTATATCGATGTGTATAATTTCTTCTATAGTATACGTGAGGATGTCAACCCTGATGTTGCTGCAGAGGTCACCGAGCTGTTTGATTTAATAAAATTTTGATGTAAATTAAAATGTAACAAGCTACATTTTTCTAATAAAGTTTCTTGCTGTTTTTTCTCAAGTTTGGAGTAATTTTTTTAATATTATTGTCAACTATAGTCCCACGCGGGCATGATGAATCGACATATCGAAACTAAAGCAATAAAAGTTGTTACTGGATTATATAATATTATTTTTAACATTAAAAGTCAAATATCTCAATTTACCTTTTTGAGGCTTGTCATTGTTTGATATTAGCCCTTCAATTTCATAATTTATTTATTAAACAATATCTTTGTCCATGTCAATGTGTTCAGAACAGTATGCACAACAGAAATTAAGTATAATAAAAATAAGTATATAAAAACTTGCAATTTAGAACGCGCTTGCATTATTTTTCACTCACAAAAAAGATACAACAAAGAGAAAACATCGTCTTTTATATAATAATTTAGCATTAACGTTTTTGTTATTAGAAATATGAGGACAAATTTACAGAGTAGTACTTGTTTAACAACTTTTCGTTTAAAAAGTACAATGAAGAATACAAAGGGAATGAGAAATTGGTATTTAAATGGTGATTAAACTGACAGTAAGAGTAGTAAAATCATTATTTATGAAACGGAAGTTTAAGTCCGTTTTTTATGACACAAAATGCAACTTTCAGTGTCATTATGTGTTAAAATTTATTACCGTTAATAGTCCGAGATACCATACCCATTTTTGTCATTTATTACTAATAAGCTAATTTTTTATGAGTAGCTTAATTTTAATGAGACGCCCAACTTTTGTCCTTACAACATGTTTCGTTTGAGGTAGCTAACAGATTCATTAGAAATGTGCGCTGTCCATGGGATTCTGAACATGCGAAGGTAACACAACAACTCCGAATTCGTAATCTGTTAAGATTTTTATTTTTGTGGTTTGACCAAAAAAGGAAGAAAAAACCACTTCAATACTTTTAGACGTGAGGTCAATGACAAAGGTCAAAGTTCCATTTTTTTAAATTTCCTTCTTATTTTCAACCCTGCAATCAATCTAACTACCCAGATATCTAAAGTGTTGCACTCTTTCCATGATTTTGTTTTCTAATTTTAGTACTGAGTTTTTGATAGAGTATGATAAAGTAAAATTTGCACAAATTTTAAATGAAAATCTAAACTTTATACTGAAACTTATAGCTATAAAATTCATCAAATTTTTCGAAACTTACAGCCTTTCGAAACGAAGGTACTTTCGTTAGATCGACGTAGGAAAGTGGAGGGGATAACTCTTTCAGCACCGTTTTTTTTTCGAGATCGGAACTTCAAATTGAAACACGTAGGAAAAATTTACATTATCTCAGCTTCCATAGCAGCTAGAAACCACTTTTTTTTTAATCTGGGGTAGCTGGTCGAAATGTTAGTTTTCACTGCCCGGGAAATATGGGAAACCTCGAAAAAATTGAGTCCATTTGAAATTCACCGTAAAAACTTATTTTTTTTAAATTTGGCTGGAATAGTCTGTGGCAGTATTAATAATAATGACATAATTTTTACCCCCCCTCCACCGGAAATCTCGGAAAATCCCGCAAAATCAACATAATTATAATTATTATGAGGAATATAATAATATAATGGGTAAAATGTTACCTGAAATTTAATTTATAAAATATATAAATATTATTACATCATTGACATAAAATAAAAAAAAATATATGTTGATTTTCCGAGATTTCCTGGCAGACTATTCCAGCCAAATAAGAAGTAAGTTTTTACTTTACAGTGAATTTCAAATGGACTCAATTTTTCTGAGGTTTTCCATATTTCCCGGCCAGTGAAAACTATGTAGTTATTCATATTTCGACGAGCTACCCCAGATAAAAAAAGAGACTTCTAGCTGCAATGGAAGCCGAGATAATTTAAATTTTTCTTACGTGTTTCAATTTGAAGTTTCAATCTCGAAAAAAAAAACGGAGCTGAAAAGGTTATCCCCTCCACTTTCCTATGTCGATCTTTAATCTCTGTAAGTTCTGTCGAAAAATTATATAAATTTTATAGCCATAAGTTTCAGCATAAAGTTTAGATTTTCATTCAAAATTTGTGAAAATTTTACTTCTTAATGTTAATGAACAATTGAGATGATTTTTAAAAAAATAGTCCCTAACTTCGTTTCTATTGGTCATAGAAGATTTTTTTTTTTATTTAAATGTGAGTTTTTTTACCAACTCTCCAATGGTTGTACGTACAAGTCTGTAGCTTGAAAAATATAGAAGATATTACAATTGTTTATAAGTAAAAACATACCCCTTTTTCACACGTTTATTTTGTAAATAATTTCAATTGAAACGCAATATGCACTTAACTTCTGAGATAGTTTAAGTTTTAAAGAATCCTATAAAATTTGCTAAATGTGTCTAGCATCTTTAATAGAGCAAGTTCAATAGTTTAAATATTTAGCCTCAGGGATAAATAAATTAAATAACTTTTAAACTATTAGACCGATCGGGGAGAAATTTCGCACAAATTTAAAAGACGGTAATTCCTCGATGTCCAAATGTAAAAATAACATTTTATTTTGTTAATAAAAAAATTATTAAAATTTATAAATTAGTGCAAAAAAACTGCTTTTTTGCAAATATCTCCGTAAATTATTTATCAATTTTAATTTAAAAAACGGGAAAATAAAGATACTCTTGAAATAAAAAAATTATATAAATATTGTTTATATAAAATATAGGGGAAAAAACTTATAGACAAAAAATCAAATTGTGACTATAAATTATTGTTTAAAAAAAAACGCAAGGTAAAAATACTAGTACTTTTTCATCTATTCGTCATCTAGTAACCCCCACCTATGTTTTAAAACCTTTAGATATCTGCTACAAAAATCACCCTCGATAATATACTGCAATGACTGTTATTTTATTCCATATAAACATTGTTTTTTTTGTGATGTAATTTTTATGAAATCTATTGTAATTGTTTTATTGTGTAACAGGGTCAATTATCAACAAAATTATTTGTTTTAAACACCGCAGTAATATATTAAATATATCAATATTTGTCAGTTTGCTTTTAGCATGTTTAGTTTATCATAATAATTAAAACTCAACTGTCTGGTGCAAGTATATCAAAAACGTTAAATAATAATAACATAATCGCCCATTATTACCAAACATCCACTTACTCACTTTCCGGTCTACCTTATAATCTGTGTTTACCTGCCACCTGACTCACAGCTTGTTATTAAAGTCATGATTTATAATTTACAAACATTCCTAAACGAGGTCGTTGATTTGCTATCATAACTTTAGCTATTCATATGCATATCTTTTCTTATTAGTCTGGTCTGGTAGTCTGAGTGCAATGATATCTCTGCAAAATATAAGATTCAGTTACACAGATCAGGTTTTAAAACGATTTCTTATCGTATCACTACAATTACGGTCATCCAGCTTGCATTAATCTTATTTTTCAAGATTATTAAACAAATTTACATGTGGAACGGAAAATAATTTTCGAAAAAACTTTATTATAAAAAGAAAATTTTTTTTTTCGAAAGCCACCTGGTATAACCACCCTCGGTTGTACTGCGGCCAATTTGCTAAATGTAAATATTCCACTCATACGTGATACCGTTGGTGATACCTATTCCAGAATTCTGAAAACCTTTACCAGGTTGTATGGATTTCTATGAAACTACGGCTATCAAAGGAAATATTATCGGAAACGAAAGTGTATAATAGAAAAGAAGAAAGAAAGAAGAATAGAATAGAGCACCGACTAAGAGTAAGCTCGAGAGGCACAAGACAAAATAAAAGGTTGACTGTGAAAGAATGAGACCTGGAACTGGGTTAACTGAATTAAATTTCATATTATTTACAATGTTACAATTGTAATTACTTACAATGTTACAATCAGATATATCTGGTTAAATAAAAAATAAAAATTCTAGCTAGATTATATGATTTAAACATAAAATAAAATAGCATTTTTGTGTTTGTACTATTTAGACCAACGTGAATCAAACCACAATTTGAACATTACAAAAAATGGCGTACAAATACATTTTAAAACACTTACAGAATTTAAAAGATTTCGCACATAAAAACTGACATTGAAGTATTTGAAATATTGAATGTCAAGATTAAATTGTCTTAAGCACGTTCGTTACAGCTATACGATAAAAAATTAACATTATTTCAAATGTAAAAATAAAAATAACAATAAAAGAAAAGTTAGAAGAATAATATTTATTTGATGAATTATTATGTTAGTTGTTATTAAAATGAATGTTGGCTATTTTTAATATTTATAAATTTTGTTCAATATGTTACAATATATGTTACTTAACTGTCCAGTGTCCGTTTCATAATTTAAAGTGTTTTTATTTTTATTAATGTAATACATTTCAAGAAATAATCTACTTTTGTAGTTATCAGTCTGTGCCAAAATGTGAGCTTTGTTATAGTCTAGCATACGACCAGTGTTTTCATAGTGCTCAACCACTGCGCAAGTATTTTTTCTCAAGCGGCAATCACTTTTATGTTGTGCGATGCGTTGTTTTAGCCATTGTGATGTTTGACCAATATAGCTATTTTGACATCCTAAACACGGTATTTCATAAACGACATATTAGGATGTCAAAATAGCTATATTGGTCAAACATCACAATGGCTAAAACAACGCATCACACAACATAAAAGTGATTGCCGCTTGAGAAAAAATACTTGCGCAGTGGTTGAGTACTATGAAAACACTGGTCATATGCTAGACTATAACAAAGCTCACATTTTGGCACAAACTGATAACTACAAAAGTAGATTATTTCTTGAAATGTATTACATTAATAAAAATAAAAACACTTTAAATTATAAAACGGACACTGGACAGGTAAGTAACATATATTGTAACATATTGAACAAAATTTATAAATATTAAAAATAGCCAACATTCATCTTAATATCAACTACCCTTAATAATTCATCAAATAAATATTATTCTTCTAACTTTTCTTTTATTATTATTTTTATTTTTACATTTGAAATAATTTTAATTTTTTATCGTATAGCTGTAACGAACGTGCTTAAGACAATTTAATCTTGACATTCAATATTTCAAATACTTCAATGTCAGTTTTTATGTGCGAAATCTTTTAAATTCTGTAAGTGTTTTAAAATGTATTTGTACGCCATTTTTTGTAATATTCAAATTGTTTTTAGTTTACTCCTGAGTAAGCTTTTAAATAAATAGCGAAATATTGAGTAATTTAGAAAAAAGAAAGATTTTTATTATAGACCACTTTACCCGATAATTTGAACGTATATACCTATCTAGTTATAAAGTTATAAATGCCGTACAAAAATGTTTGGCAAAAAAAAACTTGCCCCCTTGAGTGGTCAGTTTTTCTTACCAGTAACTCACATGTACCGATAAGAATTGACGGCAGAGTTTCTAAAGTTGTTGTTACATGTTCTAGTATTGTTTTATATGCGATTCATTCTGAGTCAAATAACCCATTAAAAATCTTTTTTTTTTTTTCGTCTTTATAGAGGGGGGTCTGGAATCTTCAAAAGACATCTCAGTCCAGGACGCCGCCTGACTGACCTTAGTGAAGGATTCGTTCCTCGTACTCCCGGCGATAGTTCCCGAGGTACTTTAAAATGTCCTCTCGTCGCCGAGTCTACGCCGAATGCCTACCTGCTAAACCAGACCAGAGATGCGGAAGCTGAATGGCCGCTGTAAGGCTGGCATCACTTCCGAAGAACTACCTTCATTCATTGATTCTCCATTCATCCACATCCACACGCCATTCATCAGCAGGGAGGCTCCTTGTCTCGTTCCAGTTCCGTTCGGCTCGCGGAGATAAGAATACGGCCGAGGTCAGAAGGCCCTGCTTAAAGAGACCCCGATACTTTTATTTTTTCATATTGTTTTATTCAGGCAAATTGCGGCTGTGTTTGCACTATTCACTTCATCTTTCACTTCTGTTTCAAACTTTCCGTAGCTACATCATGTGATGCCTAGATATTTAAACTGCATCAATTCTTCTATTATCTGATCTTCCAGCTTTAATTTATATTTTAGTAAATTTGCTGTTATTACCATGCATTTTGTCTTTTTGGGGAAATTAACCTGTTAAAATTTCTGGCGGTTTTATTAAATTGATGCAGCATACGTTGTAAATCATCTACACTTTGAGAAAGTAATTCTGTGTCGACTGCAAAGCAGATTATTTTGAGTTGTTTTTCTCCCCATTAATATCCGTTTTTAGTTCTTATTTTTTTATTATTTCAGCCATAATCAGGATGAACAATAGAGGATCCAGGGAATCTCCATATCTTATTGAATTGCCAGTTTCAATAAGGTCAGATAGTTCTTCTTCTACTTTCACTTTCTTTGTGTTGTTTTGGTAAATATTTTCGATCACTTTGATTATTCCTAGAGGTATCTCTCTTGGGTATAAGTGGATAACGTCCTTTAATTTGTCTAGTTCAAATGCTTTCTTAAGATCAACGAAACATAGATATGCCGGTTTGTTGTATTCTAATGATTTTTTTTGCACTTGCCTCGCTCTAAATATAGCGTCGGTGCAGGATCTTCCCGGCCTAAAACCTTCTTGTTCTTCTGCTAGTGTTATAATTTCATTCAGTTTATTTTTTATCACTTTGGTTGTTGATTTTAGTGTTGTGTTTAATAAATTAATTCCTTTATAATTTTCCGGACCCGATTTGCCTCCCTTTTTGAAGAGAGGTATTAGGATACTTATCTCCATTCTTGAGGAATTTTATTTTGTTCTATGATTTTTTTGATAAGTTTTAGTAGTTGTTTTGTTAGATCCGGTTCTCCGTACTTTAGGAGTTTGTTCGGTTTTCTGTCCTCTCCTGGTGATTTTCTGTTTTTTAATTTTTTTAATGTTCCCTTCACCTCTTCCTCCTCGTTTTTATTTCTTCGTTTGCCATCACCTCTGGTGTTTGTGGTTCATTTTCATTGGTTTTATCACATAGAGATCGGAAATAATCTGTCCATGTTTCCTTCTGAATGTGTTTCGTTTTTATTAGTTCATTCATTTCTTTTCTTTGTCCTCTGATCATTCTCCATATTTCTTGTTGTGTTCCGTATAAGTCGTGTCGCATCTGTTTTGAGAGGCTGCCACTGTTCCCTTTTTATTTGTCTAACTAAAGTATTCGTTTTATTTCTGATTCGTTTATAGTGGTCGTATGCCTGTTGTGTTTTTTCTGTATTGTAAAAAGGCTTTCTTCTTTTCATCACATTTTGTCTTCACTTCCTCTCTAAACCATGGAGTTTTTCTTTTTGATATGTTAGTGTTCGTTACTTTCCTTTCTCCAAGTGATTCTTTTGCTGCGTTAATTATGTTATCTTTGAGTTTTCCCAGCTTTCCTCGATATGTCATTCTCTAATATTTCATTCCCAGCAATCTTCTCTGATATTCTTTTTCTGTATAAGTATTCCGTGGATTCCGTATTTAGTCCTTCGGCCTGTTTTTTGTTTGTAATAGCGCCGCTCTCCTGTGTGTAATATATTTTATGATGATTGTAATAAAAAATGGGTGAAATATATTTAAAAACGAGTCTTAAAAAAAGTACCACCACTTTTAGTGCAAAAAAATAAGCAAAATGTATTTTTGTCTGTATCCGGTAATGCTAAATTTGCCAAAAAAACTAAATATTGGTGTAACCAATTGTACCGTTACGAATAGGTATAGTTACGAACTGTCAATGTTATGAAGTGCCGTCGTTCGGTATTGACGGTGGTATCAATTGTCCGTTACCATTTATGTAGTTACGAACATGTCTCAAGGTATTCACATAGTTTTTTAAATAAATGTAAATTATAACATGTTAAATTAATATGGCATTATCAGACATAAATATGCATTTATGTTTCGGAATATACCTACCCTAATCGTACAAAGTAATTGCTTTCGTCAAGATTAACATTTACAATTCATATGCTTACTGATAGTTAAAAATAATTAAGTAGTAAATTTAAAATTCATTTAAATAAATTTTACTTAAATGTAAGTCCAAATTGTATCAGTCGACATTCAAATAACTATATTCTTAGGTCATAACATTTTTACTTCACTCCTAAGGCAAAATTCTCTCAGTCTCGCACTCATCTCAGATACTTATGACTGGGCTCTGAGTCAGCCATTTCCATCTTATCATGCCCTAGATTACCTAATGGGCTCGATTATCCCCAAAACTTTTCTGACGTATCTAGACATAAGCAGCTACACCGTTTTTTGCAGGGTTTTATAAGGAGAAATTTAAAGAATATGAAGAATACCAAATAAAATAAAACAGCTTCAACAAACACCAAATTATAAAATAAATTACACATGATGTAAAGAAATGGAAGAATAACAAATAAAATTAAACAACTTCAAGAACCACCAGATTTTAAAATACATTTCACAAACTAATACAAAAAAATATGTATACTGAAAGATTCAGATAAAAAAACAAATTATGGATATAAACTCAAGAGGTAAATAAAGTATCGACGAATTTTTCAATGATGACAATGTTGTATGGAAAAGTATTTAGTGTTTATCTAAACATCTAACTTTTTTATTATTCTTATTATTTTTAACATAATATGACCTTATTTAATCGCTAATTTCATATCTTTAAATTTTCCACGTTCAGATTGGCTATATTTATATTTTTTTATCAAATCTGAGCTCCACTTGTCACGAATCACCCAAACGTCTATGAGATAGTCACTAATTATCGTAAATCACTCTAATTAAGGGCTTTCAAAAGATTAATTTTTCGAGATTTAGCCTTTTTAGGGGAATCATATCATCTCGACGAGGAAGAACTAAGCAAGATCTAGCGCTGCAAGAACCTACCATTAGGTGTGTCGAAAATATCATTTCTTCCCGGCAGACGTCAACCCCTTTTTTTACTGCAACGCAACGCCGATACTTCGACCACTTTAACACCGTTCTTCAAATGTCTGCCAACTAGCACATTTCAAGAGGTGTAAGTGTTTCTTTTGTGCTGATAATAATTTATGAGGTATGCTAATTGTTGCCAAAAAAACGACCCAAACTAATTACATAACGAGTTCTTATAGAATTGGTAAAAATGGATTGAAAATTCTACTGGAACTTCTATCTCGGATCTTTAATAAATGTCTGATATAACAAGAAGACATTCCAGAAGATAAAAGATTGGCGATACTAAACTCATTTTAAAAAACAGAAAATAAACGAGTGTGAGAAATACATAACTAGAAGATCAGAGTGGATTCCGTGTTGGCAGATCTTGTGTTAAGAATATATTCGTATCACAAAAAATTATAGAAAAATGAACAGTCAGCGATTTGCCAACTTGTTAAGTGTTCCTAGAAGAGAAGGCCTATTATAGCCTTAAAAGCCATTTTTAAAATATTGACTAAGGCAGAACAAGTATGCCATACATCAACGATATAAAGAATATGAATGTCCTACTAAAGTATTACTAAGGTAGATAACGATATCTCAGACCCTTTCGCTGTTATGCTAAACTTATTATTATTGTATGAATTACCAACTTAATAAAGTTTTTACCGGCAACACTGACGGCGTACGACAGAGTTAACCCTCGATACTGACCATATCGTATATTTATCAAAAAGCAAATATTTAATAATTTTACAGTAACGGGGATGCCAACCGTTGTCTCTTTTCTGATCGTTAACATCGATTTTCAGTTTCTCTTTTTTGACGTAAACCAGCGAAGAGCGCCATTCCACGAGCTATCTGATTCCGACTTAAGAATTGCGTCTTAATTCTTTGAACGGGAATAAACAAAATTAAATTGTTTATTTACATTGGCAAATAGCCGCTTAAGATCCAACATCACAGATGGCTGAGGAGAATTTTACTACTAGAAACGTATTGTCTCGGAATTAAGAGATTTTATAAAGAAGCAGTTTTATTTATACCATCAGGGAGTGAAGTCAAGTCGTGGTCTGGCGGCAAGCCAGTAAAGTGCTGAGATTGTCCTGGTACTAGTGACGCCAGAACTAACAATTCCGCTACGATGGTTGGGAGCAGCGTTGCCTGCTATAGTTGTTTAAAATAGCAAAGGGTTCCCATTGCAATCGTCTCCTGACAGAACAGCGCTTTGTCAGTATACGTATTGAAAGTTTTTGCGTTTTAATTTTGAGAAATTTGTTATGTTGTTTGCTTAGATTGCAGTCAATAGGTTTAGGTAAACAAACTCACAGTTCACCTTTGATCCTTTCTTCCCATCCAGGTTTAATTTACGTTACATTACAAAACACCTGAGACAAGCATGTTCTTTATCTCCAACGCTATTTAAAATATATATCCAGGTGGCATTAACAAATTGGAGAAGGAAATGCACAGAAATGGAAATAGACATTGAGAACCAGTGGCTAACAAATCTTTTCTTTTGCAAATTATTAAGCAATTGTAACAAATGCCGAGGAATATACGGATTATATTATTCGAAACCCGCCTGACAAATACGAAAATTGGGGAGTTAATATTAACGTTAATAAGACACGAAATACCTCGTCATAGAGGACGAACAACTAAGAGATCATCAACTTTATATTACAGATATAAAAAAATGCGAAGACTTCAAATTTCTGGAAATAATAAAAGCAAAAGAAAAAAGACTTAAAATAAACATACAGCAAAAAATATAACAAAAACGGAAAGTAATACAACATATGGATCGGAATGATGGCGGCAAGTGACGGAAAAAGAAAAAAAAAAGCAAATTGACGCAGTAAAAACGAACTATTTAAGAAGAGCTTGTCTCGTCTACAAACCAAGAAATTTGAAGAAAAACAGCAAAGATATAAAAGTACAGATACAACAGAATCAGAACAACTTTTAAGGCACATACATCAAAATGAGAATGAATGATGAACCATGGCCAAAACAGGCCATACTTTAAGGAATAGAAGAAGAAAAGGCAGACCAGCACTGGAATGGAATGAAACATTCAAAGGAATAATGAAAGATAGAACCATTAATAAGGGGGAATAGAGAGACCGATTGAGGTGAAGATCGAGAGGCGGGATGCGGCAAAACCTCTAGGACCCCCTCTAATTCAAAAATGATAAAAGTTAGACACACTTAGTTAAAAATACTTATTAGAAAAATTAGCTACGCAAGACAAGAGTCAAATTCGTTAGTTTTGTTGAATTGTCCTATATTATATAATACTTAGTGTTCTGCAGAGCACAATATCTGATGTTTTACAAAGACTTCGAGAAATTGCTTCTTACTCAAGAAGGGAAGATCAAGGTTAACAAACGCCGTGAAAGATCGGTTTCTTAGACTTAAAATGCTCCCAAATTGGACAGTTACAGCTTTAACTTTAACTAGGAGATTGGTAGATATTCATGGTGCCATAGTGTCACCGTTTCACCTAACACTGTACATCGAAGATTAAGCGAACAAAATTTATCATCTTATGTACCTACTACAGGCCCTATATTTGTCGCAGCTCATCAAAGACAACGCTTGGAATTCTGTCGTGCTCATGCAGATTGGGATATGGAATATTGGAAAAAACGTTCTGTTTACAGATGATTCTCGTTTTACAAAATATTTACTTGATTGGCCGCCAAAGTGTGTGGAGAAGACCTGGAGAATGCTATGTCCAATGTTGCTTAACTCCTAGAGTACAGTTTGGTGGTGGAGGTATAATGTTAGAGGGCAATATTTCATTGGAAGCACATACAGATCTTGTTATGTTAGGGACAGGTGGTGTTAATGTTAATAGGAACATTAGGAAATGTCTAGAAGAACATGTGTTACCTTATATGCATTTTGTAGGTGAAAATGTTATCCTAATGCAGGATAATTTTTGGCCCACATAGCCAGGATAACAATACAATACTTTATATATGTTGGTATTCAGTTGCTAGATTGGTCACCTAGCAGTCCAGACCTTAACCTGATAAAGTATTTGTGGGACAACTTGGGAACGGTAGTTGGCAAAAATTATGGCGAGTTTTAAACTATGGTCGGTTAAAACAGGTGCTAATAAACGAATGAGAACAAATGCCGCAAAACGAGATTTCTGTTTGGATCTAGTCTATGCTAGAAAAGATGAGCAGTTATTCGGGCTCGAGGAGGAAATACTCAATTTTACTATCCATATTTTGGATATTTTATGATTTTAATTTGAAAAATATGTTACTCAGTAATAAAATAAATTGTAAATATTTATTTGTTGTTACATTAGTCAATATTTTGCAATTTGTTTTTTATTTTATGCTTTGTTATTGAACATACAATAAAAACAATTTATTAAAATTAAAGTTGTTGAAATACTTTTTATTTTACTTAAAATAAACTTAGTGTGCCGTTACTTTTGCGGGTCAGTGTAAAAATAAATCAAAAGGAATGGAACGTTGCAGCTTTACTCAGCTCAGGGGTTCCCAAACTGGGGCCCCTCCTGGGGGGCGTGAGGACATGACAGGGGGGGGGTGCAAGACAAGTCGAAAATTACATTAAATTTAGGTAGTGTTTCTAAAATTCTAAATTAACCATGATGTTTAGAGAATTAAAAGCAACCACTGTAACATATGACTTGGCACATAAATTTGAAATCGAATGCTTGAAAGAATGGAATGTGAGCTGTTCAATGTGGCAATAGCGCGCATTTGACAACCGAGCAGGACAGCTAACCGCGGCTAATCAATTATGACTCAGTGTTTGAGACACCTCGGCCTAGCCGGCACATATTTTTGCATTATAAAAGCATACGTGTTGTGAAATTTTAATTGTCGCAGTTGACTTTCATTGATTCCGTTGATTTGAGTGAGAGTTATTGTAGTCAAGATGAGCTCAGCAAAGAAACGCAAGTATAATGATGATTATATCAAATATGGGTTTATTTGTATGCGTAAAGATAATGTCGAACATCCTCAGTGTGTAATCAGCTATGAAGTATTAAGCAATGATGCAGTGAGACCTAATCGTCTTGAAAGACTTTTGTCATCCAAACACAACTCTTTTAAGGACAAACCAAAGGAATGTTTTGCTACAAAATCTGAAAATTTAAAACGCATGAAGTTGGATAGTACGGGTTCTACATCTCATTCTTCTGAAAAAGTGCTTGAAGCTTCATACGAGCTATCACTTCTGATTGCTAAAGAAAAGAAGAGCCATATTATTGGAGTGACGCTTGTTAAACCGTGCTTGTTAAAGGCAGCTGATAATATTCTTGGAACGCAGAGTAAGCAAAAGTTATCTTAAATACCTCTTTCTGACAATACTGTAAAACGTGGCATTGATGATATGGCCGAAGACATACAAAACAGATATAGGCATGGCACAATGTTCTCAGTTAATTGTTTATGTTCGGTATATTGAAAACGAAAGAATGAAAGACGAGCTACTCTTTTTTACAGAGTTGGAGACCACGACAAAAGCTATTGATGTTTTAAAAGCAGTGTCAGACTTTTTTGACAAACATGGACTCTCTTGGCAAAATCTGATCGGTGCGTGGTGTATGTACGGATGGCGCGCCTTCCGAAAAGAGAGAAAAATGCTGATGTGATTGGGATACATTGTGTTATACATCTACAAGCCTCGGCAGCAAAAACTCTTTCAAATGAACTGAATGCTGCCTTAAAGTTAGTAGTTAATTACATAAAAACACTGCGTTGAATACTTGTCTGTTTAAAATTCTTTGTGAAGATTTAAGAAGTGATTACAGAACACTGCTATTTCATACAAAAGTACGATGGCTCTAAAAAGGAAACATATTGGCAAGATTATTTGACCTTCTAGATGAAGTTATTACCTTCTTAAAACAACAAAAGCAAAATGAACTAAACGTGGCCTTCAAAAACATTGTACCCAAGTAATATTGGCTTATTTGGCTTAAAATTGCAACTTTAGAGGCGTAAAATATCAGCGAACCCCTGCAATTATTCGAGTTTCCTAAAGTAGAGTCAATCTCAGAAGAAATACGCTTCAAGAACATTTATAAATAATCAAGTTTGAAAATCCAAATATCAAACCATTTGGAGAGCCTAATTGAAGAGTTCCAGAAATACTTCCCAAACACTTGTGACGATAGTATTTTCACAATGTCAATTGACCCATTCCATGTCAACATAGAGTCCCTGCCTGAATCACTTCAAGAAGATGTTTTGCAAATAAAACATGATTCATCTGCCAAATACAACTTTGATATAATGGACAAACCTTCATTTTGGTTAAAATATTTCAGTGTATCCTATAGTAAATTCGTTTACCAAATTCCCATCTATAAACATGAGCACGTGTTGATATTCGCCGTCTCATTCGTCAAGAGGCTATTAAATATAATTTATTACCTTAAGCCAGACAGATTTTCATGTTACAGATCCAAACTTGCCAGCATTTTAAATTCAAATTGTATCATGTTGATTTTTAAGTTAATATATTGTCTTATATTTATGTTATAGTTATTGTTAAGTTATTTACTGGCCGTGTTATTTTTTAGAGTTTAGTTTAATTGTGATATAATGATTAAATTTCAAGAAATTCTTACACTAACAGTTTCAAAAGTAAATATTTTAAAAAATCATATGATACACATCAGTACGACCCTGTTTGGCTTTCACGTGCTTCTATTGACAATTGGGAATTTGTAAAATGAATAGGGTTTAGTGTATCACGAAAAGCTTTTTTCGTTTATATTTGCCTTTTTCAAGCACGTATTTGTACGAAAAAGCATTTTCAACACTTGTGGCAATTAAAACAAAGTATCGGAATCAACTTGATGCTGCTCGTGACTTGCGTTGTGCACTTACTAAAATTCAGCCACGAATAGGCATACTAGTAAAGAAAATGCAAGCATATCCATTTCACTAACCAACCTAATCTATATTTCTTTTATTAATATGTTTTTTTTAATTAATTAATAATTTGTGTTTTATAAAATCTGATATTATTATATCTAATGGCAGTTTTTGTTCTGTTTTTGTGGGGGGCGCAAGAAACTTTCATTTCAACAAAAAGGGGGATGTTACAAAAAGTTTGGGAACCCCTGACTTAGCTCATTAAAAATAAGTTATTTAAAAATTGCCATAATATTTTCCACGATTCATTCGACAAAGGAACATTAAGGAGAATACATAACGCCTGCTTGCAGTCTTTCAGATATAGAAAGCTAACTTTACTTACTAACAAGGCGTTTACTCAACATACTCACACAAATTAACCTTGTATATGATAGGGGACTAGATATATGACCAAGGGTAAAACATATAATACAAAGAATAAGTACTGTAAGTGAATTGATGCAATTTGATGGTAAGAGTTTTATAAATAAAAAATAAAAAACGTTTGTTTTTACATTCTCAGACTATTTTACCTTTTCCTGAGAATTTGGAATTACATAAAATTCTCTTATGGTATAAATCATTATTGTCACACCGCGAGTACAAGGCCTTAAAACCAGTCCTGGTTTCGATGCTACTGTCCCCAACCCATCAATTCATCAATCAATTTAAATGTCTCGTACACGACACGTCTGTCACAACATCGCTAACAGATTTACGCTTATTACGCATGATTAAAGAGAGGATTCTTTAAAAAAATAATAAAAATGTCGAATTAGGATCAATTGTAGTGCATGTATTCATGAAGAGGAATTTTCCATGAGTATGTTTGTTATAAATTCAAATAACGGTATGTAATGTCTACTTGAAAATAAATTTATTGTACTCTTTGATGAATTTATTGCAGGTTTGGTTTCTTTCAAACCTACATAATTGCAACAATATTGTTCATAATAAATTTTGGTTGAGTTTACCGAAAGTACAAGCTGAATATAGCCGCAAATGTCAAAAATATTTTGGTTTGACAGTGTTGGGGTGTTTTTATAATGAATATGTTGTATGCTTCAAATAAAAAGAGACAAAGCTTTTAAAAAGTACATTTTGATTATACTATTTTATGAATTCTGCAATTTTTAATTTATATGAAAAAATACCGTTCGAGATTAATTGCTAAAATCTGGCAACTGCTGATTTGACGATTGCCAAATCTATCACCTAATCTGTCAAAGGGCAATTGCCAAAAAAATGTCCAATCATTAACTGCAATTAATCTTCAAAGAAACAAATATTTACTTATTCTCGTTTTATATAAATAAAAAATTGCAGAATTAATAACATAATATAAACAAAATGTACCTTTCTAAAGATTTATCTATTTATATTTGAAGCATACGGCTTATTGTACAATATAAAAACATGTCAACACTGCTAAACCAAATTTTTTTTTCCATGTTTGACATTTGCAGTTATCATCAGCTTGTACTTTCGGTAAACTCAACCTAAATTTTACTTCTCAATTTTTTCAAAATAATAATCATTTCAAAAGAACGATTAATAAAAAATACTTCTGGAATAAATCAAGAAACAATATAAAGAAGCTAGACCGTATAACTAAAATGTTAAAATTTAATCTACTTTAAGGAATATATAACATAAAAAGTCAACCGCACCTGATCTATTCTGGGATGTGCTTACTCTCATTTATGCAAAAAGTTTTAATGTAGTAAAATATGAGTAGTATATTTTCACGTTTATAGCAATTCACAAATCAAACTGCAGCTTGGGTCAGAAACACTAAATTTATACAGGGTGAGCTTTTAGTGCGACATCGCTCAATTATTGAAGGGCTTGGCGCAATAACCGTCCACGTGCACATTGCATAGTTTTAAGAAAAACGTGTCATTTAGTCATAGTTAAAATTATGTGAATTTTCTTATTTCACATTTGTAATATAACCAAAAACTCATCTTTTCTAACAATATAAATCTATGTGTATGTTCACTTTGGTTTTATTTTGAAAGTTGATGTTAAATGTTGTACATAGACGGTTATTGCTACCAAAATAAGAAACATTGTCTAAAAAAATTGAAAAATGCTATGTTTTCGTAAAAAATCTTTTTTATTGGGTATAACAGAACCAACCTAAAAACAAAGTAGGTATGTAATACAATAGGTTTGTTTCTGCAGTAGTTGGAAACGGTTTTACAACGCGCGAGTTTGCGCAGTAAAATAGATGTGTTCGTGCACGTTTAATTTCCAACTCCAAAAGTGTGGTCAGATGTTGTTTCAGATCTCTACGGATCAAAGAGAAATGTAACCACCGATAATTGGCACAATCTTGGTATAAGCTTAAAAGAAAATGGTTTAACTCTCTTGGGAGCAATAAAAGTAAATAGAAGAAAAATTCCTGCATATTTTTCTAACAATCAAGGACGACCTATTGGCTCTAGTACATTTGGGTTTGGTTCAAGAGGAACACTAGTGTCATATAAACCAAAAGAAAACCAAAATGTTCGGTTATATTCCACTATGCACCATGGGGACGACGTTGATCTTGTAACTGGAAAACCGGCACTTATATTAGCATATAACAGATCAAAAAGCGGTGTTGATACCGTAGATAAATTATGCGCACAATATGATGTGGAACGTTGTAGTACAAGACGGCCTATGGTTGTTTTATAAAGCCTTTTAAATGTTACAGCAATAAATATTATATATATATATATATATATATATATATATATATATATATATATATATATAAAGTATATTTTTTTTATGTTAAAATAATGTATTATATCTTTGATATTTTTTATCACAAATACAGGTAACTTAAAGAGCAAAAAAGGTAAGTGCAAATTTATGCCACATATGTGGCATATGTGGCGTCCTCTATTTTTACATTAAAGTGTGCATAAAATTATAATTTTTAATATTTAAAAGTATCCAGTTGTAAATTTTTATACATAAATATTTACAAACATGAAAGTTATAGCGAAAAATAAAATTTTTAATTTGCACTTTAACACCCTGTATCTTTCTTAATATCAACATTTTATTAAAGCAATTTGGCTTAAACCGTAATATTTTAAAGTGTAGAATCTACTGTTTCTTTTTGTACAATTACTTAAGGACCACCCTGTATACCCGTTATACAATTGACCATAAAATGTTTATCTTCATTTATAATCAGCTTCAGTATTCAGCTCTTAATATTAATAAACAATGGAAATATGATTTTATGAAAAAAAAACTATCTTGTTTTCTATTGGTCATAGAAGGTTCTGTTTTTTATAAGTGTTTTTTAAGAGGTATGTCAAAGCAACAGAAGGGACGGTCCTGCAAGTGACAACAGTAGTTCCGTTGATTTTCGTTTCGTAATAAACTTCAAATAATTGGGAATTACAAGTTAGAAAATTCAACATAGTTCAAAAATAAGTGTTAAAATTTAGTGCATACAAGTAATAGTAGTTAATAAAGGAAATACCTAGAGACAAGTAAGATAGAACTGTTTTAATAATATTAACAAGTTTTGAGCAAATAAATAATTGTGTAAAAGATTTAAAAAACTGGTTTTGGCGAATATTTTATAGAATATAGACGCATATTTTAAGTCCGAGGTATCGACCCGCTTAGACATTCCTACGCGTTTTTTTGGCAGATAAGAAAGTAATTAGTACCGACATGAAATTAAATAACAAAATAAAAACCGCATAATTTTATTACAAAAATCCAGATCCGGCCTTAGAATAAATTAGATTTAAGTTAGATTAGAATTAAATTAAATTAAAATAATGAATAATAATTGTTATTGTAATAAAAAAGTTTTATTAATACAGGAAAATGAATAGACAAGTGACAAAGGAACAGGAAGCGAAATAGATACAGATGAAGAAACGAAACGCAAGAGAAGAGACCAGGATAAATATTTTAGAAGAAGTAAAACGACAATATAATGGAACAATGTAACGACAATTTATAACGACCTTATAAAAGTGACACGGAGAGAAAGGAAGAGAAAGAGGATATCATGATTAAAATGAAGCAACAACTAATGAAAAAAAAAAAATGAAGAAATGATGAATGAAATAAAGCAAATAAGAAAAAAACAAATGAAAAATAATGAACAACTACAAGAGATAAAAGAGGAAAACAGAAAATTAAAAAGCGACGTGAAACAATTAGAAGACAGAGTGGAACAACTGGAGAAAACAATTAAAAAGAAAAGTTTAATTATACCGGGTTTAAAAATAGATACAAATGATGATAAGAAACTAAAAGAAAGCATGGAAACATTCATATCACAAGAACTGCAGGCACAAATAAAACTAAGGAACGCAACAAAAATACTAGAAACAGTCTCTGCCATAAAAACAGATACTTTGACGGATAAAATTGAGATACTAAATAGGAAAAGTAAGTTAAAGTATCGTAAAGATCGCATCTACATAAATAATGATTTGACATCAAAAGAAAAAGAAATACAGAAAGAAATAGTTAAAATAGCAGAGGAAGAAAAAAGTAAAGAAAAACAGACAAAAATAGGCTATAAGAAGTTATTCGTGAATGGGAAAGAATGGATATGAGATGAAGAAAAATAAAAACAACTAAAAGAAAATGCCAAAGAAAAATTGCCAAAAAACTAATGGAAGAAAAAGAACTAGGGAGATATGATACCGAAACGGCAAGGAAAAGGAATACGACTATGGAAAATGGAAAATTAAACAGAAAAGAAAGACAACAATCCAAGGATATAATAGAAATTGGGACTTGGAATGTGAGAGGTACTTATAAGCAGGGGGTTTTAAGAAACTTGGACCAAATTATGGAGAAATAGAATTTGCTAAAGAGAACAAAATGAAGATAGCTAGCACAAGGTTTGATCACAAAGACATTCATAAGGTAACATGGACTTCTCCCGATGGAAAAATAAAAAATCAGATAGATCACGTCCTAATTGAAAGTAAACATGATAAGGCAATATTCGATTGCAGGAGTTACAGAGGAGCAGATACCAACAGTGACCATATACTAATAATAGGAAAACTTAAACAAGAACTACGAATAATTTCAAAACCTGTATAGATTAAATTACCAATTAGAGCGCCTTCAAGAATAACAGGTTGCAAACAGACTAGAAGAAGAAATAAATAAAAAAGCTAGAGAATCCAGTCAAGGATATAGAATAAGAGTGGCAGATAATACAGATAGCCATGTCGGAAGCAGCGGAACAGTATAGGAAGAGAGCATATAAAAAGACGGCATTACTGGTTCCATGAAGAATGTAGGAATGGTTCGGCAAGAAGAAACACGGCAAAACTACAAAGAGATAAAGAAAATACCCAAAATGCGATCGAAAACTATGTGGCAAGAAGAAGGTCAGTGAAAATAATTTGCAGAAAAAAGAAAAGAGAAAAGCAATTGAAAAACATAGAAGAAGCCTACACAAGCAAAGAGGTAAAGAATTTCTACCAGGAACTTAAGAAATCTAGAGAAACTGCAAAGAATAATCCACAGTATTGCAGAAACAAAGAAGGCCTACTTCTAGGTGAAACAATAGAAAAATTAAACAGATGAGCGGAAATTTCGAAGATCCATTAAATACAGGCCAACAAATAATAAGAAATCTAAAAAATAACAAAAGCGCAGGATGAAGTAGTATCCCAGCTGAGATTTTTAAGAAAGGTGGTGAAAGATTGAAGGAAAGGATATTTCACTTGACATTAATAATTTGGCAAAAGAAAAAAATGCCGAAACAATGATATACCGCTTTATTTGTCTTATCTATAAAAAGGGAGACAAAACGGAGTGCGAAAACTATAGAGGTTTAGCACTACTAGAAGTAGTCTATAAAATACTTGCAAAAATTATAAGGAACAGATTAATAAAATATGACAACAAATAATAGCTAGTGAGAATGACGCTTAGGAAGACGATAAATAGGTTAATAATAGAAGGAAGCTTTTCAAGACAGTTCACAATGAATAGAGGTTTAAAACAAGGGGGTCCGCTATCAACGAATTTATTCAACCTAGCATTAGAACAAATCGTAAGAAGATCAAATATGAGAACAAATAGGACTATTTTCAATAGCAGGGAAGAGTGCATGGCATACGCAGATGATGTGGTGATACTAGCGAGAACAAAAAAACATTTAGAAAAGTTTTCCAAAGAAATTTGAAAAAAAGGCGAAAAGATATAGATTAATAATAAACCAAACAAAAACGCAATGTATGGAAATGGAAGGAGATATAAGAAATAATAACAAAGGTATTAAAACGAAATGAGCAGAGACTGTCTATAGTTTTGAAAAAGTGTCAGAATTTAAATACTTTGAAGTAACCATAACGAACACGACAAAAGAAGAAAAAGAGATAGACAAAATATTAATGAAGGGAAGAAGAGCGATAGGGTCACTAAATTCATTACTGAAAGCAAAAAATGTGTCAAGAATAGCTAAACTGTGAGTCTACGAGACAGTAATCAAACATACAGTGATGTATGCCAGTGAAACGTGGATTATGAACCAGCAGGATGAAAAGAAAGTAGAGATCTGGTAAAGAAAGGTGCTTAGAAAAATCTTCGGAGAAATATAGATGCCAGAGAATATTTGGAGAAGACGGACAAATAAAGAAATAATGAGGATGTATAAAAAACCAGCAATTACGGCAAAAATACGAGCCCAAAGAGCTAGATGGCTTGGTCACATTATATGAATGCCAGAGAATCGAAATGTTAAAACAATACTGTGTAACGATGAGACTACCAAAGAGAATTGAAATACTATTGTAAAAATAATACCTCAATCAACCATGGGAGCTTATCGTCTATACCTTGCCTAGCTCAGTATCTCAAGGGTGAGTTCGTCTTGTCTTAAACTAGGGATTGAACCTGAGTTCTCAGTTGATAGCAAATAAGACAAATTTTAACCAAACATATTTATTTAAATGAATAAAAAAACAATAATTAACCCTGCCAAAGCTTAACAGTTAGTAAGTGTTACTTATTGCTTTGATGGGCTGCTTGTGTGTTCTAGCTGTTGGGTCCTCCAATTAGAAGTTGTGGCTTCTGGAGAGAGAGCTGCAGTCACACGTGGCTGTATGTCCTGATTAGTAAAATTGAATGTGGCCAATCAATTCAATCTGGTCAATTCAGTTGTTGATAAACCAATATTTCCAATAAATTCAATGAATCCAATAAAATGTCCAATAAACCAATAAGGTTTTGATATGTCCAATAAACTAAAAGATAAGGAACAACTCGCATTAGAAACACATCAAAAAGAAAGGTTTAACTTCCTTGCCATCTTACAAAATTACACTTAAACAAATAGCGTATGGCAAGGATAAAATGAAATGTGAATGTTAAATTCTACTTGGTTAAATTCTGTTAAAGAGTCCTAATGCATATATCAGAGAAAAAAAAATGTGCTTTCGAAAGAAAGTAAGGTTACAAATATTGGAAATATGGTCAGAATTATAGAATAAATATTACAATGAAAGTACTTACCCCAAGAGAATTTGTAGACCATAAAAATGAGTCTTATAATAATTTTTGCCTTCTTTTATAAATTTCAAAAAGAGGCAAAAACTAATCCCACTACAGAAAAGTTGTTTTGACAGAAAGTGGGAGACTGAATGAAGTTAGCATAGATGTCATAGAATGTTGCTATATATATCATGAAACTAGCTTGTCAGTCAACACGGAACAGAATAGTCTGCCGAACAAAAGTGAGAGGGCGAATATTTATTCTATGGGACAGAAAGAGAGAAAAAATAAAGATAGAGGAAGAAGAGAAAAACAGAGGGCGCCAACTATTTTTATAAATAAAAAAATAGTAAAAATTAAACTGAAGATAAAGAAATTAATAAATTAATAAAGAAATTAAAATGAAATAATTATTAAAATATAAATTAATAAAGATGTGACGTTTATAACGTTACAACTGAAGGAGGGAAAAATGGGGGAAAAAAGAAGAGGAGACCAAAGAAGAAATGGTTGGAAGCAGTAAAACAAGACTTGTCAGAAAAAGGCCTGAGAAATTGGAGAGAGAAAGCAAGCGACCGAAAAAATGGAGGGAAATAAAACTTCTTAATCTTATTAAAGCGTTTGTGTATTTTAATTTAGAAACTCGCAAATTAAAGAACTTTTTAAGATCTTCAATTTTGAATGCAACCATTATTCTCTAAAATGCATATGTAACGTTTTGTAGGCAAAAAAATGATTTTTCCACTTTTTAAGGTTGTTTTAAAAAACAAAGCAAAATCAGCTGTACGTTTTTACGAATTTTTCATCAGCTCCCACTCATATACCTTTCAGAACCTTCAAATATCTGTATAAGCTTTTTACGTGAAATCTATCATTTTCCCAGATAGACTGGTGTATATTTGGAATGGTAGTATAGATTAAGTAATATAATCACGATTCTGTTTATTACCTGGCTGTGACTATCAATAAAAGATCTTCTGATGTATGTTCATTGCTTTATGTGATTCTAGTATACCAGTTCTGTATTCCAAAATAGATAGCTTTAAAAAATATAGCTTGATTTTATTGTTGCATTATGACAATTTTATATCCTATATAAAGATTTTTTATTACAATCGAATTTGTGGACCGACAGGTTTATCTCGTAAATTATCAGTAAATAGGGTGAAGTTTTATGAGGCAATTTAACTTAAACTTCGTAGTGGAGTCATTTCCTATTCTCGTAAAATTAATAAAAAATCTGTTTAAGTCATGACTAAATTTAGATGAAGCAGGTTGGAAGTAGGTCAGGATCGGGTTAAATATGTTTATATGTTAGAGGTGGTAATACATTTTACCAAGAATAGATTATTTTCTTACTTTTGTGCATTTATAAGAAACGAACTCTCTAAGAGCGTACAAAATATAGGCAGCAAAATTATATGAAATGTCAACTCAGCAACATAGTGTCGCTAAATAAATAAATGCACTTATTATTCTTAAATTTGGCATAAAACTTTAATGTACTTTAGATTTTGCATAAAATATATTTATTTATTTATTTATTTCAATGGTAGAACCATTTACAATAAAATAAAACAAATAGTAAAAAGTAAAGATCATGTACAATAAACATTAAAACAACAAACAATTAAACAGTAAAAATTTGTACATTAAAACAGTATACCGAATCACAAAAGTTAAAAAAATATCACATATTTAGATTAATTAGACTCTTAAGTTGCCTTTTTAAAACATTAATGTTTGGACATAATGGATCCAAGAGGAGGTCATTGCAAGAGCTGAGCATTCTCGACAAGGGAAAATGACGAGCATAATCAGTCCTATGAAAACGAATATAAGAGTGTAGTGTGTCTAGTTCTATGTATTATGTTTAAGTACATATTGGCTAATAACGGAGGACAATTAATAACGTTGTTTAGAGTTTTAAACAAAAATAACATATCAGCTCTCATTGCTCTCAACCTGCGGTTCTTCAATATAGCAATGTTAAATTGGGACATTATTACAGAATAATCTATGATATAATTTTTAGTATTTCTTATAATAATATGTGCTTTAAAAGCTAAAGATCTTAGAAACTTCCGCTGAACCCTCTCCAATCCATCAATGTAGACTTAATGGAATGGGGACCAAACAACAGAGCAGTATTCAAGACCTGAGCGTACAAGAAAGCAATACACTAATTTTAATACAATATGTGAGAGATCATGACTGTTACAATAAATAAAACCAAGATTACGAAATCCTGTTTCCTTAATTTTAAGAAAATGGCTTCTAAATGTCAATGCACAATCCATTAATACACCCAAATATCTAATCTCAGTAACTGAATCCAAGAGTACATCAAGAGTAGGACCATATCCATTAGCTATTAGATTATTTATATGACCAAATGAAATACAAGAAGATTTAGTTGGATTTAAGCTTAAACCATTTTTTTAACCATAAACATGCATCATCTTGCAAGACATCTATATCCGATTTATCATTATACAACGAAATAACTTAAGATTATCAGAAAATAGCAGAAAGTGTGAGTTTTTGATAGCCTTACCAATATCGTTAATGAACAAGTTAAAAAACAAGAGACCACAATGAGACTCTTGAAGGACACCAGAACAACAATGGAATTCTTTTGAAACATAACTGTTAATACGATCTTGCTGTGTACGTTCTATCAGAAAACTTTTAATCCAATTAACAATGGGGTCACCAAAGCCAGATGCATGAAGTTTTTGAACCAAAAGGCTGTGATTAACCTGGTCAAAGGCCTTTGAGAAATCAGTGTAAATGCTGTCGACCTTTTTCTTCGAGTTTTCTTCTTAAATGCACCAATCTCAACAAGTATTGTTGTTCCATGTCGTTCCAAATCCATGTTGTTCGTCAATAATTATGTTTCTGCAAGCCCAGGTAAGATTTATCGATACCAATTATCAAGAAGTTTTGGGATTGCTGATTGAATAGTTATACCTCTATAATTGTTAATACACTCACGATTGCCAGATTTATAGATAGGTGTAAGAAAACTATTTTTCCAATATTGTGGAAATACAGATTATGACAATGATAAATTGAAAATTTGATAAAGGTTTACAGAGGAAAAAAATATAGTTCTTAATAAGTGCTCCAGGTTTATTATCAGGCCCTGAAGAATATGTAGTTTTTAAACTCATAATCCCCTCGAAAACATCAGTAAGACTAAACTTCAGAATCTGGAAATCCATACTATAGTCCAATTCAAAATTAGGTAAGTTATACTCACTATCATTATATTATATTAGTCTAGGTGTCAGAGTTGTTTCGTGTCGCATCAAAGTCCACGGAGTTTCAGAATATTTTCTTATGTGTTTTGGCCAGCTGAATTCGAATTTCAAACTTGCTTTTGCTTCGGAAGTGACGGAAATATGTTATAAACAATTTAATTGTTTAAATTATTATAATTCATAAAATAACTAATATAAATCATTTTTACAAAACGCAATTTGTTCCTTAAAAAAAATTACAACATGATGTTTGGCAAATTTTGACCCAATAATGATCATCGAAGATATTGCATAAATGGTGCAAAACATTGCAAAAATTAAATTTACGCGATTTTTTAACTGCTACTCGGCTGCATTTTCATAAAAATAACTTTATAATACCCCAAATTAAAGGAAAAACTACCAGCTTTAAAACTAAATTTTAAGTATATTATATCGAAATATTATTTATAATAAAGTTATAACAATAATAAACGGATATTTTTTATTAGTTCTTTAGCTACTAAAACTTTAGATTATAACAAAAAGTTACATAGCCGCACTGTACGATCAAAGACGAAGAATTTGATGTATTATAAGTATATCTAAATATATTTTTTAATGCCTTAAAGCAGTTTTAAAGTGCGCGCGCCGTTACGCGCCGAACACAATATCCCGAAAAGGTGAATGTTGGGGCTGGTATTATAAACAATCAAATTGTAGGGACATATTTTTTTGAGGAAAACCTAACTGCTTCTCGTTATTTACAATTTTTTCAGGATTATCTGTTGTCACTGCTGAATCCGTTATTTCCAAATAGAAATGATTTGTGGTACCAACATGTTGGGGCTCCCCCACACTACGGCATTAAGGTACGAAATTACCTTAATAACGTTTCCCCAGGTACGTGCATAGGTAGAAGCGGGCTCATCGAATGACAAGGTCTCCTGATTTGACTCCGTTAGATTTTTTTGTGGGGATATTTAAAGAGCAGAGTGTATCAAAATCGACCGAATAATGTAGAAGAGTTAAAGGAGCACATCAGAACGAAAATTTCACAAATAACACCTGAAGTCATTGAAAACGTTAGGAAAGAATTGATTGCCCATCTTTCACATTGTATTATTGCTAAAAGTTGTCAATTTGAACATTTGTTGTAATCTAATTGCATTTAAGTAAACCTTTATTGTAAGTTAATTGTATTAATAAACCAACAGTTGCAAAGGCGATAAGGAGACCTTTCAAATGAGCTGTCGCGTGACCTCGGTTTGTATTTAAAAAAATCGTCTATTACGTCATTATGCCGACACTGACGACGTAATGTTCAACACATATATAGTAGTTGATGGCCATTAAAAAATTAAAATTTTCGTGTTTTAAGATTTTTGTAAAGTCGTCTGTTTCTGAAATAATGAATTTATTCCGTATATTTGCATCATACTGTATATATTTATACGTAATCTTTTCTAACAAAATCTGATAAGGTATAAAACTCTTTTCTTTCAATATTACCAACCAAGCCATGTGAAATAATTCTGTGTTTTTAATAAAATCTTGTGTGTGAACTATAATATAAAGTTATACCTGTCATTTCCTTGTTCGTGTAGGTAAAAATCCATCAAAGGGCCGCTAAATTCTTCGAAGCTTTAAGAGATTATCTCTGTAAAATTGTAGGACAAAAAAACACAAAAGCTTTTATATGTCTACCTTCACCTGCACTATTTACTCACAATAAAAATGTCTTTTCAAAGAAGGCAACATTTTCTCTAAATCGTACGACTGCTGTTCTTATAAGATACCAATAATCCATTTAATAATACAAAGAAATAGAGAAAATCATTTTCAGAAGCATTTCCGAGCACAAAACTTGGATAAAGTCTAAAGAACGTCGTGGTGAAGGTCCGAACAAATGATGCATAACAGAATAAGATATTCGGTGTTTGGCGATGTTGAAATTTAAATTAAAAATAAAATATATGCAATCAATAGCAATAAGCTATATAAAAATTAATAGTTTATAATTATCAAAAAAGAAAAAGTAAACAGCTTTAAAACAGTAAATAGTAATTAACTGTAATTAATATCGAAAGAAACAAATATTTATTCGTTTGTGTTTTATATAAATTAAAAATTGCAGAAACCGTACAATAATATAATAAAAATATACTCTTTCAAAGCTTTCTCTGTGTATATTTGAGGCATAAGATCATGGCGACACCTTCAAACGCTAATATTTCGTTCTATGGACATTCTCTGTAGCTACCTTCACAGTAACGTTCTCTAGAAGATGTCCAAAAACTTCGATCGATAATATACTAAAACAAACACAGGTTGAATAAATTAATACCAATAGCAAAAATACATAAAAATAACACAAATCAATCGAAAATTTAGAAGGCAGAGAGAAGAATAAATAGAGTGCTCCTCAGTATGCAATACTTCTGCCGATATTGTTCACTATCTATTACACTAAGAAACTACAAATAAATCAATGTATATACAGAATACATTTTAAGGCTAAGTTCACATGGTCGCGCAACAACGCACGTTTGTAGCTCGTTAACGCGCGATGATGTATCAGATGGTCGCGTGTTTTTTTTTATTCCAAGTTTGCGAGAACGCAGCATTGTAGCGTCGTAGATGCAAGGTGGAGAACATCAAGAACTGGGTAAGAAATAGGAGAGTAGAATGAAACGATCATATAAAGCCGAATGACAACAAATCGAGTAGTAAAGACGGCAAGAGACGGTCCCCAATAGGAAGACGATCAGTAGGAAGACCACGAAAACGATGGAACGCCAACTTACTGGAGGCACATTGAAAAACATGTCATGAGTCATGTCTATATAAAAAGAAGAAGAAGATTTATTTAGCAACAGTGTGTTACTGAGTTGACATTTCTTATAATTTTGCTGCCTATAATTTAATTTAAGTTTTTGTACGCTCTTAGAGAGTTCGTTTCTTATAATTACACAAAAGTAAGAAAATAATCTATTCTTGGTAAAATGTATTACCAACTCTACCATATATATTTGGAATGATGGCACATTTGGAATGATGACTCAAAAATTTCAGGTTTAGTTGACACCTACCAGATATCGACAATACGAAACTATTATCTCAATAATCCAGTGTGCTTGTGTATTACACAATTTTGTTCGAAAAAAGGACTGTGCTGCAACACAAAATATCCCACAAAATGTAAGAAATGTGCCAGACATGGATAACTTAAATATAGATGAAAATTCTTTACCTCAACATTATATATATATATATATATATATATATATATATATATATATATATATATATATATATATATATATATATTGTTATGATGTGTTTTATGTTTGAATGATGAGCAATGAGTATTTTTAATAATATAATAAGTATATAGGGTTTTTATCGCGGTTCTCAAAGAATTAGCTTGTAAGTACTTTTTAAATTATCTTTATTATAACTATTATGAAACACACATATATATATCTAACCTAGCCAATGTAAATTTAAAATAAACTATCTTTAAATTGATATTCTTATAAAACTAATTAAATTCTATAGACAATCTAAAATTTAAACAAAACTATCTTCAAAATTGAAATTGTTATGACACTAACTAAATTATATTAACAAAATTTTGTACCTTTCTTTCACTGAATGCCTAAATGAACTGTTTTCTACTATATAGATTCTAATCACCCCTGTATGTCTTCGTACTTCAGTTATCCTTGTTTTTTGTGAAATTACTTTTTCCAATTATCAGCTTCTACCAATTTAAGATATAGTTTCTTCACCAGCATTTATACACCACCAACCAAACCAGCAAACAGCATTTATATTTATTCTTCTTTTCAATATACCAATATCCAATTATTATAAGTTGATTTATACTAATCTCCAACCATAATATAATTTAATTTCTTCCAATATACCTTTTTTTATCTTCAATAATTATTTGTGTATAATTATAAATGTGCATTAAATTATATGCATAATTTTTAATCTTCATTTAACTCACTATATTAAACTATTGGACTATTTGTACTTGATTCACTGACTCTAACTAACTTTCATAATAAACTGGCCTGACTTCTGACTAAAACTTCCAAAAACTGCCATCTTGAATCCAAATCACGGGTATTTATATCTTTTCAATCTTCCAGAACCATCTGGTAAGAAATCATGTTCCAATTTGTTCTATCACTTCTATATAGATGTTCTCGAAAAAAATATCTGTTCGATCCACCGCCATAATCATTATTTCGAGAATGTTCGACTGTAAACAATGGTCATCTCTGGAGATCCAGAGAATTCCATTCTTTTCTATTAATAATTTTGTTTACATTTAGGCTTTTCAGATCAGAATAAACATTTAAATCATCAAATATATATAAATTAAACACCTCAAACCAACATTATTATTATAACCCCACTTATATTCGTATTATGATTAATTTCTATCTGTCAATCCACTGTATAGTTGGTTGCCTAAGCACATGGCTCACTTAAATCTATTTACAACATTAAAATTACTAAAATACAACTTTTTACAATTATTATATGCTAATTTATAAAAAATGCCCTCACATAAATATATTTTTATTAAATTCTCTAGTATATAACTTATTTAAAATAATCAAATACTTTTTTATATCTAATATTATGTAGTATATAACTTATAAATTATTTTCTATAAACCCTAATCGTATCAATATATATATATATATATATATATATATATATATATATATATATATATATATATATATATATATATATATATATATATATATATATATATATGTGGGTTAAAGAACTCTCCACAGAGCTGTGCATACTTGTCGCACTATTTTTGCAATTGTAGATTTGCCCAATCGGTAATTATAATGGAGATAAGCAAAAGAGGTTCCTGTTGCCAAATACCTGAAAACTTACATGTTATAATAATCTGTTTTAATCCATATTTTTTATTATTTTTTATTTATTTAGCACATGAAGTGGTGCTTCTTGCAGCTAAATGCCTCTAAAATTACAAATAATTCATTTGTAAGTTAGACCCATATATTTTTTTAGGTAGTACGTTACAGAAGAAGTGGAAATAAGGTAGTACGTTACAGAAGAAGTGGAAATACAAAGAGGTTTAAATCTTTGTATGTAGGTATATTTAAAAAGCCCTTAGAAGGGCTACATCAAAAAACACAAACGTTTTCGGAATAATAATTCCATCATCAGGTTAACATGCCTGAGCCACCAAAATATTAGGGTAAAACCCTATATAAAAATTAAAGTTACCAAAAAATGTACATGTTGTTGTTAAAAATTAATGATGTTTAATATTTTATTAGATTTAATAATAATTAATTAAGTAGATTATACCGAAATGTGGTGCTGGAGACGAATGCTACGCGTCTCGTGGACGGAGCACAGATCCAATCAGTCGATTCTCGAAGAGCTAAACATTCAGACCAGACTCTCCTCTCAGTGTCTTGCAAATGTTTTAAAGTTTTTTGGCCACATTGCGAGAAGAGACAATGACAACTTAGAAAGATTAATTGTATGCGGAAACGTAGAAGGACGTAGAGGCAGAGGACGCTCACCTATCCGATGGTCAGACCAAGTACAGAAAGCCACTGGAGAGACGTTTTCCGAGTCCATGAGAGCAGCCCAAAATCGCAAGAGATGGAGAGAATTGACAGCCCGCATTGTAGGAAATCACGATCCTCAGCAATGAGGAAACGACAAGAGAGAGAGAGATTTAACTTCAGGCAACATCATTCATTTTTAACAACAACATGTACATTTTTGGTAACTTTAATTTTTGTAAATGGTTTTACCCTAATATTTTGGTGGCTCAGGCATGTTAACCTGATGATGGAATTATTATTCCGAAAACGTTTGTGTTTTTTGATGTAGCCCTTCTAGGTTCCGGGGCACGTAAGTCAAACCCTTACATATATTTTGAACGTCTTATGTTTCGTAAACCCATATAATAAATAAAAGTACTTCAACTTCTTTGGACAGTCACCAAGAAGATAAACCCGAAGGGGAGGTTTTTCTACCAGCTCCTGCTGAACCCAGTGGTGCTGATCCTGAAAAGAGCATACATAGCAACAAAAAGGTAAAGATGAACCCTATCAACAAGTAGTTTCTTGACTGACTTCTAAATAAAAATGTTGATGCCATAGAAGAAAGGGATGCAGCGAAGCCGAAGGAAGATGATAACATTATTTTGTATGTCATTGTATAAAGAATTACAAAAAGTACCTGAGCATGGACGAATCCGAACAAAAATTCAGCTGTTAGAAGTAATTCAGAGAGCTCAGGACTTTTATACTCCCTCGCGCTCGGCTTAGAGTTACCTCTTATTCCCACCCCTACAATCCTATCCCAGCTACAATGAGTTTAATTACGGGGCCCAACATAAAAGAAACCAACATCCTTCAGATGGCTTCTCTGATCAGACACCTTCTCTGGGTACTTTGGGTTTAGCCAATCTGCAGCTTCATCGGGTGAGTCTTTTTTGCAATCTGTGTAGACAGAAGCAGCTCTCTTGCCAACAGAAAGCATTAATTCGCAAACATACTCTGAATTATCAGACATTTACAAATAATAATTATTATAAAAAACTCATTCAAATTTTTCTTATATAGATACATATAATAGGTATATGTCTCTTTGTCAACCATTTTCCATCCACTCCTGAATGTAGGTCTCTCCCAATTGCTTCCATCTTTCTCTATCTTGTGCCAATCTAATCCACTGTTTGCCTGTCACTGTTCTTATGTCATCTACCCATCTTTTTTGAGGTATATGTAATATAATATATTTACAACTAGTTTTTCTTCGGATAAAATCACATCCCTTACTGCATTTTCACATGGTGATAGGCATTCTTATAATAAAGTTAACAGTTCAATCAAAAGATGTTACTTATTCTTCTTCTCCAGTGCCTTATCCGGTCCGGATGTTGGCGATCATCAAGGCTATCATGGTTTTGTTGACTGCTCTGCGAAACAGCTCCGCTGAGGTGAAGATGTTACATTCATTCGTAAATAATTAAAAAATTTTTAGAAGGGTAGTTTCTCGAATTGTGATACAGAGTCACAAAAGAACCCACGGTCAATATATCATTAATTAAGGGGTGCACCCACCATCTTCTTTGTCGTCTTTGCCTTGCTCTAAATCTAAGGTGTAACAACCAAATACATGCTAACTCCTTTATTTTCATAACTGTACTGGCTCTCGACATTCTGGTAAACCGCGGCACTAAGCGCTCCCATGTGTACGATACTACTTTTTTCTAACCTGAAACGCAATGAGTACAACTTTTTTGTGCTACATTACTGCACCTGTTACAAAAACTGTTCTAAACTGAGGGTAATAACGAGATCTAAACAATAATAAATAAATAGATAGGTAAATAGACTAATTAAATAAACTTTTAAGTTTAAATTATTCAATCAAAAATTCGAACAAAAAGACGCTTTTTCTGTCAACATTTCAAGTTCTTTCTCCTCTTTAATATGCAGTAAACAACGGATCTTGAATGTAATCCTAACAGCCGTAAATACACCGAGAAAACCCCTTAAGCATATCTTAATTTTTTTCGTAAATCTTTTGTTCCGTAGTAGAAACGGATGATTTATGCAAAGGATGCTGCAAATCAAAAAGAAAAAGCAGGAAAATTATAAATTGCATCGAAAATAATTACCGTAGTGCACGGTCGTACTCTTGCAACACGTAACCAGGAATTATGGTAATGAAAGGGCAAAGCCGTGGAAAATCTTGAAAGATATTCGTGATTTGGCTTCTAGGTAAGAATTTATTAACTTTAACTCGATGGAGAATTAATTTGCAATGGGTTTTCTTTGTGTGTAAGTTTTTTAAAGTTTTTGTAGGACGTCAACAAAAAATATTTTTAAGGAAGGTACAACATTGTAGTATATTTCTGTAATGTGTGTAGTAACACACTCTAATAATGTCAGTAAGATATGGGACATAAGTGTTATGAAAAAATTCATATTGAAATTCCCACCCGATTTTGATATTTAGAGATCATAATAACAATAAAGAAATCTAGTTTTGGTTTTCTTCTAATTATGAAACTTTTCAATAAATCGGTTCAAGATATTCAAACTTAAAATTCGCTAAAGTATGTATCACTGTGTTGGACGGTTGCCCAACAGTGGAATTGCTAAGTCAGGCACCGATTTATAGGGCGATAATATAATGCAGCTATGCCCTCCACTAATTTGTCGAAAAGTGAAGCAAGTTGTGCATGTGTTGACACTTAATAACAAATTGATGTTTCTAGTTTAAAGTTAGGTTTGTGTTTTGGAATGCCATAACATGTTTTTCCTTTAGTTTACCACGCGATTTCGTGTAGTAATGTACTCGAAGTAGTGTAAGTTATATAGTCATTATCGATATTTATTGCTGTTTTTTTTTCTTAAAAGCAATTCTGCTTGTTCATTGGCGGATTAATACCTCTATGGAAGGTTGTCACTCCATCTTTTGCGCGGTCGTCTGATACTTTTTCTGCCGATTGGTGACTTATCTTTTGTTATATTGACGACACGGGTTTCCTCCATTCTGCTTATGTGGTTATTCCATTCTTTTTTTCTATTTTGTGTCCATTCATTTATATACTGTACGTTACATTTTCGTCTAATATATTTACTTCTCTTTAAATCTCTCAGCGTATTTCCTGTAATTCTTCTCAGTACTCTCATCTCTGCCGTTTCCAGCAGCCTTTGCGTGGTGGCTGTGTCGGGTCTTGTTTCTGAGGCATATGTCATTATTGGTCTTACACTGACCTTATAAATTCTTGATTTCATCTCAGTGTTAATATGTCTGTTTCGTCATACAGTTAGGTCATTACTGAATCAAGGCTAAAGTGGAATGATTTCTGTTGTTAGCTGGATAACAGATACTCACGTGCGAATATCACATAATGATACCGGTTGTAACACTGGGACATGGAACTCAGAGGTGTTCTCCAAACTGGACACCTTCACACCATAGAGAAAGAGCTAATAAGGCCAAATATAAACACTTGTGGTGTAGCAGAAATAAACTGTAGAGATGAAGGACATTTTAAAATGAAAAATCACACTATCTACATATTAGGATCTGAAACCAGAGAATACATTGTAGTATTTAGACGTATAAACAACAGAATATCGAAATATATTGAGCAATATAAAACAATAAACGATAAACTCATAAAAATAACATTAGAAGTAAAACCAGATTTTTACCAAAAGCAATTTCCGTGTCATTCAGATATATATTTCCGCAACAGATGCCCCAGATGCAGACATTGACTTCATTTAAAACAACATAGAAAACATCTTAAAGAAAATCACACAAAAAGAGCCAGTATATATTATTGGAGACGGAGACTTAAAGGCCAAGGTGAAAAAAAACTAAAAATGAATCACATTTGAGAGATATTGTCGGGTTATTTGGCTTGGGTATTAGAAACAACAAAGAAGAACGTCTTCTAGAGCTTTCCAGTACAATCTAATGATAACAAATACACTTTATAAAATCCACCAAAAAAGGCTCTCAACATGGACTAGTCCAAATGAAGAACACAAAAAAACAAATCGACTACATACTCGTGCGGAGAAGATGGAAAACCTCAGTATTAAAAATATAAAAGCTATGCCTAGAGCATACTGTGGATAATATCATAAACTGCTAAAAATAAACTGCAGGCTCAAACTACACACAAATAGAAACGTATTATATCAGACAAAACAGATAAGTGTAATTAATGTGGACAAAGAAGAATTCCAGATGAAACTTATTAACAAAAAAAAAACACAAATATAAGAAGACGCAAATAAAACGTGAAATGGAATAAAAAGCTGGATACATTCAGCAGAAACAAAATGTACACAACGTAAATCTCTAAGAAACAAACATTGGATATCACAGGAAACTTTAAAATGTGACAAAAAGAAGGGTTATGCTACAAATAACCACCAAAACAGGAAGCAACATTCAAGAAATAGCGGAACTGAACAGGAAAATTAAAATGTATGTGCACCTGAGATAAAACAACCATATAAATAACGCCTGTCAAGAACTGGAACAACATGCAAAATGCCATGAAAGACATAAACTATTTAAAAAAAGTTAAAGATTTGGCCCGAGAGTTCAAGCCTTAACTTTAAGCCATTCAATACAATAATTAAGAAGTAAAAACCGACATAGACAGCATTGCAGATACATCGAAAAATTACTACTCAGAATTTTACAAAGACACTTAAAAAAATTCATCAGTCTCAAAACAAAGGAAACATGTAATCAGATAGGCAGAACCAATAATCTTACAAGCAGAAGTAAAGAAGGCTCTGAACCAACAAAGAAACAAAAAATCCTCAGGGTTTGGTAGCATACCAGTGGAGACTCTTAAAGCAATGGGTAAGTTTGGAGTAGATGTAATACTGGATATGTGCAACATAATATGGATCACAAGTGAATGGCCTGATGACCTAAATTACTTCGGCCACATAGCTAGAAGAACATGGACCATGAAACTATTGGTAGTAAAAGGAAAGGTAAAAGGCCGAAAACCAAGAGAAAGATCTCCAACACGATGGGCAAACCAAATAAAGACTCTGGTGGGAAAATTCCTACATGAAACCGTACATATGGCACAGGATCGCAGCCAATGGAGACAGCAAGCTAACAATATTTAGTGTCACCACGCCCTGACAAGGGCTCGAGGAATGAGGAGGAGGATCTAGCAGATCAGGCGATGATGAATCTCAGAATGAATCTGATAATATTGTGTTTAAAGAGATCTAGAAAATTGCTTTACAAGCTTTTGTAACAAACTCGGCAATTAGTTCAGCCATTTCTAATGAAGAATATTCGTGGTCATGGAATGTAACTACTATGAAGTCTGAAAAAGGAAAACAAAAACATGGAAAAAGACAACAACAACTCACTACCATTTTTGGATACATCAATCATACATCTTGCTGCCTGCATCATTATCTTCTTATTTTCTACTGACTTCAAACAATTCTAATGATAGAATCAACTTCAATTCACATGTTTTTTGGTCGAAAAAACTATAATACCATAAATGTTCTTCTTTGGCAGGGGCCACTTATTCCGATGATATTGCCATGCGTTATGAGGTGTAGAAGGTTATACTTCTCTGAATGTCTCATTACGTGGCCAAAATGTGTCGTTGTCCAGTATAAAAAATATAATATAAAGCTAATACGAAAGAGATCAGAAAGTTTCCATTGTTCCGAGTTTTTAACAGAGTAAAGAAGCAAAAAACAACAGATTATATAAGACATAAATACAATTTCATAATACTTATATGTACTACATAAATAGAGTGGATGTAGCTATAAATGAGAGGGAAATCAAATTGACCACCTGCCGAGTGCTAATAGAATAAATTACTTTCTGTAAATTAATAAATTAACTAAATTGATCAAGAAATTATTATTTAAACCTTGGAAACGACAACATTTAAAAAGTGAGGAAGGCAAACATAGACAATGTTCCACATGTCAGCTGTTATGAATTTGTGTGTTTTTTTTTTCATTTATTATAATATCTGCCCCAAACAATAATTTTATATCAGAGGTAAAATATTTATCCCTTTATTCAAAAGGTTTCGTGTATTAATTCATACACATCATCAGTTCATCTTACAAAACATATGCAGCTTATTAAGTTGGAAGTGAAGAAATAGATTAGTTTATGAACCATACACATTAAAATGAACATGTAACAAAACGTTCAGTTTTAAGTTAAAAAAAAACAGAACTAAGTCAGTTTTATAAAAGATATAAAAAGTTACATGAACAGTATTATAAAAAAATACTTTGGTGTAAGTAACACAAAAAACTATCCCAAATTGGAGGACAAACAGAATTTCAAAATAGCACTGATATTATTTAATATCTTATATACTAAAAGGCTAAGCCCTTTTCTTGTGCGCAATACTCCTCCTAAACGGTGATAGATAGGAGAATAATTTTTTCGAATAATTAAACAGATTGTTTAGTAGATTCCCCCTAAGGTTTAAAATTTAAAAAATTCGAACCGGTTTAAAAATGGCGGCCATAAAATAAATTTTTCCTATAGTAAAGTATAGGAATTCAATATTATACACAATGCAACAACGCGTCAATTCTCGAATGCTGGAATGCACCAATGACCACTCAAAATTCGGGATCCTCCTGTCTCCGATTTTAATTTATGGGGTCTGTTTTACACTATCTGATGAGTTGGTATTTTTTTATTTTTATGTTTAGTTAGAAAGTATTCTGTTTCCAACAAGTGCAGCGTGTGTGAAGTGTTGTGATTGATATTTAGAGATTTAGACTTCGTTTTGAGTTTAATACTTGAAGAATTAAATAATGATTTAAGCATTACCTTGTTTTTAATTTATTAGTTAGAAATATATTATTAATTTTGTTGGGAATAAGCCACAATTTTACTTTAAATTAGGTTTATTTTAAATAAATAAATAAAAAAAAACTTATTATAAAGTAAAATTGTGGCGTATTCTCAAAAAAGTGGAACAGTAGGCGGTAGTGTAGACTAGCGCGGAGCATCATACTGTTTTCTGCATTTTTTAAATTTAAATAATATTTAAATATAAATTTAGTTAGTTAGTTAGAGTTCTCAAACCGACTTCTTTTTCTTAAACGTGGCATTTTACAATCTAAAATATACAAAAAAAGTTACTTCCGGTTTTACTTCCGTTTTTTATTTAAGAGGGGCGGAGTCTAACAATCATATTGTTTCCGTTTCCTAATGTAAATCTTCCTGAAAATCCTAAAAAAACTACTGTATCGATTTTTAATTTAAAAAAATTGGCGTCGATACAGTTTATTTTTAAGGACCCTTAAGCTAGCGGGGACACATGAACGGAATCCAATTTAACCAACGTAATATTTTTTCACCCATTTTTCACTAATTTATTACCACCCTAATAATTTTTCACCACCAAACCAACCTTAAGGGGAGCGATTCTGCTGGCTTAAGATTCAAGCTAGCAGAATTCAAAAAAGAAACTTTTTGTTTATGGCATATTTTTTCACCCATTTTTCACTAATTTATTACCACCCTAATAATTTTTCACCACCAAACCAGCCTTAATGGGAGGGATTCTGCTGGCTAAAGGTTCAAGCTAGCAGAATAATAAAACAAAAAATCTTTTTGTTAATGGCATATTTTTTCACCAATTTTTCACTAATTTATTACCACCCTAATAATTTTTCACCACCAAACCAACCTTAAGGAGAGCGATTCTGCTGGCTTAAGGTTCAAGCTAGCAGAATTCAAAAAAAAAACTTTTTGTTGATGGCATATTTTTTTACCAATTTTTCACTAAATTATTACCACCTTAATAATTTTTCACCACCAAACCCCCCTTAAATGGAGCGATTCTGCTGGCTTAAGGTTCAAGCTAGCAGAATTCCAAAAAAAAACTTTTTGTTGATGACATATTTTTTCACCCATTTTTCACTAATTTATTACCACCCTAATAATTTTTCACCACCAAACCACCCTTAATGGGAGCGGTTCTTCTGGCTTAAGGTTCAAGATGGCAGAATTAAAAAAAAAAAACTTTTTGTTGATGGCATATTTTTTCACCCATTTTTCACTAATTTATTACCACCCTAATATTGTTTCACCATTAAACCACCCTTAAGGATAGCCATTCTGCTGGCTTGCGGTTCAAGCTAGCAGAATTAAAAAAACATATTTATAATATACCACAGTGTTTTGCTAGGTTTTTACGAATTTATTACCATCCTAGTAATTTTTCACCCCTTAACTACTCCTTGTGAAAAGTCAATAATTGTGTTAGATTAAAATTTAAGGAGCAATTTTTTTTTAAATTTACTGTCCACTACTTATAACTGAAATAAAAAAGTGTTTTGTTAAGTTTATACTAAACTTTGACCATCCTGATAATTTTGCTCCCATAAACCTATTCGAAAACTTTCCTACTAGCTGAATATTTGAACCAGCAAAATAAGAAAAAAACGTATTTTTGAAATACCTCAGTATTCTGCTAAGTTTTTACTAATTTATTACCACCCTAGTAATTTTTCACACCTAAACTACCCCTTGTGATAAGTCAATAATTCTGTTAGGTTAAAATTTAACGTGAAAAAATCTTTTTTTACAATTTCACTATCCTCTAGTTATAACTGACATAAAAAAGTATTTTTACCCTGATAAGTTTCCATCTATAAACCAATCTTATTTGGAAACGTTCCTGCTAGCTTAATATTCGAGCCAGCGTAATTAAAAAAAATTATTTATGATATACCACAGTGTTTTGCTAAGTTTTTACGAATTTATTACCAACTTATTAATTTTTTATCCCTCGACTAACCCTTAGTGGAAGTCAATAGTTCTGCTACGTTTAAATTAAAGGTGAAAAAGTTTTGTTTTATAATTTTACTAAATACCCTTTATAAATAAAATAAGAAACTCTCTGGTTAGTTTTTACTAAATGTTAACCAACTTCAACAATTCCACCATCTACACATTTACGCTGGTTGAATGCAAAGCAAATCTTTTCGGAAATATGAGATACTACAGTATTATGCTAGATTTGTACTAATACATTACCATCCTAGTAATTTTTCACCCTTCAACTACCCTCTATGATGAGTCAATAATTCTACTACGTTAAAATTTAAGGTGATAAAAAATCTATTTTTATAATTTTACTGTATTCTACTTGTAACTGAAAATATAAATTGCTTGCCTGGTTTTTACTAAATTTGATCCACCTTTATAATTTTTGACCCCCTAAGCCTCAGTTAATGGTAAACATTCAACAAGATACACATTGACGCTAGGTGAATAAAAAATCTTTTTGAAAACACAAGAGTGCTCTGCTAGAATTTTACTATATTTTTACCAGCCTAGTCATATTTTTCTCAACTACCCGAATTGAAAAACATTTTCAAATGTTATTCTATACTAACTAATATTTATTTTTTCAATGTTTAAATATTAAAAATATGAAAACACTTTATTCCAAGAACTATGAATGTTACTTGTTTTAAAAAATTGACTCTGATTCGAGTCGTATTACATGGCTAAGCGAAATCGAATCGTTAGTCCCTTTTATGAATATAAAATAACTGAAATAAAGTTGAGTTTTAGTAAATACAATGGAATTTTTATATTTCACAGAATAAATTACCAGGTAAGAAATATTCAAATTGAAATAATTTTATTACGTCTATTACATTACTTATCTGATTGTAAAGGATGGTCGTCGGGACCGTGCGCACCTATTGTTAAAAGATTTGTATTCATTAGGTAGATGAAAATTTGAAAAATAATTTAGGTATTTAATATTTTAATATTATTTAAATAAGAAGAGTATTAACGATTGGTCAAAACATAATTTTAAGATTAGGTGTATAACATAAAGAATTTATATTGGAAAACATTTTAGGATATAAATATTTTAAGTAGGTATATTTAAATGAGACCGAAGTTACCGGTTGGTCAGAACAGCTGATATAGATTATTTGCGTAGTAAAATAAATTTATATTAGCAGCATTTTAAAAATTTAAAGATATTTGTATTTTAATTCTTTGTCGATTTTTCATTCATTGTCGGTTGAATATAGGTAAAAATTAAAGGGACTTATTACAAAAAAATATTAACTTATTTATTTTGTTTATGGAAATGTTTGAAAGAATCGCCCACGGAGAGATCTGGTTTCTCGGCACAATCCACACACTCATAAATTGGGTTTTTTCTTATTTTTAGGATAGGACATACTCTGCATCTTTTCGTTTTCGTTTCGCGTTTGTCCGATTTATTAGCAATTATTTATAGGTAAATGTTCGCGTGCGATATTCCGTCTTTCTTTGCTTTTTTATAAATTAATTTACGAATTAATTCTAACCTTGATATCGTCTTTTATGTCTTTTGTTTAGTATATTGTTTAAAACTAAGTCCAACTTTCCACGGTACCATCGATTCATCTAGCGATAATTCTTTTACTGGATAACGCAGAGCAGTCATTTTATTATTAAAAAGTCTATAACTGTTCTTATTCTATAAAACAGATCTTCAGGAATAACATTCGGTCCCATTGGATTATGGATAAAGATTAAGCACCTTAAAATTATAAGAAAAAGATCTCTTCCGATGTTCCGCAAAAAAGATTTTAAGTTGAATAGTGGATCTGTTTTCCAATAACCCTCCAATCTTGAAATCCGTATGTGTCAGTGTGGAAGATAATTCCCATAAATACTAGAAATTCAAATAAGGAAAGTAGTTTACATCTTTAAATGCTAGAATTTACACAAACACCAACGTCACCAACTTTTTTATATGCTAACCATTGCAATATTGTTGTTTTGTACATTGCCTATTTTTTAAAAAAATTTTACAACTTAAAAAGGGATCATTCCCGTGAGTTGGCTGTATATCATATAGTTTAAAAACTCGAACATTGAAGTAAAACACTGTTGTGATTGGTATATTTAATTAAATTTTAAAAATCCTAAAGGATTAAGTTCAAAACGTTTTCGGACTTATCAGTCCATCTTCAGTGAAATATGTAGTACTTTTAGTAAGTAATTAATAAGTAATAGGTAGGTAAGTAGTAATTTTTAATTAAATATACCAATTATTACAACAGAAGTGTTTTTCACACACACACACACTCGCACACACACACCGTGTAAATGTATTGAAGTATTTTTGAAAAAACAAATTTATTTAATTTTTGTTAAAGGGGTAGTAAGGGGTGAAAAATTACTAAAGTTGTAATAAATTCGTAAAAACCTAGCAGAAAACTGTGGTATATCATAAGAATTTTTTTTAATTCTGCTAGCTTGAACCGTAAGCCAGCATAATCGCTCCCCTTAAGGGTGGTTTGATGGTGAAAAAATATTAGGGTGGTAATAAATTAGTGAAAAATGGGTGAAAAAATATGCCATCAACAAAAAGTTTTTTTTTTTTTATTCTGCTAGCTTAAACCTTAAGCCAGCAGAATCGCTCCCATTAAGGGTGGTTTGGTGGTGAAAAATTATTAGGGTGGTAATAAATTAGTGAAAAATTAGTGAAAAAATATGCCATCAACAAAAAGTTTTTTTTCTGAATTCTGCTAGCTTGAACCTTAAGCCAGCAGAATCGTTCCCATTAAGGGTGGTTTGATGGTGAAAAAATATTAGGGTGGTAATAAATTAGTGAAAAATGGGTGAAAAAATATGCCATCAACAAAAAGTTTTTTTTTTTTTTTATTCTGCTAGCTTAAACCTTAAGCCAGCAGAATCGCTCCCATTAAGGGTGGTTTGGTGGTGAAAAATTATTAGGGTGGTAATAAATTAGTGAAAAATTAGTGAAAAAATATGCCATCAACAAAAAGTTTTTTTTCTGAATTCTGCTAGCTTGAACCTTAAGCCAGCAGAATCGTTCCCATTAAGGGTGGTTTGGTGGTGAAAAAATATTAAGGTGGTAATAAATTAGTGAAAAATGGGTGAAAAAATATTACGTAGGTTAAATTGGATTCCGCTCATGTCTTCCCGCTAGCTTAAGGGACCTTTATTTTTAGGATTTTTGGAACATTTACACCAGTCGACGGAAACTATGGATCGTTAGACTCCGCCCCTCTTAAATATCAGCAAAACTTACATCAAAACTCGATGTCGAGTTGGTCCGCTAGTTATTTATATTTCAATAGAAAGATGGTCTTTCTATTGAATTATAAATATAATATTAAAAATAATTAGTCACAGACGTTACAACGCCATCGAATAACAAAATTAAAAATCCTACGATTTCCTACCTGGCGAAACTAAATTCAAATTTTTACCACCACGCTTTCTACAACTTGCAAAGCAGACATATTGATAAATTATCTGTCTATTATTAAATCTGTCTGCTTTGCAAAAATTATCTGTCTATTATTAAATCTGTCTGCTTTCCAAGTTGTAGAAAGCGCAGTGGTAAAAATTTGAATTTAGTTTCGCCAAGTAGGAAATCTTAGGATTTGTATTTCAATTTGTGTAGGGTCTATTGTATTCAACTGTGGTTTGAAGTATCCTCGTTCTTGATCTCGTATTCTTTATTAATCTATCCATGATAATTATAAATAGTAGAGGGCTCAGGCTACTTTTGTTTCAATCCTCTTTCTAGGAGGAAATCTTCTGATCCTTCTAGTTTAGATATATTATTTAGATCTAGTTTTTGTACGTGTAGATGAATATTACTGTTGTCAGTTCTGCAACATGTCGCAGTCTCTTTTTGATAAAAAAGGGCTGATTTAGTATATTAAATGATCAGATGCAAAACAATTTCTTTACTAACTACCAGAACACATCCAGTCCCGAACATTCATGTTTATTTCAAGGAATACTGATGGAATTGCCTACGTCCATGTGAAATTGTATCCCATACTGTTATTTCTGGGGTAAAATCTGGGGTATTTTTAAAATCCTTAATATTGTAATAAACATGTCGCAAATTCCTACAATAGATAATGAACAATCATTATCTATATTTACTTTTTGTACAACATATTTGCCAAAACGTCGTTAAAATTCTTTATGTTTTACTGCCTTACGCATTTATAATACCGCATAATATAAGAACACAATATTTTCCTTCCAAATTAAGATTTGTCATTCTAATATTTCCTTTGAAGTTTCAAAATTCCTTTCTATAAGGTGGCCATCCATTGCATTTCTGTTATGACAACCGATGATTTATGATCATATTATGAAACTAAAAGTGAAACTGGAACAAACCATGAAGTGGAAATATCCAGGAGTGGCTAGTATACCTGTTGAATACAAAGCACGTGGTGTTCGTGTGTATTAAGGTATAAAAAAATTGCTTATTACAAGCTTAAATTTTTATTTTAAGAAGATCTTTTCGGAATTAAATCATTCCATCATCAGTTAACTAAAAGAGAGAGTAAAAATACCAATATTAAAAAACACAAGTTAAAATTTAAATATATAGAAATAACACGTTGGTTTTTTACTACTTACATAAAAAGTTGTTAAAAAACATTGTATGGCCACTTAAAAAAAACTTTCGAAGGACATCCGTATTAAAATATAATCCTCATGGTTTTATCAAGGTAAATGCAATAGACTTAACTTATTGATTATTAAAACTGAAGATGGGGGCATCTTACATGACCCCCTGTAGCTGGTGAAGTTTTTTCGACTTACATTACCTCTGATCTGTTCTGGAGTCTTGGGCTAACTGATATAAAGATGGTATGAAAAATCAGTTAGTACCCATCAATGTCAAGTGGAATGATGTAGTAGGAGCAAAAGTCATTGTGCTTAAGTTTGTGAATAGGCAGTTTTTAGTGAAGTATTGTGTTTTGTGTGTAGTAAATTCAATAGCAATTTTTGGTATTTTAAAAAGGTGGTAGAATGTAAAACAATGAGTGACTGTGATGTAAAATCAATTTGGTATACCAGGGTAAGGCAAAATTTAAGTTAGGTAGTTGAAATTAATAAATCATTTGGAAGCGGTAAAGAAAAGGTTATTACCTAATTGTTTCCTTGTATGAAGTAGATATAAATAAAAGTTGGTTTGAAATTTGTGGAAGATGAATCGAGGAAAAAGAAATAAAAGAAAGAGAAAGAAAATGAAGTAGGAGATGAATGTAAAGATGTAAGCTGGGGATACTGAAACTGATTGTGATAAGAGATTGATAGATGTGGTGTGAGTATTTATAAGAAAATCTGTGTGATTAGTCAGATGGTAGTTATTGGAGAGGATGGGAAATGGGATATTGGAAAAGTGATGTTAGTGTATTAATGGTGACAAGAATAGAGTTAAGTATGGCGGATTAAATAAGGTGATATTAAGATATAGGAAATTAGAAAGAAATGTAGAAGTAAGTAAAACTGGATGTGTAGTTAACAGAAAGAAAGTTAGATCAGGAAAATAATTGTCGATGAAGTGGAACAAAGTCTCTATTGATGCTGGTGTGACGATTAACACAATTGGGACTGTTTTTCTTTTCCTTGACTATTTCCAAATCCTCAAAAAGGTCAAGTTTGAGATAATCTCTACCTGGGATGTTATGAAGAAGAGAAATATCATCTGGTACCTTGATTGTGTGATTGTGATATTTGAGATGATGGGAGAAAGAAGAAGTGTTATCTAACTTAGAATGTTCAATGGCCCTGGTTACTAGAGATCTACAAGTTCTACCAATATAAGTGGCATCACAGTCAGAACATTGAAGTTTATAAACCCCACTGCGTTTGCTGAAGTCAATAGAGTCCTTACTATTGCATAATGATCTACTCAATTTATTGTTTACTTTAAAGGAAATCTTAATATTTTCAACAGAATTCAGGATAGTGTTTTTGATTGATTCGGAAAGTGTTGGACAGTGAAATGGTAATGAGAAGTAAGATGGGGAATCTGAAGTAATGTTATGGTAAGCTGATTGTTGAAGCAATTTACGTTTCTTTTTATAAATGAGTTTATGGATGATATCTGGGTTGTAGCCATTATTGAAAGCAATCTGTTTGATTATGTTTAGTTCTTGGATGTAGTTAGTGTTGGATAATGGAATGGTTTCTAAACGATGAATGAAGCTGTTGAATGCAGATAATTTGTGTGAAATGGGATGGTTAGAATTGAAATGTATGACATGATCTGTTTGTGTGGGTTTTCTGTAGATGCTATAATCAAACAGATTGCTTTCAATAATGGCTACAACCCAGATATCATCCATAAACTCATTTATAAAAAGAAACGTAAATTGCTTCAACAATCAGCTTACCATAACATTACTTCAGATTCCCCATCTTACTTCTCATTACCATTTCACTGTCCAACACTTTCCGAATCAATCAAAAACACTATCCTGAATTCTGTTGAAAATATTAAGATTTCCTTTAAAGTAAACAATAAATTGAGTAGATCATTATGCAATAGTAAGGACTCTATTGACTTCAGCAAACGCAGTGGGGTTTATAAACTTCAATGTTCTGACTGTGATGCCACTTATATTGGTAGAACTTGTAGATCTCTAGTAACCAGGGCCATTGAACATTCTAAGTTAGATAACACTTCTTCTTTCTCCCATCATCTCAAATATCACAATCACACAATCAAGGTACCAGATGATATTTCTCTTCTTCATAACATCCCAGGTAGAGATTATCTCAAACTTGACCTTTTTGAGGATTTGGAAATAGTCAAGGAAAAGAAAAACAGTCCCAATTGTGTTAATCGTCACACCAGCATCAATAGAGACTTTGTTCCACTTCATCGACAATTATTTTCCTGATCTAACTTTCTTTCTGTTAACTACACATCCAGTTTTACTTACTTCTACATTTCTTTCTAATTTCCTATATCTTAATATCACCTTATTTAATCCGCCATACTTAACTCTATTCTTGTCACCATTAATACACTAACATCACTTTTCCAATATCCCATTTCCCATCCTCTCCAATAACTACCATCTGACTAATCACACAGATTTTCTTATAAATACTCACACCACATCTATCAATCTCTTATCACAATCAGTTTCAGTATCCCCAGCTTACATCTTTACATTCATCTCCTACTTCATTTTCTTTCTCTTTCTTTTATTTCTTTTTCCTCGATTCATCTTCCACAAATTTCAAACCAACTTTTATTTATATCTACTTCATACAAGGAAACAATTAGGTAATAACCTTTTCTTTACCGCTTCCAAATGATTTATTAATTTCAACTACCTAACTTAAATTTTGCCTTACCCTGGTATACCAAATTGATTTTACATCACAGTCACTCATTGTTTTACATTCTACCACCTTTTTAAAATACCAAAAATTGCTATTGAATTTACTACACACAAAACACAATACTTCACTAAAAACTGCCTATTCACAAACTTAAGCACAATGACTTTTGCTCCTACTACATCATTCCACTTGACATTGATGGGTACTAACTGATTTTTCATACCATCTTTATATCAGTTAGCCCAAGACTCCAGAACAGATCAGAGGTAATGTAAGTCGAAAAAACTTCACCAGCTACAGGGGGTCATGTAAGATGCCCCCATCTTCAGTTTTAATAATCAATAAGTTAAGTCTATTGCATTTACCTTGATAAAACCATGAGGATTATATTTTAATACGGATGTCCTTCGAAAGTTTTTTTAAGTGGCCATACAATGTTTTTTAACAACTTTTTATGTAAGTAGTAAAAAACCAACGTGTTATTTCTATATATTTAAATTTTAACTTGTGTTTTTTAATATTGGTATTTTTACTCTCTCTTTTAGTTAACTGATGATGGAATGATTTAATTCCGAAAAGATCTTCTTAAAATAAAAATTTAAGCTTGTAATAAGCAATTTTTTTATACCTTAATACACACGAACACCACGTGCTTTATATTATGAAACGTTTGTATAAATCGTAACATATTAGTGTTAACAATGTCAATATGAACAGCTGTGGTCAGGGTCGGTATGTACACGAAATCAAAGTCAAAGAACCTAATGATCAAATAACTATTTTTAACATTTGAGAAAAGAGTTAAATAAATCTAGCATTTATACGTAACTGGTGTTTGTTTTTCTTTATTTCAGAAAATAGATATGTATCGTAAAGACATTTTAGAAATAGTTTTTCTTATATTATCTTATAAAACGAGTAGGCCAGGTATTTGGACTCCTAAAAGCTGGATAAATGTCTCAAAATGAAATAGCAACAATGGTAAGAGTATCAAGAAGTTCTGTAAGAAATATAAAACAGAAAATTACGTCTGGAGTCAGATTGGATGCAAAGCGTAATAGTCACAGCGGAAGACATCATGTGACTACTCCTAGGACTGATCGCAAAATAAGAAATATTTGCCTAGTAAACATAAAGAAACCACTGCGAATGCTTACCCAGGAAATAAGAGATGAAGGAATTTGTGATTCAGAAAGAACAGTTCGTCGGAGACTTATCAAAAACAAACTGGTAGCTAGGACACCAGCTTGAAAGCCAAGGCTTACTCCGGCTATGATAAAGAATGGGCACAAAAATACAAAAACTGGACAGTGGTAGACTGGAAAAAGGTATATTTATGTTGTTTTGCTTGAATATCAATATTAAAAACTCAAAAAACATGAGCATTTGTAAAAATTTTGTTGATTTTAGGTCTGCTTCTCGGACGATCTTTTTTCAAGTTTTGACAGAAAAAACGAAGTTTGTTCGGAGATGTAACAACGAGAAATACAAGCCCGACTGCATTGTGCTCACCATCAAACATCCACCGTCACTTATGGTCGAGTCTGTGGTATCCGGCAAAGGTACAGGCTGTTTCTCGTGGTGGAAAACACGATGAGACAAGACCAGTACCGGAAAGTACTCGAGACCAAACTTTTGCCACAGCTACAGGAATGGTTTCCCGGAGAAGAGGAATCCATATTTTAAGAGTATTTCAACTTATTTAAAACAAAAAAAAATTAAAGTTTTTAACTGGCCAAGCAACTCGCCTGATATGAACGCTATTGAGAATGGGTGGTAACTACTGAAAAGGTAGATATATATGAGTTCAATCATAATCCTCGCCTCCAGGAAACTATACAAGCCTGTATCGAGAGCATGCCTCGACGTGTTCAAGCTCTTTTTACAGCCAAAGGCGGACATACAAAATATTAAATTTATCCCTATTTTGTAAAACTTTTTAATAAATTTAAGTTTTTTGTTAACTTTTTAGTGCAGTTTAATTATCTTTGAGTTAATATTCACAAAAAAGAACAAAACAGTAATTTTTTTCAAATATATTCATAATCTTGAGAGAAATAACTTCATATAGTAAATTTTTTCTTGCTTGGCCTAATAATTTGGCCATGTACTGTGCATCCAAATATAAGTGTATAAAGTCATAAAAAGTATCAACGTACCAGAAAAATCTAAGTAAATAAAAAAATATTAAAGTTATTAGTTATGTAAAACTTTTGCATGATTTTATGTCTTTTGCAACTATAGTATCCGCCAGTTAATAAGAACAAGTGAAAATCTTGATTTTCGTACCGTTCTAGCCTGCTACAACTCGACGCTGATCACGACATAACACTTTGTTACGGATATCACCCATCACCAAGTTAAATCTTTAGTTGGCGACCACTATACCTCCTTATCTCCCTTGAATTATCATGTGCTGATTTGTATTCAGAACTCTTCCTTTATTACATATCTGCATAAGTTTCTATTTTCAGCCTTGCCAATATTAATCCCCTTAACAGACATGTCCTGCGTAAGCATCTCTTTTCCATTAAGTTTTCTTTAGTCTTCTTCTACTCTTGCTTTTAGGAACATTCAACCAAGCAATTCTTCGCATTGAGTGATTATCATTTCGACGTTGAACTCCTCAATATATGATTTATCCTTTACTGTCACTTCACTCATCCATCTAAACATGTTTATTTCCGTCACATGCATTCGTTCTTCCCTTTTCTTTTTAACCGTTAAACATTAAGTTCCATACATCATAGCTTCATAGCTAATCTTATGGTAATTTTATTAAAGTTTCCCCTGAGTTCTATTGGAACCAATTTGTCTCACAATACACCACTCATCTGCTTTCATTATATTTGATCTAACACCACTGCATACATCTTCATCCATCTTAATATTACTTTGTAATACCGATCCCAAATATTTAAATCTATTCTTTTAAGTAATATCGGTATAAACCGGCAGTAGTACAGCAAATTTACGATAACTCGAGTGAGAACCGATCTGACAAAGAAGAGATTTTTGTTTTATTAAATCCCAACTCACGAAATCTGAGCTTTTACGCTCAATAAGTTGGCGTTATTACCACTGCGCCACCAAAGCATACTTAAAAGTATTAATTTTCACAATAATTTTACCATCCAAAAGTATCATCTTTCTCAACAGTCTCACCAGGGAATGTTACTCTGTAGTTTCCTTGTTATCTGATCGAAAAATCTTCTTTTTCTTCCTCTTTATAAGCAATTCTGCTTGTTCATTGGGGTACTGATACCTCTATGGAAGGCTGCCACTCCATCTTTTGACCGTCCGATACTTCCTCTACCGATTGGTGATTTACTTCTTAGTATTTTGACCACATAGGTCTCCCGCATTCTGCTTATGTGCATTATAAATTTTTGACTTTATATCAGTCTTAATATGTCAGTTTCGTCATATAGGGTTATTAAGGATCATCCCAGTCTATTTGCTTTTTGTACTTGATCTCTCACTTCTGTGTCCAGGTCTCAATAAATTGACAGTGTTTTGAATGGTATTTTATGGTCATTACATAGGTCTCTTGCATATCCTAGTAATTTGGTCGATCTATCTTGTTGGAAATCTTGCTCGTGATCTTCGGGCTTCTACCTTTCCTTGGATCTTTCCGCGTTTGTTGACTTTTAACTTGTTAAATGCTGATCTAAAAATAATGGAAATAAATAAGAACCAAGCACTAAGCTCTGCTTTCACATGAAATGTATTAGTCTCTTTTATACCTGTCCTAACACTAGTGGTTACTTCTTTATACAATCTTCAAATACCTTTACCAAAAACTTTATATTAAGTGTCGACTACAGATATATTTTCCATCACCTCCCTTATATTGAAATTGAATCTGTTGTTAATTTGTATTGCATGTTCAAACTGAAGCACCAATTTAATATAAAAGTGGGTTACCCGAAAGCACAAGAGAAAATAAACCACACTCGTACACATCCACACATCCACACGTATACATTCCGTCCACACATGGAGCAATATATTTATGTAATGGCTACCACTAAATTACACAACCAAATAAGTGAAAAACAGGAGAAAATAGTTGACAACATTTCTTCTTCTTCTTCACAGCCTTATTCAGTCCGGCAGATGGCGATCCTCTTTTTTCAAGGCTACCATGGTTTTGTTAATCGATCTAAGAAACAGTTCATCAAAAATAATTCCAAACCATTGTTGGAGGTTTTTCAATCACAAGATATGACGGCGTACAGGTTTCCTTTTGCCTTTTCTTTTCTTATGCGCTGTAGGACTTCGATGTTGGTCACATGGTATACAGTAGGCTTTAATCTTATTTTTAGGTGGTTGCGTTAATGTCCAGACTACGAATCTGTATGACATCACCGAAAGAATGAAGATCCTCACTATTCACACCTTGGTTTCTAAATTGAGGTTCAGGTCACCGCAGCACAACAAGTATCTCATCTTGGTAAATGTACCGTGCAATTTCGATTCTATTTCTTTAGCAAGTTAAGGGTAGTGCCTAAATAGCTGAACCAGTTGACCCTCTTAATCTATCCATTCGCTGTGCGATCTGTAGATCCTTTAGGCTAGTCGTTAGTAACACGTATATTAATGTTATTTTCTCCTTTAATTCGGATTCCAATCTCTAGGTTCGTGAGGGCGTCAGTGAAGATGTCTTTAGAGTATATATTGAAAAGAGTCGGTCAACATGCCTTCCATCCTGCCTTAAGTCAAGCACGCTGGTTCCAGTACAAATTTGTGAAAATTCAAATGTCTTTCCTATGATGGTCCAGAACTTCTCGCACGTTCTTTAACATATAGTTTCTTTGGCAGTACTACAAATATTGACAACACCAATCTTTTGGAATATTACCTGAATCGTAGATGGCGTTGAACAGTTTACTTGTTAACTCCTTTGGGGTCACTTCACCTATCACCTTCTTAAGTTCAGCAGGTGTTTCGTGCGGATCTGTAGCTTGACCGGTCTTATACTATGCTAAAGCTGCTTTCGCCTCCCTTCCGTTAGTATTGATTGGGCGGTCATGCAATTAATTTTTGGAGTGTTACCTCGGTAGTCACGAAAACGTTCTTTGATGTACACTTTACAGGTGGTCATATTCTCCTCAACTGTCCTCGATGGGTCTTTGTCTATGAGGAGAGTTGTGGGTCCTCCTCTTGTATTGACCAGTGTCTTCTCGAATCTTTTAGTGGATGTTTATATGGAGTTCCTCGATTAATGTACACTTTTTATATAATATATACTGATTAATGCTTATATATGAAAAGTAATTATTACATCGCGTATTGTGGGCCCCAATAAAGTTTCAAATCTATTTATAAAATTAAGTTTGTTGGAGTTTATCCCACATAACCAAATATCAAAATTTTATTTTTATGAAAATTTCAAATTAAAGTTGTAAATTTCAATTCTCTTTTGGTAAAATATTTAAATTTAAGGTCTAACTCAAGATTAATGCCCTTTCCTAATATATTCTCGTCAGAATGACATATAAAAAGTAATGGTAAACCACGCACGTGTGCCACGTAAAATGTAATCAAAGAAATATTTGCCGTGCGAGATATGTAGACGTGGATAAGAGGTAGAAAATTCAGTAAAATAAGGCCGGATGTTCTCGTACGTTTTTAGATTTATGGCAAGTGGCAAATATGCGCCTTAAGCGTACTTTTATGTACAAATGTGTTCGTGTTGTAAAAGTGACAGTATACGTAAAGGATAACCTCTTTAAAATTTCAAACCGAACTTTAAAAAAGAAAACAAGAGAGTATGTAATGAATTGGTATGAGTTTGTATACTTTTTACTATGAGTTTTTGATATGAAAAATGTTCTTAGTGAAGAAAAATTTATGGGATTTTTTCAATTCTCATTTCTTTTTTTTAAAATTTAAAAGTCACAAGAGAAGTGTTTGGGAAAGTATTTAGTATTTATTTACATATTTTGCTTTGATATTTTTATTACTGCATTGTAACGTCATAAACGTCACATCTTTATTAATTTATATTCAAATAATTATTTTATTTCAATTTCTTTATTAATTTATTGATTCCTTTAGTTTCTTTTTTTACTATTTTTTCTTCAAAAAATAGTTGGCGCCCTCTCTCTTTCTATCCGGTAGACTAAATATTCTGTTCTATTTTGACAGAAGAGCTAATTCCATCATAGACATATGTTCTATGGCATATGTGCTATACTTCATTGTCGTTACAACTTTTATCTCAAGTCCCACTATTTCAGTCAATCAGCTTTTCTAAGGTGGCGGGATTTTTTTTTGTGTGTAGTTGAAAATTATAAAAGAAAGAAATATGAAATAAGGTTCATTTTATGGTCTGCAGAAATGTCTTTGGGGTGAGTACTTTCATTGTAACCTATATTTTACAATTCTGACAGTACTTTCAATATTCATAACCTCACTTTTTCCAAAGCCACGTTTTCGATTTTATGCATGTATGAATCATACAAAACCTAACTAATTTTAATAATAATTCCATTTCACTTTATCCTTGCCATCTGCTATTTGCTTAATTGTGATTTTGTATAATAATTGGCATGGAACTTAACCCCCTTTGATGTCTCTTTAATACACCCTGTATTATATTCTAGTTTATGGGATAGTTTATTGAATAAAACTAATTTCTGCTTCTCCTTTCGGGATCAACCTCCTGAAAACATCGTCGACGATGGATTAACCACATATAAAACCAACCAACTAAGACTGCAGCTGGCTTCAAGACCACTCAAATGGCAAACACCTAAGACCTTCACCCAATCTAGAGGCAACAACACCCTATACAGAAGCAAGCAACCCATCGATGCCATAAATATCATTTATCTCTTGTGTCTATGTGTCTTATCTATGTGTCTTATCGTTACACATTGGCACTCAACGCCTGTTTACAGGTTGAAGGATGTCATATCGTTACAGAATTATAATATGATCTTATTTAATTATATATTTTAATTACTTATTTACATTAAAAGTTACAGTATATTATTCAGTAAATTCTCATTTCTAAATTGGATAAGACATGGTAATCTGTTTTCAAGTTCAAAAGAAATTCACTTGTTGTTAATTGCCTGGAAAGCACAGAAAACCCTACAAGCTATTAAATTTCTGTCAACCATTTATTTAAATGATCGCCTTTCAAAAGAGCAATACAATAGCGTTGATTTGGGGATGCACTTGTCCCACTAACCTACGGACTACGTAAGAAGAGTGGTCAGAGAGTTTGTGTCCATACCAAAAGAACAAAGATCGAGACGAGATATCGCGATGTAAACTTCTGCCGTTTGACCAGGACGCATCAGTTGCGACGCGCAGATGCTACTTTTCTACCCTAGCTACAAGTAATACACCATACTCAAAACGGTAATTTATAATTGCTAATTTAGTCACAATCAAATATCGCATTTTTTTCGTTATCATTCGTATTTCTAAACTAGCGACCTCAATAAGTTTTACACAAAACAAGAAGATTGTGTTCAAATTAGTCAGAAAAAGAAAAGTCGACTTTCACCCTTGTCAAAAAAAAACCAATCGCAAATCAATATATTGATTACAGAATGATCGTGGTCACATATACAGAATGTCCATAAACCCTCCTGTCAAGCGGAAACTGCAGATAGTGGACGTGATTCTCTGTAGATCTAACCTATATTATCTTAATAATAAAAAAAATTTAAATTTAGAATATGTTTTTTAATGTACTCTTATTAGAAACCTCTATCATGCCCTGTTTTTGAGAAAGAACACTTATAGAATTAATAAAAATCCACTTAAGAAAATTTCCATTCATTCTCGTGGAAGAATAATTTTTTAACATTGCGTCACTTTCCTCTGGACAGTCGAGAGAAAAGGTTAACTTCAAGATGGGAGTCCAAATCCAAAAATGAGGGTTCGTAAATCAACGCAATTTAGTACTTTGCATATTAGAAATAAGGAAAATAATATCTTAGTTACGTAATACAAGCATCTAAGACCCAGTTAAATAGCACTCATAATCTCATTTAATAAGATGCTATTTAGCAGCTGAGCAGAAATAAAATTAAGTGTTTAAAGTGAGTGCCAGGCCGATTAGATGAAAATGAGCAAAATTCTTTGCAGGTTTTTTTGTTAATTAATTTGAAATCTATCACACAGTTGGAAGGGCAATGTTGAATATTTTCTAATAGTAAACGAAGGAATACCTGGATTTATTTTTAATTTTTGATACTTATGTATTTATTGTAGTGCTGCGCTTCGATTTTTTTGTAGGGTATGTCCCCCAATCTTTTGGTATTATAGAATAACCTTTGTTTTTTATGGACAACCCAAAATTTTGTATGTTCAGTACTGTAGTAATCAAAGGATAATTACTACACTTTTTGTTCAGCTGTATTTGTAGGTATATTTTACTAGATTATACGTTATCAATTCTACATATCATGATATGCTAATAACTGAGGTGATGTTATAACATTTTTGTTTATTTTTACTATTTAGTTTAGGTATCATTAATTTAAAACGCAATTCACACTTCTACCCAGTTATAAAAGTATTCCATAAAATTTTAGAAATATTTGTTTTAAACCTAATTTTTTTTAATTTAAATTTTTGATTTTGCTATTTGCACTGTTTTATTTATGTCTATGTTGTTAATATGTTTGTATTTCTATATTAACTTTAATGTGACTAACCTTTTCGCCATAAAAGAAATAAAAATTGTTAAATAGTAACAATTATTTATTTATTACTCTCTCATAATATTCCTTTCTTTTGAGAAATAGTAAGATAACACTATATAAGGTAAGTGTGTTTGTTTCTCGTTTTTTTTTAACTATGTATGTATTTTGGTTTTACAGAGAAGTTCAGTATATTTTTCATTCTTTTAGTATATTTTCCAAATCAATCTTCTCATATGTCAAGTGTCGAGTTTTACTTGTACCTCGAAAAAGGACAAGGTGGCGCCCATTATTTTCGCCTTTCTTTTTATACCAAATTTTGTCTATTTCCATTAGTACGTTTCAATTCCCATTTTTCTATCCAAATATCTCCCACGTAGATCTGTAGGCCCAAGTCCCAAAGCTCACCGTTGTGTCCTTCCAAACACCTGAGCGCCGGTTTGTCGTGAACGTACTTGCCCATGAAAGTCTTCATTTCTATTTTAATCCCCCAATATCCCTTCTAGGTCAAGTTACGTTACAAAAGGTTTTAATACTAAATTTTGTAGACTACAAGATTGTAGACTAAGTATTGTAGACAAAATTTTGTAGACTTTAAACAAAGCAATAAAATCAAAGTATCAAATAAGTTTAGTGTTAAACTAGTATTGTAACGTTTCTTTTCAACCCTAACTAAGTTAAATGCTGTGGTGAAAACCGTGGTGATTGATAGGAGAAATGAATAAAAATATTAAACAAAATACAGCGTGCTGATTTATTTATAAATTTCTTAAAATCTTTACCCACAGTGCGAAGTTATTTGTCAAGTCCAGACATGAATAAGTTGTGGCGAGACGTAGCCAAAAGTTAAAAAAATTATTTGGTCTCGGTTTCTTTGCATAAGCTGTAAGAATTTATAATTTGCTTAATGGAGGTTAAAAGGGGGACTGAATAATCACTGGTCTTGGAGATAGGGTAAGTAAATAAATTGAAACGTTTGCAATAAAAATATTTAAATCTATCAACAAACCTTACATTGAACTTTTTAACAAAACAGAATTAAAACTATGGCTATGTACCAAATGGCAGAAAAGATGTACTGATTGTTATATGTCGAAATAAAACTACTTATCTTTTCTTAATTATTAATTAATTATCAAAGGTTAGGTTTATTTAAAAGAAAACTAGAATATGACAATTAGCTGATACACAAAAGTTATATTTATTTATATACATTTTAAATTAACAGAGTGTGTCCAGAGCAAATCTTATTTTATTAACGATAAAAGTTTATTTTAAAAAATTTTGGTACATTACATTTGAATAGAAAAAGACTGTCCCACTAACTTCAAAACAAATCTAGTTTGGATCCATGGGAGAGACAAAATGAATGCAGAGCAAAACCTGGGAGAAATCTAACACCAAAACTGGTCCTCAGGTTATCATGGATGATAACAATATGTATTCTTTAAACTCGTCTGTCTATTTTCCACTTAAAACTATGCCGACTTTCTTAGCCCTCAGGACGCTGTGATCAAATTCCTTGGAACACAAGGACACAGCAACTATCCGGTGAGTAACTCATATTCAAAGATTGCCACATGGCATTTTGAGCTTAAATCACCTTCTTCTTAACAAAACTCATGCAATTAAGCAAAACTGCTGGTTTTTAAAACTCTAACCGAACACGCGGTTTCTCCGTTCAGATCCCAAATTGTTCTCTTTTGACTACTACACTATCGAATTCCCGATGACCAACCCGATGATCATTCTCTTTCCCGCATCAGCGGAAAGATGTTATTTATTTCCTGCGTAAAATATCTAGGCCGAATCGATATCAAACGAGAGATCAATTTGTTTATTATAAACAGACTCCAACAATGTTTAGATTATCAATCTCAGAGACTCAAGAGGATCAAGAATCTTTTTCGGTATTTTATGATGGGTGAAATGAAAATGCTACAAAGCTGATCAAAAATGAGTCTCTAATATTAAATATGCAATAAACCACGAACCACCTTAGTCGAGATTTTGTTAAAAAATATTTTCTATTAACTATTCCGCCCGGGACAAAGAATTTTGGGTAATTCTGAACAAAAAAGGTCCGTGGTAACTTTTCTCAAAGTTGGTCGTTGTCAATTCGTTGGCGTTTGAAATTTTGAAAAATGCGAAATTTGCCATTTTCAAAGCTATGCAAGTTAGAAAGTATTTAAAGTAAATTTTATGTCGCCATTATGGGCCCTGTAACCCTTTTCATTACTGATATATAGCTATGGCTATGCTAACTTGACCATAAAGGTAACATAATCATTATTTTTTTGGAAACGGTTCCAGCTATAAATTGTTTCTTGGCGTAAATTAGCAATAAATTAGCAATTAGTTAATTGCGGTTAGTTTCTTGACTGATTTCTTGGTTTTCCGAGGTTGTGTTAAGAGCTAGGATGGTGGGGTAGCTTTTGAGGATTGATTACTTAATATACCAATTAACAGCAATTAATTAGCAAAAAAATAAGTCGCTAAAATGGACCCTGTACCCCTTTTCCTTGCCGATAATAGCCATAGCTATGCTAGCTTTACTATAAAGTTAGCATATTCATTGTTTCTTGGAAACGGTTGCAGCAATAAATTGTTTCTTGGCGTAAAAATTAGTCAACAGTTTAGCAGTCAATTACGTGTGGTTCGTTTTTTGGCCGATATCTTGGTTTTGCGAGGGGTGTGTTTTGAGCTAAGCATAATGGGGTAGCTTTTGGGGATTGATTAATATACCAATCAACAGCAATTAATTAGCAATAAAATATGCCGACAAGATGAGCCCTGTACCTAATTTCCTTGCGGAGATATAGCTATGGATATGCTAGCTTTACCGTTAAGTCAGCATACTCATTGTTTCTTGGAAACGGCTACAACAATAAATTATTTCTTTTCGGAATAAATTAGCAATAAATTATAGTGTTGGTTTAAATTCGGCCTTATAAAATGGATATGCTAACTTTAGCGACATCTCAATATGTCTAAAGTACAAGGTAAGATACATAAAAGATAAAATAAGTTGAGGGTGACATAAATTATAAATCAAGATATATGAACTACATTCTTATATTCTATTTCTGATCATTGTGTTGTGAGTAGAAGAGAATTACGCATAGCTCTTTACTATTTCACTTATATAGAATACTGTCTCTAAACGTGATTTATACCTACACGGATTATTATAAATCTCAAACCTGTTCACTGCTGCTTAAGTGCTGTCATCTCGTATGTCCAAAAAATTAATCTTGTGATAAATATATTTTTAAACGGATTAACTAAGACATGCAGGATTACTGCACCAACATTATCTTCTGACAGGGAGATGTTTAACCGGGGATGTTTTGTCTGTTGTTACATGTCTTGCGTTTTAGTTCTGTTGTATTTATAGAAATATTTAAGTGTTCCTGTGTACTCTTAAATAAAGGTTATAAATATAGGATGAAAATATTATAAATATATGACATGTTTCACTACACTACAACTTTTTCAAATATTAAGGTAAACATAATTTAAAACTGAAAAATATGTTTATTAGAATTATATAGCTGAGATGCTAAATTGAGTTTGGTCATTCAGAAGATCACTTGTACTTTTTAATGTATTAATTTCCTTCTATTACCTTCTATTAATTAATTTAATTGTTTAAATCACTTGTGTCGTTATCTAATATTTCAAATTTTATAATCGAGAATAACTTCCAGATTCTAACTAAAGTCGAATCCCAAAAGTCCTAAATGCAGGCTTAGAAAACATCTTAGATATCACAAGAGAGGAAATAAAAAGAGCTCTCTCGGAGACGAAAAACAATAAATCAACTAGGAAAGATGTGATAGTCATAGAACAAATCAAAGAAGGAAAAGAAACGTTAATAATGTTGCCGAGAGGGGGCATTTGGGCCTGTAGGACCCATCGCCGGCTCTTCGGGCTTCTTTCTATCCCCGGAATTGGATCGGGTATTCACCATCTTTGGTTTGTCGCTGGTAGAAAGGTTAAATACCACCGCTGTTATAAATAACAGTTCCAGTGACAAATATCTGTTATAGGTAACGGTTCCAAGGAACAGTTACAAAGTAACAGAGCAAAAATGGAAAACAGATAGGTAAAAATGATCTAACTATTCCTTGACTGACGGAAGGAATAACTTAGTAAACAAGTAAATTAAATGGTATAAAAATATAATGCAAAGAAAAAAATGTTTCTAAGTGTTTCTTGACTTACGGAGGAAACAACTTAGGACAGAAATATAGATAAATGAAATATGTAGATGTGAGAGTAAAATATGGAAATATTTCTAAGTGTTTCTTGACTTACGGAAGAAACGACTTAGAGTGGAAAAATAAAATACTCAAAATATAAAACGAGAAATGCAAAAATGAAACAGATTATAGAAATATGTCTAAGTGTTTCTTGACTTACAGAAGAAACAACTTAGAACATAAAATAAACAAGAGAATAAAATATAGGAAGATAAATGCACAAATAAGTGTTTCTTGACTTACGGAAGAACGACTTATAATAGAAAATAAGAAAAATCAAATATAGAAAAGATGTGGAAATATTGCTAAGTGTTTCTTGACTTACGGAAGAAACAAATTAGCGTAAAATAGAAAATGAAAGAGACAAATGTATTAAGTATTCCAACGTAAGCCAACGAGCTTCTAAAACACGGAGGAGAAAGTATAACCCTTGCGATGACAAAAGTTATACAAAAACTAATACGGCACTGCAAGATACCAGATGCATGGAGAAACAGCATAATGATACCAATGTTCAAGAAAGGAGATAAAGAAGACCCCAACAATTATAGAGGTATAAATTTACTGAACACCGCACTTAAGCTTACCACCACAAAAGTCCTAATTAACAAAATCAATAAACTAACAACTTTATCAGATAACTAACAAGAATTAAGATCCGCAAGATCCTGCGTAGATGCCGTATTTGTACTAAGACAAATCACAGAAAATGCCATCAAGTACAATAAATCAGCATATCTATGTTTTATAGACATGACAAAGGATTTGGATCGCATCCAATTCGAAGACGTCTTACATCTACTGTATAAAAGAAACATACCAATCAAGATTATACAAACCATCGAAAACGTCTACTTCCATAATCGAATACAGGCAAAGATAAATGGAAAACTAACACAGTGTATATCAGTACAAAGCGAAGTCAGACAGGGTGACTCGTTAAGCCCACTACTCTTTAATATAATAATGGACGAAATAATACAAGCAGTACGTAAAGATCATGGTTACAGAATGGGGAACAAAGAGATCCAAATATTATGTTATGCAGACAACGCCGCATTAATCGCCGAGACAGAAGACAAGCTCCAAAGATTAACACACATCTTCAATACAACAGCCAAGAAATACAATATGATAATATTAGCAGAAAAAACTAAATGTATGACAACATCCAAATATCCACTACGTAAAATCGAAATTGATGGGAAAATAATAAAGCAGGAAGCAAGGTTTAGATATCTGGGAATAGATATAACTAGTTACGGAGATGTTAAAAAAGAAGTACGACAACAAAGCTTAAAAGCAAGTAAAGCGGCGATATCTCTTAATGACACAATCTGGAAGAACAAACACCTAAGACACAAAAACAAGAATCTATAAAGCAGCAATTAGATATATATTAACATACACGGCGGAGACAAGACCTGACACATTTAAAACAAGACGACTACTATAAACAACAGAGCTGAAATCACTCTGACGAATATCAGGGAAAAGTCTGTTGGATACGGAGAGAAGAGAAAACATAAGAAGAGCATGCAATATAGAAGACATAAACGAATGGGTGACAAAACGGAAACAGGAGTGGAACGAACACATTAGTAGAATGGCAGAGGATAGGATAGTACAAATAGCACGGGATAAGTCACCAAATGGACGAAGAAGTATTGGCAGACCAAGAAAAAGATGGTGCGATAATTCAAAAAATTTAGGAGGCTAATATTGAAGAAGAAACAGTCTTTAAAGCCTACATACAAGAAGAAAGAAGAAGTAGAAGTACATAAATAGTTATTACAAAAAATGTCTATATTTATCAATAAACATTAAATTAAACCTTCTAACAAAACAGACTTTAAAACTATGGTTATGTACCAAATGGCAGAAAAAGATGTACTAACTGTCATATGTCAAAATGAAATTTTTCTGAATTATTAATAAATTATCAAAGGTTAATTTTATTAAAAGAAACTAAAATATGACAATTATCTGATACACAAAACTTTGTATAAACTCTTTAAATCGAAAGGAGAGCAAATCTTAATATATTAACGAAAAATGCTTATTAAGAAAAATTTTAGAAAACTACTCTCTTCACTGGCTAATTATTTCTTTTGAACTTATTAAAAAAGTTTGTTACTTAGCCCTCAGACGCTGTTATTAAATCCCTTGTTACAGGATACAGCTTACAACAAAACGGTGATTAACTTTATTACACTTTACAAAGATTACCACATGGCATATTGAGCTAAAATCACTTTCTCACCAAAACTCATGGAATTAAGCGAAAACTCTTGCCGGTTGTCAAAACTTCACCAAAAAGAACAACATCGAAGTCCCGATGACTAAATTCGGACTTCCACAATGAAAGCGCCCAACTCTTACGGAGCCCCATCTCGAAGTGACCTCATCCTCAAAAATCGGTGCAAACATAAGCGGAAAGATTTTGTCTATTTCCTGCGTAAATATCCAGGCGAAACCAATATCAAAAGAAAAAGCAATTTGTTTATTATAAACAGACTCCAAAAATGTTTACATTACCAATCTCAGAGACGCATTTTCGATGCTTTATAAAATACGGGATGAAACGAAGATGTTACAAACTGGAGTGTTAAAAACCTTGTAAACAGGTTCCGCTTCAGATACGGAACAACTGCTAATCAACAAGTCATTAAAACGCTAATGGAAAAGTGCACAGAATACAACAAGCCTATCTTTCTTATATTGGTAGACTATGAAAAGGCATTTGAACTATTGATCATCAAAAAATGCTTCGAGCATTGGCTGACTGCTGCATCGACTATGCCGATATATTGCCTTAATTAAGAGTATCTACGAAACTGGTACAGCTTGTGTGCGACTTCACGAAAATACTAAAAAGTTCCGAATAGAACGTGGAATTAGACAAGTTGATACTATCTACTATTGAACTAACATTAAAATTGTTTACAGCTGTAAAAAGAACACGTGATATAAGAAACGATAAGTAATCACATTCTTTTACGGTATATTGCAAAGTAAATTAAAAGTAAAGACCGGACTATTGCGAGGCTGAAAAATGTAAAAGAGTTACATCATTAGAACTGTCCAGAGTCGATGCAAAAAATTTTTTGTAGGTCAGTATGATTGCTGACATACAACTAGGAACTATAAGAAAGTCGACCTTTTAGAACGAGTAAACTTAACCTAGACAATCTAACATTTTTCATAACTCCTCTTTTTTAAAACTTCTGTTTATGTTATGTTATGTTTATGTTTTATATATATATATAAATATGTATATATATATATATATATATATATATATATATATATATATATATATATATATATCCCGTTCATAGCGTATTCCGCCTTTGGGTTCACGTTCGCCAAGCCTGTCTATTCTGCCAGTCTTCTTCAGATAGATTTCTTGCTGACATTGCTTTTGAAATTCCTTGCATCCATATTGTTGGTGGTCGTTTTCTTTTCTCTGGTGGTATCCATTCTAATATTTTTTTTGGTAGTCTTTCTTCCCCCATACGTCTAACATGTCCGTACCATGTTAATTGTTGTTTTTCGATGTCTTCTATAATTGATCTTTGTACATTCATTTGATCGCTTATATCCTCATTTCTCATATGTTCTAATCTAGACTTTCCCGCTGCTCTCCTCCAAAAATCGATTTCAACTGCCAATAGGGTTACCTTTAAGTTTTTGTGATAACTGCCATACTTCTGAGCCATAGACGATTACTGGTTTCAATATGGTATTTTATATTCTTTTTTTCGTTTCCGGTCTTATATTTTTCTGCCATAGTACTGAATTCAATACACCTATAACTCGTTTCCCTTTGGTTATTCTGTCTTTTATGGCTTCATCAGTTCTTCCTGTCTTTGTTAGTTTTACCCCCAAATATATACATTGATCGCATTTCTTAATTTTCCCGTCTTTTAAGTCGAGGTCATCTGCAGTATTTTTGTACTCTTTGTACTCTTCCATTAGTTTTCTAGCCATATACTCCAGGTCTTCCTTGTCTTGGGAAATAACTACCTGTTCATCTGCATAGTGCAACGTGTATAACGTTTCATCACCAATAGACAGCCCCATCCCTTTACACTTCTTTTTCCAGTGCCTGAGTGCTTCGTCGATATATATATATTAAATATTTTAAATTTTTTTTTATAATAACAGCAGTAGCATACATATTTGTTTTCTTTTATTTGATTTAGTACTATTGAAGATACAAGTAATAGGTTCTAATATCATTAATTTTCATTTAAAAGTTAGCACTGTCTGTATTTGTTCTTCTGCTACTCCATAATGTAATCGTCCGGCTTATATTGTTTCATTGCAAATATTTATACAGTAATACAAAAAATGTAGATGTACAGATGCAACGGTAAATATTTGCGATAAGATTAGCAAATACCAACAGTGTTGACACTAAAAAAGATGATCTTACTGTATAACCTGTATTCGCTTTGAATTATACACTTGTTCAAATTAATTGGGGTTAAAACAGTACAGGCGTGACACCGTAAATCTAAACTTCTTACTGCTTCATTAATATCAAGAGAAACCCGTAAAAAGGTGGCGCTCTCTGCCAAGATATAACGTATTTAACGATGATGCCATTTACCTCATGCTTTGAAGTTAGAAAAATATCATGTTTAAAATAAATTAAAACCCTGGAGCTTTCTTATTACCAGTACTTTTTGAGGAACATAAAATTGTAATAAAAGCTGTAAAAAAGGGGAAACATATTTTAATAAACTTTTGGTAATGTTGTATGTGACAAAATAAACAACACTAAAATTAAGAAGCTAATAAAACATAATTACCTTGGCATAAAGGGTCCAGTATCGCTAGCGTTATTAATCGGGGAGATTTATCGGAATTTATGTGCCGAAACATGTTTCGGAATGATTTATTCTTAATGTTTATTGCATTAACAAAATGGTGGTGAAACCAACATTTACATATCGTCGGGTTACGAGCAAAATATACTTTAGTTAGTTTTTGTCATTTTTGACTTAATTATATTGATATTGCAATTTGTTCAGTTTATGTACTAGCAAAATTCACTAAGTATTTTTTATCTTTGAAAACACAAAACAATAAAATTCTACATTCACTAAGTCTTTAACCCTTTCGGCCCTGACGGTGGCAATTACGAAGCCTAGAATTCGGCACAGATATCTGTGATATGACTTATTTTATTTCAACATAATTCTAATACAGGGCGGCTAAAGTCCCTATATAAGATGATGTAGGGGAAAGGATGAGGTAGCTGGTTCGATGATTTAAAAGTAAATATTTGAAAAATTATAGTCCCACCTTCCTACATTTGGTAGATAAAAAATAAATAAAACCTCGAAGGACCAGCGACCAATAGGTCGCAAAATTGCGGATTAGGAATAATATAGTGGATAGTAAAGTTAAAAGTAGAATAATTAAAATAAGAATTAAGCTAGAAATATTTTTATTGTATTATTTACATGAATGAATAGTAGTATCGGGATTGCCAACAAATCACCCTTTTTAATAATAATAATAACATAAATGTTAATATAAAATGTTCTTAAACCACACAACTGTTTATATTAATTGTTCTTAAAGCTAAATACATGCGATTTCTAGAACAAGAAAGTTTATAGTTTGTTGAATATCCGGCAACCCTGTAATTTGTCGGACCGGCATTTATGAAATGTTGGCACACAAACTGTCGATTTTCTTCTGATAAAAGAATAATTTCAGGTACTTACATATTCGATGCACAGACACTGAATTTAATTAACTATTTAATAAAATAAGTTATTTGAAAACTGCTTCTATTTGAGAAGCGTGAGAATTATAACTTGCTTCTATTTATGAAGCTGAAAAATAAGTTTGACTTACGTGCTTCTATTTGAGAAGGCAAAGACGAAGTGATTTTAAGGGTAGTTGAGTTTAAATATTTTGAATCTTAAGAACTGACAGGCGCAGAAGATACAATGCAGCAGAAAGAAGGCGTGTCATGCTGATTGAATGTCTTAAAATTAGTGAGATATATTATAGTTTATTTTTATGAACGAGAGAGTAATTAGCATAATTTTAACTGGTAGCTCCGACCACTCCATGGGCGTGCTCAAGATTAATTGAAAAATTACTTTGAATAATTGTAAAAAATAAATGAATTATTTCAGTGTTATAAACTGTTATGTGTATGTAAACAAAAGTGACCTCTTTTATCACACACTATATTAGAACTGACTGGCCTACATTAAAAAGGGTTTTAAAAAATTCACATTTTTTTTAATTTTTAAAAATTACAAAAGAGAAAAAGAGTTTTTAAAACCGTCTAAGGCATGTTAAATAGTGTGTGATTCTTCTTCGTGCCTTTTCCCAGTTTTCAGGTTTTACATTATTTACGGCCTCCAAAAACAACTGTTTAACATCATGAATTTTAAAAGTGGTATTTTTTCTTGAAACTTCACTCTTTATCTGTGCCCATACCAGTTCAATCGGGTTTAATTCACAATGATATGGTGGGGATCTAAGTACTGTCATTCCACGATTTTTGGCAATTTCATCAATTTCGTATTTTTTAAATTTTTCTTTATGAAGGGCACACAACGAATAAATTTCCTTTCTTATAGATCAGGGATGGTACGTAATATTTTTTGAACTCAGCCAATTCTGCAAGTCTTTTTTTAACCACTTGGTTGTGGGCAGTCCTTCTATAAGTCTGGAGTGATAACTTTCATTATCCATTACTATTACACAGTTCTTAGGAAGAAGATCTATCATTTGTTCGAACCATTCTTGAAAGACATCAGCGTTCATGTCTTCATGGTAGTCACCGGTACGAGTTGATTCAAAAGTTAATAAACCACCTTCAACAAAACCGTCTGAACTGCCAATGTGTACTATTATCAGCCTGCGTCCCTTTCCTGATGGTGGGTTTAAACCAGTAGATAAGTTACTTACAAAAGCGTGCCTTTGACTTGTAACAGTTTCATCCTGCCAAAATTTATTTGGTGTATGACCCTCGTTGATCCATGTTTCATCAAGATAAAATATTTTTCTTTTTTGGTTTCTCATTTCCTTTATGGTTCTTGGAAAATGTCTTCTCCATATGACAATATCGCTTCTTTCTAATAAAATAGACTTTCTGGGATTCTTTTTCCAGCGGAAGCCTATTTCTTTTAAAAGTTTCCATAACGTACTTCGACTCATTTATGGGTAATCCTTATCATCTCGAACTGAGACAAGAACTTTATCCAATGTTGGAAATTCTTGTCTAAAGAAGAATTCATGCACTTTCCGTCGAAGTCCTTCTTTAAAATGATATTCTATTTGAAATTTTGGTTTCCCTGGAGCATTACGTGGCATTTGAAAACTACCACATTTCTCTTCTTTAATAACTCTGTAAATCGTAGATTTCCCAACACCAAGTGTACTGCTAACTAACTCAACGGTCTCATCAACACTTTCACATAAACGTTTGTCTGTAAATGATTTAAAACAATTAAATATTAATGTTTTTTCATTAACTATTAGAGGACCAATTTTTCGGCGTTTACACGGCACTTCCAAATTTTCCATAACACTAGTATACACAATAAACTGCACCTTGCAACTGAAGTACCTACTTTTAGTGAACTGTTAAGAATTTTGAATACGCCACTTGGACCTTCCTACAAAATGGAAAAACCCACTATCACATTTTCTGTGGAATAAGTTTAGAAGGTAATTATCTAGTCAATTACTGTCGTAGATTCCTGGAATTAAAGAATTAAATGTTTGATTGTTGAAACCCTTACTTCGTGGAATGCACTCATTTCAGATAAAATAAAACGTTTTATTTTATCTAAAGAATTAAACTTTATTTTGCAAATAGGTAGGTACTTATTAAACTTTTATTGGTTATATATAACCAATAAAATAAACATCTTACATTTCTTGCAAATTCATTAGTACCTGTTAACCTCCATCACTCCACTGGCAACCTTATTTAGGGATTAGTAACCCTCACAACTATTGTATTCTATTCTGCTCCAATCTTTATACCTGGTGGTCATACTCAATTTAAAATTGTTTTCCTATATACTTCTGTAAACTTGTTGACAAATATCTGTTTTTCATTGAGTCACCCGTATCAACAGTTTAGGGATTTGCATACATAATTTATTGTTTTATTACTCTCTCATACATAAAAATACACTATAGTGAGAATAACAATCATTATTAAAATTATTATAGAAGGACAAACTATTGTAGAAAATATAATTAATTTTCTACAGATGATTTATATGAATTTGAGTCATTTGGAATGTAAACAGGTTTTGTTGGTGTACTTGAAGTAATGGCTCGTGAATGTGATCCTTTTTTACTTGGTATTTGTTTTTTGTTCTAATATTGCTATTGTGTTGAAAAAAACTTGTAGCTGTTGGTATTTACTAACATTATGAAAGGTTCATTTAAGAATAAATTGTAATTGTTTCTGCATTTGCTAATATTTGGTATGGTCCTATAAAAGGCGTACGCAAATGCCACCAGTAGGTGTTAACGGTTACAAAAGTGGATTAAATAGATTAGAATTTATGACTAGATTTTAAACAATGAATTCTTTTTAGATGAGATTCCTACAATTGTATTTTACGGGAAAGAGAAGACTGAAGTTGATGTGACCCTTGTCCAAGCAGAAGAAGCACTAGCTGCCCTGGATGATGACTGTTCTGATATAGAAGATGATGGAGATCCAGAATATGAAGAGGCTGATATGTCAACATCAGATGAAGATGAAGTAGCATTAGAAAAAGAATAAATTCCTCAAAAGACTAAAAAAGTGGAAAAACAAAAAACTATCTGGAAGACTGGAAAAGTTATATCTCCAAATGGTATTTTTGATCGATCAAATGAAAGTAATTTTAGTTATGATGAATGTGACGTTCAGAAGACCATTCACCATTTGATTATTTTTCGCGTTATTTTCCACCCGAAATATTCAAGGAGTCATCTGAAGAAAGAAATTATTATTCTGTTTAGAAGAATGGTAAAAGTCTCAGTACTGACGAAAATGAGATACGCCGCCTGGTTCCAATGCAAATTGTAATGAGAACTTCCTCCTTAATTGTCAGACAGTTACAACATTGACCGAAGATTACCCATTATCAGCAATACGGAATAGTTTGAACTATGTATCACCAATCATTATATAAAAACTCTTGTACCGGAATGTAAGTAGTATTTTGTTTATTTCAAATTTATTACAATTCAGTAGATTATCTTTTTACCAATTTGTGGGTTGTTACTTTGTCTGCTAAAGCAATTTTATGCATATTAATAAACACAGATATGTAATATTGGCATAATTACTATAACTTTTTCGATCTATATCTTTATAAGACAGCACCCTAATATGGGCTTTTTATAATTTCAGCATTTAATTTACTTTGTACCACTGACCTGATGATGCTTTGCAAATTTTAGAAAGCGAAACCGGTCGTTTTGGGTAGTAAAATTAAACTGATTGTGAGTAAGTCTAATTTATTTCTCTTACCTCTTTTGTAATCTCTTGAACTTGATACTAGACAGATTTTTAATATTGTAGGACAAACTGTTAATATTGCAAGCAATTGAATACGAAGATGAACGTCTAAAAAACATGTTGTATGTTTACGTAAAGTGAGGGTATTCTTGTGTCTAAGATTAAGATTATGAACGTCATTCCTATAAATTTTTCGATTGTACAATGTACAGGTATGGTAAAACTCTCTCTTAAATGATTTTATGGTAAAAACATAAAGCATGAAGTTTCCGACGATTTTTCATATTTAGCCACATGAGTACCGTGAAAACATGACTTATCCTTGAAATTTCCTGATGCCAAAAACCAAACGCAAACAAGAATTTTGCAATTTCTGTATTCCCCATGAATCAAATTCAGTGAGACACGCATTGTAAAGCACCTCACAATAATTTAATTTTGATTATACCAGAGCATTACATAATGATTTTGTGGCCATACTTAATAAATTACGGCTTTAATACAGTAATTTTAAAACGGCGTAAGCTCGTTGTAAACAAATACTTACATGATATGTAAACCTCAAATTTTCGTCGAACCAAACCCCTAGGATTTTAATCTTTTTGCTAAAAATTAAATTTTCATTTCCTAAGATAATTCGATTGGCATAATTTTTTAAAAATATTTTCCTATGGAGATTCCTCCCAAAAATGATACCCTGAATTTTTGATGTATTCAATTTTAAACAATGATTTTGAAAAAAAATCTGCAGATGAAGAAGGTCATGATTTATTGCATTTACCGCTTGATCACACTGATTTAGATAAAATGACATATAGAGTTGGGTATCGTCTGCGTAATAATGTTGTGAACAGGACAAAAACACTAATGGAAAATTAGGTGTATATATAGAGAATAAAATTGGACCTAATATAGATCCTTGAGGCAAACCAGTATTAAGATCTAGAAATGAAGAAATATTTTGATTAAGTTTTACTATTTGACATCTATTAGAAAGATAGGATTTCATTAGATCAACTGCTCTCGCTTCTAGACCAATATATTTTAAAATAGAGAATAACGAATTATGGATAATTGTATTAAAAGCTTTTGAGTAGTCTAGAAGAATAAGAATTGATATTTTGTTTTGGTCATAGGATCTAAAAATATCATCTGTAACATTTAATAAAGCAGAAAGACAGGTATATCTGGACCTAAAACCGGACTGCATCGTAGGGATTATGTTGTTATTTTTTAAATGCGTTTGTAACTGAATATCGATTACCTTTTCCAAAATTTTAGATAATACAGGCAGTACACTTACTGGTCGTAATTAATTCATGCTTTCTGTAATTTTAGTCTTCGGTAAAGGAATAACATGTGCCCGTTTCCATTTAGTGGGAAAAATTGAATTTGTTAAGCAAAAGTTAATGATATGTGTGACAAACGGTAGAAAAAAGGTAATATACAGTTGCAGCGTTAATATGTTAATACCATCATCCCCAATAGCTTTACTTTTAATATTATTAATAATATGTAACATATTAATTTCAGATAATGGTTTAAAGATAAGTGAAGAACTGAGGGAATACTTAAAGTTATTTTCATATAATATTTGTGTATCAATGTTTGCTTTCATGTTTGGTATGACTTCAATAAAGTGTGTATTTATCTCATTTGCATTCCACACGTTTTTTATTTCGAAGTTATTTTTGGTTTTGCAATTATTTACCAAATATTTTAAATTATTCCACATATCTTTAGAAGATTAATCATGTATGTTTTTAAAATATGATTTTTCCCCATTATAGTCATGGCTGTTACTAAGTTACGCAATACTTTGTAGTCATTCCATTGATTAATATTTTTAGTAATCTTGTAAGCAATAAGTGCTTTATCCATATCTAAAAGTAATTGACTGGTGGTATTAGTTAACCATGGAGCATATTTCTTTGAGATTATAAAAGTCTGATATGGAACATGTATGTATGTCAAGTAAAGTAATGATATTATTAAAGAGAAAATCGACTTTACTGCCTATATCTGGCAATTCATGTATTATTCTCACTTCATCAGAGAAAAAAATACACACATATAAGAACAGTAAAAAAAACAAAATGTATGATGATCTCTAAGAAGGAACATCAAATTGAAAGAATCAGTGTGAATGGTAAATCAATAGAAAGAGTAAAAACATACACCTACCTTGGTACGAACGTCAATGAAAATTGGAACTATTCCCTAGAAATCAAATGTAGGATACAAAAAGCAAGATCTGCATTTCAAAAAATGGCTAAGCTATTCAAATACGACTATTTATCAGTACCGATAAAAATCAGGTTACTACGATGTTTGCTATACTGTTGTACGGAGTTGAGTCGTGGACTCGCACAGACGCTACCTGCAAGAAAATTGAGGCTTTCGAAATGTTACTTTATCGTTGAATCCTAAACCAACCACGTTGTGGCCAAAACAACCAAAATTGAATAGCTCGGTCACATCGTGAGGAACAGCGAAATATATGGGTTGCTGCAATTAACTCTACAACAAAAGTAGAAGGAAAACGGGACCAGGAAGGCGAAGGATTTCCTGGCTGAAAAGCCTATGTACGTGGTTCAACACAATAACCACAAATCTTTTCAGAACAGCAGTTTGCAACATACAGATTTCCATGATGGTCACCAACATCAGAAACGGATAGGCACTACAAGAAGAAGAAGAAGAATGTAAGTTTAACACTTAAATGAAGTAGTTTAAATAGGGGAATGAACTCGGAACATATGAACACTTATATGTATTCAGAGCGATAAAATATATTAGTCTCTATGTAGAGGGAGTTAACCTAAAAGCACAGTTTCCGTAAGGGTTTTAAATTTACAAAAACTAAAACGTCATAATACTGGAGAGTTATTTCTATGCAAACAGGGTGGACTCTTTGAAAAATAATAAATAAAATTACATTTCAACAGAGGAGAGATATTATTTTGAGTTATTTTAGTTTGACACTTTTCCTGCTATTTGCAGATTAGTGAAGATTTGCATTGTGAAGCTTGATGAGTCATTTACTTAAAATATTTCTTCGCATACTCCACACAAGAATGTTCAGAAAACTAGAAGAGCTGAGCGGCGAGACACAATTTGGTTTCAAGAAGGGACTCGGGACGCGCGAAGCATCATTCTGCTTGAATACCCTGGTACAAAACTGTATGGACCAACGAAAAGATATAGTCATCACATTCCTCGACTACGAAAAAGCTTTTGACACCGTAAAACACGATGAAATAATAAAAATGCTACACAATGCTGATATTGATGAGAAAGATATAAGAGTTATCCAGAATCTCTATTGGAATCAAAAGGCACGTGTGAGGCTGAACAAATCAACAAACACAGAGGAATTCGAAATTTTACGAGGTGTGCGACAGGGGTGTATTTTGTCTCCTATGCTGTTCAACCTCTATGTGGAGAATGTTTTTGCAGATGCACTTGAAGGCACTGATTGTGGTATAAAGGTCAACGGGTACCCGATAAATAACATTCGTTACGCTGACGACACCGCAATAATCACAGATAACGAACATGATATGCAGTTGATACTAAATAAAATAAACACCACAGGAAAAACATATGGCCTGAAGATAAATGCTGGAAAAACAAAATGCATGACAATAAGAAAGGGCGCATTTTTCAGAGTACAATTGCACGTAGATAATGCTCCAATCGAGCAAGTGAAAACATTCAAATACTTGGGAATGATGGTGAATGACCAATAGGATCCTCAACAAGAAATAAAATGCCGTACCGAACAAGCAAGACAAGCTTTTCTTAAATTTAAACCGCTACTTTGTAACCGCAATCTTTCCTTCAATCTCCGTTACAGAATGGTTAAGTGCTATGTATGGTCCATATTGTTATACGGCATGGAGACATGGACGTTGAAAATATCTTCCATTAACAAGTTGGAAGCCTTCGAAATGTGGACCTTGCGAAGAATGTTCCGCATACCATGGACAGATAGGGTGAGAAACGAGGAAGTCCTAAGAAGAGCAAATACTGAGAGAGAATTGCTCAGCTTGATCAAGGCACGAAAGATTGGATACCTGGGCCACATCCTGAGAGGGGAAAAATACGCAATCCCTCAACTAATTATCCAAGGAAAGATTGAGGGCAAGAGAGGAGTAGGTCGCAAACAAATGTCGTGGCTGCGAAATATAAAGAACTGGACAGGCGTAACTAACACTGGCGAACTTTTGCATGCCGCAAAAGACAGACGTCTGACCTTAAGATAATTCGCCAACGCACTATAGGTGCACGGCACCATAAGAAGAAGAAGAAGATTTGCATTTGTAATGAGCTGGCATAGCTGTGCTTTGTGCCCTCCAAATAAATTGGCACGACCCTGGTCTACCTGGCATTTCGGCATACGACCGACCGGACAGGTGCAAACAGATAAAGTATAGAAAGTAGGTATAAATTTGTAGAAAAAGAAAAACAATTCTGTCTATTACAGTGGTTTGTGTAACGCTACTGACATCAAACAGTGTTTATGGTGTAGTATCATCAATATAAAGAATTTTGATCCTTCACAGTCGTCAGTCGCAGTACTGTACGTTTATTCCGGGTTTAATAATCTATGATGATTACAAATATCTACTGTGATTTATAGAATCTTGTACGACAAATACAACAAATCTTTACTATTTTGTTTCTATTAGCATAATAATTCATAAATCTGTTTATTTATCTCTTAATTTGAGTTGAAGATATAGGCCAGTCTATAGAAACAAAAAATATTTAATTGAAAAATTTCAAGTTGACATATCCTGTATGGAAGTACCTAATATATAATAATTTTTTTTTATTTTCATTTTATTCAATATCTTTTTTACTTTATTTAAAAAAGAACATTGTTAAAAGGATCGATCATAACCAAGCTTTATATTGACAGTGTAAAGTTATGCCAGGAAAGGAAAAAGAATAGCTTAAAAAATCTAAATAAAATTTCCAATTTAATATTATATAAACAATTGACCGAGATAATTGGAAAAAAAAGCCTAATTTTTGCAGTAATTTATAAATGTTAATAATTTTGTTTTTTTGCAAAATGACATGTAATATAACTACTTGAAATTATGAAAATTCATGGATTATGAAAGTGTGCTCAATCTCAGCTAGATGAACCAAATAATTTGTAAGTTATTCAATTTGTTTATCTCTGAGAGCGAATACTTAAACAACTGTATTTGCCCAAACAGTGACTCTAGACTGCTATTGCTCTTATTCTAACATTTTATCAAAACAGTTATTCAAAATATATTGTATTGATTTAAAAAGGAGATTGAGCCCAAAATAGCACCTTTTGGTCGTAAAAATTCTACAGATTATTACTGCGGCAGTATTATTTTCAGTGTTAACGAGAGCTCTCAAGTATACAAAGTCGTTAACTGATTTGATGACGTCGTTTTCTATAACAAGTGGACTTAGGATTTGTGGTTGCGTGCTTATTTTCATGTACTTCGTCGGTTTTTTTTTTTGGTGGTGATTATTAAACCCGTTTTTGTAGCCGTTTCGTTTAGTGCCGTACCTGTACAGCGTTTTCCGTTTTCTCAACATTATTGATATCATCATGTATTAATTTTTCCTTAATGTTAATGTTATTAATTGCTCTAAATATTTCTCTTCTATTTACGCAGTCGTAGGCTGCCTTGTGGTCGTAATATATAACAGTATGAATATGCGGTGGGTATCTATGTCATATTCAAGTGTTTTTTCTAAAATTTGCCTCAGAGTTGCAATTTGATGAATTGACGATTTACCTCCTTTGAAACCAACCTAATATTTTCCTATTATTCGTTCTGCATACAGTGCCATCTTCTTCTTCGTATGCCTCATCCTTTAAAAACATTGACGACAATCACGGCCCATTTTACTTCATCTGCAGCAATTCTGAAGAGTTCTATTGCTGTTTTGCCACTCTACTGCTTTAAATTTTTCAACCTGGACGTGCGTCGTCATCACAGTCCTCTTTTTTGTTCCAGTTTCCCTTGTATAACCAATAGCATTAACTCATACGGTGCCATATTGTAGTAAAAAAATATTTTATGTTGCATTTAGGAGCGTAATTCCTCTGTGGTTAGAGCATTTCTATAGAGTGCTCTTTAAGTAAGATATCTCCTTTTTTGTCTATGGTGATTATCTACTCCGGGTGATTTGTTTCTGGCTAATGCTTTAACTGCGTCTTTAACTTCAAGAATCGTGGTGGTTCCTCTTTCCTCTCGTCTGTTTCGCTTACCTTATCTCTTTCGTCATCCAGGTTTTCTTCTTCCTCTTGTATATTAAATACCTGGTTAAAGTATTCTACCCATCGATTCAATTTATATTTCCTTTGCACCCTCTTTATAAACAAAAGGGCTAGACTACAGTAGATAAACGAGTGAGATGGAGAAAGAAATATGAAAGAGAAGAGAATTTTGGGCACCACCCTATTTTTGACCGGGAATAGGGAAACCTAGTAAATATGAGAATGGGCAAAAAATAAGATAAGAACGATAACGAGAAAGATACGAAGTGACGAGAACGGGAAGAAAATAAGACAAAACAATATGAGAAAGATATAGATGGTTACTATACGGGAACAAAATAGTTATGAGGCCAATAGTTAAATAGTTATAAATAATAAGCCATATTATACAATAAACATATGTAGATAAATTAATAAAGTTACATAATAAATCATACTGAAAGAGACAATGTCAAATATAGTAAAACAACTAATGACTACTTATGTGTTGAAATAAAATAATAAAGATTTGCTCTGACAGTGTAATATATGGTAACTTAAAATAGATAAGGTTAAACAAAATTAATTATAAATTATATGTTGTATGTTTACCAAAAAGTAATATACGTAAATAAATACATAAAAAAATGTATGCTATGATGAGAAATATAAATTTAAATAATATCCTCAAGAAATTAAAGAGAAATGATCGAAAAGTAATTAAGTGAATAGTTACTTTAAAAATGATTCTGAAATCTATGAATTACTAAGTTAATTAAATTAATGAATTTAAAAATTGCTGTACCTTGAGGACATTACGTAATAAAATTTAGTGATCACTGATCACCATATTTTTTTTAAACTAAACGGCTAATAACATTAAAATATAGGTAAGCAAAACAGATAAATATATACATACAAATTAATTAGCACGAATTTGACCTTTGTCACAAAGAAAAATAAAGTATGGAAATGTTATAAATCACTTACAACGGGATTTAGTGTCTCTGCTTGTAAAACTCTCGGCTTCTGAGTCGAATAAAAAAAAACAATAAAATATACTCACAGGTGCATATTGGCACGTATCAGAGAGGCATGTTCTCAGGTAAGGATGCAGTAGTTGTTGTGGACTGGCGCCAATAAACCATTCGGCGGTTGTGTCAACGAAACACGCACAATGTCATAGGTTTTACAGCGGCAGGATGATATCTAGCGAACTCAACGGCAAAACAGATGCAGCAGTAGTATGTATGATGTAAGGTGCAATAGGCAATATGCAACTTACAATATGATGGATACAAGATACGATACGATATGCGAAGTAGGATATATGAAGGCAAACATAAGTAACATCAAGTCTATAATTAATAAAAAAAGCGAAATTAGCGGGACAGTTACAAAATATAATCTGAATAAACGACTTATCGCCAAGTTGACCTGCTTAACTCGAAGGCTGTTACACAAATTAGGTAAAAGTTTTCGAAATACAATCCGTAAACTAATTTTCGAAACCAAATTCAGAATTTTGCTTTAATCTGTGCCTTCTAAGAATTGCAAGGCAAAACAGACGTTGATAAAGATGTTATTAGAGAGATGTTATGTCTCTAACATCTTTATCAACGTCTGTTTTGCCTTGCAATTCTTAGAAGGCACAGATTAAAGCGAGATTCTGAATTTGGTTTCGAAAATTAGTTTACGGATTTTATTATCAGATGTTGCTATTTGCGTCTATACGAAGTTATGTTAGAGTTGCTTCCTAAGACAGAAAAGATTTATTTTCACGTTCAGAGCGACTGCGAAATACGTATAAGCGGATGCGCAGGCGCCCTGTACGTGGAATCAAATCTTAACTGTCTTTTCCTTTTTTTCTTTTTCGAAATACGTATGAGACCTTAAATTTTCTCTAAAGAGTGGATTGTTTTTGGGTCATGCGAGATTGGCCCTAATTAAACTTTAGAATTGAGGAGCGACTTGGACGAAAGGAACTAAATTGATTATCGGAGGTTTTTTAGAAAGCCAGAGAATTATACCTGTTCTTAGAAGTGAAGGGTTAGTGGAGAGACAAAACACACACACTATGGACTTGTTTCTAAGAAAGGAAAAGATCATAAGAGAACCATGACTTACCTCGATATGCCAATTACAAAGCATAGCATAATTCTTTTAAGTATTTGTTAGCCATGGGCGTAGCTAAAATAATTTTGTTAGGGCAAAAATTTGGAACAATTTGCGGGATGATTGAACATGCTTCACCTTATTGTTAATAGATCACCATTCCGACTTTTGCATTGGTCTGTTACTGTATAGTGTTTATCCAGCAGAATAAAATCGTTGTCAAAATAAAAAAAAAACGGGTGTGGCAGTCCAGTGGGACTGCCAGTAGAAGTTATACTTCTATACACGCGTTCGCCGTTAAAAATGTATATAGTAGTCAATCTGCATAATCATTACACGTGTAATGCTATAGGTAAGAGAGATCAGAAAGAAAAAAAGAATTAGTTATATAGGTATATGGTGCATCGTTTGCTGTATATAAACATTTGACCTGTAATAGGAGTATAGTAAATGAAGGATTGTATCAATATTTTAATGAAAATATATATTTTTATTTTTATATTATGTATAAAAGGAGTTGAATGCAAAAAAAATTTATACATACTCTGCAGTAAAATTCATTTTTTATTTTGTTATTAATATCAAAATTACAATACAATAAATACACTGCAACATAATTCAATATAATAATACAATATAAATTACAATGTAATATTCATAAGTATTTAAAACTCCCAATATACATAACTTACTTTACGAAGATAAAAATAAAAAACCAACAGAGGATTATGTTGTAAATTTTAATTTTATTTTAAAATTTATGTTTTTTGTGCATATTACATATATTTAATAAGATTAACGTGAGGTTTTTAAATATTTCAAAAATAAAAAAGGAAATTCATAATTTGGATTCGAACTCACAACCACCAGCGTATGAACCAAACACGTAAAGGATTTGCCAATTAGACATGACACTAACGGATTTCAAAATTGACAGTTCTCGGTAAAACAGTGATTATTTTGAAATACAAAAGCCTAAAATAATTATAAACGTTTAATTTTAAATAATACAAAACATATCACATAAATAATAATATTAATACATATTATATTATATATTATATATATATATAATATTATATATAATATTATATATATATATATATATATATATATATATATATATATAATATATATAATATTACATATATTGTATATTCAAAAGGAACATTTTTATTCTCGAGAGAGGAAGAGAGAGAAAATATATCTCCTGTCTCTCTCTTACTCATTATCTTACATATGTATAGTTCATCCCAAACCCTTCTTTCAGTGCGTCACAGTTTATCAAATTCTCTCAAAGCATTAAGCTAGAAGTGACAGAAAAAAACGTGAGTCTGTGATTATTATACATAGAACTTAGAAAATTATATTTCGTTCACGGGTATTTGTATATTAAAGCGAATTCTACTTACGGATATATAATTGGTCGGAGTTTAGAATACGCTAAATAGATATCCAATCAATGATGCGCATAAATATAATTTGACGCAGATGGTCTCGATAGTGACAGTACTTTGACAATGTCAACTGATAAAATGATAATTGTCATTCCAGGATAGTATTTTTAGACATTTTACAGTGAAAATTTAATTTTGTACTTATTGTCATAAAAATATTTTAAATATTCCGAGATATACCGAGAATGAACAAAGACTAATATTAAAATTATTAACTTTACTACCCATTATTTAACTTTATTACCAGTTTCTGCCGTTCGTGAAGTAAGTTTTAAATTATTCTAAAAAATATTTACATTAGTAGTTTAAATACTATACATTTTAGCCATAGTGTTTGTAATAAATAATAATAAATACATAAATAAATCTTAGCTAATTAAGCACTTTCCTTGGAGTGTATAGAATAGGAATTATGACAAACTGCCGTTCCAATATAATGCACAATAAAAATTTTTATACAGGACGGGTCCTCTAATATGTAAATTAAAAAAAAATTGAATTCTTAAAGTTTTTACTCCACATTTTCAAAAAATAACATTTTTACATTTAGCCGATTACGATCCTTCAACTGTCAGATTTAACTAAAATGCCATGCAATAATTCTCGACATTCTTAAAATCCTATATGACGTCAAAATTAGTGACGCACTGAAAGAAGGGTTTGGGACAGACTGTAATGGTTTCACAGATTCACTCTCATGCAAATTTCCAACGCCGACCGTGCGTATAGAAGTATAACTTCAAAAACTCAACCAGTAATGCTATCATAAATCATAACCCATTCATAATGGAAAGTCAGACTCAAACTTCCAAGTAAAAATACTCTACTGTATATAAAAATATAGTACTAAAAAGTACTGTATTTATTTCAAATCTAACGGTGTGGATGTAATAGTATCATTTTGTGTAACTAGTACAACCATAAGTTATTGGAATCGTGCCGTGATCGTGTCTTTGTCGTTTGAATAATATAAATCCATTGTAGGAGTCCAAATTTCTTACTAGACTTATATTTACTTCTAGTTCTGGTTACTGATTTTGCCTTAATTAATTTTTCGTCCTTTCATTTCTAATTCCATTTTTTATTTTTCACACATTACTTCTTATCTTTTCTGATTTTGCTAATATGTAATTTATTGTAAATTTCATAGTGTGTTTAATCTCTATAAAATCACTGGTCTATTGTACGACCAAGGAGAAACTCGACTTTTTTAGAGATCCAATTACTTATTCCGTAACAATGTGATACGCGTTTATCTCTTCAACGACATTGTGTTATTAATTACCATATCAGATGTAAATTATTCTATATATACATAGTGGGTTTTTATTGCACTATGTAAACATAACCACCGACCGCACTCGCATCAAGCACTGTGTGGTTACGAGCGTAAAAATATTTGTGGGATCGTGGTAACCTAAACCAATCTTATTTTTGTAAGTAGCAGAAAAAAAATAAATACATTTTAAATTAAATCACGATGCAGAACTGTAAAATGAAAACAAACTTAAGGTACGTTTTTCTCAGGACAACTGTCACGATGAAATTTCAACGAAAATTGCAGGGAACAAATTACTATGTAGTCTAGGCGGGATCTGTTTTCGATTGGACATTTTCCATAGGAAGCTATTTTTTTGCTGGAATCCCTTCAGAATGTGCCCAATATCGATAATCACGATATGCGCCAGTCGCAAACCCCGTGCTAAATTTTTTATTTAACAAAATCTGAAAACAATTGAAAATTTCTCATTTTTTTGCTCCTATTTTCGTTTATAATTCGGAAAATATTGATCCTAGAGAAAAAATTATAACAAGTTAAAAGTTTCGTTATTCAATTCTACACAATATTTCGTTATTTATAAATTGAAAATTTAATGTTTATTGTTGAAAAATAGCAATAATTGAAAAAAAAAAAGTACAAAAAAATGAAGTTAATCCTTTAAATGTTTTCGACTTTCTAAACTTGACCTAAAAGCTCCATATTCCGCCTAGAAAAACCTTTTAATATGTTTAAAACGTGTGCTAAATTTTGTTAAGATCGGTCGGATAGGTTTTGCATAATAATTTTGCAACCCAGCCTACTAGAAAAAAATCGCAAATTTTCAAATTTATAGTAAGCCCTAAATAAGGCCCTCAGATAGTTGCAAATTTTTTTACACATAAAAGAAGGCACAAACTTTCAAACGCTTTTTGTAAAATTCAAATCGGTTCACTAGGAGAGCTTAGAAAATTTTTTAAAGTTTTTTTATATATATTAGGCTTATAAACAAATTGAATAACTTTACGAGCTTTAAACATATTAATTTCAAAATTTATACACTTAAAGAACATTAAAAGACGCTTCTTTAACCTTTTCACAAAAAAAAAGATGCATTCGGCTTACTGGTTGCCGAGATATTGAAGGCCAAAGTTGGCATACATTTGCCGTGTAACCATTAGTGATAGAGGGCTCGTTTTTAAACAAATACCCTCGTCTTGTCAAGTACTTTTTATATGAAAAGTATGAAAAGTTTTATGGCAAAAATTGCATTATCTCGGCTTCTTGTTAACCAATTTTGCTCTTTTTTTTTAATCGATGTCTCGGACGACAAGGATTTCAAATATCATATTTTTAAATACCATTTTTAATTGCAAAATTGGGAAATTTGCAATAAACAATTGTATGTTAAACAAGTAATTGCATTTTTTCTTCCTGAATTTTTTTGGGCTTGCAATTTATACATTGAAGTAAATTGTTACTTTTATTAAACAATTATGTATTTGTAAATTGTTAATAAATAATTTAAATTGTTAAAACAAAGGCGAACGAAAAAAAATTTTTTTTTTTCATAAACTTTATTTTAACTCAATCTTCAAAATTTTTTTTTAAGTCTTTTTCTTTTTTTGGAAGGACGAGAATCTTCAGGTCTGACCTCGACCTTCAATATCTCGGCAACCAGTAAGCCGAATGTATCGTTTTTTTTAAAGAAGCGTCTTTTAATGTTCTTTAAGTGTATAAATTTTGAAATCGATATGTTTAAAGCTCGTAAAGTGATTCAATTTGTTTATAAGCCTAAAAAATGTTTAAAACTTTAAAAAAATTTCTAGGCTCTCCTAGTGAACCGATTTGAATTTTACAAAAAGCGTTTGAAAGTTTAAATCTTCCTTTATGTGTAAAAAAATTTGAAACTATCTGAGAGCCTTATTTAGGGCCTACTATAAATTTGAAAATTTGCGATTTTTTTCCAGCAGGCTGGATTGAAAAATTATTATGCAAAGCCTATCCGACCGATCTTAACAAAATTTAGCACACGTTTTAAACAAATTAAAAAAGTTTTTCTAGGCGGAATATGGAGCTTGTAAGTCAAGTTTAAAAAGTCGAAAACATTTAAAGGATTAACTTCATTTTTTTTACCTTTTTTCCAATTATTGCTATTTTTTCAACAATAAACATTAAATTTTCAATTTCTAGCTAACGAAATATTGTGTAAAATTGAATACCGAAACTTTTAACTTCTTATAATTTTTTCTCTAGGATCAATATTTTCCGAATTATAAACGAAAATAGGAGCAAAAAAATGAGAAATTTTCAATTTTTTTCAAATTTTGGTAAATAAAAAATTTAACACAGGGTTTGCGACTGGCGCATATCGTGATTATCGATATTGGGCACATCCTGAAGGGATTCCAGCAAAAAAATAGCTTCCTATGGAAAATGTCCATTATGGTCTGAATTTCTACAGATCACGTCTAGTCTAATGTGGAGAGCATATTATCGTTAGATCGTTAGCCGTCAACTATTTTTTAGTTCCAGTTTCAGTTTAAACTTCTAAGTTTAATTTTTATCACGTTTTTCACAGTTTTGTTTACATAATACATTGTACATAAATAATTTACTATTTTGATTCACGTGTATATTTATTTTTGTATTTGATTAAACAGTTATGACAGCGATAAAAAGTATTAACGAATCATAGCTGTTAAGAAAATGGCACCCAACTATTATCGTTTCACGATTTTAGTTGAACAATCCTCGCTTAGCGATTATCATTACAGTCGAAGGCGGCCCTAGTAAAACGAAAAAGATGAATATTCAAATACTAAAAATATTCAAGCTGTGGTTATAAAAAATTGACCTCGAATGAGTATATCTTTTGTACAGGAATGTCCATGTCTTTTACTTCTACATGTCCCTCCTACAAATAAAGTTATAATTAACTTAAAAAAGAGTCACTAGTTGGACCAACAAATGAAAAATAAATATTTGTGAGGACAGTGGACACCAACTTTTGTCTTTTTGCTCTTCGGTTCATGTATTAGGCACTGCTGTCTATTTCAGATCGTTGTTAATTGGGCGTAATTCGCTTCTCATTCTTGGACATCAATAGTTAAAAGCTTGTAAATGTGTTGATTTTAACTATCTTTGTACTAGCTGAATGGTTCTTCGTCGCAATGAATAATAAGAAGAGCAGATGAAGAAACTAAAAAAACTGCTTGTCTCAAGAAAGTGTGCTTGCACCAATGCTGTTCAATATTTCTACTAAAGATCAACCTACCCCTGCCTACTCTAAACACTTCTTATATGCAGAAGATCTGGCCATAGCTATTTAAAACAAGACCTTCTGTTGAGTAGAGGTTAAGGTAGAAGCAGCACTGTCCATCATGTCCGAATTCTATGACAAGAACTCGAATCTACGACAAAAGGACGCGAAAAACAGGACGCGAGACCAAAGGACGCGGAAAAAAGGACGCGCGAAAAAAGGACGTGCGAAAAAAGGACGCGTGGAAAAAAGGACGCATATTATTAATGAATTACTATAAATAGTTTATTTTAATTGACATTAGCCATTACCCCCTTTTTATCCCCATATGTTATTACAGAAAATGATTCTACCTAACCTAAAATCGGTTACGGTAAGAGTAAAAAGTGAAAAATAATTATATGAAAAAAACTTGCCCTCACATTTTATCGAGGCTTAGGACTAAAATATCTTAAGTAAAATAATAAATACTAATATAATGTTGATTCAAGATTTCTGGTATTGAAACAGGTTAGATTCCATATTATCAGAATTATGTATGGGATTAGAAAAACCCAAGTACCAGCCCAGTAAGGGGTCTAATGAGGGTTAATAACGCGAACTGGAAGGTTGGTAAATTCCGCAGGTAATGTTAAGAATGTAAATAGAAACGATTAGTAAGAAAATAAAACTTTCTAATTGTTTGATAATTGTTTTTAAGAAATGAATATTACAAAAGGTCCGATATAACAAAACATCATTAACCAAATTGTTTATATAGGGGAAACTTGTCGCGGTAGGTAATTTATTCTGTTCTTAACAAGAAAACATTTTACAAATTGATATCAGTCTGTTAAGATGGTGTTAGCGTTTGTGAAAAGCCAAAAAGGCAACAACTTGTTACTTTATAATGGATTTCTCCATAAAAAAGAGCGAGTGATTGGTGAAAAGACAATTTGGAAGTGTGCTACTTATAATAAGTGCAAATGTACAGGAAGAGTGCATACCGTTGTGGATGAAATTACAAAATCCACAGAACATAATCACGTTGCAGACACGGCAAAGATTGAAGCAAAAGAAGCTTGTAACCGGATGAAAGAAGTTGCACAACAACTGGAACACTCCACCCAAGGTGTAGTAAGTGAAATTTCTCAAGGACTTTCCTTAGCTGCTACGGCACAACTTCCATCAGTGTCGTCGTTAAAAAAAACTGTGCAAAGAGTTCGGAACGAGCTAGGAGGTACGCCCGCAAATCCGAGAAATTTAGAAGAACTTGTGCTTCCTGAAAAATATAAAACAACTACAGGCGGTGAGCTATTTCTATTATTTGATAGCGGGCCAGAAGAAGAACGTATTTTGTTATTTTCAACACAAAGAAATTTAAGATTTATGGAACAATGCGATCATTAGTATGCCGATGGAACATTTAACTCAGCACCACCATTGTTTTCTCAAATATACACAATTCATGGAGTGCGATACAGTAATGTAATCCCGACTGTATTTGCACTTCTAACGAACAAAACACAAGAGACTTATACACGTGTTTTTCAGCAACTAAAGGTGTTGAATCCGGCCTTGCGCCCTCTAACAATAATGATGGACTTTGAAAGAGCGGCAATGAATGCTGCACAAACTGAGTTCCCAAATGTGAGAATCCGCGGATGTTTTTTTCATTTCTCGCAGTGTATGTGGCGCCATATTCAAAGTGCCGGATTGCAACGTAGATATATTGAGAATCCTGACTTCACCCTTCACCTAAGACAATTGACAGCTCTTGCGTTTGTTCCAGACAACCATGTAGTCAGAGTGTACGAGGAGTTGCTCAATAGCGATTTTTATACACAAAATGAAGAACTACTAGTGCCGCTGATTAATTACTTTGAAGACACTTGGATAGGGAGATTAGCTAGAAGAGGAAATCAAAGACAACCCCTTTTTCCAGCAAATGTATGGAATTGTTACGATTTGACAGACCAAGATATACCTCGAACTAATAATGCTGTCGAAGGATCGCACAGCAGCTTTTCTTCTCTTCTCAATAGTGCACATCCGAATATTTGGAAATTTATTAATTCTCTAAAAAAAGAATATGATTTAAATGTTTTGAAAATAGAGCAGTACATTTCGGGCAATGTACCTCCACGCAAAAGAAAATATCAAGATACAGCAAACAGGATAAGGGCTATTGTTGCCGATTATGCTGACAGGCCAACTTTAGAATATTTGAGAGGCATTGCTCACAATTTTCAGTTGCAAACATAAAAAAAATACAAAAAAAATTAATATCAAAAATAAAAAAAAATAAAATGACAAAAAAATTCCAAAAAAAAGCAAAAAATTAAAAAAAAATAAAAAAAAACTTGTAAACACGCCAGCTTCTGCTGCCAGTCCTAAGCCTGGATAAAGTGTGAAGGCAAGTTTTTTTCATATAAATATTTTTCACTTTTTACTTTTACCGTAACCGATTTTAGGTTAGGTAGAATCATTTTCTGTAATTATATATAGGGGATAAACGGGGGTAATTGCTATTGTCAATTAAAATAAACTATTTATAGTATTTCATTAATAATATGCGTCCTTTTTTCCACGCGTCCTTTTTTCCACGCGTCCTTTTTTCGCGCGTCCTTTTTTCCTCGTCCTTTTTTCCGCGTCCTTTTGTCGGTATACCCAAGAACTCCATAAAATCCAACCCAAGTAAAACTCAAATTTGCGATTTTTACTCCAGTCCAAAATATCTCGGAGTGGTATTGGACAGAACATTTACATATAAACATCATTGCAAAAAACAAGGCGAAAGTAGCATCCGTGAACATCCCCCTTAGAAAACTCCTTAGAAACCTTATAGTTCTCAAAACAACAGCACAAGTCCTGTGCTACACGGCAGGAGAATGTACATACAAGACAAGGTAGATAATGTAGCATTAAACAAAACATGCCGAATAATTACCGGGTGCATAAAATTTACATCCCTTCCCTGCCTCTATAGAGCAGATTAAAACAAAGAGACATCCACAATAGAGCAGCTAGAAAGATTCAAACAAGAGTTAGAGAATAGGAATCCACAATATAGAACACAAACTACATGAACAGTCTAGAGTCAAGGCAAATGGGATTGACGAAAATTGGCTTCCTAAATTTATTGTTTATAGATTTGCTGTCACACCTAAATAAATTAAATACGAAGCTTCAAAGCAAGAATCAATTGTTAGATGAGCTTTGGGGATATTTAAAAGCCTTGACACTGCAGCTTAAATTATTTTTCAGATGTATAGAGAAAAATGAACTCACCCATTTTCCCAAAATGAGCAGTGTGACACCTGTCTCAGAAGAAAACTTACAAAGGTTTGCTCATCAACTGAAGAAACTGCATGAGAAATTTCTAGAAGAGATTTATAGATTTTAAGGAAACTGAATCGTTGCTTAACATTTTTTCCATGCCTTTTAATGTCAACGTCGATTAAACACCCGCCAACCTTTAACTTGAACTAAAAGATATGCAATACAACACCTATTTGGAGCAACTTTTCCTTAATAGCAGCAAATTGAAATTTTATAAAGCCATATCTAGGATACAATACCCAAATGTGATTGCCCACGCCCAAAAAATAATGGCTATGTTTGGTACAAGTTATTTGTGCGAAGAAACATTTTCAATAATGCAACTAAGAAAAATTTTTTAATTACTAAAAATTTCAGCCTCACAAATGCATCCGAATTACGACGAAATCATGCAAAAACAAAAACAGTTCCATATCTCACATATCGCCACAGTTCTGCTCTACCTTCTACTTTACAGCTGATAAAAATTTTTTAATTTATTTACCTACGATTGGTTCTGTATTTCAATTGTTTATTTTGTAATATTGAACATTAAATTGTTTCCGGAAAATCAATATTTTTATTTCAGCAACCACCATAACCAAAAATACAACAGCTTGGCCTGCCATATAGTCTTTAGTAAATATCGGCAGCGAAAAAAAAAAGTTTTCCCATCCCTGGTCTAGACTAAGATCGTAAGATCAAAGAAAGGATTCCTAAAGAAAATCCCACTGGAGCCACCTGAAGACTATCCGCTAAACCAAGATAATCCTGGTAGCAGACGCCTTAACTTCTTCTATTCTTTTTCTTTTTATGTAGACATGACTCTGTTTTTCAATATGCCTCCAGCAAGTTTTTGTTCCATGGTTTTCGTGCTCTTCCTACTGATCGTCTTTCTATTGGGGAACTGTCTCTTGCCGTCGTACCGACTATATTTGTTGTCATTGGGCTTATATGATCGTTCCATTCTACTCTTCTATTCCTTACCCAGTACTTGATGTTCCCCACCTTGCATCTACGTCGTATATCTGTACTTCGAGCTCTGTCCCGTGGTGTTTTACCATCAATTTTTTTAGATGTTTTTATCTCTGATACTTCCTTCTTAATCTTGTCCTCTCTGTGTCATGTTTCTCCGCATATGTCATAACTGGTCTGATAGCTGTTTTGTAAATTCTGCCTTTCATTTCTTTTTCGATATTTTTATTTCTTCATATTGTTTCTTTCAAGCAACCTGTGGCTCCGTTTGCTCTATTCAATTGATCTTCCAGTTCTGTTTTGAGCTTTCGGTAGCTAGATCATGTGACGCCTAGATATTTAAAATCCATCACTTTTATTATCTGACCTTCAATCTCCAATTTACATTTGAGTAAATTTGCTGTATGCCGATGATAGAGTCATAATAGCCGACAACTTGGAAGACTTAGAAAGAATAATGAACAAAATATTAAGATATCGTGAAGAATACGGACTCTCTCTTAACACCAAAAAACCAAATTCATGAAAATTAGCAAGAACAACAATACAAACGAAATATTAACGGTAGGCGGCCAGCAGAATGAAAGAGTAAAAAGATATACTTACTTAGGAACGATAATCACAGAAAATAACGATTATACTGCAGAAATAAGTCAGAATTGAAAAAGCACGTGCCAACTTCGTGAAAATGAAAAAGATTTTATGCAGCAAAGATCTGACATTGGCCCTCAGAATAAGGCTAATTAAATGTTATGTACACAGTGTACTCTACTATGGAGCTGAATCATGGACATTAAACCAGAATACAATAAACCGACTTAACGCGTTTGGAATGTGGACATTTAGAAGATTGTTAAGGATTCCATGGGTAGATAGAGTCACGAATACAGAAGTGTTAAGGAGAATAGGCAGAGAGAGGGAAATGGAAAATACAATAGAAGAAAGGAAATTGCAATATCTCGGACATGTGATGAGTGGCAAAAGATACGACATCTTGAGACTCATAATTCAAGGAAAAGTAGAGGGTAGGAGAAGCGTAGGAAGAAGACGCGTTTCCTGGTTGAAGAACCTGAGAGTGGTTTGGTTGCAGCTCAAGGCAATTGTTCAGAGCAGCTGCATCGTTGTCATTTTTGGGAAAATTAACATGTTAAATTTTTTGGCGATTATATTAAATTAGTGCAGCATACGTTGTAAATCATCTTCATTTTCAGCGAGTAGTATTGCGTCGTCTGCATAGCAGATTATTTTAAGTTGTTTTGCTTCCATTTGGTATCGTTTTTAGTTCTTACTTTTTTTATTATTTCATCCATAATCAGGTTGAACAATAGAGGACTTAGGAAATCTCCCTGTCTTATTCCATTGCCAGCTTCAATAGGGTCAGTTAGTTTTTCTTCTACTTTTACTTTTATTGTGTTGTTTTGGTAGATATTTTCGATCGTTTTCATTATTCCTACAGGTATCTTTCTTATGTACAATAAGTGGATAACGTCCTTTAATTTGACCCGGTCAAATGCCTGCTTAAGATCAAGAACCGGCGAAGTTCAGAACCTAGAACATCTACTGAAGTGCAGACTATGCCCTGGTAGAGGCACCCCGTCGAAGAATTGTGACATGCAGGCAACAATGACATATTAACGTGGCCCGTTACTGGCCAAAGAAACATTTGGATCCTGACACGAAAAAGTAAAGTAAGTGTATTGGCTTATTCTCTCAATTGGTTGAATATATAACTTTTTTAACTGTTTTGCATTCCCGTATTCTGTTAATTACATGAAACGTTCCGGGGAGAATGCCACGAGTACTGTCACCAACCAGATGGTGCGACCAAATTCAGAATTCAGCGGGCCACTCATTATGCAAAATCCTTAGAGCAACTAAAGAACGAGATTATTGGAAAACATTTGTTGGGAGTATTGGAAGAAATCTCGATCCTCAGAAGTGGGAAAACGACCAGTAGTATAGGGGCTAAGGGGATTTAAGTCCATGAGATTTTACAACTGATTTTTATGTATTTTGACCCACTGAATCCGAATCTTCAATATGATAATCCGAATTTTTGGACAGACATTTGTGATTAACAATTCAATTGTTTAAATGCTTATAACTAATAAAGATATATCCTTTTTTCAAATCATTTATTTCTTTTAAAAAACAAAGCAAACAAACTGTTAAAAGTTTAAATCGGTCCATTAGAAGCCGAGATATTGCAAGCTTATTATTAAAAAATAATTAAATGTCGGACTCGCTACGCTCATCCGTTAAACGTACAGCCTCGATACAAAAAGTCATTTTTACTCTGACATTTTTTTTTTTCACTACCAAATATTGTCGATATATCAAGGTTACGGCTATGTATCACCCGACTGGTTTAGGAATGCCTCGGTCAATGGTTCAAATAGTTGTATGAGAGCAGTTGCGAGGAGAACCTCTTGTGAATTATTATTATTTTACTTTTGTTTCATGCTAAATATTTGCTGGGGTACGTCAAGGCACCACATCACTGTAAGTGTAAAGTTTTTGTTATGTAGATTATGTAATTACTGTTTTTTGTAGAAAAATAGCTAGTGGGTCATCAAAAAAAGTATGCTACAATGATCCCAACTTTGAGGAGACTGTTCTGCAGTGGTTTAGCGATTAGATAGCGATACAGAAGAGGAAACAAATAATGAAGTAGACTTATTCGACTCTATGTGCGACACAGACCAGAGCGAAGGAATCAATGATGAAGATTTACCAGTGTTGGAACAGTCTTCTTTTGAGAGTAGTAAAGATGAACAAGCAACTAATGAAAGAAGAGCCTTTTATAGGAAGAACAGATATAAATGGGCTAAGGAACCTGCTCAGAGAACTCATACAAAAACTATTTTTGTCCATCTACTCAGGAAAATTGCTAGTATCAAAGGTAAGGCGAGGGCTTTAGAAAATCCAACACCACTAGATCTTTGGCAGTGTATTTTACAGACGATGTCCTCTTTGAAATAATAAGAAGGACAAATAAAAAACTAACACTTGCAAGAATAAAATACAAGGACCAACAAAAAATTGAATTAGTTGATGTTGACCTGGTAGAACTAAAAGCGTTCTTTGGCATTTTGTTTTTTTTTTTCATCTATTTTTAAATCAAACAACAAAGATCTGGATAGTCTTTATGCCATAGACGGAACTGGGAGGGACATTTGTCGGTGTACAATTGCGCTAAAAAGGGTCCAAGTTTTGTTGGCATGTTTGAGATTGGACTGTGCTGATAGTCGAAAAGTAAGAGAGAAGGCAGATAAGTCTAATAAATATGGCATCAAAATTATGACCTTATGTGACACTCGTACATCATATCTAATAAACGCGTATATTTATTCGGGAAAACGTAGTGATGTTTAAGTACTAACAGCAGATGAAAAGCAATTATCAATTCCAACTCAAGCTATTTTGCAGTTATGTAAACCCATCTACGGTTCTAGTCGAAATATAACTGCAGATAATTGGTTTAGCTTCGTCAAGTGGTTGATAAATTATTAGAGAAAAAGTTAACTTACGTTGAAATGCTAAAAAAAAAATAAAAGGGAGATACCTATCGAATTCCTGCCATCAAAAAATAGAGCTGAAAACTCGTCCTTATATGGATATACATAATCTAATACAACACTTTTGTCTTATGTACTAAAAGAGAATAAGGCAGTTTTAATGATTTCTTCCATACATAGAAACAAGGTTACTGATGTTGAGACTGGAAAAGAAGAAATAATTTCTTTTTATAACATGAGTAGAGGTGGGGTCGATAGCCTAGACCAAAAATGTGTTACTTTTTCTATAAGCAGACGAACTCGAAGTTCAACTGCATAGAAGAATCGAGAACACACGGGTGTCACGAGAACTCCGAATTTCCATTGGAAAAATCTTGCAAATTCCGTTGCCCATTGCTATGGATGAAAACAATTTAAACAAAAGAAAACGCTGTGGAAAGTGTCCTAGGTCCAAAGATAAGAAAACTGTATTCTCTTGCGAATGTTGTAATACACCAATATGTGCGGAATGTACAGAAAAAAATTATATGGATGTTGTGAACAATAAATTTGGTCCAATAAATCTAGTGCCATTTCTTAACAAATACGTCTTTATAGAATTACTAGCTATTATCTTTTTTTAAAAGAATATGCTTTCGTTTTGTGGTTTTGAAGATTAACTGTTAAAACAAAATTTGTTTTATTTACTAATAAAGTTTATGCTTGTCAAAATAAAGGGTTTTATTCAGAATATGTTAAATAATCAAGGTAGCTCTTTAAAATCTAATATTTTTTTATTTGTAGTATAAAATAATATGTAAATATACAATGTGTAAACAATTATTCAAGTTATAAAAAAATAAGCCGAAAAACATTATTTAAAAAATGGGGTACGCTAAGACCCCACGTTACCTAGTACGCAACATATTGTGCACCTCACAAGTTAAGGGTTAACAAGTCACAGACTTTTGGGCTACTCGTTAAGTTTTGTGAACGTTTGTACTTATTGTCGCCCAAAAGTACGAGTATTATTTCTGATTCCGAAGATCCCATGGCACATTCCTGTTAAATACTTTTTTCTAATATATTTTAAAAAATTACAAAAAAAGATCATACTTGAAATTTACCTACTTCGTATTTTCTTTATGACAAGTATCACTTACCTGAAACAAAAGAAATATGCGTTAGTTAAGGCTGTTTTAAATAAAACTTATGGTTACAAGAAGTTCTAGGACTTTAATAACGAACAACATTATTACTTTTAAACATTTATTCAAGATATGTATAAATAAAAACTTGATTTTTTCTTTATATCACGTAATCAACTCTTACGAAGCAAGGAACTGTCCAGGGTATCTAGGGAACGTGGCGCTAATTAACTTTTTCAAAAGGAAGAATGGTGTGACGGTGGATGCTACGGTTGGGGTTCCGCAGGGCTCCGTCCTGGTTCCGGCGCTGTTGTGGAACCTGGCATATGACGGGGTTTTAAACTGTGAATATGGGAAGGGTGTTACCCCCTTCGCCTTTGCTGATGACCTTGCTATGCTGGTGGCGGCAAGGGACTGGGCGGAACTCTTGCTTCGGATTACGCGTATGTGTGTTTTCGTACAGATATCTTGGAGCATGGATAATAGAAGATACTGATTCAACAAAAGAAATAAGATGTCGTATTGCAACAGAATGAGAAAAATTTTCTGTAACCGCAATATCAATATAGCACTCCGAAAGAGAATGCTTCGATGTTATATTTTCTCCACTCTTTTGTATGCGATTGAGGCATGGGCACTGAAACAATCTAACATTATAAACCTGGAAGCACTCTAAATGTGATCTTCTTCTTCTTCTTCAGCCTTTTGCTTCCATTGATTTCTACTCTTTGCAATTCTCATCCACTGCTTGCTCGCGACTTGTTTGATATCATCTGCCCACCTCTTCTGTGGTCTGCCTACTCCTCACCTGTTCTCTCTTGGTCTCCAGTTTGTCCAGTTTTTGAAATGTGATATGACCGGCATATTCTAAAAATATCAACAAACAGTCAAGTTTTTGAACAACTAGTAAAACAATGCGTTTTAAATTCCATAAAAATAAGGAAGTTGGAATACTTGGGGCACATCGTGAGAGGTGAAAAATTCACTATTAAGGAATATAATGCAGGGCAAAATTAAAGTCAGAAGAAGCATAGGAAGGCGTAAAATCTCGTGGCTACGCAATATCCGTGAATGGTTTGGATGTAGTTCAAGTAAACTATTTAGACGCGTAACCAACAAAATTATAATTGCCAGAATAATTTTCAATCTCCGATGGGAGCGGAACTTAAAGAAGAAGAAGTATCCTCGTTGAAGGCTGGATAAGCGGGCATGCTTTTTCTCTCGCGGAGGATAAGATGAGATAAGAGAGGCAGTGTTGTATTTAAGTGTGCGGGAGCCAGAGTAACACCCATAAAATATGTCAAGCATCTGGGAGTTACTCTTCACCAGGGTGGGAGTTGAGGAGAATATTTAAGGGGAATGATCCACAGAGCTATTCAGAGAATGGCTGCGCTGCGAAGAATAATGCCCAATATTGATGAACCCAAATCCGAAAGGAGGAGGCTCCAATTTGGAGTGAGGCGGTAGAAATATTAACTTACAAGAGGCTTATGGTACGCATCGAAGAATCTAGTCTGCTGTATGTAGTACCTGCCTACAGGACTGTGTTAGATGCCGCTCTGTGGCGGATTGGACGAAGACACTAATCCCGAACCGTCGAAGCTGGGTGGACTGTGGGCATAGATAGCTGGATTATTACCTGACGCAAATACTCACAGGCCATGGCTGCTCGCGTAGCTACCATTTCAGGTTTAGGAGGGTACAGCCCGATCAGTGTCTTTACTGTGGTCTTTCGTATACGGTGCCATACACAATGTTGGAGAGTAAGCGTTGGGTAGATGAAGGAGAGAAGTTTGAAAAAAAGTGTAACTGCGAAATGTTTGATTCTGTGAGAGAAATGGTGAAGAAAATGATGAGAGATGAGTGGTGGTGGACACGGATCCACAAATTTATCAGGGAACTGCTCTCTTCAAAAGAATAAGAGGAGTGGAACTCGCAACAGAATTCTTAAACGAGCGAGTAGCACCTAAAGCGAAAGAGATGGCAACCTTGCAAAAGTAGGGGTTTTAAAGTCTTTGGAAGTTCATGTGGGTGTGGTTCTACTGAAGAATGTGTGGAAGAAATAATGGAAATTGTGTGATAGCAGGACATCAGGAGAGAATGTCTGGAGTAACAGAGAAGGGGTTTTTAGTTGGACGCCGACGTGACGAAGTGTCAAATGTCTAACCCCCTCGGGCATCTCATTCTGGCACAACTTCGTTAGGGTATTAGGAATCCAACACTACATGGATGAGTCAAAGGTGTCTATAAGCATCATAAGTACCATTATCTGCGTATTTCACAAGTTAAATTTTGTGATTAAGTCTAACATGAAACTGTTACAAATTCTTAAAAAGGTTTGCCTAAACGACGGCAATCTGAAGACTTTGCAAACCTGTAACGAAATTAGGACGCATTTTACAAAAGTTTGACATAAGACAAGAAGTATCAGAATAAGTCAAAATCAGGAGAGGTATTCGCCAGTAACGCATACTCTTTTCACTATTATTCAACATCTACAATAACAAAATCATATAAACTGCACTTTAAAATAATTGTTAATGATATATAAACCTAGACCACACTCTTAGACTAAAGATCTTCCTGAGTGTTGTAAGTTTGAAATTCTAGACATTATAATATATAAAATGCGTGAAAAGAAAAATATGTTTCTGTGGAGATGGTGTTAAAAAATTAACAGACAGAAATACATTAGAAATTTCCAGGGTAAATCTCTGAATAGTTTTCAAAAAGTTTGGGTTTAGGTTCAAAATGGAAGACAATAGAAAATCCTTGCGTGAAAGACCTAGTGTCGTTCACAAAACAGTTAAATTTTTAAGAAACTGTAATAAAAAAAAGGGCACCCTTCATTTCTTTATTTAGACGAAACGTGGATTTTTGCTAAAGGCGGATTTGAAAAATTGGAGGGATTTGACAGAACGAGAATATACAATCCATAAAACACATCGATACTGGGGAAAAGAGACATATTATATTGGCTGAAGGTGAAAAACATGGATTTAATGATGGAGCGGAACTTGTGTTTTCGTCGAAATCAAAATCGGCTGATTATCACAACATGAATAAGGACATGTTTGTGAAATGGTTGAAAGAAAAATTACTTCCAAGTTTACATAAACCATTTGTTATAGTTTAAGATAATGCCCCATACCATTCGGAAATTTTAAATAAACGACCATAAAATTCCTGGAGAGTACTTAAAACAAAAGAATTGTTAACGAATGAAAATATTTTATTTCCTCATGATTTATTCAAGCCGAAATTGCTAGAGTTAACCAAAAGGAATGTAAAACCAAAAATATTTATAGTCTACGAGATTCTACATAGTTTTAGACACAACGTGTTAAGACTGTCCTCTTATATTGTGAATTCAATCCCACTGAACATATTTGGGAAATATGCAAAACTTAGTAAGATAACTATATTGGACGTAACGGTTACAGTGGTGCAGCAGTGTTGGAAAAATGATAAGAAGCACTGAATACTGCTACACCTGAAAATTAATAGAATAATGTTGGATGCGTTAAAATCGTATCGAAGCAATTAACGCGGTCATTATTTACAATCAAAATACCGACGAAAGCGATTATGAGTACCTATGGATCTAATTCTTGATTACACTGTAACGTAATATGTTTTCATTTCCTCATTAGGAAGAATTATGTATTTTTGTTATTATTTTATCATTACTACAATTCAGAAACAGTAGAATTTGTAATTTTCTTCTATTTTTGCACTAATAATTTTATATTTCTCTAAATTAAATTAATTAACAGCTGAGACTGTATTTTTGCTTTTTTTCGACAGTGCTTCAAATATTGGAAGAATTTGCTATTAACTTTCTCAGCACAGCGGACCGTTTAAGTCAAAATTTTTATCACTAATCCAAAATAGTTGCAAATTTGTGAAATACAGTATAGTTATTTTGGTTTCCAATTTAAATATATATATCATCATCATCATCCAGCCCCATTTTCACATCCATTGTTGGATATAGGCCTCCTCCAAACGTCTCCAGTTCTCTCTATCTCTAGCTGCTGCAATCCAGTTTGTTTCTATTCTCCTTAGGTCGTCGGTCCATCGGGTGGGTGGTCTGCCTCGACTTCGCTTGTCGGCTCTTGGTCTCCACTCCAATAATCTCTTTTCTCACGCGATCTTTCAAGGTCAGGCCCAGCATTGATCTCTCCATTTGCCTTTGTGTTACCCTCAGTTTTTCGGCAGTAACTTTCGTTAAAGTTAGGGTCTCTGCTCCGTAGGTCAATACTGGTAAGATGCATTGGTTAAATGCCTTCCTTTTCAGGTGAATTGGGGTATTTGTTTTAAAAATGTCTCTCATCCTTCCATATGCCGCCCATCCCAACGTGATTCGTCTATTTAGCTCGCAGGTTGTCTCTGGTTATTCTAATTTCATGACCCAAGTATGTGTATTTATCGATTAATTCTACCTTGTTGTTATTGATCTGTATCTCTTCACTGGGAACCATATTGGTCATAATTTTGGTTTTCTCGAAATTTATCAACAGCCCAGTTTCTTGTAGTATGTCATTCAGTTCTTGGGGCATGTCTTTGATCTCTCCCAGATTATCTGACAGAAGCACGATATCGTCCGCAAAACGTAGATGGTTTAACCTTTCTCCATCGATGGATATTCCTTTCTGTTGCCATGTTAGTCTTTTAAATGCATACTCAAGAACGGTAATGAACAGCTTTGGTGACATGGTATCTGGTACCTTGCCTGACTCCCCTCTTTATCTTTATTTTATTAGTTGCTGACTGTAGACTTATGCTTGTTATGGTATTTTCATATATATTTTTAACTATATTACAATATTTGTGGTCGACCCTGCAATCTTGTAGTGCTCTTAAGATGGACGGTAGTTCCACTGTATCAAACGCCTTTTTAAAGTGTACAATATCAATACCACGGGACGGTTATATTCGTTAGTTTTTTCTATCAGGGTTTTTAGGCACTGCAGGTGGTCGTTTGTGCCGTAATTAGGGCGGAAACCGGCTTGTTCCCGAGGTTGGTAAAAATCGAGCTTTGTCTCTAATCTGTTCGTTATTATTCGGGTGTATAATTACAAAGATGGTTAAGGAGACTGATTGGTCTGTATCTTTCCAGGTCTGCTATATCTCCCTTCTTGTGTAAGAGTACAGTTATTGAATTATTCCACTTTGTTGGGATATTTTGATTCCATAGGCATAGATTAAAGAGCTTTTGAATTTTGGCTATCAGTACTGAGCCTCATATCTTTATCGCTTCCGTGACGACACCGTCCTCCCCTGGAGCTTTGTTATTCTTCATCTTTTTTAGAGCCTTGTAAATTTCGTCCAAGGAGATTTCTGGGATATCTTCGGAACCCTGATTTTGAACCTTCCTCTGCTGATATTCAACTATATCTAGAGTCGATTGGTTGCTATATAATGTCTCATAGAATGATTCCACAATTTGTAACACAAGTTCTCTGTTTGATGTGATGTTGCCATTTCTATCCTTGAGTTTGACTATTTGTTTATTTCCATTTGTTAGTTTTCGTCTCATTATTTTTATACTCTTATTTTCCTCAATGGTTTTGATGATTTTCTCATCTTTGTATTTTCTTAGGTCTTTTCAGATTTGTCTTGATACTTCCTTGTTCATTTTATTTATATCGTCGTTACTAGAGTTTTCGTCGCTTCTCAGTATTCTTCTTTGTTCCATTTTTTTCTGTGTTTCCAGACTAATTTTTTCTTCCTTCACGCTTTTTGGGCAGCATTTCTTTTGAGCTTCTGTTATTGCTTCTACTATTATGTCATTTAGGATGTTAATATCATTTGTTGATGATTTTTTTTTTGAAGGAATTTACCGATATGATCTTCAAAATTTTGTTCGTTGTTCGGATGTATCCATAAGTTTATTTGCTTCTTTTTTATCATATTGTGTCGTTCATGGTTGGTATTTAACACAATGGTGGCTCTTACCATACAATGGTCGCTTGATTTCGCAAATTTATTTAGCACTGTCACATCTGTAAATATGTATCTTTTATCAGTGATAAAGTAATCGATCTCGTTTGTCGTCTTCCCATCTGGGCTTTTCCACGTCCATCTGCGGTGAGGTTTCTTGTAGTAGTACTCATTAGGAATAGGTTTTTCTCTAGTAGGAAGTTTAAAAGAGTGTCGCCACGGTCGTTCCGTCCCTGACTTCCAAAATTTCCAAGAGCAGTTTCTGCTGAATCCAGTTTTGTTCCTATTTTGGCGTTAAAGTCTCCACATATAATCGTGAAATGTGTACGGTTGTTTGTGATGGCTGTGTTTAAATCATCATAAAAGACTCCGATCTCCTCGTCTGTATATTCTGTTGTTGGTGCATAGACTTGGATAACTTTTAGATTATATCTAGTATTTATTTTGAACGTGGCATATGTAACTCTAGTGGATACTGATTGGACAGTTTTTAGATTTCTGCTAGCTGTTTGTTTATGAAGAATCCGACGCCTCCTACTGACTCATGTTGTTCTCCGTGATAGTAAAACAAGTGACCGGATTTTAGGGTCTCGAGGCCTTCACCTCGCCTTCTCACTTCACTAACTCCGACGATGTCCCATTTGATCTTTTCTAATTCTTTTTACATTTCTTTAAAACTCTCATCAGAAAGTAGAGTTCTAGTATGCATAGTTGCAATTTTGAAAACTGTTTGTTTTTTCAAATGACTGTCAGTTACTACAGCAGGACCTGACCTCAGTTGTGGAATAGTTTAGGGACAACAATATGATCTTGAATATTAAGAAGTGTGGAGTCATATCTTTTACTCGCAAAATCGACTACATTCAAAATAATTATAGAATTGACAATTGTGTAGTATCTAGGAAAACCAAATGTAAAGATCTGGGAATATACTTACAGGCTAACATGAAATTTAATGAACACTATATAAATATTGTTAATAAGGCGTACAAAATATTGGGATTTGTAATAAGAAATTCCAAACACTTTAGTATAAACACAACCATTAGACTATATAACGCTTTAGTCAGACCAAACTTGGAATATGCATCAGTGGTATGGACTCCTAAAGCCAAAGTTCATATTAATCATATAGAAAAGGTACCAAAAAGATTTCTAAGATATTTATACCTTAAGAAATACAATGTGTATACTCACCTTACGCCATCAAAAGAGTTGCTTCAAATATTTGACTTGTAGTCATTAGAGCAAAGAAGAAATATGCATTGTGTTGTGTTTATTCATAATATCATTGACAATGTTAAATATAAGACATGTGGTTTGATCAACTTTATTAGGTTTCATGTGCCAAAGGTCAACCTAAGGGTAAACAGTAATGACCTATTTTCTTGTAGTCCATATAATTCTTGTGCAATAATAAACTATATGCAATATCAGTGTAATGAGTTAATAAAGATCTGTGATATAGACCTCTTTACCTGTAGTGTAAGGGATATTAAAAAATGTTATGAATAGATAAGTAATGGACTGAATTTTAAAATTTTATTAACTTGTGTCTTTTTTTTTAATGTGTTTTACTTTCTTTGTTTTTATTTTGTACTTGTGTGTATATTGTAGTATATTGTATTTTTTGTGTGTATATTTTTATACCAAGTAATGAGCACTCTTACATGTAATTACTACCCAGGTGGTGTTTGTAAGTTTTAATAATAAATAAATAAAGCATACTCTTGTCAAATTTGTGTCCCCCCCAGAATCCTTGGGACAGACTGATAAATCAGTGTGAGAGTGTCTACTCACCTGGGGTAGTTTCCGTTGTGTTTTAAAATCTGACATTTGTAAGAGTTTTTGGCTAAGTTCAATGCCACGCGAGCCACTGCGTGTTGGCAAGGTTTCAGTTTCATATATATAGACTAATATATATATATATATATATATATATATATATATATATATATATTACATATTGTATTTATGGATTAACATAATCTATATTCTTCGTGTAGGTCTACAAATATTAAGCGGAGGTTTCTACCTGAATTTCTTTTCTTGGGATTATTTTTTTTAAGAATAAATGATTTTAACAAAATATACAACTTAATTTCCTTGATTTTTTATCTTACACATAAAACTTTAGCTAATTCCGTAATTTACTAAAGCTGATATTTTTTTTATCCTTGCATTTACCTTATCCAGTTCATTTTAAAGGACCTTGCTCTACTAATTGTACCAAGAATTCTAAAATTGCATATATATGGTTAGTTAAAGTTATTATAGTCAACCACTACAAGCATACGTATACGCTTACATAATTTGCAATTATAATGATTCACTGCTACCCACTTTGTTCTACTAAATTCGCATTAGATCAGACAAGCAGAGTAACTTAATAAAATATATACGAATATGAATGGTAAGGTAGAGTAGAAGCGTTTTGAGACGAATAAAGTTAAAAATATATTTTACTAAATGGAGAATAAATTTTCTTAAAAAATATTTAAGTCGTAGGTCTGTTTCATTTAATTTGTATAAGTGGATTATAAAGCGTTTTTAGGAAGCCTAGTTGTCCGGATCACACTTAACTCCCATCGAACGAAGGTGACATTTTGGCATAAATTCGTAAAACCAATTTGACAGTTGTGGTGCTGATTATTTATTGTTTATTATTTATTTATTATTTACTACTAATTAAACTTTGTTCTTTTTAAAACAAAATAAGTGTGATTTAATTCCAAAATGTCACATAAGAAGTTAAATAGTCGTTGTAAAGAGATGGTAGCTTCTTTAATGGAATATTTTGAACAGGAACGTGACAAATAACGGCCCGATTCTACCATTGACTGCTGTTAGGAAAGTATGCAATGTATTTTTTATATTTTTATGTAGATGCTTACAATATACATTCTTGTTTTAGAGTGTGACTGCAGCTTTAACCTTGTGGCTTAAACTATCAGTTGTTTCGTGAGAATATGTTGCATGTCATACAAAACAACTAAAATAAAACAAATTTTATTAAAAATTAAAATTTTATATAAATGAATTGTATTGATTCAACAATTTAGAAAACAAAAACGAAATTCTTCTTTAGTATAATAACTGTAAGGTCGCGGCATATTATCGTGCACGTATAGTTTTCGGCACGTAGCGTTTCCACTCCAGCAATTGGGCTGCGCGTTCACATTTTCATATATAGAACATAGAACGTTTCAGTTTGTTTCGGTGAAGATATGATCTCGCTTTTTTCGACAAAAATTATGTGCAATTGCTCTTCTTTTAACGATGAAGAATAAAAAACTATGTTAAAAAGAGGGTTTGACGTACATCAAATGCTAAGAGAAAGGAAGAAGGAATGTGAATACTGGACTTTATACAGAGAATTAATTGATGACGATGAAAAATATTATGGATATTTTAGAATGAATAGGATTCAGTTTAAATATGTTTTAAATTTAATCTCACCTTCAGTTAAAAAACAAAATACTACATTTAACGAAGCCATACATATCAAACCAAAAAGTATTTTAAAAAAGAAGAGGTATCACTTTCGTACAAAAGTTCTAATTGCTTATCACTTCCGTGATTAATTGTCACAAAGCAATAAAAACACATGCATAAATGAAAAAATAGCCTCGAAAATTATTTTTTTTAATACTCTGTATCAAAATCAAACAAATACCTAAATAAACAACGAGGGGAAAACGACGGACATCTAATTCACATTATCCTTACCAACCGGTTACGATTATATTTTTTGGAAACTAAACGCTATGTGCTGGAAACGCAACGTGCATGATAATATGCCACGACCTTTAATCTTCATCCGTTTCGGTTTCGAGGCAGGTAGCGCAGGTAACTTTTCTTTGGCAATGCTCTAGACATACAAATTTTTTACAGGAAAAGCAAATAATTGTCGTTTTTCTGTTCTTGTGAGAATCACACTTGGCAAGGTCCTTTCTTTCTTGTATTGTCTATGGTATTATTATCTTGAACGTTCTCTCAGTATTTTTTTACTGTGAACATTATTCAGTTGTGCTTTTGTTTTTTAAAGGGAGCCCATGAGTTGAAATGCCAAATCATTGAGGTATTTTCGACGTCTAATCGATTTTTGCGACTCATTATTGGCGTCATAGATAATTTTCGAATTTTTTACCGGCAATATCCAAGATTTTAAAAAATAAAGCAAATGGCCACCTTCTTGTAGTTCTTTGTGTAGTATATGATGAACACATTTGGTCAACTGTGTCTAGAGCACCTTTGGAACTATTGTAATCGAAGATTATTTCCGGTTTGTTAGTTTCAGGATCAATTTTTCCAGAGTCATGCATTGTTGGCAGTAAAACAACTAACTTATTCTTTTTAAGAACATGGGACACAATAGTGGTATCATATTAATATCCAAAAAGGGAAGAACCAACTGGTCTACTTGCAGTTTGGAGAAATTCTATCGGTATGTCAGCTTTATTTTTTCTTAAAGTCCCAATAGTAGTAATTCCATTTTCTAGTAACTTTTGCGACTGTGGATAGCTTGTATAAAAATTGTCAGTAGTCAGATTTCTATTTGATTTTAGTAATGAATCAATTAGTCACATTACTATGTCAAATGGTTTATTATCACATATGGTCCAGGTTTTTGTGTGCCGTAGTATAGTTCAAACGTCCAAGTGTAAAATGTTTTGCTGTCAATCAATACGTATAATTTAAGCCCATATTTTGCCGGTTTCTTTGGCATGTATCGGATAAATCCACACCGTTCTCTAAAGGGATGTAACATTTCGTCTATGGTAATAAATTCTCCAACACAATAGTTTTTTGGCATATTTCGACAAATTTACTGTAAATGTCTCTAATGGCGGCAAGTTTGTCTGACGTTTCACGGTCTCTTCTTGTCCTAAAGTCGTCAAATCGCAGAGACCGTAATAGAATTAAAAACCTTCTATAACTAAAGATGGCTCTAAGTATCATCATTCCTGTACCGTCTTTTGGTCATAGCTCTAAACATTGACATGGTTTCCTTTTTTTATAGAAATTAAAAAAAGTTCACCAAAAAGAGCTAGTATTTCATCTCGATTGGTAAGTTTGCCATCTCTCGGTCTTGAATACTTCATAACTACTTTTTCCTGAATAAAGTTAGTTATGTAACAATTTCGTCAATAATTTCAAGAGAAGTGAATTTTAAAAATGCTTTTATCTTTGAATATGTCTCTTTGGCATGTATAGTTGGCCTATGGGATATTTTGACAATATTTTTAGATTTAGTTTTACTACCTGATACAAGCTCCTTACTACTTCATATTGTGTCATTATTTTTACCTATATAAAATCTGTTGTTTTCATCTTCTACCTCATTCGATCTCATGTCCATATCTATCTTCATAACTTCCTCTTCAAACTCAATTTCAGGTAGCTCGGACTCACTCTCATCAGAAATATGATCAGTGTGCTCCTCATGTCGTGCTCCTTCACCGTCGCTTTCATCACTAAAATCCACTATTTCTTCTTCGTCATCACTCCATATATGTGCTGTTATTTCTTACAGCTCATCCAACTTTACAATTTGTAGAATTTGTGTTCCTAAAAAATATTTATACGTAGTACCGTTTGCTTTGTTTCACGAAAAATACGGTCATATAAAAATAACTAAAATCACTTACATGATCAGTCGCACAAGGGAAGAGAGGTCCGAAAAAACGTACTACTCTGCATCAAAGACTGATACACCCTGAAGGTAATTTTCTAGTCGGGCGATGTCGATATAAAGTGTTGCCCACCATCGTCAGGAAAGCATACCTAGGGAGATCATTCGATATAATGATGAATATGCAAACAATTTCAAAATGTATCAACAGTGGGGACCTCTGTTCTTCGACGCGACTGCCGCAGAGTTAAATGTATATATTTCAACTATGAGTTCTATCTACACACTTAACATCACCACCCAAAAAACGTAATAGGCTCAAGAAAGCTACCATTACCGAAATAAGAAATATAAGCGAAATTCCTAATACAATTTGCAGTATGTATTAAAGAAGTAAGTAAACTTTTCGTTCGATAACATAAAGGGTTATTCAACAAATTTTTTTAACACGAAATTAAATTTAATTCTTTTCAGAAGAATATGTGACTTTGACCTCTTTATGGGTTCAATTGAAGGAAAACTAACTGGTTAGTGGATGTCGTACGTCACTCAGTATTGTACTGAAAGACATTGATTTTAAATGGTAAAAGATTATAAAAAGCGAGAACTGATGGAGCAGTATCATATTGCTGAGAACAGAGCAGAATATTTGGAATTTTATCAAAAATATAAACATAAAGAACTATACAAGTTTATTTTTAAAGATGAAACAAGCCACCTCCAAAAAGATTGTTGATGATTTAGCAGAAAAATATGGCCATAAAGTATAACGTCACCATACCATTATATTTTCAATGCTATATAATTTCAATGCTACATAATATGGAAAATTGCCAAAAATTATTATAACTGACATATTGGTGGTGTTTTACTGAATGTGATTTGAATTTACATATTGGTAAAGAAAGAGCAATAATAGAAAGAGTTCATGTAGGTTTGTTGTTGTTGTGCGTGTGGAAGAGGAAGTGCCAGGAAAAACATCTGGTGAGCGATGAGGTGCAATAAAAAGTTAGAGAGAAGAAAGAGGCTAGAAAGAGGTATGAAGGTCTAAAAAAGAGGAAGATAAGGATATATACAAGGTGGCAAAGAGGGAAGCAAAGGGCGCTGTAGCTACTGCTAAGGAAAGATCGTCTGCACAGTTGTATGAAGAATTGGAAACACCCGAGGGGATGAAAAGTTTGTACAGCATTGCTAAAGCAAGGGACGAGTCATCTAACTTGACTTGACTTGACTCACGTCCGGCAGATTAAGAGTACGAATGGAAGAGTCTTAAGAACTGATGTTGAAATAAAGTAAAGATGTATGAGTACTTTACTAAGTTGCTAAATGACGAACACCAGAGGAGAAGCAGAGAAGCAGAAACTGTCGAGGCGTTAAATAGGACGAAGAACGGTAAGGCAGTAGCACCTGATGGAATACCTGTGGAGGTTTAGAAGGCTCTAGGAGACGAAGAGGTTGATATTTTGTGGCAATTAACAAGTGGGATATGAGAAAGAAAGAATGCCCAATGCATGGAGAGAGAGTGTGATGGTATCATTGTATAAAGATAAAGGGGACATTCAGGACTGTAAGAACTATAGAGTGATAAAGTTAATGTCGCACACAATGAAAATTTAAAAGAGAACTGTAGAGCAAAGGTTAAGGAGAGAGAGAGAAAAATTGATAGGGAAAAACAGTTTGGGTTTATGCCAGGAAGGAGGACAACGGATGCGTTGTTTGCGTTGAGACAGTTGATAGAGCGAGATAGAGCGAGAAGAAAAGATCTACATTTTATATTTATAGATCTTGAGAAGGCCTACGACACAGTTTCTAGACAAGAGCTATGGAAATGTATGAGAGGAGAGAGAAATGGGTTCCTGAGAAGTACGTATGGCTCGTGAAAGATATGTATGAGGGGTGACTACTGTCTCAAAAAAAATCAAGGACAAAGATTTCAATGGTTTGGTCATATCATATATTGAGATAAAAAACCTGTGTGAAGCGAATGATAGAGCTATTAGAAGTTGATGGAAGAAGATGTAGAGGAAAACCGAGTAGGAGATCGAAGGACTGTGTGGCAGAGGATTTGAGAGAGAAAGGTTTATGTGAAGAAAATCCGATGGACAGAAATGAGTGGCGACAAAGAGTAAGAAACAGCAACATCTGAAAAGGGAAAAGCTAATCAAGAAGAAGAAGAAGATTTTAGTAGCAGCTGTGACATAGGCAGTGATTAGTAAGTAAAGTATCTTATGTCTCCTTAAGCATTAAAATTAAGGTTAATATTTTATAGGTTTAAAGTGATGATGAAACAAAGTTTTCCTTAAAAAATAGTAAAATCTTGAAACAAAAGCATGTGCTAGTGTGTAACTTTTAAGCTCCACACTTTTTTTTACATTGTTTACAAATTATATAAAACCATCATATGCACAATTGTAATGAAAACTGAAACGTAAATAAAGCTGAAGAAAAAAGATTGACTAACATTTGAAAATTTAGTTACAACAAAATATTTCAAAGAAAATAGGTAATAAAAAAGTATTGTCTTTTTTTTATTCTATTTTACTTCTTTTACTACATAAGCGGCTCAAATTGTTTTTAACGTAAAATTATTAGTTAATTCTTGTTTTGTTCTTCTAATTTTTGTATTTCTTATTCTTCTTCTAGTGCCGTCTCCACTAATGAAGGTTGTCTATAACCACTGCAAATCCATCTCTATATTCTGCTTTTCTTAAGAGCATGTTTAACCCAGTCCAGTCACGAATGTTTTTCTGCCAGGATATTTGTCGTCTACCAGGACCCCTTTTTCCTTCGATTTTACCCTTCATAATCAGCTGTAACAACTCGTACTTATAATTTCTAAGTATGTGCCCCAAATATGCTGTCTTTCGCCTTTTAATGGTGGTCAAAAGTTATCTGTCTCCTCCCATTCTGTGCAACACCATTTCGTTCGTAATATGATCGGTCCATGGTATCTTCAAAATTCTCCTAAAAAGCCACATCTCAAAAGCTTCCAGTTTTCTCATTAAGCCAACATTAACAGTCTAGGCTTCGATATCATAAAGAAGAATAGAGTGGATGTAACATTTTACCATCCGATATCGGATTTGCAGATTAAGTCTTTGGTTACTCTATTTTTGTATTTATTTACCTACATTAAATATTAATTTGTTTTGCTGTACAATCCACTCCTGCAATAATTAGGTATGTAAAATATTTGATTTAAAACAAATTCATGAATTTTTTGTAATTTGGCAACAATCAATGTTAACTTAGATCTCTGACGTAGATAATGACGTACATCGGCATTTATACTGTACCAACTGTACTAACTTTATTCGACATATTCCAATCCAAACACTCTTATATCTCTTTTAAAGTTACTACTTTCTTTATTTTTGTTTTAAAAGTTATAATCGTGATTATTTACTTTCTTCTCTAATTTTAAACTAAAAATTTTGGCACAAACGGTCCAGATATAGTAATTTATAATTTTTTTTTTATTTTCGTAAATTTATTTATTGTAATTTACAATCTTCTTAATAAATACGTCAACTAATTTAGTAAATATGGTGTAGGAGGCAATTCTGGCTCTACTCAGATACAACCCATTGTTCACTGTAAATCTTTCAAGTCTTTTTACCAGATCTTTCAAGACCATTTTAAATAATTACATTTTTTAATTCAACGCCATTTACAATATTTCTTTAGTTTTTAAGATGGAATACAAATATTTTCGTACGCTCACAAAACCATTATTAATTCTTTTCACTTTCTTAAATAAACACTTTTCATTCATTCTAAAACTCTGCTTGCTAAGTGAATTATTTAGCAAACAAATAAAATCACTTGCAATTGCAGATACTGCGGTTAGTTCCCATAAATTAATGCTGGAAGTATTTGTCGACAAATATTTAACCGCAATTAGAAGGTTGATGTAAATTGTCGTAATAAAATCGCACACTTATACCTCAAGAAATATTGTAAAATATTAATGCAAAAAATAAATACGTTTTTTGGAAAAGATGGTTATTAGGCCAGGGAAATAAGGTTTTTTTCGCGGCACTGAACCGGCTAAACAAACGACAATTGTTTTGAGTAGTATGGAGCTGTATAACAAGGACATATAATATGTCTCCTACAGTTGATTTTTTTGATTCACTTAGTTATTAACAAATTAAGGTAAAAAGTCGGTAAATTTTCACTTTTTTTGTCTATCAGCAAAAAGCATTTGAAACAAATTTGAGAGTAATAAACTTATAATTCATGTAAAAACCTTCAAAATGGCGTTTTTAAGTATTTTTATCTTTATTTGTTGCTTAAAAAGTTGCAAAACAAGTCAGAAATTTTGTTTTTTTATAGGTATTATTAACTTTTTTAAAAATGATTTTAGAACCTTCATATTACACGGAATGAAAATTATATTATTTGTTTATCGCAAATTAATTTTTTTTGCAACAATGTAACTCAGAAAATGATAAAGTTACAGTAATTTTACGGAGATAAAGCAAATTTAGAGAATTACAGACCGATTAGCCTCCTCAGCCATATAAATAAGTTTTTTACGCGAATACTAGTTAAGAGAATGGAGAGAAAATTAGAGACTTATCAACCAAGGGGACAGGCAGGATTCCGAAAAAGTTACGGAACAAATGACCATCTACAAAGTATAAAAACCCTAATAGAGAAAGCAGTGGAATACAATAAACCTCTAGTTCTAATATTTATCAATTTTCACAAAGCCTTTGACACAGTTGAGCTAAGCAAAATATTACAGGCGCTTAAAGAATGCAGGTTAGATTATAGATATACTAAATTATTATACAAAATATACCTGCAGGCAACAACCACTGTCAGATTACATACTAACAGTAATCGCATAAAAATAGAACGGGGGGTTAGACAAGGAGACCCAATGTCACCTAAACTTTTTAATACGGTGCTAGAACATGCTTTTAAGAATTTGGATTGGATGACAAAGGGAATAAAAATAGATGGAGAATATCTAAACAACTTACATTTCGCCGATGATAAACTTATAATAGCTGAAGATCTACGTATGGCAAGAGAGATGGTACAGGAACTCGTTGTGGCTACAGAAAATGTAGGTTTAAATATAAATATCTCGAAAACAAAAATCATGACCAATTTGGTACCCAACCAGAACATCAGTATTGGTGGGAAAGAAATAGAACTCGTAGATAGATATAAATACCTGGGACATGAAATTATGATTGGCAGGGATAACCAGACTCATGAACTGAAGAGAAGAATCGGCCTTGGGTGGGCAGCATTTGGAAAACTGAGAGAAACTTTTAAAAGTGAGCTGCCCACATGCCTAAAGAGAAAGGTATTTGATCAGTGCGTCCTCCCAGTCTTGAAGTACGGAGCAGAAACACTTACCTTAACAAAAGCAGCAGCTACCAAACTGAGAGTCACGCAGAAAAGAATGGAGCAGTCCATGTTAGGAATAACTCTGCGAGACAGAATAACCAACGAAGACAGCAGGAGATGAACCGGAGTGACTGACATCATCGAGAAGATAGCCAGACTAAAATGGAGATGGGCAGGACACATAGCCAGAATGACAGATGGGCGATGGACAGAGAGTTTTTTATTGGAATGGAGGCCAAGGGAAGACAAGAGAAGCGTCGGTCGACCACCTACAAGATGGACTGACGATTTAAGAAGACTCAATAAAAACTGGATAAGAGCGGCGCAAGATAGACGGGGTTGGAAACATGAGGAAGAGGCCTATGTTCAGCAGCGGACTCTTGAGGCTGGATGATGATGAATTCTACGGAGAGCACATAAAACAAGAATTGTATCAACTTTATTAAAAAAAAATAAACAAAATATTTTAAATATTGCAAAATCATTTTGCGAAAACATATCAATTTTTTGCTTATAAACAATTACCATAACTTTTTAACTGTTGCCTTCAGAAAAATTATTTTTCATATTTGGAAAGCTCACATTTTTCTACAAATTTAAAAAAGAAAAAGTTGTTTTAGGACAATTTGAGACGAAGTCCCTTTTTTTACAAATTCATAGCAGCTTTGTTTATATCAATTAAGAGATCTTTTTAGCGTTATTTGAAACAAAATACTTTAAAGTTTAATGCACACAATTCAAAAAAGATTGCCTTTTAATGGAACCGTCCACAAATCTTCAAAATGTGGTCCTAAAAATCGGCCAACTATGAAACTCGCGGAGTGGGAAGCGGTTCTCTAGTTCTTGTTTATGGATTTCGACGTTTATTTTTTAATTTGTATTATTTAAAAAAATAAATTGTTAAATAAACCATCTAATTTTTTTAACATTATTTTTTCAATGTTTTTTTAGTATTATTTAAGGTACGGAGAAAAGTCCTTCGAAAACTATAAGTACAGGCAAATAAATTGGTTCTAGACCATAATATTTCCGAAGGGAAGTGGTAAGGCAATTTAAAATTTGTCATGCAACCCTGCACAGATACATTCACAAAATTAAAAGCGCTATTAAGAATGCTAACTTTGGTTACAATTCCAAAATAAATATCATCAAGGGATTGGTTTTTCAATTTCATTAAGAGTAACTTCAACTTAGCAATAAGAAATAGTTGTTTTAAAGAAATAAAGATTATTTTGTACCTAATATTTTTTTTGTGATTAAATAATTATTGTTAAACAAATGATTAAATTGAGTAAATTAAATTAAATTTCTTAAAGATCTTAATAAAATAAAATAGAATGAAATGATCTTAATAAAATAAAATCGAATGAAATGATCTTAATAAAATAAAATTAAATGATCTCAATAAAATGAAAAGAAATGAATACACCAAGTTAAGGCTGTTTTATCGGTGCACCAAAACCTAGGGACAGTGTTTTCTCTGTTATTTACCGACAAAATGTCTCGAAATTTGGAAACGTTATTTGAAATTATGTTGCCTTTAAAATTATGGTTTTACTTTTTTTATTTTTTTGAAACTTCTGTTGAAAAATTGGATTATACTGTTTAACGCTCTATTATAACCAAACTTTTTACGCCCATCACTTGAAAGAGTTTTTTTTTCTGTAATCGTTGATTTTTGTTTCACCTTTCTGTGTCCAGTACTAATCGAGAAAAGCGTGTTCCAACTTTGGAGAAAATTGCTAAACAATACTAAAATCTAATAGTGAAACGTGTTACTCATCATTGGCGCTTAGTTTCATCGTTATCGCCTTCGTGACGTCAAATCTCATGAACGTACGGTCAGTTAGTTCGTGTTAAAACTAATTTAAATAGAGAATGATGTATTTGTTGTCATTAAACTACCCGTCGGCCGGCGGCACTGAGTAAAGAAGGTCTGGCGTAAGCAGTGTAGAAAAGTAAGTGATACGCCCATTTCAAATCGCAGTGTGCTTGAACTGCTAAAACAGCCTTAAATGTCACTCATCTTTGATTCCTAACATACTCAGTCAAACAGTGCTTAAATCTTACAGATTTTATATCCACCAAATCATGAGATTGGCCCACGTCATTTCCCAGGATCTGAATCCTGTTAATAGGAGAGAATTTGCCATAGTAAGTCTGATAGTGTTTTATAGAAAACAAAGGCTTGTTTCTAAGAATTCTAGTGTTACATCTAGTGTTGATAATACTTAATAAATCAAAACAGTCAGTGGTATGGTCAAGTAGTTTATGGAGAAAAACTAGATCACATTTAGTTCTGTAGTCTTCTAAGGAACTGATATTTAGCCTTGACCTTCGTTCTACCGAAGACATGTTCCTTAAGTTCAATCTATAAGCACAAATCCGGAGAATCTTATTTTGAATTGTTTCAAGGGTGTGGATATGGTTAAAATAGTACAGTGACCATACTATAGAAGCATAAGACAGGATGCTACGGACAAAAGTAAGATATAAAATTCTATGTGTGGGTACTGAAAGATCTCGAGAGTTTCTTGTGATAAAATCTAGATTTCGGTAAACTTTATTTGACAAATTGTTGATGTGGGGGGCAAATGACACGGAACTGTCAAATAACACTCCCAAATCTTTTATTTCAGTCACTCTTGATAGAAGGCTTGTATTAATCTGATAGTCAAACACAACATTATTTTTAGATTTGCTAAAGGATATAACAAAACACCTATCTTTATTTAACTAGAGACCATTGGAATTATACAGGGAAGTAAGGTCTTCCTGGATCCTTAGAAAATTAAATAGATTTGAAACTTTAAAATATAACTTAAGGTCATCAGCAAATAGCAAAAACTAACAAACCTTTATTACCTCAGAAATATCATTAATAAACAGATTAAAGAGAAGAGGACCCACATGTGAACCTTGTGGGACCCCTGAACTGACAAAGATAGGAATTTAAAGTGAACCCTTTATAAAAACAAACTGAATTCTTTCATCAAGATACCTACTTAACCATAAAAGAAACCAGCCAGGAAAGCCAATACATCTTAATTAAAAGATGAGTAAAGAATGGATTACTGTGTCAAAGGCCTTCGAGAAATCAGTATAGATGGAGTCCACTTGGTACCCATCCTCGAAAGCCCTGATAATGTAATCATGATACAAAACAAGATTTGTAGATGTAGATTTACAATGCCTAAATCCATGTTGCTCATTAATCAAGAGATTCCTACAATGCCAAGTAAGTTATTTGTTTAGAATTAGTTCAAAAATTTTAAGGATGGCAGATAACATAACAACAGGCCTATAATTTTTTATATTGTCTCTGTCACCGTTTTTAAATACAGGAGTTATATAACTGTCATGCCACTTACTAGGGAAGGTGTGTAGTCTCAAAGATAAATTAAATAATACATGTAAAGGTTTGGATATACTGTAGACACATCTTTCTAAGAAATATGTAGGAATATTATCAGGGCCATAACTCAGTTTATCCTTTAGACCATTTATAGATTCAAAGACTTCAGAAAGTGAAAATTGGATAAATGGAATGTCAACAGAATTTTTTACTTTAAAATTGAAGTTACTTAAATTAACTTTGTTTGAGCGATAAACACTAGAGAAATGGCTCGCAAACAAGTTTGCTACCTATTTCCTCACTTGATTCACCTAACAAGTCATTAAAATGCATGACATTTGGAATTCCGTGGCTTTTATTCAAAGAGTTTATGTGGTTCCAAAATTGATTTCAGTCTGAGTGAATAGATTCCTCAATGTTGTGTTCTAAGATCCGAAAAATAATACAATCAGCTGCTAACTAAGTATTTTTGAATCTAGCATGAGCAATTTTTTTGAAATAACAAGTTTTTTTAAATCTGAAGAAAACCAACGAGGAAATTTTGAAGGTTTATATGTTTTTTCGGAACAAAGACTGATACTGCTTCAGAAAGAACTTCATAAAAATTATTTACTGAGATATTAATATTTGAATCATCAAAAACAATATTCCAGTCAACTGAAGAAAAATAATTATTTAGACCTACAAAATTTGCATTACGATAGTCAAAATATGTAGTATTATAATCTAATTGTTTAACATTACCATTAAAACTAAGATCACAAGTAATTGCCACATGATGAAAGTTATTGGGAAGCAAAGTATCCACTGGCTCATACACTGACAGTTTCTGATAGTCTTCAAAACTGTGGAAAATGAGATCCAAAAATACTCCACGTTGATTCGGTATAATATTTGATTGCTTCAGATTCAGGTAAGAGAAGCATTCGCATATCAGCTTTGCTGGATAGTTTTGTGGGCAGTCAACGAGCAATCCCTCTTCATTGGAGTAAGCCCAAGAAGCTAGTGGCAAATTGTAGCCAAATAAATATACAGGTACATCTGGCCTATTGTTTTTAATAGTTTCAACTGCCGAGCAATGACTAAGGTAAATATCTACTGATAAGTTTGGAGGAATGTACACTCCACCCAAGATAACTGATGCGCATTCATAATCCACTTGAACAAACAGATGCTCAACATTATTAATGTCAGATTTGATTTGTTTAGCTTTAAAATATTTTCGTAACAAAATTAAAACTCCTCCTCCACGCTGCTTAGTGCTAGTTCTTAAGTTACGATTCAATCTGAAAATGTGGTAGCCAGGGTTTAAAAATTCATTATCTGAATAATCTTGATTAAGCCAAGTTTCTACCAGAATGATGACATCATAGTTGCATTGGAAGATGGACGTTCGAAGTTCATTGAGTCGAGTACGTATTCCTCCAAGATTCTGATAATATACAGACAAGTTTTTTTTAGCAACTGTCGGAAGCCCCTTTGTAAATTTAATAATCAAGTCAGATTCTCCCTTCTGTTCTCGAGCACGCAACTCTATCAAAACAGTTTTAAACTGTTCCTGTTGTAGTTTCGTTATATATATTCAGGGATTCTACAGTATTCACTGCCTTCTCTCGCTCAATTGTTTCCATCTCTCTCTGTTGTCCCATTCTCCATCGTTTAGGCCTCTCTTACTCACGGCGTCGTCTACTTCGTTCCTCCAGGATTTTCGGGGTGGTCCTCTATTCCTCCTTCCTATGGGACTCCATTCGGTTATTCTCTTTATCTATCTGCTGTCGCTAGTTCTTCTTAAAGACTAAAGTGGTATGGACATGTAAGAAGAACTGTAGTTTCGTTTTATCGTAGGCTATTTTTATGCCACCCTTAATGCGATTGCGCTTATAAATTGCGTTTATGACTAAATGTCGGTGTTTGGTTACCACCTTTATTTTCCTGTTTCTGAGGAAACTCAGAAAAATCACCACATCGCTCTGAGCAAGACCAATGTTGTTGAAAATGGGAGCAAGTGCAACCACAACAGATCTGCTAAAATATTAATGACTATGATAATGATATCTAAAGTTAATACTTTTGGAGTTTTTAATTATACAGTTTGGAGTTTGCAGAAGATCCAGTCGGTGTGTCAAACAAATTTTTCATATATAGTACTATCGGCGGTGTCCCATTAACATTCCATAGTTGATAGCGATTTCCGAAATTATCGGAAGTGATAGTGACATTAAACCCGATTATTTTCAGAAATAAGTCAGCTGGACAACACAGCATCTGCATTTTTTCGAGTTTGAAAGCTTTTGCATTGTTTGTAATATCTAATTATTCATTTATTTGCTTATTTTTAACACGTTCTACTTATAAATAGCAATAAATACGTTAAACTATGCCTAGTACGTGTGTTTCGTTTATTTGTTATTCTGCTGTGGTTCAATTCGGGTCACAATATTACAGAAATTAGAGAAGCAGACGAGAATGTTACGAAATGACTATCTGTTAGTAAACATCACTTGTTGACAATGCAATTCACCTACAATGGCTCATAAATTGTCTGTTTATCATTAAATATTAACTGTAAGTTGACATTAAAACTTTTTTTAAAATAATTTTATTGGTTTCAATAACTATAAATCTAGCTGATAACTTAAGATGTTGATGCCGACGCATGTAATTACTCAAGTCCGCGGTACGGTATTAATGACAATAAAAAAAATACAAATAAGAGTGTCTGCGGCCTGCATTAAATCAGAAAATGATAGTTTAAAAGGTTGATGGAACATCTATTGAGGACTTTCACTGGTTCTGACGTTTATAAGAATATGAATCTATAACGCACACATTAAAAACATTCATATTTTTTTTATTTCGAATTAACGTGTCTCGACATCTTTGGTCATTAACACGGGAGCAAAGGTTTACAATAGTACCTACAGAGCTATGATATAAAGTTTAAAATAGTAAAAAATAACAATTATGTAAATTATATTTTGTTAAACAACTGTGTAGTCTTTAAGGAGTCTATTAGGCTCTTGGGTCGGCTTGACCTGGTAGTGTTGACATTCTGTGAGGATATCTTTTTTTTAAAGTTCCATCTCCTATCGGAGGTTGGATATCATAACGGCTATGGTCACTTTGTTGGCTGCTGCTCTGAAAAGTTGTAGTGAACTACAGTTAAACCATTCTCTAAGGTTCCTCAGCCAGGAGATGCGTCTTCTTTCTATGCTTCTTCTTCCTTGGATTCTTCCTTGCATAATAATTCTCAGCAGCTCATATTTTTCTCCTCTGGTTATGTGACCCAAATACTCTAGTTTTCTTCTTTTTATGCTGTTCATAATTTCTAACTCCTTATTTAGACGTCGTAGTACCTCAGCATTGGTAATCCTTTGAACCTACTGAATTTTTAATATTAAGTAAGATAGAAAATATGTAACATCTTAGAGCCCTCAATCTGAGATGCAACTGAAGGTCTCTGTTGGTAAGCATTGTCTTCATTTTCACAAATGCTTGCCTTGCAGTCTCAATTCGGACTTTGATTTCTCTGCTTTGGTCATTTTTGTCATCAACCCAGGTTCCCAGATATTTGTATGTCTCTACTTTTTCTATTTGGGTTTGCTCTATGATTAATCTTTCATTTCCATGTTGCGTTTTTGAGACAATCATAAATTTAGTTTTTCTCTTATTTACTTTTAGTCCGTATCTAATGCAATAATCGTTAATTCTATTTACCAATTCTTGTAGCGATTCCAGGGTGTCTGCCATTATAACGGTGTCATCAGCGAATCTTATGTTATTTACTATTCTTCCGTTTACAGAGATTCCATCACCCAGATCCGCTATCGCTTTCTGGAATATGGCTTCACTGTACACGTTAAACAGTAATGGTGACAGAACACAGCCCTGCCTCTTTTTATATCTATATTTTCGGACTTTTGTTCTTCTATCTTTATATTGGCCTTTTGATTCCAATACAGATTTATAATGATTCGTAAGTCTCGTCTGTCTATATCTTTGTTTCTCAGTACTTCTATTAGTTTTTCATGTCGGACCCTGTCGAATGCCTTCTCGAAGTCGATGAAACAGGAATAAATATCTAGGTTCATATCTAAGCATCTTTGAGAGAGGACATTAAAAGCAAACAATGCCTCTCTCGTTCCCAGTCCCTTGCGGAACCCAAACTGAGTATCATCGATATCATCTTCTAGTTTTCTATATAATCTTCCATGAATCACTTTTAAAAATATTTTGAGGGTATGGCTTATTAGCGATATTGTCCTATAGTCTGAACAATCTTTGGCATATACTGTTTTTGGTATTGCTACAAAGGTGGACACCAACCATTCCTGTGGGATTTTTCCAGTTTTATATACTTCATTAAATAGGTCCAGTCCCTGTTTCGCTGTCGATTTCTTCCGGTTCTTGTCGATTATCCTCAAACAGATCTGTTATGTATGTCTTCCATTTTTTTAATTTCTCTTTAATTTCTATAATGCGTCTTGCGTCTATTTGCGTCTTTCAGAAGGACATCTTTCTTTTTTCTCAGTGTATTTGTCATTTCCTTTATTTTCTTATGCATGTTAAAGCTACCATACTGTTTAGCATATGCTTCCATTTCACTGCTGATTAGCAAGCCAGGTGGATTTGGCCTCTTTTATTTTCTTTCCTTTCAATCTCTGTAGTTCCTTGTATTTTGCCTTACTCCTGCCTTTTGTTTCCTTCATTTATTCATTTATTTCTTGTTTTAAGCTCTGACGTATAGGTTCTTCTTTTATCTTTGAGACATCAAACCGTGGTATATTTGTTTGTTTTCGGATCTTCTTCAATTTTATCTGCATTACGCCTACTAATGGATTATGGTCTGAATTTATGTCAGCTCCGGGGTATGTTCTCAGAGGCTTTATAGCGTTTTTATATCTAGATGTTATTAAAATGTAATCTATCTGGTTTCGAACAATGTTGAACAATGTTGAATCCGCAGGTGATTTCCAAGTATAAAGTCTTCTTTTAGGTAATTTAAAATTGGTATTCATTATTACCATCTCCTCGCTTTGGCAGAATTCGACAAGTCTGTCCCCTCTTTCATTTCTTTCTCCCAAGCCAAATTCCCCCACACATCCGTCCACTTTTCCTTTTCCAACCTTGGCGTTGAAATCTCCCATCACCAACAATATATCATCTTTTTTTGTGGATCTTATGATTTCGTTCAATTGCATGTAGAACCTCTCTATCTCGGTCTAATCTTTGTTGTGAGGATATGCTTAACGGTAATAGAAATATCGTTGCAGTGTGAGCATAACTGTTGGTCTATAGAGGAAATAAGATGACCCGTGTGTCAAACGTGTGTGTCCTATCCTCAATCTTCGTATTGCTATCTTTTCTTTTCTGTTTAGAGATGCTAGAGAAAAATAGCTGTTAACATTAAGTTGTATTTCTCTGAGCTTTGTGTCTTTGGTGGTCTAAAGCTCCTGCCACTTGCCTTGGATATTCCTTTCGAATTTTGATTTTATATCTTCTTGGGGCTGTATATTGTAGACGGGTAAGTTGGATATAGATGCTTTTTTTGCAGCGCTGTCAGTCATCTCATTTTCTTGGATGCCGATATGATAAGGAAACCATATTATTGTTATTGAAGTCCCTCTTGAAGTGTGGAGATGGATTTAAATTTAAATATATTTACAGAGGGAAGTGTTTATAAAAGGAGGTGTTCTAGACCATGGCGGGCATTCTGATTTTATAGATGCAAGTGTTTGAGATAATTTTTTGTCTTGGGTTGTAGGATCTGTGAGATTAAAAGTATACATCGGGGCGAGTTTACAAGTCCAGGTCTTTTCGAAGTCAAAAGATTAAATACAGGGTTAGTCGGATTCGATGAAATTCTGCTAGCATAAGATAGAAGTAGTTGCTGCCTCGAAGGTAAAGGGGGAGTTCATTATATTCACAATAGAAACTTTCAACGGGACTAGATCGAAATGCTCCTAATCAAATTCGGAGAGCAGTGTTGTGATCAGAGTTTAACGATTGTAATAAATTATTGGATGCAGACAAGTAAAGTTTACAACCACAGTCTAATTTGAATTGAATTATTATAGCTCGATATATTTTGAGTAGTACACTTTTATCGGCATCTCATGGTGCACCACAGGCATCATCATGCCTGTTACGGGCAAAATAACAACAAAAATAGCCAAACACAAAAAAGAAAGGAATAACACCAGATTTTAGTACAAACAACAACTTAGGAAAGTATATTAAAAACAACAAGAGCCAAAATAAAAAGCACTTACACAGTGGTGTATACAAACTTAAATGTGGCGACTGCCCAAAAACTTACATCGGTCAAACTGGTAGAACTTTTAACAAACGTATAGCAGAACACAAAAGGGCTTTAAATAATAGGAAAACAGATCTACACACGCACTTCACCTTTTAAATCATAATCATTCTTTTAATGACGAATTTCAAATTCTTCACATCCAAAATAAAAGCCTTAAGCTATCTTTATTAGAATCTATGGAAATTAACAAATTAAAAAACACAGACATAATTCTGAATGACCAACCTTAATGGCTGATTGACTGTCGGACGTTACGACAATATCTTGTCACATGTGTTTGTTATCAAAGTATAGATGAAAGACGCATCTTTCAACAGCGTGAATTTCACTTGAAATATTAAAATAGTGTTTATCTTACAAACAAGAGTCTAATTGCGTTATAATCAACAATTTATAACGGTTTACGGGGATATTTTCTATAATTATCGATATTAACATTTGAACTTAACTAATAGTACTATTATGGACCGGACTTTATTAATGTATACCAGCAATTGGGACAATTTATTACGGATCAACGTGTAGTATATGCATGTATTACAATTTTATTTACTCTATAGAGGTTTATTCTAAGCTGATTTCCCAAAGCCCATTAACTGCATGCGGTTACGATGGAAATGACACGTACTATTTATTATTTTTTCAACCAATTTATTCGGGCATTTAAAAAGCAGCCCAGAGATAAAACATACCATTCGATTGGTTTTTAATTTTAGGGCCTTAAGCCACTTTCTTACCTTGGGGCCTTCAGCCATTTTATTTTTGTTTGGACCTTTAGTCACTTTTGAGTCTTCGAGCCATCTGGTACATGACTTGCTGTAACGTAAAGACAAGTCTGCCAATTTATTCAATAAAATATGTTTAAATAATTTAAATTTTTGAGTTATGTTTTGATCTCTCTTGTCATCGTTCTTGCTACCATTGTTTGCCTTAGGAATTAGCTAAACTACTAATGAGAAGAGACAGCCAGGGTAGGAATCTCCATGATTGTGAATGTTAGGAAATGTCTTTTAAACATAATCCGTAATAGGTTTGTGTATGTTTTTGACCCGTGAGTAGCTAGAAGGCAGAGGTTAGGCTAGAACAACTTACAAAAATCTATAACAACTATTACATTATCACCGTACACTGGATGTAACGATAAGAATGTACTGATATATAAGTATTTTCATTTATTTATCTTATACTATTTTATTAAAAATGATTCATATAGTAAACATGAGAGCGAAGCTGGTCCTTAACCCTTTCCAAGTATCGGTTGCGCGTTGCTCATATGGCGCTGAGAAAATTTTGCACTTCGCGATCGAGACGGCCACTCAATAGTACATTCTTTCTATTGAAGTGGTTGAATCGTTTTTCGTTTGTCGGCAGTTTGTTTATATTCGTTTTATCAAAGTATTGGAATTGTTTTTCGTTTGTCGGGATTTGTTAGTTGCATTATCATGAATAAAAAACGCTTTTTGACGGAGGATGAACTAAGAAAATGCCTTGAAGATAGTGAAGGTGAATATTATTCGTGGGATGATGAAAACCATTTCGCAAGCAAAGATTGAATATCTAGTGAATTATTCAAGTGAAGTTTTTGATGATAATTTTGTGCCAAATGTAACGGATTTTGGCCGCAACAACTCAGGTATAAATTCGAATGTATCTCTGCATCATACCAGCGCTGAGGTAGATTTTTTCACTATATTTTTTGTTGAAAATATTATAACTCTGATCACCGAACAGACAAATGCATATGCACATGTTTTGCAAACCAAAAGGCCAAGTTATTCTAAATGGCAAGACTTCAGTCCACAGGAAATGTACTCTTTTTTGGAACTGTTTATTTTGATGGGTATTGTTGAGAAACCACGCCTGTCGGATTACTGGTCAACAAATACAATAATTTCTACCCCATTTATTAATCAAGTTTGTTATCGGGATACATTTTTACTGACGCTAGGTGCCCTTTATTTTGAAGATAACATCAATTTGGATAAAGATGATTACCTCCGTAAAATCAGTCCTGTACTAGATAGTGTTAAAAAAATTAAGAAACCTTCTCTTCTTTTCAAGATTTGGTAATTGACGAAAGCTTGATCTTATTCAAGGATCGACCGAATCGACAAAAAGCTTGCTTTAAAATGGAATGATAGAAGACTTGTTTACATGCTCACTACGGTATACACAGCTGAATTAAAAGATACTGGAAAAAGCACTTTCGTAATAAAGAAAAAATTGTAAAGCCTTTATGTGAGTAGAATGTAATAACAAAATGGGGGCTATCGATAAAGCAGACATACAAATAAGCTTTGTTGAATGTGCCAGAAAATCTCTTAACTGGTACAAAAAACTTTTCTTCCATCTGATGGATGTGGCATTGTATACGGCTTGTGTACTTTTCCAAGTTATAACTAAAACGAAACCATCATATTCGGATTTTCGTTTGAAGATTGTGACTCAACTCATAGAGAAATTTGGCAGAGTTAACAAAAAATACAAAACCACTGACAGTGGACAATCCACTTAGACTTCAAGAACGCCATTTTTTGAGTCCAATTCCGCAAACTTTCTCCAAAGGTACCCGGACCCAAATAAGATGTCATGTATGTAGTAATACGAGTAATCTGTTATCGAAATCCTATACCTAGCAGGTACATTAAATGGCAACAGATTAAATGTTGCCGAATTTTGGACCACTGATAGAACTGGTAATTCTATATTTCAGGCCGCAATGGGCATAAATCGTTTTCTTTTTCTTCTGAAATGCATAAGACTGGATGATGTAACCACAACAGAGGAAAGAAAAGAAGTAGATAAGATCACTGCTATTAGAAACATTTTTGAACTGTTCAGTAATAATTGTCAAATATCATATAGCGCTGGTGAGTATGTAACACTGGATGAAATGTTGTGGGTCTTACGCGGCAAGTGCAGTTTCCGTATGTGTATTCCCAACAAGCCAGCAAAATAGGGTACTTATCAAAGTTTTTGCTTTTGTAGCCGCCAGAACTTATTACACCGTCAATCTGGGGATTTACGCAGGGCTTCAGCCGAAGGCTTCATATAAAATTGGTAACAAAACTGACGATGTTGTAGAACGATTGTGTAAGCCTATTTTTAATTCCAGAAGAAATGTTACGATGGATAATTGGTTTACTGGAAATAAAATAGTGGAAAAGATGCGTAAAGGTCATAAGTTAACAGTTGTTGAAACTGTACAGAAAAATAAGAAATAGATATCACCGGCATTTATACAACCTAACAATAGAAACATACATTCGACATTATTTGGCTTTAATAAAAACGTTACTATTGCTTCATATATTCAAAAAAAAAACAAATGTGTATTGGTAGCTTCCAGTTCACATCATAACGATAACATCGATGAACAAACAGCCGAAATAAAGAAACCTGAGATGATAACATTCTATAATGTGACCAAAGGAGGTGTATTTGGGGCCTATGGTCATATTTTATGAAATACTGAATGTAGGTGGTGTAAACGCTTTTATACTCTATAATTCTGACAAAAATAGTACTCTCGCTAGACAACATGTTTTAAAAAAGTTATCATTGCAGTTGATGAAAAACCATTTGATGGAAAGAGCTAAAAACATGGATTTGCCACGCCAAACCCGAAATGATGCAAGAAAATTTGCTGAAATGGAACCAATAGAAGAGAATAACCCTGACCGAAACCACTAAGAGAAAATACTGTACATTTTGCAAGAATAGAAAAAATAGATATTATTGTAAAAAATGCGGCTGTTGCATTTGTTTGCAACATGCTAATTACGTATGTCCTAATTGTAGTGAAGTCCTATCGAAAACTTGTGATTTTAGCATTTTAAGTATCCAGTATAAACCAACTGTAGTAAGGAATAATTAATGTAGTGATGTATTTCTGATATTTTATAATAATAAACTACTATTATAGTTGTATTGCTGCATAATTGTTAATTAAAACTTGTTAGCCATAGGCCTCTCAGGCCTAACATGTGTTTTAATGGATTTTTCTTGTAGATTATTAACCTAACCTAACGTTTGTTTACAAAAAATATGTTCGAAAAAAATGACTGATACTATTTTTTGATGAAAAGTCCTATTCGCGAAGTGGGCGACGCCTGGTGGTAGATTTCAAAAGCATCCACTTCGGGAAAACCTTGAAATTGTCATTAATTTGTATACATATTAGCGACTGGTTTATATTGTAATTAACAATGACTTTTCCTTCAATAAACTATTGCAGTGTTCCTCAATGTTCATCCTATTATAATTCACAAAAAAAATTCCATACTTAAAAGTTTGGCAATGCATTTTGCGAATTGGCAAACCTATAACCAAGTATATGACTGTGTGCAGTTTACATTTTACTGAGAACGATTACTTTCCAAGAAAGTGTTGATTAAAATATTATTTATATTTTAATATATTTATATTTAATTTACTTTATAGTAACACCTTAAACTAAATTGAGAAGACTGAAGAAAGATGCTGAAAGAAAGCTAAATTGCCCTAAAGGTCTCATGAAGTTATTAGTAGAAAACGTAAGGCGTAATTTACAAAATATAACGTGGTCAGCTCCAAAAACTGCCTCACCCTCAACTAAAGATCTCTGTCGACCTTGCAACCACAAAAATAATTGAAACAATGTAAATTTTACTTGCGATATTTTAGACATACTGTAAAAAAACAAACATTTAATTTTATTTTTGTTCAGGTTTGGGAGTCAATTGCCGTATGTATAAACTCGAATCACAAAAAAAATAAACTTTGAAGAACGTACTCCAACTTTTACTTTGGCAAAACACACGTATAAATGATTTATATTAAACGTTTTATAGCTTCGAGATCAAATGACAAAATGATTTGTTTTCCCGAAGTTATCGTCCATCTTTGAAATCTTGGGCGCCCCCTGTCGGAATTGGCTATCGCGAATGCCATAGTTAAAATTAAGCCTAATATATGCGTTAAAGTAATGAAAAATTAGAAATTTTGGATGCGCGCCACCTGGTGAAGCCGCGTCTGACATTTGAACGATGTTATAATCCATACATAATGGCATCGAGAGGCCTTTCAAACGCATAAAAAATTTCGATGATATCTTACACACTTTGTTTTATTTATATTTAAAGAAAGAAAGCGTTTAATTACAGACCCCTTATATGAAGCCGTTTTAAAACAACAGAATATTTTCATTTAAAAACTAAATTAAGTACCTATATTTAAATTGCTCAATCCGGCCCAGAACAATTCAAAATAACTTCTCCATAAAGCGTTCAATGTTTCGAAAATATATCGATAAAATGTTATCTTACTTAATAAAAATATTGATTAATTTAAATGGATCGTTTCTCATATGTCTTGTCTGATTCGGCAATTTGCCACACGACAGAAAGAATACAAAGAATATCGATTAACTCGCGTCTTTTTGTTTAATGAAAATATATTTTTCAACAATTAAAAGATCATTACAGAAATAATGAGATGAAATAAATGAGTTTTGGTAGACGTTCAAGGATAACGCAAATAAAATTTCAACATGAATTCTTAATATTGATTCGAGATGCGCAAGAAGGGAACGGAATTTATGTATTTTATAGGAAAACAGCATTTAACAAATGGCGTGGGATTGAACAGAACAAATAATGCGCAATAAGGACAAATCGATCAAATCAAATAGATAGCGTTTAAGAAGATCATCGTCAAAAAAATTTAAATGATATTAAATGAGTAAAGACCCGATTATAAGCTTGATAGAAAGTTCAAAATATATAAGCACAACATTTCGCAGAAATTAACAAAATATTTCCGAAATAAGAAAGACTTAAAAAAAGAAATTGCTATAGTCTATAACTAAATATCGATATCAATCTACATAATATGATCTACAAGACATTACAGACATCTAGAATTACAGACAAAAATAAAATAATACTTCTTCTTAAAGTTCCATCTCCTATCAGAGGTTGGATATCATAACGGCTATGGTCACTTTGTTGGCTACTGCTCTGAAAAATTGTAGTGAACTACAGTTAAACCATTCCTCAGCCAGGAGATGCGTCTTTTTCCTATGCTTGTTCTTCCTTGGATCCTTCCTTGCATAATAATTCTCAGCAGTCATATCTTTCTCCTCTGGTTATGTGACCCAAATACTCTAGTTTTCTTCTTTTTATGCTGATCATAATTTCTAACTCCTTATTTAGACGTCGTAGTACCTCAGCATTGGTAATCCTTTGAACCCACTGAATTTTTAATATTCTTCTGTAACACCACATTTCGAACGCTTCTATTTTTCTTATGTGTTGTTTCTTCAATGTCCAAGCTTCCATTCCGTATAGTAAGATAGAAAATATGTAACATCTTAGAGCCCTCAATCTGAGATGCAACTGAAGGTCTCTGTTGGTAAGCATTGTCTTTATTTTCACAAATGCTTGCCTTGCAGTTTCAATTCGGACTTTGATTTCTCTGCTTTGGTCATTTTTGTCATCAACCCAGGTTCCCAGATATTTGTATGTCTCTACTTTTTCTATTTGGGTTTGCTCTATCATTAATCTTTCATTTCCATGTTGCGTTTTTGAGACAATCATAAATTTAGTTTTTCTCTTATTTATTTTTAGTCCGTATCTAATGCAATAATCGTTAATTCTATTTACCAATTTTTGTAGCGATTCCAGGGTGTCTGCCCTTATAACGGTGTCATCAGCGAATCTTATGTTATTTACTATTCTTCCGTTTACAGAGATTCCATCACCCAGATCCGCTATCGCTTCCTGGAATATGGCTTCACTGTACACGTTAAACAGTAATGGTAACAGAACACAGCCCTGTCTTACTCCTCTCTTTATATCTATATTTTCGGACTTTTGTTCTTCTATCTTTATATTGGCCTTTTGATTCCAATACAGATTTATAATGATTCGTAAGTCTCGTATGTCTATATCTTTGTTTCTCAGTACTTCTATTAGTTTTTCATGTCGACCCTGTCTGATCCCTGACCCTGTCATGATGTTTACCCTGTCGAATGCCTTCTCAAAGTCGATGAAACAAGAATAAATATCTAGGTTCATATCTAAGCATCTTTGAGAGAGGACATTAAAAGCAAACAATGCCTCTCTCGTTCCCACTCCATTGCGGAACCCAAACTGAGTATCATCCATATCATCTTCTAGTTTTCTATATAATCTTCCATGAATCACCTTTAGAAATATTTTGAGGGTATGGCTTATTAGTGATATTGTCCTATAGTCTGAACAATCTTTGGCATATACTGTTTTTGGTATTGCTACAAAGATGGACACCAACCATTCCTGTGGGATTTTTCCAGTTTTATATACTTCATTAAATAGGTCCAGAAGTACAGGTAGAGTTTCATCGTCTAGACATTTCAGTAGTTCCGCAGGTATTTCGTCTGGACCTACAGTTTTTCCGTTTTTTGCGTTTCGTATTGCTTGTTCGATTTCCTCTATTGTGATCTCTGGCCCCGTTTTGCTGTCGATTTTTTCCGGTTCCTGTCGATTATCCTCAAACAGATCTGTTATGTATGTCTTTTTTTGTTTTTTTCCATTTTTTTTACTTAAAATAATACTACCCGTGACTAAACTCTACAGCGAACTACACAAAGCCCATGAAACAATTGAAGAAACAATCAGTATCCTAAAAGATGTACCAGAAGTCCTTCCGAAACAAGTAGAATCAACAATGACTAAAATGAAAAGTGATAATATAGCTGGAATAGATGGCATAAATGTGGACCTGCTTAAATACGCTGGTAAAAAAAAACTGGAAAAGCTTAGCAGGTACATTTACGAACTACCTAAAATCAAGATGCATACCAGACCACTGGAATACATCAAACATTATTCTCATTTATAAGAAAGGTAACAAAGAGAATATCAAAAACTACAGACCTATGAGTCTACTACCAATCATATACAAGATATTCACAAAGATCATCAATAACAGGTTAACAAATGAATTCGATGCTGCACAGCCAAGAGAGCAAGCTTGCTTCAGAAGTGGATTCAGTCCCTTATCGTATCCATACGCTTCAAGAACTAATGAGTAGAGCTAAAGAATATGAAATACCCCTAGTATTAACCTTCATAGATTTCGAGAAATTCTATATATCCCAAGACAGTAATAGAAGCTATGACCAACTAAGGCATTGATAAACCATACATAGAGACTTTAGCAAATATATACAGACAACCGACACGCTATAAAGTCTCTAAGAACATACCCCAGAGCTGACATAAATTCAGACCATAATCCATTAGTAGGCGTAATGCAGATAAAATTGAAGAAGATTCAAAAACAAACAAATATACCACGGTTTGATGTCTCAAAGATAAAAGAAGAACCTATACGTCAGAGCTTAAAACAAGAAATAAATGATAACTTAAAGAAAATCAAACAAGACGTGATAAAAACAACAGATGTTAATGACAAATGGAACATGGTACAGGAAACTTTAATAAAGGCAGGAGAAAAGCTACTGCAGACAAAAATAAGAAAAAAACAGAGATGGATGACTTCAGAAATCTTAGATCTAATGGAGGAAAGAAGGAAACATAAAGGCAGGAGTAAGGCAAAATACAAGGAACTACAGAGAATGATAGGAAAGAAAATAAAAGAGGCCAAATCCACCTGGCTTGCTAATCAATGCAGTGAAATAGAGGCATATGCTAAACAGTATGATAGCTTTAACATGCATAAGAAAATAAAGGAAATGACAAATACACTGAGAAAAAAGAAAGAAAGCCCTTCTGAAAGACGCAAATCATTATCAAAAATCATTATAGAAATTAAAGAGAAATTAAAAAAATGGAAGACATACATAACAGATCTGTTTGAGGATAATCGACGAGAACCGGAAGAAATCGACAGCGAAACGGGGCCAGAGATCATAATAGAGGAAATCGAACAAGCAATACGAAACGCAAAAAACGGAAAAACTGTAGGTCCAGACGAAATACCTGCGGAACTACTGAAATGTCTAGACGATGAAACTCTAGCTCTACTTCTGGACCTATTTAATGAAGTATATAAAACTGGGAAAATCTCAAAGGAATGGTTGGTGTCCACCTTTGTAGCAATACCAAAAACAGTATATGCCAAAGAGTGTTCAGACTATAGGACAACATCACTAATAAGCCATACCCTCAAAATATTTCTAACGGTGATTCATGGAAGATTATATAGAAAACTAGAAGATGATATGGATGATACTCAGTTTGGGTTCCACAAGGGACTGGGAACGAGAGAGGCATTGTTTGCTTTTAATGTCCTCTCTCAAAGATCCTTAGATATGAACCTAGATATATATTCCTGTTTCATCGACTTCGAGAAGGCATTCGACAGGGTCCGACATGAAAAACTAATAGAAGTACTGAGAAACAAAGATACAGACAGACGAGACTTACGAATCATTATCAATCTGTATTGGAATCAAAAGGCCAATATGAAGATAGAAAAACAAAAGTCCGAAAATATAGATATAAAGAGAGGAGTAAGACAGGGCTGTGTTCTGTCACCATTACTGTTTAACGTGTACAGTGAAGCCATATTCCAGGAAGCGATAGCGGATCTGGGTGATGGAATCTCTGTAAACGGAAGAATAGTAAATAACATAAGATTCGCTGATGACACCGTTAGAATGGCAGACACCCTAGAATCGCTACAAGAATTGGTAAATAGAATTAACGATTATTGCATTATATACAGACTAAAAATAAATTTATGATTGTCTCAAAAACGCAACATGGAAATGAAAGATTAATTATAGAGCAAACCCAAATAGAAAAAGCAGAGACATACAAATATCTGGGAACCTGGGTTGATGACAAAAATGACCAAAGCAGAGAAATCAAAGTCCGAATTGAAACTGCAAGGCAAGCATTTGTGAAAATGAAGACAATGCTTACCATCAGAGACCTTCAGTTGCATCTCAGATTGAGGGCTCTAAGATGTTACATATTTTCTATCTTACTATACGGAATGGAAGCTTGGACATTGAAGAAACAACACATAAGAAAAATAGAAGCATTCGAAATGTGGTGTTACAGAAGAATATTAAAAATTATATGTGTTCAAAGGATTACCAATGCTGAGGTACTACGACGTCTAAATAAGGAGTTAGAAATTATGAACAGCATAAAAAGAAGAAAACTAGAGTATTTGGGTCACATAACCAGAGGAGAAAAATATGAGCTGCTGAGAATTATTATGCAAGGAAGAATCCAAGAAAGAAGAAGCATAGGAAGAAGTAGAGTATTTGGGTCACATAACCAGAGGAGAAAAATATGAGCTGCTGAGAATTATTATGCAAGGAAGAAGAAGCATAGGAAGAAGACGCATCTCCTGGCTGGGGAACCTTAGAGAATGGTTTAACTGTAGTTCACTACAACTTTTCAGAGCAGCAGCCAACAAAGTGACCATAGCCGTTATGATATCCAACCTCCGATAGGAGATGGAACTTTAAGAAGAAGATACAGACAAGCAAAAGCTAAAGTGAAAATTAATGAGGATTTCTCCAGGATTTCCCACTACCTAAGCTCTTCCCTGCAACTCCTGAAAATATATTCAGCAAAATGAACTGGCAAAACAAAGGCATAATCATTGATGGAGAATACTTTAGCCATCTAAGATTTGTAAATGACATCGTTCTGATTGCTAATAATCCTGCAGAACTACAAGAACTTATAAGCCACCTAAATGCAGTTAGTAATGAAGTTGGCCTAAAAATAATCTTGACAAAAATAAAAACCATATACAATCAGCTAGTGGATATTTAAGATGTTATAATAAACAACACTGCTCTTTAGACAGTAGACGAGTATGTATATCTGGGACAATTAATATATAAATTGGGCTCCTTAATACCAGAAATCAACAGAAGAATAAAAACTGGCTTGGGCATCTTTTGGTAGAAATGCAGTTATATTCAAATCGAGGATGCCACACCCTAAGAAAAAAGCATTTGATTAGTGTATGCTACCAATCATGACATACGACTGCGAAACTAAAAAGTCACTAAAAGGTCAATGGAACGGTATGCTATGTATAACAAAGAGATATCGGAAAAGAATAGAATTGATCAGACAGAAAACCAAGGTCACTAATGTAATCCACAGAATTAAATCTTTAAAATGGCAGTAGATGAGACATTTAGCGAGAAGAACTGACAATAGATGGTCCACTAGAACTACACTGTGGTATCCCAGAGATGTCATGAGACCAAAAAGATGTCCATATTTAAGATGGTACTATGACATAAGAAACAAGGCAGTAGAAAATGGCACAGAAAAGCGAATATTAGACAATCGTGGGCAGAATTGAAGAACGACTATGTAAGGGTGACTAACCACAATCGGTAGAACACGCTGAGAATGATGATGATAATGAATATGATCTATAGTCAATTAATAATTTCATTTTTATTACCTTTAAATTTTTGTACACAATCCAAAAGCACTCATTTTCTAGATCACAAAAGCAGCAACGTAAATCCTATTATACTATACGCCGTCTCGACATTTTTACGTGAAACAATAATTAATTTGTGCTCCAAAACTAATACTTGACCGAAATCAATCCTGGAAGTACTTTATCTATATATCTTCAGAATTATCTATATTTTTGAGTATTATTCTTCATTTTTGCCTTTTATTCTCTAATCCTAATACTGCTGATATCATCCAAACCTTGTATTTCTTTGTAATCTTGATCAGATATTTCTTACTGTTCTTATTGATTTGTATATATAATAAAGCTTTTCATCTATATTGTCTGTATTGTGAATTTGGGTTTCCGCTCCAATTATCTACATCCAATTTTCATCTACATATATTGTCTGTGTTGTGGATTTGGTTTTCGGCTCCAACTAGATTATCATTTATTTCTTGTACTGCGTGTCATAGGTGTTAATTTTTAAGTTGGTTCAAATCTATTAATGGCATGGTTAATTCTCTGATTTTTTTTGCGTAGTTTCTATGATAGATACATTTAGCTTCGATATGATATACATAGCCTCTAGGCCCTCTAGTTTATTGTGTACCAGTGTACTAAGATTAATACTAATTTATATTCACCAACATGCTCACAAACTTTACCCTGTCCTACTTAGGCATGCAGATCTTCCATTGCTATCTTCTTTCTTTGTTGTGCTTATCACTTCTTCCAAGTTGTTATAGAATCGTTCTATTTCATCATCGTATTTGTAGGCTGCGGTAGCGCATATCAAAATATTTTTTAAAATAAGATCTATTTTCTAAAATGTTTATGCAAGACTTAGTAGTCTTAAAGTTTGTCCCGGATAAAAATTGTTACAATGACAAGGTATTTTATAAAACCAATTCTTTTATCCATTTCTGTATATTGTAAAGCTTTTTACGCATGGAATTGTTGTTCTCATCAAATATCTTTTTTTGTAAGTCTTTCGGGACCTTTTTTAATGCTGTGTTGTTTAATTTCTACAACTTACGAAAGTCCTTATTTATAAATGATAATGGGTAATCATTTTTATTGGAATAGGCGTTAATAGGTTATTTTCTTAGAAAACCCCATTTTGGCTGGAGCAGGTATTTTGGAATCTGTCATATAATAATTTAATGATCATTTTTTAAATATTTATGTTATGATGTAAATGGTACACATTTAGAAATGGTCTTGAGTTATTGTTTTCTTTTTCCATAAGGATTTTAATACATTCTTCTTTACAGTTGATCAAGAATTTGTCTCATATTTCTAGTTGATGATATTTCAAATATTTGCTATTATGTTATTATAGCATTATATAATTAATTCGCACAATATTATTATTAACGTGTTTACCAATTTTAACAAAAAATTACAAGAAATCAAAAAAACCTTAAGTGCAGTCATCATTAAACGTACGACTTATAAGTCAAGAATATACGTCCCACACAAAGTATATTATACGGCTCTTTAATTTAATCAGTTCTGCATGATTTGGCACTGTGAGTACGCGTTGTAATTGAAAAATTATCTTCAATAAGGCCTTTAATCAAGCGCTCTCCTTGGAAGTACGTAAAAACGCTGATGAGAATATCCTCCAGCACAAAATGTTAATATTAGACACATACGAGTACGAACCGTCCGCATATTAGCTCCACGTCTTTGTTACTTGTCAGTTCCTTTGTAAAATGGAAATTGGAAACTAACATTGCAGACAGAAAATCGAAATGCCTCCTGGCAAACACGAGGGACTTGGATATTACAAAATGGCAAGGCATGTCTATTATGTGAAATAAAAAATTAAATTTTCAGAAATAACGCTTCGATAAATATACTAGATCAAGCTGTACATATAAATATCTATAAAGTATCACTAGAAATTATAATTTTACTATGCGTGAGTTTTCAAAAGTAGGCTTCACTTTTTATTAAACAATATATTCCAAACATTAAAAAAAAATCAGTATTTTTCATCGGTTTTTTACATATATCCCAACAACTATTGGTTTTAAAAAAACTTGTTTTGTTTAACCGAATAAAAGAATAACAGTTTGTAGTTAAATTTTACACAAGATAAATGTGGTAGCATACTAGCAAAACTAAAAAAATATTATTTATGAAAAAAATACTAAAACTAAAAAAAAAAATAGTTAAAAATACTTGTTTTGTGATTATATTTATGACTTATATTATTACATGGGCCTTTCATACTTCGCGAAAAAATGTTTTTAACATGTTTAATCACCACACAAAATTTCAGATTTTGCAGATTCTAGGAACATAGAGCCTAGAGCTTAGGGCCTAAGAACATTCGCTAATAATTATTATCTCTATTTTTTTTCCAAAGTACATATTGAAAGTAGTTTAAAAAACGCTTATTTAAAAAAAGCTAATTGGTTTGTTAGACCCGGAGGTATGATAGACAAATGCACAACGTTGTACACAATGTAACAATGTACGTTATTTTACTATTTTTATTAGGAATAGACAACCATGTTACTTGGCGTTTCGATTTCCACATCGGAAATCGTTCTTAAAATACAAAACATTAACAAATTAAACAAATGTTGTTTTTGTTACTCTTGCTATTTTTGTTGCGAAAGGGCTTGAAATTACGTTCAGCATATTCGTATTGACAATATCATTTTATTGCGATGACTACTATATAGATTACTCACATTTTATATTATCACAAAATAAAATAAATGACCGACCAACGCAGGTCGTCAATTTTACAAGAAAATTACAAGATTTTACAAGAAAATTACAAAGCAAGCAGAATATATCTGCCTATGCTCGGAGGTGTGAAAAATACATAAATAAGCAAGGGAATTTGATAATTCGGCAAATGGTTACATATTATAAGAATAACGGCACAGAACATGCAATCATGCATGATTTAAAATTTATTTTATATATAAATATATTATATATAGGTATTAATAAATGCAATTCAAAGATAAAATTAGGAATAAAATACACATTCAATTATTGGTGAAACTAATACAATTCCGTAAGATATTAATATAATATCTAGACTAGACAAGTGACATACTAAATATAGTCAGAGGAAAGGTTCATCCCGAAGGTTTCGATATTCAAGATATCCAAAATATCGAGGCAATAGGTGAAAATAATATGTACCAATATGTCGACGTAAAACAAGAGCGGAAAATTTACCGTAAACAAATGAAAACCGAACTAACTTCGGAGTTCGTACGAAAAGTAAGACCAGAGTAAGAGTAAATAGATCATATCTTAATAGTAAAAACTTGTTTAGGGCATTAAATACGTAGGCCTGTTCCGCTCTGAACTACTCATTTGGCATTATAAACTAGTCAAAAGCGGATATAGAGAGTCTTCATCAAAAAGTAAGAACACTTCTCACAAAGGCGCAAAAACACCATTCACGATGGGCAGTAGAGAGGACAACATTACCGCGATATCAAAAAGGAAGAGAACTTATGGACACAGGTGAGCAACTGGATAAACCGGTTGCTAATTTGAGAACTGTAGCTGACACAACACCGATCTAACTGAGGGAATTAGAAATGCGCATAAACCATCTAACTAAGAACGAAAAAATACACATTTGGCTGGGTCAACCTCTGCACGGGCGACATCCCAATGAAGTCAGTCAAGACTATGTCGACAACACAGCGTCGAACTATTGGTTGACATCAGGAAAGATGTTCCCTGAAACAGAAGGTTCTTTACTTGCCATTCAGGATCAGGTTATACCAACCAAAAATGATCTGAAATATAACATCAAAGACCCTCAGGTCCAAAATGAAAAATTCTAATATGCATGTCAAACACAAGAAACCATCCAACATATTACTGGGGGCCGCAGGCATTTGCTGCAACTGAATATAAGGAACAGCATGGCTCAGAAGGGAAAGCTCCTTCAACAAGAGATAGCTTTCAAACTGGGACTTCTCCAAACAAACCATCTCCCATATCAGTAATACGTTCCTGAGAGTATGCTTAAGAATGACAACTACAAGCTATACTGGGATCGCACTGTGCTCACAGACCAAACAGTAGCACATGATGGACCAAATCTCGTACTAGTTAATAAAATAACGAGACCAACAACACTAATCGATGTAGCGATACCTAACAGCAATAGTCTGCGTGTTAAATAAAACGAAAAGATCGCCAAGTACAAATATATGGAAATACAAATAAGGAGACAATGGAGAATGGAAAGTACACAGATGATACATATTATTCTTTTTACTACTGGAGTCATTCCAAAGAAACTCCTAGAAAATATCACAAAGCTGGTTCTAAATGAACATCTCTATAAGACCATGCAGAAAACTGTGCTGCTCTCAACGTCCAGATGCGTACGAAAATTTTTGGGAGATATACCGACGTATCAAGTCACCTAGGACTCGATAACACAAAAAGAGTCCCACCAGATCTCAATCGTTTTGATACCGTAGGTATCTGGGATCATTGAATTTGTCCCTTAGAGGGAGTGTGAGCCATATGGCTAAATTTGGATAATAATTATTAATAAACCCCATGAATAGAATCCGTGTTAAAAAAATACAATTATGGGTACAATACAGTGAAAAATGTCTAAGCAAACGTAAAATGATCTTATCGATTACAAGTTCTCAACACATGATACAATATGAAATAGTTCAGCACAATAATATAAATTCGCAGCAAATAATGAATATAACTATGATTCAAATAAACGTATTTAAATATATCAGTACAACAATATAAATTTGCAACAAATGTATATAACAAGTAAATCGTCCTTAATATACCACAGCAACAATGTAAGTTACCAACAAATAATTTTTGAAGTTATACTTCTATACGCACGGTCGGCGTTGGAAATTTGCATGAGAGTGAATCTGTGAAACCATTACATATGTAAGATAATGAGTAAGAGAGAGACAGAAGATGTATTTTCTCTCTCTTCCTCTCTCGAGAATAAAAATGTTCCTTTTGTATTTATATATATATATATATATATATATATATATATATATATATATATATATATATATATATATATATATATATATATATTGTTGTACTTTTGAATGTCCATAAGCAATAAAAAACCGATATACAAATTTTATTACTTAAATAAAAATTAAAATTATTGATATTTCATACAGACACGGGCATATAAATTTTCAAACATCCTGTATAAGACAAAATATGTATTTTAAGTTGTTCGAAGAATTGTTCATTACGCCTCAGAGACAAGACTTTCAAATATTATCGATAAGAAATTTAAATAAGTCGGTTATTGTGGAATGGATTTACCCGGAATAAAAGTGTATATAGAAAGTGTTGGAACAATAGACCGGGATTTGCGGTGGTTTTTCTCCCCGAAAGATTATATCGGTAAAAGTTTATTAACAAAAGACATTGAATTGAGAAACAGGTATCGTTTGTAGCTATTAATAAGAAATATTTGTAAAGCAGATAGATTTAGTTAGAATAATTAAAGAAGGTTGTTTTCTGGAATTACCCGAATGACGTTTTATAGAGAGAGTTGGTTGGTAACGATATACGTCACAGAGGTGGATGATTTTTATTGGTCAATTTTTGAATGCAAGGAGGTTGGTTTTGGCTATGAGATAGGAGAGAGAAAAAAAGGTTGGTTAGTCAGTTTTAGTCGTCCAAGAAGGAAGGAGCTTTGTGATTTGTGTTTGTTTGAAGTTCCGAAGACGTAATTTACCGGGTGTGTTTATTTGCTGTGTAAAAGCTGACCAGTGTGAGGAACGGGGTACAGAGAGATAGAAAACCAAAGGGTAAAAGAATATTAATAGCAGACGAAGCCGGAAACATTTGGAGTTGTAAACAGGCGCGGAGATTGGCTCAAAAGGAGGCTGCATAGACTAACACGAGTTGTTGGGTTGCAGATACAGTGACAGATAGGAGAAAGGTGTATGTCATCTGGACCACAATAGGAGCAGAAGCAGAGAAAGGATTTTTTTGTTGTGGCGTGGCCATAGAATTGCAACGGCAGAGAAGGAAAGGTCAGTCAATTTTCATTAGAGCCGGAGTGTGATTTTCATTTATTAATTAAATAAATTGAATAAATAATAGAGACAGTTAATTTTGCAATCACTTAAAAAAAAAGAATTATAAAAAGAGCTTAGTTATAACACATTAAAAATCAATGTAAAATAACATTTGGGTCCATGATAGAAAACAACTTCTCATATATTTAAAGTTAGTATATTGCAAATATTACAGGATTGATTGTTATATAAAATTTCATTAAAATAAAGGACATCTCACATATAGTTCAGTTGAAATTCTATGTATTTTATTCAGGTCATATTACCTATCCCGATTAGGAAGCCAATTGGAAAATATTTTGAATCCACGATCAAAGGTAAATAGTACAATTTAAATAGCCTGAGATTGTAATTAATTAATGCTGATTTATTGTGATTAATTGGAGATTAGATCATTTAATAAATATAGACAGGATTTTTCCTAAGTAAGCAATATAATACAATTTAAATAGCATAACAATATATATATGTATATATATATATATATATATATATATATATGTATATATATATATATATATATATAAGATTATATATATAATATAATATGTATATCACTGTTTTACAGAGAACTGTCAATTTTGAAATTCGTTAGTGTCATGTCTAATTGGCAAATCCTTTACGTGTTCGGTTCATACGCTGGTGGTTGTGAGTTCGAATCCCAATTATGAATTTCCTTTTTTATTTTTGAAATATTTAAAAACCTCACGTTAATCTTATTAAATATATGTAATATACGCAAAAAACATAAATTTTAAAATAAAATGAAAATTTACAACATATTCCGAGTTGTTGGTTTTTTATTTTTATCTTCGTAAAGTAAGTTATTGGCAGTTTTAAATACTTATGAATATTACATTATAATTTATATTGTATTATTATATTGAATTATGTTGCAGTGTATGTATTGTATTGTAATTTTTATATTAATAACAAAATAAACAATGAATTTTACTGCAGAGTATGTGTAAATTTTTTTTGCATTCAACTCCTTTTATACATAGGTATATAAAAATAAAAATATATATTTTCATTAAAATATTGATACAATCGTTCATTTACTATACTACTATTACAGGTCAAATGTTTATATACAGCAAACGATGCACCATATACCTATATAACTAATTCTTTTTCTCTTTCTGCTCTCTCTTACCTATAGCATTACATATGTAATGATTGTACAGATTGACTCCTATATAAATTTTTAACGGCGAACGCGTGTATAGAAGTATAACTTCTACCGAAATCTTGAATCACCACGAGGAATGAGGTGTTGCGGAGGATAGCGCTTGCTACCGCGCAGCAAAGAGATGTCAGTGTCGCAGCAGACCAGGAACAACAGGGAAGAGTTAAGATTGACAAATGGATGACTGTATAACGGAAAACCCTGTGGTGACCTTCCTGGTCGGAGTAGATGAAATCGGCAATGTTGCTTAATACTTGCAACGAGTAGTGAACTCTGATAATTTAATTTGTACCACTTGCAATTAGATCGATAAGATGCAGCGATAATTTTCATTTAATATTTATTTGCAATGTATATAAAGTTGCGAAACTTCAACAGCTTATTCCCAATAACAATAGTAAAAAGAATATTAGAAAGGTAACCACAAGCAGGCAAACTTGGCAGAGTTTAACCACCGACGTGTTAAAAAAATTGCTGGGAACTGGATGATGACAGCTCAGAATCGAGAGACATGGACGAGCCTGGAGGAATACTATGTTCAATAGTGGATTTTAACACTTACATAATGAACTCTAGAAGACGATCAATATTTTTAGTCGTTTAGCCATCTTCTTCTTCTTAGTCGTTAACCTGATGCAGGTATCGTGATATCATGAAGCTATTAGCTAAATTTCCCAATGTTCCTCCACGTTTTTCTATCTTCTGCCATTCTAGCACATTCTGACAATGGAGCGCCAATGGTAGCAACAATATGGTCCGTGTATCGTGTGGGAGATCTACCTCTATTTCTTTTGCCTTCTACTTTTCCCTGGATGGTAAGTTTTTCAAGACCATTTCTTTGAAGGACATGTCCAAAATAGCTTATTATTTGTTCTGATATTTGTGTTCTTAGTCTTTTCTTTATGTTTAGCTGGTCCAGTATGGATTCATTTGTTCTTCGGGCCACCCATGGTATTCTCAGCATTCGTCTCCAGCAGTACATCTCAAATACATCTATGTTCTTTTTGTCTTTCTCAGTAAGGGTCCAGCATTCCGATGCATAAGTAAAAACTGGAAAAACTAGACTTCTTACTAGTCTCATTTTTGTATCGGTAGTTATTTCATGGCTTTTCCAAATTTTTGTTAATTTTGCCATAGCGCTTTTTGCTGACCGCCGCTTTATTTCTTCAGTACAGCCTCCTTTGTTGGTTATTAATGAGCCCAGGTACACAAATTTATCTACAACAGTGATATTGTTTATCATGACCAGATGATTTTGATTGTTGTTAGCTCTGTCAATTATCATGATTCTCGTTTTATCTCTGTTTATTTTAAGGCCCATCGTTAAGCTTACGTCTTCTATCCGTTGTAGCAGGTGAATCAATTCAGCTTCAGAACTAGCGAGGATAGTAGTATCATTTGCATATCTCAAGTTGCAAATCTTCTTCCCGCCAATGGTGATGCCACCGTTCCAGTCCTCAGTAGCTTTCCGCATTATCCATTCACCATAGATGTTAAATAGAATTGGGCTTAGTATGCAGCCTTGTCTCACGCCCTTTGTGACCCTGAAACTATCGGTTAGTTCCCCATTTATTCTAACTCTGGCATAATTGTTATTGTACAGGCTTTTAGTTAGCAATATCAGATGATTGGGGACTCCCATTTCAGACAAAACCTGCCACATTTTACTCCAGTTGACAAAATCGAAAGTAAGAGTATCTTACTGCAATGCGCAATTAGAGCAATTATGCGATAGTTGCTACATAAATCTTTCGCTCCCTTTTTATGTATGGGAATATATAGTGATTGTGTCCAGTCCTCAGGCCATTTACCTGTCTCCCACACTCTTTGACAAATTTGATGTATTATATCCACTCCAACGTCATCTAGGGCCCAAATCATTTCAATAGGTATGTTATCTGGACCGGCAGCTTTCTGACTTTTTTGCCTCATAATTGCTGCTTCAACTTCACTTTTGAGTACGTCAGGTTCCGTTGCCAAACTGGCATCTTCTTGTTGTGATGGGGCGTCTGTGCTTTCCTCCATCATCAGTCGTCCACAGTATTCTTTCCATCTGTGTAAAATATCTTTTTTAGAAGTGAGTAGAGTTCCGTTATCATTTTTGATAGCAAGGTAGTTTGGTGTAAAGGAACGTGTTATCTGCTTAATTTTTTTTAAACATGTCTCTGGTCTCAGTTTTGGTTTTATGTCCTTCTATTTCCATGCAGATTTTGTTCAAGTTTGTGTTCTTGTCCTTTTTGCAGAGTCGTTTTATTCATAGTCATAGCCATATCTCCCTTCTATTATCCAGATGTGTCTTCTTTCGTTATGTGATATTCTAACTGAGTTCATGAAGCCCTAACCTTATATATATTTTTCCGTCTGCAAATGTAAGTATTGATATCGTGGCATTTCTTATGCTAAAGTTCATTTTTCTCCTTCTGTAATAATTTTATTGTTTCACGATTTATTTCATTTTTACTCGTAAAAGCAGTAGCAATTATACAAGTGCCACAAGAAAATATTTTCAGTACAATAGAAAAAAAATTATGTTTTTAAAAACTTTGAAACTATCTATGCGAAATTGATACGTCATAGTATAACATCATAATATATGAACTACTCGTATATTTTATCGACCAGCCACTAATCATTTCTGACCTAGGCGCACTGGCGAATTGAATGTCACAAACTCCATCAATCTCTATTGAAAATAGACACAAGTTCAGGTACGCGATCGTAATCGTTAGTTTTATTTATAACCACTCGTGTTGACTTGAAAATTGGCCACCACACATTTGTTATTATTTTTAAAGCAGCGCCTTTAAAACAATTAATAGCTAAATAAATCAAACAATATGAATAAATATTAAATTAAATTAAATTTGTTATAGATGAATTAAAGACTAATATAAAATAATTATCTAAATTAGTATGAGGTTTTATTTACAAATAAAATTATGTTAACAGTTACCTACTGTTGAAAGGAAATATTTAAGTAGATGATGTATAAAGGAGTAGTTTAACCATATTTAAAGAAAAAAAGTTGTCCATTACATTAACAATAAGGAAGTATCACGTGATTTTCTTGCAAAGTCAAATAGGTATTCCTGTCTTTAAGTAAAAAGATAAAAAGTAAAAAGATATACTTACTTGGGAACGATAATCACAGAAAATAACGATTATACTGCAGAAATAAGAGTCAGAATTGAAAAAGCACGTGCCAACTTCGTGAAAATGAAAAAGATTTTATGTAGCAAAGATCTGACATTGGCCCTCAGAATTAAATGCTTTGTACACAGTGTACTCTACTATGGAGCTGAATCATGGACATTAAACCGGAATACAATAAATCGACTTAACGCGTTTGAAATGTGGACATTTAGAAGATTGTTAGGGATTCCATGGGTAGATAGAGTCACGAATACAGAAGTGTTAAGGAGAAAAGGCAGAGAAAGGTAAATGGAAAATACAATAAAAGAAAGGAAATTGCAATATCTCGGACATGTGATGAGTGGCAAAAGGTACAACATCTTGAGACTCATAATTCAAGGAAAAGTAGAGGGTAGGAGAAGCGTAGGAAGAAGACGCGTTTTCTGGTTGAAGAACCTGAGAGAGTGGTTTGGTTGCAGCTCAAGGAAATTGTTCAGAGCAGCTGCCTCGAAGGTCAGAATAGCCATGATGATTGCCAACCTTCGTCGCGGAGAGGGCACTTAAAGAAGCAGAAGGTCTTTAAATATCTATCTGTATAAAAGGTTATGATGACAGTGACAGGTCACACTGTAAGTCCAGAAAACTAACGTTTAATTAATAATACTGTATTAATTATATATTAATATAATTAATAATTATTTTAATAATATTTTTAATAATATTTTTAAGGTAGAATTTATTATAAAATAATTTAAAGTTTTACGTCATTTTAGATTTAAAACCTAGCGCCATCTAGGAAAGAAAATTTGAACTACCCACATCTGACATTTGATTCATATTTTGTACTTGAAACGATACGTTTAATTATTAATACAGTATTAATTACATATTAATATATTTAATAATTAATTTTTAATAATCTGAATTAATTATTTTTTCGAAAATTGACGTATAATAATGACGTATAATATACCTATATTTATTATAATATCACTGGGTAAGATAAACATACACTTACTATAAAAATAAAATGACGTTTAACAAACGTCGACGCTTTACGAAAATAATACAAAATAACAATTAAATAAGATTAATTAAAAATAAATAAAGGTACATAGAATTAAATAAAATTAAATCAAGTTAAACAGAATTATTGGAAAGGAGAGGTCGTAGCGAATATGTTGTGTTTGGTCCGATTAGAGCGTGTGATACGTTAAATGAAAGAAAGGATATCACGAACATATTAAGATAGAAAAAACAAATAAAGCGACTAGCAAAAGGGCACTACACATTGTTTTTATTAATAATGAACGTATAGCTACATACGAGATGTCATAGGGTACTATGCATAAAAATAGTTTAAATAAAAGACAAATTTTGATTTACTGACTTAAAGAAAGCCTCTGGCTAAGTAAAAAATAAACAACTGAACGAATCCTAACATGCGACATAGCAAATGAAAACGGAGGATATAACAAATATATTCAGATAAAAAAAATAAATAGGGCGACTACTGAAAGGGCACTACACAGTATCATCATTATTATTGAACGTATAGCGACATACGAGGTATCATAGAGTACTATAGACAAAAATAGATTTACTCTAAGACAAATTTTGATTTATTGACTTAAAGAAGGCATCTGGCTGAACAAAAAATAAACAACTGATCGAATCCCAATATGCGACGTAGCAAATGAAAGAAGAGGTATAACGAATACATATAGATACAGCAAACAAACAAGGTGACTATTAAAAGGGCACTACATAGTATCTTCATTATTAATGAACGTATAGCAACATAGGAAATATAGGGCACTATAGATAAAATAGATTAATTAAAAGACAAATTTTGATCTATTGACCTAAAAAAGGCTTCTGGCTGAAACCAAAATAAACAACTAATCGAATCTCAACATGGAAAAAACAAACAAATAAGGCAACTACTAAAAGGGCACCACACAGTATCTTCATTCATAGAGATATCATAGGGCACTATGGATCAAAATAGATTTACCATTGGACAAATTTTGATTTATTAACTTACAGAGGGCCGCAGGTTGAGTACAAAATAAACAACTGATCGAATCCTAACATGCGATATAGCAAATAAAAGGGGAGGATATAACGAATATATTTAGATGGAAAAAACAAACAAAGAGACTACCAAAAGGGCACTACACATGGTCTTCGTTATTATTGAACGTATAGTGACATACCACATGACACTATGGATGACAATAGACATATTTGCTTTATATAGAGAGCATAAGGTAAATTCGCTTTATTGGCCTGAAAAAGGCATCTGACTGATTACAAAATACACATCTAGCCTAATACTAGCATATGACACATCAAGATAGATAGATATATATACAGGGTATAATAAAAAACCATGATGTCAAGTCAGAAGTGCACCAGCTCATACTTTATATTTACTTGGATTATATGCAAAAAGTTTATTATTTTAAAAATTTAATGACTGACTGTAGATGACAATTGATTGGATCCCCGTCGCATGCGACGGGCAAATTTGCTAATACATATATAAGAATTGAATGGAAGACACATATAAACAAATAAACAAATTGATTGCTTCCATTGTTGTTGACGGTGTTGCCTTAAAAAATAAAACACTTCGTATCCAGTAATATTCTAAATGTCTCTTCTGTTGTTATTGATTCGAACGACAATCATTACTTTTGCCTTATTTTTATTAATTCTTCGTGCATGTTTTTAGCTAACTCTTTTTAGTTTGTGAAATATCAATGTAAGGTCTTCCTCACGTTGGACTATAAACCCTTTGATACCTCTACCTACTGAACTTCCTCCTTCCCATTTATCTACAAGTCTCGTTATGTGTTTACTATAAAGGTCAAATATTCTCTCAAAGGAATTTGTGTTCCTGACGCTTTTCTCATCTCTAAAAGAAATCAAACAAATCATTGGAATACTTCCTGGCAGACTTTTTGTGACCACTCAACAATCAACCAGACCATACGTGTATATATAACCACACATCCCTAATTCCAGATGGTTTAAAAATTTCAATACCGCCTATAAATATACAACAACTTTAATAAGATTGAGATTTGGCCACGATTGTTATTCTGCTCATTTTGCACAAATCAAAATATACAATTCAGACTTATGCGAAACTCGTCAAGAACAAGGAGATCTTAACCACATCTTTTTTAAGTGTTCCAAATGTCTTCAGCATTCAGGAACTCGTTTAAACAACTTGCAAAATCTGCAAATATTTCCTCCATATCAAATAAATAACCTATTGGCTACTAATAATAAAAAAGTCTATGATTGTCTGATTAAATTTATACATAGTGCAAATGTGTGTCTGTAGTCAATCTTAGCTAAGCTCGTTAACTTTGTTTTAACCCAATTGTTATTTTTGATCAAATAAAAGGCATATATCGAGCACAGTTTGATTTAATCTTGCCCAAGTACTTTCGATCCCTAGATCATCTTCAGGGGCATCTGAAATAAGCCAAGAAAGGTTTTTTTATAACTAAAGAAATTGATTAACTTCGATAAAAACTCGAAGTTTATGGTTGATAAAGAGTTTTTATGTGATTAACGTTTATAGACTTACTTCGTCAATTGCGGCTTATCCGACAAGAACAAAATGTCATAAACATATAATTGTACATCACACTACACTACAAAAGGACAAACAAACACTTTAAAATTATCGAAGAAAAGCTACATTGCGTGCAGAAGCCGGAGACAGAATGGCTCCCGATCTAACGGAAATGTTGGGGTGACATGTGACAAATGACAGCTTGGATAAGCAGTCACAATCATAGATATGTGATCTGCACCTTTTAAAAATTCTATGAAACTAAGTATTGACCAAAAGTCCAACTGACACTACTATAGGAGGTCACTGATGAAATATAAAATTATATAGAATATTTTTTAAGTAGATTGAATAATCCAGATCTCGCACTCAAACCTGTCTATAATAATTAGGGTGTTAGTTTGAGAGCAACTGAAGTCGACGTAAAGTAAGAATGCAAGAAAAAGACTAAACAATATATTAGACAGTGGGTAGTTGACTACAATAAAATGGTCTACCAAGCACTATCTGTAATGTGGAAAGGAAGAAATGTAATTAAAATACTAAAATTAAAAATCAAAATTGAACGCAAAGTATACAAATGAGGTGTAATCCAAGTAGTTCAGTTGAACCCACAGTCAATGGTAGAACTATAAAATTAATATGGATGTGCTCAGTGCAGGCAGTCTAAACAGTCGAGCTGGGTCCCCTACGAGGTGAAGCTGTAATAAAGTTTTTAAAAATAGGTTTAAATTTAGTACAATTTAAATTAATTTGAGTATTAAGACAGTGAGAGTTTCCATTTGTTTCCCTTGTAATCTCCAAATCTTCCAATAAATCCAGCTCCATGTAGTTTTTCTGTCTACTAATGTCATGTAAGATAGATGAACCAGTGTTGATGTTAAAATTGTGTTTACTGGATAATAAGTGTTGACCAAAACTTGAAGAGTTTGGTCTTTTCAAATGTTCTGAAACTCTAGTGGATAACTTTCTAATGGTTCTACCTACATAAGAGGCATCACAATTATCGCATTTTAATTTGTAAATACCACTTTTGTCAAGTGTGTTCATCCTATGTTTGGTGTTGATTAAGAAGGAACCTAAGGTGTTGTGTGACTTGAAGGAAATTTTAATGTTATCAATTGTAGAAGTAAAAAGTTTAGATATTTTATTGGAAATGCTGCTAATGTAAGTGAAGGAGAAATATCTGGTGTTATTTGAAGCAGTAGGTTGAAGAAAAGATTGTGATGAATATGCAAGCTTTTCTGCAATTTTTAGTTTAGCTCTATTTAGAAGCTTATAGATTATGTTAGGATCATAACCATTATTGAAAGCAATTTGTTTAAGAGTATTAAGTTCTGAATTAAAATTATCATTAGAAAGTGGAAATTTGAGTAACCTATGAATGTAACTGTTGAAAGCAGCCAATTTATGTTGGGTTGGATGATTAGATGTATCATGTATAACATGATCTGTTTGGGTAGGTTTTCTGTAAATATTGTACTCTAAAGAATCTTTATTACGGGATATGGTCATATCCAAGAAGTTCAACTTTTTATCAGATTCTGGTTCCAGAGTAAAAGAGATGTTGGGATGGAGCTTATTAAGATCATCCAGAATCTGTAAAGCATCATCTTGGGTTCCCTGTATGAGAGCTATACAATCATCAACATACCTTGACCAAAAAACTATTTTGCTGTTGTTGTTAACAAACTTCCGTTCTAAGCTGTCTAAGAAAATATCAGCTAGAAAAGGTGATAGTGGAGATCCCATTGCTAAACCTGTTGGTTGTTTATATATTTTTTGATTGAATTGAAAGAAGTCCTGATCCAGACAGAATTTAAGTATAGTTAAGATAGCATCTTTGTCTTTTGCCGATATGTTGCAATTGTCTAGAAGATTGTGTACTAAAGGTAATGTTTCATCTCTTGGTACAGAAGTAAACAAATTGGAAACATCAAAAGAAACTAAATAAAAACCCTCTTCTATCCTAATGTTATTTAAACGTTCTATTAGATCTAAAGAATTTTTAATGGAGAACTTAGGTTTAAAATTAGTGATAGACTGAATTGTGTTGTAAATAAACTCTGATAAAATAGAAACTGGAGTGTTACAAAAACTTACTACAGGCCTTATGGGACTATTGTGTTTATGGATTTTAGGAAGTCCATATAACCTAGGTGTTATAGGATTAGATACAGTTAACTTTCTGTTGTTATATTTAGTAATAGTGTCATTAAACAATTTAACCATTGCTTTTGTTTTATTAATAAAGGTGTTAAATGTATTTTTTTCCAAAACTACAAAACTGTTATCTGAAAGAAAAGATTCTACTTTCTCTATGTATTGAGTTTGTTCTAAGATTACAACACAATTACCCTTATCAGCCTTGCTGAGTACAAGAGAATCTCTATCAATTTTTTGTTTAATTGATTTTAGCAAATCCTTTTGTTTTTTAAAAATATGGTGATTTCTATGATTATCTATGATCAATTGTTATTTACCTTTCATTCCGTGACCTATTGCTAGTAATGTCTTAAACAAATGTCCTGATGGGTCCCTGGATGAGAAGTGAGTATCCCTGTTTTTCCTGATATTTGTTTTTTCTTGCTATCATTTTCTCTTTTTGTTTGATTCAGTTAAAGGGATTTTATGAGGTTATTTTGACTCGAATAGATACACTTTTTGCACTAGTAATAATTATAGTATATAACTTATAGATATAAACTTTTTTTTATTTTCTTTAGTATTAATTATATTAGAATATTAATATAAGTAATTTTTGATTTATTATTTCTCAACACGTAACTGGCTAAAAGTTGATGATCACTTACAGAAGAAAAATCTAATAGAAAATAAAACATATAAATTAAACATTCTTTGCATTCTCACATTTTCATTGTATTTAATTCAAATCGATCGAAATTTTTAACTACTGCTTCGGTAATTATTCTCATTAAATTGACTTTAAGTCAGACTTTTAAATGTAAACCAATGTTACATTTTATCTGATTTCATCGGCTTAAACGCATTGAATCAGGTTTTGCTCTTTTAGTCATTAGCACAAAGTCTTTTATTTGGTTTTCCGTTTAACTCTTTGCATGCTAAATATTGTAATCTCATCGAATGTATATTTATATTTTAACTTTTTGATGTTTACCATTCGAAATGCTTCATAAAGACTGTTTATTTAAAATTTGCATTTAGATAAGCAGTTCAGTTCTTGGGCGGCCGCAGTGTGCGTTGGAGAATCTTTATTAACTTATTATACAAATATGCTCTGGAAGTGCTTTTCTTTAGCTTTTTATCACACAACTGAACGATTTGTGATCACTTTCTATGTAAACATCTCTTTAACATATTGGAATTCAATTACTGCTATCTAAATTCTCTGTGAAATAATAACCATCGCTAGGATAATGAGTAACAGCTTATAGCTGTACTTTGTTCAAATATGAGACGTATGTATGTCTCGTAAACAATAATAAAGGCGCTTAAAACATAATCTATTGTTGCAATAATAGTGTTTTAACATTGGATTATTTAATATAGTAATGTTCTAACAACTTTAGAATAGATTTGATTATAAACCATTCTTTTTTTTTTGTACAATTATTATAGAGACTATAGTGAAATAAGATCGTAAAAAATGTGTTTTTTTTTCAAAAAAAAAAAAATTTCCTGGTCGATCCTTTGCTTTAAAAATCTGAAAAAATTCACAAACATACATTTAATGCCCACAAACGTAAAAAACAAAAAAAATTTGTTACGTAGCGATATTTTCAAAATAAAAATACTATGTATATCAAAAAGTATCATACCAAAAAAAATTTTTGGAGCCCTAAACCCAAACATAACCCCAAAAAAAATTAAAACGTCTGTTTTTGTTTTTTCACGATATCTTCGGTTATAATCATGGTAGAAAGTCATTCTTTTTTTTCTTAATTTATAGGATATTTTATTGTCTACATCATGGTGTTTTTTAAAAGATTTTTACATTTTAAAAATTCGTTTAAAATAAAACTATCTCGAACGTCGCTCCAAAAAATAGATATTTTATTGGATGAGCGTCAAATTATCCCCATGATTTTTTTTATGTTTTTATAGGTAGGGCATCATGGTAAAAAAAACGACAAATTATTTTTGTTCTAGCCGGTTAAGAGGTTAAAAATAAAAATAACATATTGTTCTACATCAAAAAATACTTGACCAAAAAAATTTTAGACACCTACACCCAAACATAACCTGAAAAAAAATTAAAACCTGTTTTTTGTCTTTTATCTTCTTTTCTTATCATCGTAGAAACTTTTTTTTTCGGTTTATAGGGTTTTTATTGGCTATGACATTGTACACTCGCGATCATAAAATCCGGGTCACCTTGAAAATTTCAAGAAAATTTCTGGAATAACCTTTTTTTTTTAGGCTAACGTATTTTTTATTTGTCATCAATGTTTGTTTTGAAAGAAAAAAAAACCGTTTTTTATTGTTTTTATTGAAAAAGTAGAAAACAAACCAAATTGTTGATAAAACAGGCATACGAAAAAAATGGAAAATACAGAATGTGGTAAAATGTTAGTGAAATTTCAATGACTAATATCGTTTATTGCCTCCACTTGCTCTAATGACCTCTTGCAGACGATGGGGCATACTCTCAATTCTTTTCCGGATTACATGTTGTGGTATGTTATTCCACTCTCTCACTAACAGATCCTTGAGCTCCTGTCCGTTGTTAGGAGGAGATGTTAGGGGTTGAATACGTTTTTTCAAATCGTCCCAGATATGTTCGATGGGATTCAAGTCCCGAGACCTAGCTGGCCAGAGTAACCTCGTAATTCTAACCTCGTCCAAGTATTGCATACTGATCGTGGCAACGTGCGTTCGCGCGTTGTTCTGTATAAAAACGACGTTTTCTCCAAGCCTTGCCATGGTATGCATAACATGCTCTTCCAGAATCTCCGTAATGTCCCTCCGTGCAGTTAAGGACTCATTTTCCATGAAGGGTAATTTTGTGCGGAAGTCGGAAGATACACCTCCCCATGCCATGACCGAGCCTCCACCAAATGGCATTCTTGGAGCAATACAAGCTTGTGAAAATCATTCACCGGTTCTCCTCCAAACTCTTACACGTCCATCGGATCCAGTTAGGCAGAAACGGGATTCATCTGAGAAAAGCTAGTCGTGCATCTCGATACGCCAGGCGAAGTGGCGGTCCTGTAGCCATTACCCGAGAGGATAGTCTAAAAGAACGAAATCTTCTCCTGACCGTTGCAACGCTAACATTGCGATTTCGTACTTTCTGTAGACGATTTCGATGCATAATCGCAGTTGAGGTCCGGTTTCGTAAAGCCTGAAACACAAGAAAACGGTCATCTCGTATCGTGGTCATTCTTCTTCGTCCAGAGCCAGGTCGTCTGGATAGCAAACCCTTCTCCTGAAAGTGTTGAAGCACTCGTTGAACCGTAGAAAGGCTTACGCCAACAGTTCTTGCGACTTGCTGTTGAGTGTGATCGTCTTTCACAAGCGCAACAATTTGTGCCGTTTTAACAACAGTCAAGGGTATTTTTGGCAAAAAATAAACAATAATAAACACTAATAATGGCACTAATAAACACTCATGGTGGCAATAATAAACGTTTGTTCGTTGCGTTTGAACAGAAAGATGAAGCACAAATGAGACATTTAAAACAAGCGGCAGTTACAGGTATCGTTCATTTTGGGAAGTGTGCGCTTTCCCGCGAAATCGGCACTATTGAAATTATTTGTTGCAAAGGAAACCACTAAGCCGACAACAATTCCCAGAAACATGCATTAGTTTGTATTTGTGTTATTATTATTTACGATAAAGCTCGTTAAAAATGAAATATCAGTGATTTTCAAGGTGACCCGGATTTTATGATCGCGAGTGTATATTTATATAAAAAATGGTTGTTCGTTACTTTGATTATTATATTCCACCCATCAGACAAAAATCTGAAAGAACTCAGAGATAATTTGATACTCAAAAAATATTATATATTTTTTTGGCGTTAAGTTCAAGGCAGTTTTATTTTAAAGAAATTTTAAAAATATCAAAAGCGTTAAAAAAATTTGAATTTCGCTCCAAAAGTTTTTTAAAAAATACGATGTTGTAGGCAATAAAAAACCCTATAAATTTAAAAAACAAAAATAGGTTTCTACGATGATTAGAACAAGAGATATTGGTAAAACACGAAAAAACACCTTTTAGGTCTTTAGGTTTTTGTTTGTGTCTAGAAATTTAAAAACTTTTTTGGTCTAGTAATTTTCGATATAGAACAACATGGTATTTTTATCGTTTTTGATGCGCCATCTATAAAACTCTGAAAAAATCATGGAGATAATTTGATACTCAACATATAAAATATGTTTTTTTGGAGTGCCGTTCGAGACAGTTTTTTTTAACGACTTTTACAAATTTTAAAAGCGTTCAAAAATTTGAATTTGTTGCTAAAAATTTTGTAAAAAAATACCATGATATAGACAATAAAATATCCTACAAATTGAAAAAAGAATGAGTAGTTAGAAAGTAGGTAGAAACCATCGTTAGAACCAAAGATATTGTCAAAAAACGAAAAAACACGTTTTATTTTTTGTTTGAGGTTATGTTTATGCCTAGGGATCTATTTTTTTTTTGTAAGATACTTTTGATATAGAACAACATAGTGTTTTTACTTTTTGAAATATCACTGGGGCCATTTTTCACTATCTTAACCGTCTAGAAGCTTTCTTTGAAAAATTCAATTTTTTTTCTAATCTCAATTTTGATCCAAAAAATCTGAAAAAATGCAAATATTTTTGGCCATAAAAATATTTGAATAATAATCACCACTTAAATAATTTAAAATATGTTATGTGCTTAAAACATAAGAAAAAATATAATAAAAAAGACGGTTTGACGAATTTTGAGTATGTTCTGGTCTGAAAATTAAAAGCCGATCGCGCTATTAAAAATAACAAAAAAAAATATAATACAAAATCATTATTTATTGACATATAGTTGAGTGTATGTGCTAAAACCATGCGAAAAACGGCAATAAAAGGTCTTATTCGAATTTTGAAGATTTTTCGGAGCGAAAATGGAAAATCTAACCCCGCCATTCAAAAGAAAGGAACAAAATAAACGAAAAATAATTATCAAAAAGTTTGCCAAAAAATACCTACATAGCCTAAAAAATTTTTAAAAAATTCAAATATTTTTTCTAGGCTCAATTTTAATCCAAAAAATTACAAACAAAAAACAGTGTTTAAGTGTTTTTGAGCATTAAATGTATGTTCGTGAATTTTTCCAGATTTTTTAAATCAAAGGATCGATCAAGACTCCTGGGGGACCTGGGGAGCTAAAAATTTGGCTTAAGATGTTTTGTAAATATGTACTTTCGAGTGCCCAACCCCAAATAAAAATCCAACAGAGTGCAGATTTTACCATCTAATCCCGCGATAGCCTTTAACAATTTACGAGATACAGCACAAAAACCCTTTGCTTACCTTTTTCAAAGATGGCGGCTGGGGGACAAGGGTAGCGACCCCACAAACTTGAACTTAACTTATACTAACTAATCCCACATATAAAAAAAATTGAGTCCTCTCAAAAATCCTGTCTTAATCAGACGAGAGGAAGGTGTAACAGAAAAGTTTTTAGCAGACCAAGGCCGATGGGACAACGAGACAGAGGAAAATCGTGACTTAGATATTAAAATAACTTAGACAATGATTTAAAATATATTGCTAGAGACAGGGGTGAATGGAGGATTGTCATGAAGAAGGCTACGGCCCATAACAAGCTGTGATACTATTGATGATGATAATGAAATATAGAATTGTAGTTATTGTGTTTTTGCTTAAGGTTTCTTGATTTGTTTGAGGCCTTTTATCCTCTATGTAAGTAATTCAAACATTTGCTGGGATTATTTCGTTTTTAGATATTTCCATGTCGATTTAAAGTCTTGAGAACTTGGTGGTTGAATATCTTTAACATTGCATTGTATATTCCAATTTTACTATGTCTCGCTATTGGTCTCCTCCATGATCATATTGATAAGTAATAGGCCTCATCATTTTAATATGATAATATATTTTATAATTTTTGAGTTTTTATTGATATTAATATTCGGAAATATCTTATAATATTTTTATTCTTTTTTAATAACTTTATTTGTTTTAGATTTCCATGTTTGATCTCTATTGTGTTTTTATTGATACACTCGCCTACGTCATTGTGTCATTAACACTACTAAATATTACATTTATAGTTTGTTTAAAGAATTTATAATATTCAAAACCACAGACGCTAGCAAATCAATACTTTTTTCGACGTAAAATTACCTTTGAAAATATTTAAATAAATTCTTATGGCTAAAAAGACGTAAAACCCAAAAAATATTGAGTACATAGCAGAGTTTTATGTTCATATTACAAAGAAAACTCTTTAAGTAATGCGGATTAGCAATATCAAGCCAATATTATTGAATATTTAAATTTAACAAGCCTTAAATATTTTTTAAATAGCAAATCAACAGAGAAAAATAAATGTAATATATCATAGTTTTAGTAGATCATTGCGGATTTGGAATGCATTATTCTGAAATCTTTCAACATTTTCCACATTTTTTGAGTTTTCTGCGACTTTGATTGCTTTTGAGCTATTGATTGTAACTAGTGTTCTTCCTTGGATACAGCGGACTACGTTTTTTCTGTATTGTAACGTTGCAACGATTCAATCTTCTTTTTATACCTAATTTCTCCTATTGCTTTTCTTTGTATTTCACTTCTCAGTTGTTCTCTTCATTTTGTTTCTTTGACTATTTCTTTAGACAATTGCTCTAGTTCCTGTCCTATTTCTTAAACTTACTTCAAATAATAGTTTTGTAAAGTTTTCTCCCAAACGTTTACCGCTTATGAACGAGTGCCTTCGTGAAATTAGTTCTTTTCCAAATAGAAATTCAAAAGACTAAAATCAAGTATAGTACAACAAGAAGTGCCTTGTGCTTTTCGGTTAATTTTTTAGTAAGCGATCGTTAGAAATGCTTGAGATTTTTATTATCTTTGTTTTTTTTTTACTCTTATTGCTATCAGTAATTTCTATTCAGCTTTCAACTGCAATTATTACCCTTGTGTGTCTTCGTTGGTCAAGAAAATTATGTTCAGTGGTATTAGTTGCGACTGTTGGACTTTAGTAAGACAGTCTACTTATACGCGAACTGGGTCTCCCTGTCAAACGTAGATCTCATGTGCTCGTATGCCCATACTAATATGCACTGATTATTATGAATTTTTTTTATGAAGTCGCTGGGGAAAACCTCATAACAACTATCAAAAGACAAAAATCCAACAGTCAGGTTCAGCACCGGTGCCGACAACGTTACGATAAGAGCCTGCATCTGGATACACCTCCATTCAACAGAGGTTACCCGAAGCCGAAGTTTCTCCAAAATCTAATATAAATTATACATTAACTTGATCCATCTATAGTTCTTACAGTCTTGAATTTCGCCTTTAACTTTATATAATGATACCATTACATTCTCTTTTCATGCTTTGGGCATCCTTTCTTTATTATATGTACTACTTATCATTTGCCACAAAATATCAACTCTCCTAGATCCTTCCAAACCTCCACACTTATTCCATCAGGTCCTACTGCCTAACCGTTCCTTCGTCCTATTTAACGCCTCGACAGCTTCATCTCTCACTATCTTTGGTATTACATTCTCATTTGGAATCCGGTATTCTCTGTCGCTACTCTAGTGTTCGTCATTTAGCAACATACTAAAGTACTCATACCATCTTTGCTTCATTTCAACATCGGTTCTTAGCACTCTTAATCTACAGCACGTCGGTCAAGTGACTTTGATGACTTGTTTCTTGCTTCAGCAATGTTGTATAATCTTTTAATCTCCTCGGGTGTTTCCAACTCTTCATACATCTGTGCAGACAAACTTTCCTTAGCAGTAGCTACAGCGCGCTTTGCTTCCCTCTTTTCCACCTTGTATATATCCTTATCTTCCTCTCTTTTAGACTTGTCATATCTCTTTCTAGCCTCTTTCTTCTCTCTAACCTTCTTTTGCAATTTATCGTTCAATCACTAAGTTTCTTTGTCTTTAAAAGGCCCATTATCAGATGTTTTTCTAGCACTTCATCTCCACTAGCACCACAACGTTACTGCTTGCTTGACTAAACTGAGATTTAAAGCAAACCACACTTGAAGGCATCTTTGTCCATCGTCCATCCGTCATTCTAACTCTCCGTCATTCCAGCTGTAGTCCTGGGCGATAAATAAAGGGACAAAAAGCTTATTGGAATAACAACCAAGGGAAGACAAGAGAAGCGTCGTTGGACCACCTGCACGATGAGCTGACGATTTAAAAAGACAAAATAAAAACCGGATGAGAGTGGCGCAAGAAAGACGAGGTTGGTCACACGAGTAAGAGGCCTATGTTCAGCAAAGGACATTTAAGGCTAGATGATAATATTGATGATGACACTTAAAGGCCTAATTATGTATTGAATAGCCACACAAATACTACTGAGACTTAAATTGAGGAATTCATCTTTATAATGAGCTCAGATATGATGACCCCACAACTAATATTCACTGAGAAAATTAACACAATTATACTATCTAGAGAACAAAACATCACAAATATTAATAAAGACTTCATATGGTTAACTGATGCTTTTAAAACTGCCAATGATACTTGATCAATAGTCTTTGGCAGAGATGTAATTATAATAAATCTTACAGCCTAGGTCAATATACAACTGAGTTCCGGGCAGAAGTTTTGCTATGGTCGTCTGCATTGATGAAATCATGGATGAATACATCAAAGAAAAGAGAATCGACATTTATAAAGATAGCTAAGCGGTTCTTTTGGCAGTAAAGAACCCACTCACCAAATCGAAAATGGTAAGGAACTACAAAGTTCGCGACAACAACTTACCAAAAGATAATAAGTGGCTTTAATTCGAGTGCCGGGTCATGAAGGGGTGCATATGAATGAACGATCAGACTTTTTGGTAAGACAGAGCTCAAGAAAACCTTTGTAGAACCACAACCATTCTGTGACATCACTAAAGAGGTTCAGAAATGACTGACAATGAATCATCAAAAGAAATGGAGAACTTCAATAGGAGAGATTTAAACGGTCACCGAAATAGTGGCAAGACATTGTCGTTTAAGAAAACACCTATACTAACTAGGAAAGTTGAATAAACCATGGTGCAGAAAATGCGAAATGGAAGAAGAGACTGGCATACACATCCTATGACATTGCAATGTGCTAAGTGATATGAGGCAGGAATTCACTGGTTAACTGAGAATTGAACCGGAAGAGATCTTAAAACTACTAATAAGGAAACTGTTGACCACAAGACTTAATAAATTTTAATAGAAAAAACAAGTTATGGTACAAAGGTCTTACGACCAAGCGCCAGATATTAACGTATCTCGCATGAACTAAGAAGAACAATAGTGGGCGCTTAACCACCTTTCGACTCGATCTAAGAGCTCTATTGTGGCTGATCGTATTATTTGCTGGAAATAATACGAACGTTAAGCGGCGCCGGAAATAATCTGAACATCGAAAAAGCCATTAACTGTTTTTAAAATTTTGGAAACCCTAGTCTAGTCTAAAATGTTCTAATTAATACAGGAATGCACAAAAAATGGATCCAGCAACAGGAATAGAGCTATTTAACTATTTAACTAAGAGGCCCGTGAAGTTGCGATGATAATTGAAGTCAGTTGTGTGACTAAATGTTATATTGAAAACAGTTGTTTGATATGTTTTGTAAGTTTCAATAAGTAAAATACAATTTCTGTAATAAAAATTATTTAGTCATGGATTTGTTTATCAAACACGACTTTTTTCTTAGAGAAGTTCCCCGAAAAAATCATTACAGAACATTTATAACTACATTTTATAGGTTTACACTTAAAATTGAATTGAAAGCTCCGTGTTTTCAAAATGAATATTCAATACATACAATCATCAAAATGTAAAAAGTCCGTCTCTGGTTTAAATGTAGAAAAGAACCAGAAATTTATTGTTGAAATACAGCGCATCAAATTTTTTAATCAAGACATTTACATTCTAGAGATAGCTTAAATCCTCGTACTTAAAAAATTCAATCAAGGACAATCTACCCGAGTTTTGGCAAACAAGAACGCAGTAGTTTCTGGTGTTGTATTTGGAATTGGTGTTAAAATTGTTTGGTTCCTTAAATTGAAGCTAGTTAACGAGAAATGATTTATTCTTTAATGTAGTTAAAATTTTGCTATTTGTTCAGAATTGCTGTCGAAATGCTGTTAAGTAGCTATGTATATAACAATATTGTTGTACCAGCAACCAATAACATAGAAATAGAGTAAGCATTTTGTAACATCGAAATTAGAAAAATATCTTCTCAACTTATTTGTCTCATTAAATGACAGAATAAAAATAAATACTGCAGAAAAAAAAATATGACAATGAGGTAGAAATTCTGTATAATAATAAAGTTTAGAGTTTAAAGTTTAGTTTAAAGTTTAAAATCCAACGAAATCACATATATTTATAATGGGCGATCATCATTCAATCTTCGCTTATCCACTGCTGGACATAGATCTCCCTCATAATTTTCCATCTATTTCGATCTTGTGCATCTTGCATCCAATTCCTATGACAACGTTTTATATCATCAGCCCAACGTGTTGGGGGACGACCACTGCTTCGGTAGGCATCATCTCTTGGTCTCTATTCCAGTATCCGCTTTGTCCATCTATTATCTGTCATTCGAGCCACGTGACCTGCCCAGTTCCATTTCAGTGTTGCTAGTCTCTCTACTGCATCAGCCACTACTGTTCTTTGTCGTAGCTGGAGATTTGGGATCTTGTCTTGTAGTGAAACGCCCAACATAGCACGCTCCATTGACATACACTGATCTTTTGAACTGTTCTCCTTGTCATGGTCAACGTTTCCGCACCGTAAGTTAACACTGGCAAAACACACTGATTAAACGTTTTTCTTTTAAGGCATATTGGTATATCAGACGATTTGAAAATATGGTTCAGCTTGTCGAAGGCTACCCAAGTCAGTCTTATACGACGAAGAAGCTCAACGGTTTTGTTATTTTTTCCTATGCGAATCTCATGACCTAGGTATTTATAGGCCATTACCTGGTCTATGGATCTTGTTCCTACGCATATATCTTCGCTGACTACAACATTTGTCATCATCTGGGTTTTAGATATATTTATTTTCAATCCCCCTTCTAGCGAGAAAAGGTAGAGCTGATTTAAAAGTTCTTTGGCCTCATCTATCCTATCAGCTATTAGTACAATATCATCTGCAAACCTTAGATGGCTAAGCTTTTCTCCGTTTATGTTTATGCCCTTGTCGGTCAGTTTTACCCTTTTACATATATATTCCAAAAGCGTAGTGAACAGTTTCGGCGATATGGTGTCCCCCTGGCGTACTCCACGTTGTATCGGGAATTTCTGGGTTTGACGATCACCCACTCTAACACTTTCTGTTGCGTTTTGGTATATGTGTTTAATTATATTTATATACCGATAGTCAATTCGGCATTCTGTCAAGGCTTCCAACATTTTTTGATGATTTACGGTGTCGAATGCCTTTTCATAGTCGACAAATATTAAAGCTAGTGGTTTATTATATTTAGTACATTTTTCTATAAGATTTTTTATTACCAGTAGGTGATCGTTTGTTCCATAGCCTTTCCTAAAACCCGCCTGTTCTATGGGCTGATAAAATTCCAATTTATTTTCTAGTCGTTTCGTAATTATTTTTGTAAATAGTTTATAAATATGTGAAAGTAGACTTATGGTCCTGTAATTCCTGAGGTCGGTAGCATCCCCTTTTTTTATGAAGTACGTATGATAATTTCTGCGTTATACCACTGGGTTGGTGTTATTGCTTCCTGCAAACATGTAGTGAATAGTTTGGCAAGGACCTGCCATAATCTTTTTCCAGCCACTTTCAAGGCATTTGCCACTATTTCATCGCCTCCGGGGGACTTATTGTTTTTCATTTCTTGCACTGACCTTCGAACTTCATTGGGTGTTACGTCCGGTAAAATTTCAGATCCCTGATTGATTATCTTTGGTAATGATCCACTCCGGTTACATTGCTGTTCTTTGTATAGTTGTCTATAAAAACTCTCTATCGTGTTCATAATTCGAACTCTATCCTCAATGATTTGCCCCTGTTCATTTCTTAATTTGTGGACGTTTTTTTTTCCAATGGACATGCTCCGTCTGAGTACTTTCAAGCTTTTGTTTTCTTCTATTACTCTAGTTATTTCCATCGTATTGTATCGTCTCAGATCTTTTCTAACTTCCTTTTTAATTTTCTTATTCAAAATTCTTAGTTAATTTTGGTTATCATCCTGATTTTCCCCAAGTTCTTCTTTCCTGTAGAAGATGTTTTGTGTTGTGGCTTAATTTTTTGTTATTGTTTTCAGGACGAGGACAGTATTTCTTTTTAGCTTCTTTCAATATTAGAGTAATATTATTGTTTATTTCATTGATGCTGATATTCTCTAAATCGTGTGTATCCAAACTAGTCTTAATATTCTCTTCGTAAAGTGTTATATCTTCTGGGAACAGCCACCTTCCACTTTTCTTTTTGAGGATCATTTTTGTTCTTTCAACTTCAGTTTTAAAAGTGGTTTTTGCTCTAATTAGTCTATGGTCGCTCCCTGTTGAAAATTTATTCAATACTGTTACATCCTGAATAATATCTTTCCGATTTGATATTATGAAATCAATCTCATTTTTTGTTCTTTGGTTCAGACTCTTCCATGTCCACTTACGTTGGGGTTTCTTTCCGAAGAATGATTTTATCACAAAGAGATTTTCCTGATGTGAGAAGTCAAGAAGCCTGTTACCTCTCTCATTTCTCTCACCAAATCCAAAGTTTCCCATAGCAGATTCTGCATCATCTTGTTTGAATCCCAATTTGGCGTTAAAATCTTCAATTATCAATGTGTAATGTGTTTCTGAAGTTTGTATAGCTGCTCTGATATCTTCATAAAATTGATAAACTTCCTCATCCGGGTGGCTCGTAGTTGGTGCGTAATCCTTTATAATTTTAAGTTTGTATCTTGGGTTTAATTTAAAAATAAGATAAATGACTCTGAAATGAAACATATTTCCAGACTTAAGTATTATTTGATCTTCTTTTCGACGCCTAACTTCACTTATACCGATTATATCCCATTTTATGTGTTGTAGTTCATTCTCCAGTTCTATCATCGATGCTTCTGTTGATAAAGTTTGTACATTGTAGGCACATATATGCATTTCTCGTTTGTTTTGGTGGCCTGATGTCTTTCGGTGATTCTTAGCACCCTCTGCTCCAACACAGTTCTGACCGCCACCTTGGTCAGGGAAATTGGAAGCGCCGGGGACTGAGAGCCATACACTTAATGTATCCATCATGAGGGGAAATTTGGCCTTAAAACGCCGCGCTGGCCAAGCGTGTTGGCGAGTTTTAGAGTTGTAGTAGAAGGAAATATAGTGACCCGTCTGCCTTCGGAAACCTAATAGCCATTCGGGGTCGGAAGAAACAAGAGTTAGCCAAGAGAGGCTGATAGGAAAGATTAAAGACATTTCACTCAAGACAAGTTGAAAAAGAGTAAAATGTGAAGGTGTAAAATTGTGAAGAGTAAAATATAATGGGCGATATTACTGCAAAAATTGGTAAAGGGCGTAAATCAGATATTGTTGGAGAATATAGTCTGGAAGACAGCAATAAACAAAGGGGTAGACTTTTTTATTTTTGCTTAGGACACAATATGGTAATAAACACATACTATAAGCACGAATGACCATAACATGTTATGGTCATCCGTGTTATAAGACGCTGTTATAAGTATAGACGCTGCAATGAATAGAGAAAAACATCAGCAAAATAATTTTGCAATTTTAGATGTCAACAAAAGTACAATCGAAAATGATGTAAACAATTATATGCCTGAAAAAACATGGAAATTATTTTGTGAACATATGACCAAGATACTAGAAGAACATTGTGTAAATAATAGATTCAAGAAACAACAATGGAAAACAGAAGAAATACTAGACCATATGGAACATAGAAGACAATACAAGGACAAGGCAGACGAATACAGAAGAGAACAAAGAGAAATAAAACAAAAAATACTAGCGGATAAAAAAAGTGGATGGCGGATCGATGTTCATAAATGGAAATATTAGAAAAGAAACATGACATATTCAATATGTATCTACAAGAAAGTTCGTGAAGTGGCTGGCCTGTACAATAAGAAAAACATTAATACTCTAGTAGATAATGCAGGAAAAGTTATTATTGACGAACGAGAAATACTTGCAACATGGAGTAGCTATTTAACTGAATTATTCCAAGATGACAGACTAAATATAAAGAGCAATGTAAATTCAGAAGGACCTAAAGTTTTAACATTCGAAGTTTTCCATGCAAAAAAAGCAGCCAAAACCAAGCAAGCAACTGGATTAGACAACATCCCAGCTGAAACCAAATATGTCCTCCTACAAGCGATCCCGAACGGAAAAATATTTGGAAGACGAGATCCAGGAAGACGAAAAATATCCGCGCGAAAGAACCTGGTTCAATACAACATCTGTGCAGCTTTTTCGCGTTGCTGCAGCCACGATAAAGATTTTCAAGATGATTTCCAACATTCGTTACGGATAGGTACGTCAAGAAGAAAAAAAAAAGGAAAGGTATACCAATTTATTATTTCCCAGAAACTTGCTATCTCAATGCTATCATAGGCTTGTTTAAAGTCTACGAATAAATTATATGCATCTCTATTAAACTCCCATCTTTTGTTTTTAATTTTTGTCGAATGTTATAAATTTGATCCGTGGTTCCGCTTCCCTTTCTGAATACGCACTGATATTTGCCTATGTTCTCTTTAGCATACAGTAGTAGTCTTTTTAACAAATTATAAGAAATAATCTTGTAACTCACACATAGCAGAAATATGTCACGGTACTTATGGCACGTCATTTTGTCGACTTTTTTGTACAGCTGAACCAATATAATGACCAGCTATGACCAGTTTTCAAAAACTTCTTCCTTTACGAAAATTTTTAAAAGTAGGTCATATAATATGGTTTCTGCGAGTTCATTTTCACCCTTTTTAATCAGTTCCGTAGGTATTTCATTGTAAATTGTTTTTCAGCTTCTGTATACCTTTACAAATTTGGTCTAATGATGGCGGAATCACCACCTCTACTTCCACTGCTTTGTACTCGGTCTGATTCTCGACTTGACTGTCTGCGAAATTTAAAAAAGCTCCTTAAAATGTTCTTTTCGTCCCTCTATTACATCTTTGTTATCTGTTAATATGTTCCCATGTTTGTCTCTAATTGAGGTTCTTCGCGCTTTATACCCATATTTTATGTTATATATTTCTGGAAAGAACTCTCTTGTGTTTGCTTGGCTGTACTTTTCTTCTAGTTGTTTATTCTTGTTTTCGTGGTACTTTCTTTTCTTGTTTCTTTGTCTATTAATTTGCTCTCTACATTCGTCGTCAAGCCATTGCTTTTTCTTTAATCTTTTCCTTTTTTCTAGAATTTCCAAGGCGAATTCTAGATATTTGTCACAATTTTGTTGCTCTTGTGGTTTTCTAAGGCTAGGAATCTATTCTCCAGTTGTGTTTGGTACTGTCTTTCTATTTCTGCATTTTTTAGATTTTCCAAATCTGGTTTCTCTTTTGTTAGTACTTGTGGAATACAGTTTTTAGCCCTTCTTTTTAATCTTTGGTAAAACCAAATAATGATCCGTGTCTGCATCTGCTCCTCGATAGCTTCTTACTTCTAATATGCTACTCTTGTGCCTACTATCAGCAAAGAAATGGTCTTTTTACATTATCATTTTGATATCATGACGACTTTCTTTTCCTATTGTTGTTTGGTATGGTTGGTATTTCTTTCCTATTTTTGCACCAGCAAATTATTTTCATATTAAGTTTTGGAATATGATCAATGAATGCCTCTAACTTTGAATAAACTCAAATTTTTGTCCTCCTCGTCTGCCTGTTTTGTGGGAGTATACTCCGTTGACCACAGTTATATTAAAGAGAGTGCTTTTTATTTTTAAAGCACACATTCTTTCATTTATTGTGATAAATCCCATCACCATATGTTTCTACTTATTGCCAACGATAAAACCAACTCCGTATTCGTGCCTTTCTTCCTTTCCGCAGAAGTATATTGTGCTATGCTGTGTTTTTAATTGCTCTTCTTCTTTTGCTATCACTGTAAATTTTTTTGAAGCATATACTACTATTGGTCTAATGGTCGTTTTGTAGATTTTCATTTTTGTGTTTTTTATCCCACTTTTTTGGTCTTTTGTTCCATCCGATATTGGAGGTATTTGTAGGTTTCGTAACATTAGGTTTTTTACAGCATGAGGTTAGCCTCACGCATCCTCCTTTATCTGGGCTTGGGACCAGCACGGTGTGACTTTACAATCACTAAACCCTGGCGGAAGTTTTCTAAACTAAACCTTGATGGAAAAACTCGTCAGATACCTGGCTATCACGATGTCCTGAGAAAAACTTATTTTCCTGAACTAATTGAATTACAATGTAGATGTCTACACTAGGGAGCTTAGCCTGAGTGATGTATTTGAAAGAATATTGAGTCTAAAAAATAAATATTTCTCAGAGTCTGATAGAATACCAACGGCTTTACTAAGAACTGTGCAACTGCACTCTTTTTGGTCACTTTCATCGAACTTACTATGCCCGTCAAAAATCTTTTGACAATGATAATTTAATTTTGTAATGATCACACTGGATAACTTCCAATATAAGTATTTTTAGAAGGCGACTGAAAACTTTTAATTCAAACCTGTGATAATATTTTCACTTTTTATGTGATTTATTTGTGTCGAATCTGATTGATATAATCTTATTTATAGTGTTATATATACTTTTTTCTTGTTTAATTAAGTAGATTATACCGTTGACAAAATAATTAAAATATAGTTAAATATTCCCCATCACAATTATTATTTCTTTTGCTTTTTTTAATTTTGAAAATTACTTATCACACACCGGATAGTGTTCCGATTTATAATATGCTCGCGAAATATTTCTATACTTGCAGATTTCTCAAATAAATAGCTTTGATTATTTATTGACTTGATATTATTGATTTTAGTTCTCTCTGTATTCCCGCATTTACTAAAATATTTATTGCAACGCGAAACAAACACATTAAAAATTTAGTCCAACATTCAGTCGATGTGCATAGTTATCGATTTGAATAAAGATATACCTACCTGTTTAAACCACCTACATTTTAACATAAAAATGTGGGAAATTCTTAACAGTACGGTAGGAATTATGTGACGTATGTAGATGAGATATAGGTAGCATACATAATGCTGCATGTCGCATAAAAAACTAGCTTTTATGAGTTTTATCACATTCATAAGCGTATGTGACGTCTATTTTCTTTTTTATTTGAGGAGAATATGTAAATAATTGGTAGATATACAAATTTATAGACATACAAAAACTATACCTGAGACTGGATGCAACGACTTTATTTGCATAACAGCTTTAATTAAATCGTCTGAAAATCTATGAATCAATAGTTAAAAACATTGAAAAATGCAATGAAATCCGTCTAACCATTATAATAATATACGAAATTTTATTTAATTGCAAGTATAAAATATTCTAAGTAGATTATAGAAATAAAGGTATAGAAATGTAAGTTGGTAACACTTTTGTAACTGTCAACCATTTTGACAGCTGTCAAATGACTTATGTTAAGTTCGGTTTGGCATTTCAGATGAATATACTTGACGCCCGAACAACGCTTCCAAATTGTACAAATTTATTTTGAAAATTGTGGTTCTGTTCGAAATACGTATCGCGCACTACGTCCATTTTATGGTAATAGTCCATCAGAGCAAGTCATTTGATTAACTATGGAACGTTTTTGCACCACGTTTACTTTAAATGATAATATACATCCACAAACACGTCGTATAGTGCGTACAAAAGAAGTTGTTACTGCTGTAGAGCGTAGAATACAGGAAGGCCCGAATCAGTCTATTTGCCATCGTGCACAGCAGTTGGATACGTGTCCATCGACTTTATGGACGATTTTGCAAAAAGATCTTGCTTTGCGTGCTTACAAAATCCAACTCATTCAATCACGCAAGAACTGAAGGTACATCATCAACTAGCAAGGCGTAGATTCGGTAAGTGAGTCGAAAATGAGATTGCTGTTGATCTCAATTTTCATAAGCGAATTTTGCTTAGCGATAAAGCTCACTTTTGGTTGAATGGGTACGTCAACAAACAGAACTGCCCTATTTGGAGTTAAGAAATCCTCAAATGTATGTTGAAAATAAATGCTGTAAACAAAGAATGCACTATAAAGGACTTAACAATCAACGCAAAAAAAACAAAATGGATGGTGGTCGGAAAAATTAATTCGAAGACTCAGTACTAAGATTAGATAACAAAATCCTGAAAAGGGTGGAACACTTTAGATATCTGGGTAGCTGGATTGACTGCAGGATTGAAAGTGACGAGGAAATTTCGACCAGAATAGAACTCGAACGGAAAAACTTTATTAACTGGCGTTCTGTATTATGCAGTAGAAGTGTGTCGTTAACCACACGTCTAAGACTATTGAAGTGCTACGTCTGGTCCACTTTGTTCTATGCATGTGAAACCTGGACAACAAAAATAAAAAATCTTAACAAATTAGAAGCGTTTGAGTTATGGTGTTACCGTCGCATGCTCAGAATCCCGTGGACAGCACACATATCTAACGAACGCGTGCTAGAGACCGTGCACAAAGAGCGAGCATTGATCAACATCATCAAAATGAGAAAGGTCCAATACTTCGGTCATATAATGAGAGGACCTAAATATCGCTTACTCCGGTTAATCATTCAGGGCAAAATCGAAGGAAAACGTTGGGTCGGAAGAACACAACTGTCCTGGCTGCGTAACATTAGACAATGGACAGGTCGAACGGTCAAGGAACTGTTTCATCTAGCTGCCGACCGAGAATCATTTCATCAGCTTGTCAATATGACTATAGCCAACGCTTGAATACAAGCACGGCACACAAAGAAGATGCTGAAAAACTAGTACAGTTTTGGGTATGCTTGATGGTCTGTTGAAATTATTGGACCGTACTTCTTCAAAAACGATGGTGACCAGAACGTTACAGTCAATTAGGACCGCTGTAAAGCCATGATTACTTCCTTTTTATTCCCCAATTGAACAACCATGATTTGCAGGAGCTGTCGTTTTAATAAGACGGTACAACATGTCACACAGCTTGTGTCACAATTCATTTATTGAACGAAACGTTTGGTAACCGCATAGCTTTACGTTTTAGACCGTGAATTGGATTCCAAGATCGTGCGATTCAACACTGCAAGACTATTTTATGTGGCGATATGTGAAGGTGCTAGTCTACGTTGATAAGCATAAAACGATTGACATTTGGAGGACAACATTGGCTGCGTTATTGCCGATATATGGCGACAAATATTGGAAAAAGTGATCGAAAATTGGACCTCCAGGTTAGACTACGTCAACTGCATATCTTATATACTAAAACGCTAAGCCCTTTTCTTGTCCACCACTTTACTCAGAAACCATATTAGATAATTAAAATATTTTTTCGGAATATTATTAGTATTACGTATGAGATTGTCAAGATATACTTTTGGTACAAAAATTCACTTCCGGTTTTGAGATGACCGGAAGTTAAAATTTACTTTAAGTTTTAGACCCCACAATGTATATATGGATCGAAAGGTCTCGTCGAGACGAATCTAAATATGTACTTCCGGTTGCGATCCGACATCGGAAGTGACCCGAAACGCGCATAAAACGTCAAGATAGAGCAAATCTGACACCGGATTCGTGATCAGCATGCAAAATAACTGCTAAATGATATCCATGTCGACATTTGATGAACTAAAAATTGCATTCCGGTTTTGAGGTCGACTTCCGGTTTCGTTTTTATTAGTCAACTCAATAGAGAATTCAACGTAGAGTTCAAAAATTTAAGTTCACGAAATTATCATTTATAGTTTTTGAGTTATTGATAAAAATATTTTTACTTCCGGTCATTGTATATATTGTATATTTTTCTCGCAAAATAAAAATTTCATTTAAAAAACTAGATGTCGAGTTGGTCCGCTAGTATAAATTATAATGCCAAAAGATTATTTTTCAATTAACGTCAATTTATAAAAATCATCATTATTTTATTCCATTTTCAAGTTCTATACCTCTAAAAACACTTTTTATTAGCCTGCAAAAATTAAATGTTAAAATCTGATTTGTGTTAATAGTCGTTATAAAGTTAAGATCCTACATGAATTGCCAGGATGTAATATTGCTGTAGCTAAGATATTATGGAAGTTTGTAAGAAGATTTGGTTTCTTTTGAGAATATTTCTGAGAATATTTCTGAATGAGAATATTAATTTTGGGACCCCAAAAAAGATGCAAAAAAGGTTTCCACTTTTACCTCCGGGTTTCTCCTTAAAACCCCCCTCACAAGGGGGAAAAAGGCAAAAAAATCGATTTACACAAAATTTGTACATCGTAGAAAAAAATATTTCAAATAAAAAATGTAGCTGATAATTTAAAAAAAAAATGTTTATAAGCATTTTTTGTGTAGAATAAACCGTTCTCTTAGAAATAACGTTTAAAAAGACCGCCGATTTTGCATGTCACTTACGCGCGCGAAATCAATGTTCAATAAAATTTGTATCAGCTCGACGGTAAAAATTCGATATATTTTGATTCAAGTGACCTATCGACAAAAATCAAGATGCGTTTTAAAGGTAAAGAGCTTAGCTTTTGTATGAAGTTTTTATGATTCTCACGAGACCAATACAATATATCCCTTTCATTGACTGGCCACTATAAAGTTTCGATTACTAGAGCCTAACCTTTAAAAACTATAGCATCAAATTTTAGTTTTGCGTTTTAAATGTGAGGAATTTGAAATATCCTTAAAAAACGTTAAATTTAAAGTTTCACATAACAAAGGATCCAAATTTTAAAACTTTTTTTTTTTCAATTACACTAGTACGTTTTTCTTTTTCAAGAGAACAAAACTACTGCAATAATCTACATCCAAAACAGTCTTCTTAAATGCATTTTCGGTGACGTGTGATCGTTTGTAATATAAAACATTAAATTCTGCATTTTTCATTCATATTTCAAACGCATTATATTTCTTACCAAAACTCAAAATTGAAATTTTATGTCAAAGGTTTTAAAGATTGATCTCTTAAAATTAAAACTTTACTACAGCTGATCAATAAAAGTAATCAATTTTATTGATCTCACTAGAATCGTAAAAAATGGCAAACATTGCACCTCGTTAATTTATTTAACACCTTTATAAAAACTAAGTTTCTCTGGGCAAAATACAAAAACTGCATACGAATGCTGCACTCTTTGCCTTTCGAATCGAATTTTTACCGTCCAGCTGATACAAATTTTATTGAACATTGATTTCGCGCGTCATTGACATGCAAAATCGACGGTCGCTTCAAGCGTTGTTTCTAAGAGAACGGTTTGTTATATACAAAAAATGCTTATAGACATTTTTGTTTAACATTATCTTAGATACATTTTTTATTTGAAACATTTTTTCTAGCTGTACAGATCCTTGGTAAATTAATTTTTTTCACGTTTTTATTACCCTGCGAGGGGGGTTTTAGGGGGAGGCCCGGGGGTAAAAGTGGTAAACTTTTTTGCATCTTTTTTGGGGTTCCAAAATTAATATTCCATGCAAAATTCAGCTTGTTCGTATGTTTTTAAGGGTCAACTCTCTGACGACTGGACTATGGAATAATTGAAAAGCTTCCGCAATAAGTCCAAATATTCCTCGTCTATATATGAAAACTAGATGTAGAGCAATATTACATGTTGCTAGTCTCGATGTTTAATCACTACAAAAACATCTTCATCGACAGTTAAAAAATAATAATGAAAGTTCCCAAATCTCTGCAGTTTACCATTAGAGAATCTTTGTCATATTTATATTAGATATTAGATTTTGTCGCAGCTGGTTTCATAAACATTACATTTTCCTACCGATCTGTAAAATATCTGCAGAGCAAAGATAACATTTTCATTTTCCGCCTGCTTTCTTAATATTTCCTTTTCAATGGGAGAACAAGATAAACGATTTATACAGTGGAAATCTCATATTTTTTGTTAGAAACGCTGAAACATCTGGTCATAATTTTCTTCGACTACAGATTCGGACCAAGGGTTTTTTGAAACAGTCTAATATATAAGATTTTATATATAAGACATTCTAATATCTTGTAATGGGTCTTCTTGGTCTACCAACTTTTTCTTTTTTTCTGGTATTTTTAATGCTTGTGGTTTTAAATAATCGTAATTCTAATTCTTATATATATATATATATATATATATATATATATATATAAATATATATATATATATATATATATATATATATATATATATATATATTATTGTAGATAAATAAAGACAGAGAAGAAGAAGAAGAAAATCTATCTAGTGTATACATAAAATTTTTCATTTTGTAATACGTTAAAGTAGTTTTTTAAAAAATATTTCTTTCTTGCATTTAAAATGTAAAATACCTATTTGTCGGTCTATTGTTAACATAGGTATTGGTTTTACCCAGTATAAAGTTGTCTTTGTTAACATTATTTGTAATCTAATTGATAATATTCATGTAATTGTTTATTGGTTTTTAAGTTTAAGTTTAAGTGCATTTAAGAACAATTTGTGTTTTAACGTAGGATTAACAAAAAAGGTTGTTTGAAAGAAGTCAGGAATTTGGAGTTCCTGGAAAATGTTAAAGTACTTACGACTGGGAAATTTAAAGACGTTGAAATGAAGAAAGAGGCATATTTGTTTTAACCAATGAAAAGGATGGAAAGTTATTGATAAAAGGGTGTGTTAAGGCAAGATTTCAATTAATCAAACATCACTATCGTTAAGTCGGGATTTGACAGAACTTTGAGCGGCGTTCTTCATCGGCGAAGAGAAATAGAAAATACATTATAGAAAAAAAAAAAAAAATCTAAAGACGGAAACCAACGCAGCGTGAAATACTGTTTCTCTTCTCAATATTTGTGGTTTATGATTTCTGGGATAGGCCAAAACTGTCTATTTACGTTGGGAGCGTACTGTCCAGTCGTTTGTCTATAAATCAAAATGGTTCAAGAGAAGGTTGTAAGCTGATGCACAGCACGTACTCACCCCTCTTGCCGTTCCGACGCGGCTAGGTCTGGTACGGTCAGTGTACCGATAATTTTACTGTGGAGTGGGCTAAGTTGTATATTATTGTATAAATTACCCAACTTACTAAACTTGTACTGCCAACACTGGTGGCGCAGAACAGACAAAACTAAACTAAACTCTCGATCTCGAGGGGACACATCCTATTAGGCTAGTTATCAAAAAGTAAATATCTATTAATTTCTAAAAATTTAATTTATAAAGTAAAAGGAAGCGATTGTAGTATTATTAGTGTCTGATATATCGGCCGTGTAGAGAAGGAAAAGCATCAGCCCTAGAACACTACCCTGCAGGACTCCGGAGTTGATAGCCACCATGATCTGTACCATCGGAATGAGGTGTGCTGTATGTGGTATAGAGCGGAATATTGAACGTAGTTAGATGGGTAAAATGGGTTTCTGAAATAAGCAGAACATCAATTTTATTCAGGTTTAAGAAAATCCGAGAAGGCCGAGTCGACAATATAATAGGTGATTATGGTTTAAGAATAAGGAATGCTAGAGACGACAGATTGGCTCAATTTTGTCAAAAAGAAAACCTGGCGATTATGAACCCATGGTTTCGATTACCACCCCATAGACTGTATACCTGGAGCTCACCACAGGATAATGAACAAAATTGCATTAGAAATCAGATCGACTTTATTCTAAAAAAAACTAAGATTTAGAAATTCCATTGTAAGCGTTAAGACTTTTCCTGGAGCAGGTGTCCCCTCAGACCATAACCTCCTTGTCTCAAAAATGAAACTGGTGGTAAGAAAGATAATAAAATCCAAAAGTTCTAAGGTGAATACTCAGTTACTTAAGATAAATGAAATTCGTGCTGAGGCTTCAACTCATATCAATCAAGAAATGAAGAAATTAACATCATAAATGAAAAACACTGAGAATATGAACATTATGTGGAACAAAATCAAAGATTCTGTTATAAAAACACAGAAATAAACTCTACAAAAGAAAACAGAAAGCTGAAAACCTTGGATGACTAAAGAAATACTGGAAATCATAGAACAAAGAAGAAAATATAGAAACAAAAACCCAAATATGTACCTACAGAGTAAAACATAAATTAATAAGGACCAAAGTAAAAGAGACTAAGGAAAAGTGGCTGATGGAAATATGCATCGAAGTGGAAGAATTGCAGAAAAAGCATGATCATTATAATTTACATAAAAAAGTGAAAGAATTATCTGGAAAATCACGAACAAATACACCCAACTGATTAATTGACAAAAACAAGAAACCTACTAATAACCCAATTGAAATAAAACAAGTATGGACTAAATATATTGAAGATCTTTTTATGGACACAAGAACGGAACCAACACAAATTGATAACGAGGAAGCTCCAATAATATTAAAATCTGAAGTTCAACATGCTATAAACAACTCAAAATCTGGCGGAGCTCCTGGGCCTGATGAAGTTCATATCGAGCTAATTAAACTTATAGACGAAGACAATTTAAGTGCAATAACTATACTCTTTAACAACATATAGATACTATAGATTAATCAGCTTATGTCACACTTATTAAAAACATTTTTAAAGATTATACATGCAAGAATATTCAGAAAGTGCGAAGCGGATATGAGTAATAGACAGTTTGACTTTCGTAACGGCTTCGGAACAGTGGAAGTAATGTATAGTTTCACAACTCTTGCCCAAAAATGTCGAGACCAACAAAAAGATATTTTCGTTGCGTTTATAGACTATGAGAAAGCTTTCGACAAAGTTAAACATAACTTTCTCATGGAATGTCTAAAGAGAAAAGGAATCGACAAAAATGACATTAACATAGTGAGAAGTATTGAAACCAACAGGTTGTGGTAACATTAGATGGAAATATCACGGATGCGCAACAGATAAGTAAAGGAGTCAGACAGGGCTGTGTACTTTCAACATTACTATTTAATATATATTTCGAAGAGTTATTTACGCAAGCACTTGAAAACTGTACAGAAGGGATCAAGAAGGTGAAAATATAAATAACATCCGTTATGCTGACGATACAGTCACTATCGCTGAAAGTGAGACAGGCCTGCAGACGTTCCTAAACACAATATGTGATACTGGGGAACAGTTTAGTTTAACAATAAACATGAAGAAAACAAAATCCATGGTTATCAGTAAGATGGCCAAAGTCATTATAAGGACCCAGATAAAAAATGAAGATCTTGAGCAAGTGGACAAAATGAAATACTTAGTAGTCTGGATTACGGAAGATCTGAATCCGAAATTAGAAATTCGCTCAAGAATAGAGCAATCAAGAGCAGCCTTTTTGAAGATGAGGAAATTTCTGAGTAACCAAAAACTCAATCTGCAAATCCAATATCGGATGGTAAAATGTTATTTCCACTTTATTCTTCTTTATGGTGTCGAAGCCTGGACTGTTAATGTTGACTTAATGAGAAAACTGGAAGCTTTTGAGATATGACTTTTTAGGAGAATTTTGAAGATACCATGGACCGATCATATTACGAACGAAATGGTGTTGCACAGAATGGGAAGAGACAGAGAACTTTTGACCACCATTAAAAGGTGAAAGACAGCATATTTGGGGCACATACTTAGAAATGATAAGTATGAGTTGTTGCAGCTGATTATAAAGGGTAAAATCGAAGGAAACAAGGGTCCTGGTAAACGACAAATATCCTGGCTGAAAAACTTTTGCGACTGGACCGGGTTAAACACACAGACGCTCTTAAGAAAAGCAGAAGATAGAGACGAATTTGACAATGAGACAATGGTTATAGCCAACCTTCATTAGTGGAGACTGCACTAGAAAAAGAAGATCACTATAGCATTAGTAGTGTGACGCAAATAAAAATTAAAACTACAATAAGGAGAAATCTTTAGTTGTTACAACGTCCGAAGTATCACATACCGTACAGAATATAAAAACCCAAGCCGTCAGGGATGCTGTAAAAGAAGCAATTAGACACGTTGTATGCGATATGAAAGTAAAAGGATAACACGTTACAATTCCAATGTTTAATGTCGAATTGAAAAATAAAAAAACATCTCCAACGCTTCAAATATAAGTTTGTCGAGACTTTTAATACACTGTGGATTTTCATACAAGCTTGAAAATAGTAGAATAGCCTTTGCGAAAAACCAAATATTGTTTCTAAATGGTTATACTTGTTGTTGAGGCACTATATGAAAAATTATTTCAATCTAAGCCGACTTCAGTTTGTTTTTGTTGGACGAAATTTGGATATTTTTGAAAGGATCGTGTAAACACAAAGAGTATTATGATCGTCATATTGGAGAAAATGGACGTGGAGGTACGTCAAAAAAGTATGGAACGATGATTTAAGTGAAGCAACACCTGAAATTTGGCCTAATTGTATAAAGCACATAGAAAAAATGAATACAAGATAATTGGGTAAAGCTTACTACATAATTACAATATTGATAGGAGTAATGTAATATTCATCTACCGGTATTTTGCATAAAGCTTAATTATTGTAATAAAAAACACACTGCGAAATAAATAACAATTGAACTAAATAAACTATTTTTGCTACAAAATAGGCAAAAGCTGAATAACTGTCACGACATCCTAATAAAACAGTCGTCTTGGCGGAATCACGTATTTTAGTTTTCTACACTGATTAGTTACGCGCATAAAACAAGTTTTGAAATACATTACAGAGCGGATATAGCGAATTTTGTTGTGACTATAAGTATGTTGCTCCTTATTTTATTGACTTTTACTGCATACTATTTGTCTTAAATATAAAGATGATACACGTTTATATGTTATAACCGTTTATCCTAAGGAGATCAAACATATCTTATGTAATATTACTCAAACGCAATAAAATTTACATGAATAGATTGGTCTCGAAATTACAATCATTTCATATCATTGAGTCAACTCTAAATTTTGATTAATAGCGGCGTAAATTGATATAAATAAATCGAAAATCAAATGGGTATGTACGTGGGTTAGAATGAGAAAATCTTAAGGCAATTATCATAGTGGCTAATGAGGATTACTCTTATCTTATAGATAATAAGCCCAAGCTACTCTTAAATCCTAAGGAGAAGCCTAAATTACTCTTAAATCAGGATACGTATTTCATTTTAAAGAAGAAAAAGACACTTCAAATGGTGGAGTACTAATCATTATACATAAAGTACACACACTATATAGTTGAAATTATCAGCATAAGCCAAAGGATTGTACATCTCATTTTCAAACTAAATGCAAAATATAACTTTACGGTAATCCAGACATACGATCCAATGACTACCCATTTAAATGAAGAAATTGAAAAATTTTATGAGGGCATAGAAACAGCGTTATATGTTACACCAGCATATTGCACAATCATTTATTGTGGGTGACTTTAAAATATGATGCAGAAGTAGTAATGAGTAGGTATGGATATGGCGAAAGAAATGATCGAGAACAAAGATTGCTGAACTTGTTACTTCTTCTTCTTCTTCCTTTGCCCTATCCGTTTCGGACGTTGGCTATTAACAAGGCTATTTTGACTTTGTTTACGGCACCTCTGAACAGTTCGGTCGATGTTAGTCCGAACCATTGTCGCAGGTTATGCATCCATGAGTGTCGTCTTCTTCCCGGTCCCCTCCTACTGTCGATTCTTCCTTGGACTATTAACTGTAGCAGCCGGTACTTAGTATGCCTCATGACATGTCCGAAGTACTCAAGCTTCCGTTTCTTTACGGTGAAGATTATTTCTTTGCTTTTGCCTATTCTCTGCATTACTTCCACGTTAGTGATGTGGTCTGTCCAGGATATCCGAAGAATACGGCGATATATCCACAGCTCAAAGGATTCTAGTTTCTTCAGGGTGGCTTCCGTTGTGGTCCATGCCTCTGCTCCATAGAACAAGACCGGGAAGACATAACACTTGACCAGTCTTAATTTTAGTTCCATTGAGATTTTGCTTGTGAACCACTTTTTCATATTGTTGAACCCATTTAAATGAAGAAATTGAAAAATTTTATGAGGACATAGAAACAGCGTTATATGCTACACCAGCATATTGCACAATAATTTATTGTGGGTGACTTTAAAAGATGATGCAGAAGTAGTAATGAGTAGGTATGGATATGGCGAAAGAAATGATCGAGAACAAAGATTGCTGAACTTGTTACACCAGGAAAATTTATTCATGATGAACTCTTTTTTAGATAAAAAGCCTCAGCGTAAATGGACATGGATCAGCCTAGATAACAGTGTCAAAAATAAAATAGATTATATAATAACAAACCGAAAAGAAATCATCACAGACATCGAAGTACTCAACAAATTTGCAATAGGGAGCGACTACAGATTAATTCGAGCTAGGATACTATTAAATGTCAAATTTTAAAGAACAAAGATGATCCCAAAAACAAGAAAAATGAAATGGATTCCTCAAGAAAACAACGACCTATATGAAGATACAATAACCAAACATATACAAGACATGCAAGACGAAATAGAAGATGTATATTAATCAAATGATGGCATAACGAAGTCTCTAAAAGAAACGGAAAGGGACTGCTGCCCGACTGTTCACATCCATAAAGAAAAACTAAGCCAAAATACCAAAGAGCTAATAGATAAAAGAAGACAGCTAACGGAAAAATACAGCTCCAACTACACAACAATGAAGAAATTAAATAAAAATATCCACCGGTCAATTCGAAAAGACGTAAGAGAAAGCAGTACAAGAGAAATAACTAAAATAATTCTATAAAACAACAGTTTAAAAGTTTTGAGGCGAAATACGCACAACATAGGCAATAAAAATATGTACAAAATAAAAAACAAAGATAGAAACATTACTACTGATAGAACCAAAATCCTTGAGGTTGTAGATTCCTTTTATCGCGTGGAAATGTATGACAGAACCGACGAAAGCAAGAAAAGCCGCTGCCCAAAATCACAAACCAGGGATCAGAATTAATGCCAGAAATAACTCCATAAGAAATCAAAACGGCACTCTTAGAAATGAAAAATAACAAATCTCCTGGAATGACGGAGTAGTGATCGAAGCAATCAAACTTGGTGGAAATAAAATTATCCAGACTTTGGCCAAGCTTTTCACCGAATGCATCTACCAAGGAAAAACTCGTTCTCAATGCAGTCATTATTTTATTACACAAGCAAATATACGTAACAGATCTAAAAAAACTACCATCCTATCAGTTTGTTTTTAGACATATATAAATTCTTCACAACAATGATCAAAAAAGGACTGGATGCTAAATTAGACTTCTATCAGCCTAGAAAACAAGCAGGATTTAGATCGGAATACAGCACTAATGACCACTTACTAGTGATAAAGAACCTGATAGAAAAGTCTGCAGAATATAACAAACCATTGGCACTGATATTTGTGGACCATAAGAAAGCATTCGATACCATAAGCCATCAGAAAATGTTAAAAGCATATTGCCAGAATGCCGAATAGACCATCACTACACTAACATAATTAAATACATCTACCAAAATGCCACAGCTAGCGTAAGACTTTCTGAACAAGAAACAAATAAATTCTGTATACAGCGAGGAGTACGACAAGGAGACACCGTCTCTCCAAAGCTATTCACGATGTTTTTAAAACATACTTGTAAGAAGGCACATCTAAACGAGCATGGTATCAACATAAATGGAGAGAAGCTCAGTCATTTAAAATGTGCAGATGACATCGTCGTTATAGTCGAGTGTATAGATGATGCAATAATATTGTTTGAAAAATTATATCACGCTTCCTTGGAGGTCTGACTAAAGATTAACCTGAACAAGACGCAAATATTGACTCATCTGGTGCTAAATCGTAATATTGCTGTTAATGGAAGGGATGTTGTGCAGACTGCGTCGTATAAGTACTTAGGGTATAAAGTTTGTCCTAAAAATTTATGTCTTAACTACTTAGGACATAAAATTTCCACAAAAGGAAAATCTTTGACCAATGTGTGTTATTTGCACTCACTTATGGAGCGGAAACATTAACACTCACAAAAAAGGTAGTAAATAAGATTCGCGTGACTCAGTGGGTTATGGAGCGCCAGACAACATATACATATTGACATTTCTACCAAAAGGAAAGAGACAGTTGTCTACTGAAGATGCTAATAAAGCCCGATTAATTACTACATGTTCCTAACACTAAAATGTTTTTTTTTTAATAATAAATAAATGAATTTTTAAGTAATAAATTTTCCACCCATTCAAATGCAAGGTTCAACTGAAGAATTGTCAGAAAGAATGCAAGAATTGGCCGCATATGAAAATGTCGCAAAAGCGAAAGGTTGAAAGTTGACAAGTGCACTTACAACGTATTTAAGAAGATGCATGGGTGAATTTAGATAAATTCATTTTACCAGAATTTCCTATTTTGTCGTTACAACAGATTAGAGATTTAACTATTGTAATCTACCAAGTATATGACGCCATAAAAATGACGTTGCAGGGTTCAAAAGCCGCAGTCAGAGTAGATGGAGAACTGACTCCCCTATTTAACATCAACATGGGAGTAAGACAGGGAGATGCCCTATCAACCATGCTATTCAACCTAGTTCTTGAGGCAGTCATCAGAAACACCAATATAACCGGCCATATAAACACCAAATCAGTACAAATTACTGCATATGCAGACGATGTAGCCATCATTAGTAGGAATAAGCCACGACTAATGGAAGTGTTCAAACAAATTGATCCTGAAGCAAGAAAAAGAGGTCTTAAAATAAACGAAGCAAAGACGAAGTATATGACAGTCAAAAGAATAACTGACAATGAAAATAATATCACAATAGACAACTATCCTATCGAACGAGTGGATGCCTTTACATATCTCGGCACAGAAATCAATCAGAAGAACTCCGTAAGTAGCGAAATTAATGCACGTATTTAAATAGATTACACGCTAATAAAAGATTGATGACATCGAAATTATTAGACAAAAGAACCAAAATGACTGTCTACAGAACACTGATTAGACCCGTAGTAACCTATGGATGTGAAACTTGGGTAATGACGAAAAAAGATGAAGCCCAACTCAGGACATTCTAGAGAAAAATACTGAGGAAAGTATATGGCCCGGTACAAGAGGAAGATGGCACATGGAGAATCAGGAGAAACGACGAGGTTAATGAGTTAAATGAAGGTTATGACATTGTAAGATTTGTGAAAAGTCAAAGATTGTCATGGCTGGGACATGTGCAGAGACAAAGCGATGCAAAAACAACTAAGAAAATGTTACAATGGAAGCCCATAGGAAGGCGAAAAAAAGGAAGGCCCAGAACGAGATGGTTGGATGACGTGGAAGACTACCTGAAAACAATGAACATAAGACAATGGAGAAGAAAGGCACAAGAGAGATCTGAATGGAAGGACATAGCCAGACAGGCAAAGACCCATCCAGGGTTATGATGCCAAAATAAGAAGAAGAATCTACCAAGTAGAACTAGTATTTATTTTTTTTATATTTTTTTTTAATTAAAAATGACAACATTGGTTAGGCCTAACTGGCAAACCATGTAGAAAAATAAAACGAGTCTTACATTCTACCTCAAAGGTGATGTGAAAATTAATGCATTAGTTATTCACATAATGCCCAATGGAATTGGTCATAGGTTTTATGTATAGCTACTGTTTTGTATAAAACTTAAGAGGTCGCTGGTTAAATGATATTATAGATAATAATGAAGGAAAAATGCAATATTTGACTGTCAATAAATTAGCGAAAAATAGCAAATATAACTGTAAATAAATTACGAGAATTAACTAGTCTTAACTCATACTGTTGTTTGTTCAAAGAATATAGACTCACCTTTTAAAATATTGATGCATTCATAGCCCATGTGTAATGCCACCCGAGGCACAAAAGAAGGGACATTCCGTGTGGTTACTGTTCGCTGTTTCGGTGATGAAGTCGAAGTGTGTGTCTCGTCTTAAGACTTGGGATTGGGATGGTCAGAAAGAACCCTCTAACCGTTAAGTGGTTTATGGACGTGCATCTCATAAATCAACCCTATTGTATAGGCGCTTCTGAATAGCGACAAGCCAATTCAATGGTAACAGTAATATGATACTTCACATGTTTTGTGTATATTGGCGACACAAAATAACAAAAGAAGTCAAATTCTCCGCACTTAAAACATAAAAAATTAGATAGCCAGTTTAACAATTTTACGAGATTTTATGAAATAACCGGAAACAATATATTTTATAGCAAATAAGTTAGAATATGCCATTGAATTAGATCACATTATAGTGCAGTAAAAGAAAAATATTGAATGTAAAATATGAAAATAAATACCACATACTTTCCCAAACAGATACCATACATAAGTATTAAAAAATGATTAAGTATTCCACATTTAAGCAGAAGAAGCACTGTTGATAATTTTTCCCGTACGCCTATGTTATAAGTAGGTATAATTTGGTCAGTCGTACCAAAGTACATATAGTTCCTTTATTCGGCTTAGCTCACGCTAGGTTAAGCTGTTTTCAATAGCAAGTAAACTAATAATAGTATTTATAAATATGACAGTTTTATAAACATCAAAAATGTAATTTCCATAAAGTTTAATTACAATTTACGCCGTTATTGATCAAAATTCAGAGTTGGCGCAATGATATGAAATGATTGTAATTCCGAGCGAATCTATTCATGTAAAGTTTTATGCATTTGAGTGGCATTGCATTTTCCGTATGACGTGTGCTATCTCCTTTAATTGAATTTGGATCAAAAAGGTTTTTTATGCTACAAGTCCTATTGTCGATATATAAATTAAAAAGGGAAGTAGATATGGTATACTAATTTTTAAATTTTTGTATCATAATTTCTGTTTTTAATATATGGTCCTTTGTTTACCAATAACACACCTTTTGCTTTGCTACAATTAGGATTCTCCGGTATCACTTCATTTCCGTAGGTTCCCTAATTGCATTTGAAAATTAACGTTTTACAGAGAAGTGCAGATTGACCTCTTTTCCTTTAAATACTTTATAGTAAATAGTCCTTGATATTATAAAATTGTTAAAACCTTATTTTATAGTGATAAATAATTGATGTTTTTACCCAGTACTGCTCTGTTCACCTTTTTGAGTTCGTGATTGTGTGCAATTTTCCAGAAATCTCTAACGGATTACATTCAACTCTGTCGCTTAATTGTTTTACGCCAACAAAAGCGATGGCAGAGAGCTCCATAGGGTGTTCTACAAACCTATATATCAGTATAACCCGGAGGATCGATTTCTTGGAGAATGTAAAGTCTGCCAGATACATTTGGCCGTTTCATCGAGTCTCAATGTTTCCTCTCGAGAATATTATTATTTCATTATCGCTAAATTTGGTTCACAAGTTAAAAAACAAACTAATATAATTACTAAAAAATTGGAAAAAACAAAATTTTATAAATTTGTATATGCTATTTAGCACTAAGTATTCAAAGTTTGCCTAATTATTTTATCCATTTCATACAATTTATACATTTCATTCATACATTTCATACATTTTGAACATTTCATACATTTCATACATTTTATACATTACATTTCATACATTACATTTCATACATTACGTTTCAAACATTACATTTCATACATTACATTTCAAACATTACATTTCATACATTACATTTCATACATTATGTTTCATACATTTAATGCTTTATGAATGATCAAATACCTCAGAGCATACTGTGATAAGAACGAATTGGGAGAAGCGAAAAAAAAAGAGACTGCGCGAAAACCTTCGAGCCTTTTACTTTTAAGGGTATGGTTGCGGTAACATATACTTTAGAATGCTTTAAATGCGCCAAATTTGATCCTATCTTATCTTTTTTACAACCGATTGTATGCCCTTGCGAAGTTTTGCCCTTGCGTTTTAGTTCAGAAGCAGTTCGTTTGGTGGAGTGTACAATGTTGTATGAAATTTAATTATATTTTGAATAGTGATGTGGCGTCTGTGAGACCATGTGGTTGAAAATATTCCGTACAATAACAACACTGATTTTGTAGAAAATGCCATTACCAGTGAAGGTGTGAATGTAATTCCTAAAAACAGTATCCGTAACGAAGATTCGAATGCATTTAAATGGTGAAACACAGCAAGTATGTTTCAACTTGTACAAACATCTGTATAAGAAATTCGGCTTCGATCTAAAACTGTTGGTACAAGCCACTTTTGACTTAACAAAAATTCAAGTTCTTAACTATAAAAAATAGTTAAAAATGAAGCCTATCATCGCAAGAAGCGATGTGACTACAAATTTTGTAGACCTATAGGTGTTTCACTTATGTACAGAAGGAATTAAATACATACAATAGAAATAATAAGAAAGAAATTGGAAACAACTTGCTGTGATAAGACTCTTCAAAATTGGATAAAAAAAATGGGCTTAAAATTTAAAACAATAAATAAAGGCGAAGCAGTTATGCAAAGCCAAAGAATAGTCAACAAAATATTTAGATGAAACTTGGTAGGGTACCCACGTTACAGTTAAGAAAGGATGGTTAGATGGTTCAAATATGTGCATATCAAAAATGCCTGTAAATAAATGATCGCGGCTAACTATTGTACGTTATGGAGGAAGTGAGGGCTGGGTTCCGAATGCTTTAATTATGGGGTAAGAAAATAGAGAATTGTAACGTTGACTACCGCAAGAGTATGGAAGCCGATCTTTTTAAAGATTGATTTGAAAATTCACTGATCCCAAACTTGGAGCCCAATAGTATAGCAGTGCTTGACAATGCTTCCTATCATTCACGACAGCTCACTAAGATACCAAATACATATATTTCAAGAAAGCTGAACTGTAAAGCTATTAAATAAAAAATTGTTTGTTTTTCGAAGACTTTTATACAAAAAAAAACAACTTTTTGAAGTTCGACACATAAAGAAATTCAAGTAGTAGAGTATTGACGAAACGCATTGACACACTTTATTGAGACTTTCACCATATTTTTGTGTTTTCAATCCTATAGAGTGAATTTGAAGACAAATAAAACGAAGTAGCCCAGTCTGGTTAAAAAAAAGGTGGAAAAATGTTTCGCAGATATCTGAAGCTGTTAAGACATAGGTGGGGGATACTAGATGATGAATAGATGAAAAGATACTCCTAGTTTTACCTTGTGTTTTTTTTAAGCAATAATTTATGGTCACAATTTGATTTTTTGTCTATAAATTTTTTCCCTTATATTTTAAATAAACAATATTTATGTCATTTTTTTATGTCAAGAATATCTTTATTTTCCCGTTTTTTTAATTAAAATTGATAAACAATTTACAGAGATATTTGCAAAAAAGCAGTTTTTTTGCACTAATTTATAAATTTTATTAATTTTTTTACTAACAAAATAAAATGGTATTAATACATTTAAACATAAATGAATTACCATCTTTTAGATTAGTGCGAAATTTCCCCCCGATCAGTCAAATATTTTATAAGTTATTTAATTTGTTTATCCCTGAGGCTAATTATTTAAACTATTGAGCTTGCCCTATGCACGATGCTAAACACATTCAGCAAATTTCATAGGATTCTTTAAGACTTAGACTATCTCAGAAGTTAAATGCATATTGAGTTTTCATCGAAATTATTTACAAAATAAACGTTTGAAAAAAAGGTATGTTTTTTACTTATAAACAATTGTAATAACTTCTATATTTTTCAAGCTACAGACTTGTACGTACAACCATTGGATAACTGGTAAAAAAGCTCACAATAAAAAATAAAAAACCTTCTATGACCAATAGGAACGAAGTTAGTGACTATTTTAAAAAAAAATCATATCTCCATTGTTTATAAACATTAAGAAGTAAAATTTGCACAAATTTTGAATGAAAATCTAAACTTTATATTGAAACTTATAGCTATAAAATTTATCTAATTTTTCGAAACGATGGTACTTTCGAAAGATCGACATAGGAAAGTGGAGAGGATATCTGTTTCAGCTCCGTTTTTTTTTTGGCATCGAAACTTCAAATTGCAACACGTAGGAAAAATTTACATTATCTCGGCTTCCTTTGCAGCTGCAAGCCTCTTTTTTTTTATTCTGGGGTAGCTCGTCGAAATATGAATAACTACTTAGTTTTCACTGGCCGGAAAACTCGGAAAAATTGAGTCTATTTGAAATTCACCCTAAATACTTACTATTTTAATTTGCTCGTATAGTCTGTCGCAGTATTAATAATGATGACATAATTTTCACCCCCCATAAATCTCGGAAAATCCCGGAAAATCAACACATATTTTTTCATTTTATATCAATGATGCAATACTACTTATATATTTTATAAATTAAATTTCAGGTAATTTTTTACACATTATATTATTAGGTATATTCCTTATATTAATTATAATTGTTTGTATTTTTATAATTAACAATATTGATTTTTATTCTATTTTTCTTACAAGTATGATATACAATATTAATCTAATCTGCCTTACTGATTTGATAAAATAAGTCGATTTTTTCATCACTTGCCTTATTAAATTTTGCAATGTTTATTAAACTTTACTTTTTTTATTTTATTTACATACATTTTTTTAAAAGTTAAAATTTGGTTCATTTATTCGACTTCACTGTCAGGTCTGAACCTTTTTGTTGCAGGTTGTTTGTCTTCACTTATTAAGTCAGTCTTTCCATACATTAACATATTAATGGACGATCTTAATGCCAAGGTGGGTCAAGGTAAGGTAGGAGAACAAGTAGGAAAATATGAGCTTGGAAACAGAAATGACAGAGGAGATCGATTGATTCAATTTTGCCAAAGTGAAGACTTCGTAATAACAAATACATTTTTCAAATTACCTCCTCGACGGTTATATACATGGACATCTCCACAATATACCAAAGAAAAAATAGTGAGAAATCAAATAGACTACATTATGATAGCAAGGAGGTATCATAATGCTGTTAAATGTACTAAGACGTACCCAGGAGCTCATATAGGCTCAGATCATAACCCGGTAGTTACTGTGATAGAGGCGAGACCAAAAAAGATTAGAAGACCACACAGAAAGACACTAGATTTAAATAAACTTAGAAACAAAAATATACGACAAGAAACAGGACAAGAAATAAATGAAAACCTCCGTTCAGTGCAGCAACAAATTAACGATACAAACAACGTTAACCAAAAATTGAAGTACATAAATACAGCTATACAAACAGCAGGAAAGAAACATCTTACAAAAACAACAACAAAGAATAAGGGGTGGATGACACAAGATATACTAGACTTGATGGAACAAAGAAGAAAGATGAAGAATTACCCAGACAAATACAAAGAAATAAATAAACACACAAAAAACAGAATAAAAGAAGCCAAAGAGGAGTGGATTAAAGAACAATGTGAAGAAATGGAAACCTATGAGAAAAAGTACGATGCGTTCAATATGCACAAAAAAGTAAAAGAGATAACAGGAAGCATAAAGAAATGCCAAATAGGTAAACTTAAAGACAAAGATGGAAATCTTATTGTAGTTCTAGAGAATAAAATAAAAAGATGGACAGAATACCTGAATGAATTATTTAAAGACGATAGAAACAACTTAACTCAGATAATCAATGCAACTGGGCCAGACATATTGAAAGAAGAAGAAAAAGAATACGCAATAAGAAACGCTAAAAATGGAAAAGCAAATGTACCTGATGAAATTCCTACAGAACTGTTGAAGCTTTTAAATGATAAATCCGTAACCAAAATATTAAATTTTGCAGCGAGGAGCTAAAACAGTTTCCCCTCCAATTTCTTAGGTCGATCTTTCGAAAGTAACTTCGTTTCGAAAGGTTTTAAGTTTCGAAAAATTAGATGAATTTTATAACTATAAAATTCGATATAAAGTTTAGATTTTCATTCAAAATTTGTGCAAATTTTACTTCTTAATGTTTATAAACAATGGAGATATAATTAACAAAAAAATTGTTGCTAACTTCGTTCCTATTGTTCATAGAAGGTTTATTTTGTTTGTTAAATGTGAGTTTTTTACCAGCTATCTAATGGTTGTACGTACAAGTCTGTATTTTGAAAAATATAGAAGTTATTACAATTGTTTATAAGAAAAAAACATACCCCTTTTTCAAACGTTTATTTTGTAAATAATTTCGATGAAAACTCAATATTTATTTAACTTCTGAGATAGAATAAGTCTTAAAGAATCCTATGAAATTTGTTAAATATGTCTAGCATCAGTTATAGGGCAAGCTCAATGGTTTAAATAATTAGTCCCAGGGATAAACAAATTGAATAACTTTTAAACTATTTGACCGATCAGGGGGAAATTTCGCACAAATTTAAAGGACGGTAATTCCTCAATGTTGGAATGTATTAATAACATTTTATTTTGTTAATAAAAAAATTAATTAAATTTTAGTGCAAAAAACTGCTTTTTTGGAAATATCTCCGTAAATTATTTATCAATTTTAATTAAAAAAACGGGAAAATAAAGATATTCTTGATATAAAAAAATGGTATAAATATTGTTTATTTAAATTATAAGGGAAAAAACTTATAAATAAAAAATAAAATTTTGACCATAAATTATTGTTTAAAAAAAACTCAAGGTAAAAATAGGAGTATCTTTTTATCTATTCGTCATCTAGTAACTCCCACCTATGTCTTAAAAGCTTCAGATATCTGCGAAACATTTTACCGTGAAATCGATGATTTTTGTATAACCAGACTGGGCTGAAGAGTATAAGGCGAGCAAATACATTTCCTACATTTAATAAGAATATAGGAGACTGGCAGAAAAGAATCGTCAAAGTGATAAAAGTTGAAGAATACTATAAGAAAAATAGGCAGTTCCACATTAATGGTGGAAATAAATTTATTTTTGAACTAGATGATGATAGTGACGTAGAAAATACGAAAGAAGGAGAAAATGAATTAAATGTATAAGCATTTGATGTGACTCGTTGTTAATTGTTGTGTTGTGTAATTAATATTCCCACAAATTATGTGTAATAGTGAAGACGATCGTTTTAAAAAAGCTGTTATATTTTTAGATTACGTATTTTATAAATACATAAAAAGAGAGCGGGACATGCTTATGTTTTTTGCTGAATTTTAAAAATGTTGAACTGTATATTACGTTTATTTTAGATTTAACTCTGTTTTTATAAAAGTCTTCGAGTATCAATATCAACAAAAATTATTCTTAATCAGTTATCAATGAAAGCATGTGGTAGGATGGAGGGTCCCTGTAATTGTTATCTAATGTAAAATTTTTCTTATATTTTTTATAATTTTTTATATATTCTTTGTATATTAACGTCTAACAAATTATATGTATATACAAGAATCCATTTTAAGCCTTTCGCTGATATCCAACATACTTCTCTACAAAAACGTGGAGCCAACCCTAAGCTGTTACATTGTTCTGACTTGACGAATTTCACGCCCTAGATATTTGTAAGTTGCTACCCAGGCACGTTACGGCCTTCAATTTCATTTTGAATCGAGTGGCTTACTACAGGGTTTGTCGTAAAAGAAAACAGAAAAAATATATGATGTGTTAGCTGTGGTTTTGAGAACATCTATTGCCATACCTATAGTAATATATCATCGCGAATTTTAAAACTTATATTTAATTAGTTTAAAATGTTCAAAAAACAAATTATAATACAATAGCTAGATTTGTTAACGAATCCCTAACAAATTTTTTGTACCTGATCAAGTACCATTTGAAAAAATATATAGAAAATAATAGCAGAGAAAGTTAGCGTTGAATTTACAAATATAATCACCTTAATAAATAATGTAAAAAATATATATCTGAAAGCAGCAGTATGTGTTCAGGTATATAAAAATATGTTTCCCGATATTCCTTCACCACCAAAAACAGTATCAACCAGATGGGTGGCTTGAAAGCTTATATTTTTAGCTGAACACTACTACGGCATCAAAAGGGTTATGTCAAGTTTTGATCCGACTTGTACCACTATTGATAAATGTCAAAATATTTAAAAAAAATTCTATTAAAAATCAATTATGGTGTTATATAAAGTCAATATCATTGAAAGTTCAATTACAAAATTAGAGGCCATAAATATATTTTTTTACGATAGTACTTCTATTGTTGGCTCACTTAAACATCAGTAGACGGTGAAACTAGCTTCTGTAAGGACACGTTATACCTCACAGTCTAAACCCTGCCTGGACCACAGAGCAATCTGAAATCCAAGCAACTGCCGACGAACTTTATCATCGAGTGCCTTAGCCTGTGGACTACTGCGCACACCGATGCCCATCGCCCAGCCTCTAATCCTTCCTATTAACCAATCGACCTGGAAATCCCTAATATCGCTACAATACGCGTGTTTAAAAGTAGCCGATTTTTACGTCAGGCAAATCAGTCCCTCACGGGCTCTCCTAGAGTTACATGCACTTACCACTTCCAGACTCTCGACATACCAACAGATGTAAAAACAAATACAGCACAGACGTTAGAAAACCACTTGGAGAGGATTTCAAAATTCAAGGGCTACTGGAAAATCAAGATAAACGCTAAGAAGACACAGTTCATCATCTTCACACAGCAAACCAGCCCAACAGTAGTCGACCTTACGATGAAAGGAGACGTCATACACTCGGAAACAACACTCAAGTACCTAGGAGTCCACCTCGACAGAAGACTAAATTTCACGAAGCATGTTCAAGAAACTAAGGTAAAAGCAACTATAGCTAAAAAACTAATACTCCCTTATATTTTCAGGGCAAGCTCTCTCTCAAAAATGATTATTAAGTAGATGGTAAATAAGTATATTGCAATGGAATTGTAATTCTATTACTAAAAATAAAGTTAATCTTGCTAATTTTCTTAACTTACTCAATTAAAATTTATTTAATGATACTTAATGAAACTTGGTTATCTAAAAAGAAAATATTTCATTTATCAACTTACAATATACTACATGTAGATAGAACTGATATATTCGGAGGCACTGCCATACTTATCAAAGATTCCCATCCTATCATGAAATTTCAATCCGTAAAAACTTTAATTCCAAAATAGAAGTATGCGCAGCATATATCGATGAACTTAAGATATCCTTAGCCTCCATTTATAATCTCCAAAAATAAAAGCAACTAAGACTGATTGGAGTAATCTTTTTTCACAACTACAGGGTGATGTCATTATATGCGGGGACTTTAACTTTTAGCTAAAGATAAAAATATGCCTTCTTCTTATCGCCCTATATCTTTAATCTCATGTATAACTAAAACGTTTGAAAGAATGATAAAAACAAGACTGGAGTGGTTCGTAGAGTATATCAATATCTTACCTAATACTCAATACGGATTTAGAAGGGGGTATGGTACGTTGGATGCAGTAATTCATTTAGTAAATGACATCCAAATTACTTTTTCTGGTAACAAGTATCTAGCTTGTTTATTCCTAGATATAAAAAAGGCTTACGACTCTGTAAATATAAATATACTAAAACAAAAAATGATTGGAATTGGTCTTAGTGAAACGACTGTCCTAAATATATTGCAACTATATTTTTCTAAACATGTCTATATTAGAGATCATAGAAATGTGTTACATGGTTGTTACATGGTTGTTTATCATGGGTTGCCACAGGGATCAGTACTTAGCCCGATACTATTTAATATATATTCTGTCAATATTCATTCACTATTTCATAACTCCGTAAATTGCATACAATATGCAGATGATATCTGTATATAAGCCATTCAAAATAGTTATGAAGCATGCACGGAAGCTCTTTATGGATTATACTGTCATCGACCTGTAGTTGTGATCAGAATTCTTACGGAGATCTAAACCATATATTCTTCGGTTGCAAAAAACATTTCAAAAATGCGATGATTTATTTCGTAAACTCATTTAAATGAAATAATTTCTTCCATTAAATCTATCACACATTTTGTTAACTGCCAATAGAAACACCTTAGAACTTCTAGTAAATTTTATTAAAAAAGTAAAAATAGAAATTTAAAGCAGCATAACCCACAACTCTGTATTTATATTATAAGAAAAGTTATAAACATATTATAACATAACATGAAATAATTATTACATTCTGCGTAATTAGGCACTTACACAGATACATATAAAATTAAACACATAAATGATTTGGTCTAGATGTGTTCTCGGATAATATTTAAATTGGAACCTGCTACCGTTTTATGATGTTGAAATATACGAGTATTTAGCAACCGATTTATATGAATATTGCTTAGGTTGCATATGTTGATTCAATCAAAAGCGAATGTTAAGCGAAAGTTAGTAAAAAATAAGCCTTGTTTCGTCACTAGTATATAGTCGGATTTGACAGATAAAATGTGCAACATTTAGATTTTACAAAAATATTCGATCATGGAGGAATTCATCAATTTTTAGGGGAACAAGTTTTAAATAAACAATAAAATCGTCAAATTAATTATTTTGCTCATAACTTAAAAACTTGTCTATTTAGAGATTTGAAGTTAACAACCTTATAAAAAACCCAAAAATGAGATATGCTAAATTAATAGTTATTTAACCAACAAGTGTATTAATAAGGGCGATTAACAATTGAGTTATATTAACGAGCGAGCGAAGCGAGTGCGTTAATGTTCGAGATTCGGGTTCTCTCGCGATTTTGTTTTGAAACCATCTACAAAATCTTAATCTTCGAGGTAAATCAACTTGGTGTAAATATTGCACTCGTTGGTAATGGTAAGGATGTAACAGTTGTTCCGTAAATGTCTTGTGAACAATGTTTTTTGAAATGCCAACCATTCTAGCCACAGATCGAGTACTTACTCTTGGATTATTACTGACTATATCCAAAATCACATCTTCTGCATTTAGTCTACGGTTACTTCGTGTTCTACCGCTAGTTTTTTTAGGTATCACACAACCCGTCTCTAATAACCTTTGGGACACGTTCACAAAACTTCGGGCATTAGGATGTCGTCGTTCGGGATAGCGTTCAACATAAAGTCTAACAGCCATATTACTGTCACAGTGGGCTTCACCGTACGTAATTAACATATCGTGATACTCGCGAATCGAAAACATCACAATACTATTTATTCTTGAGCTACGGGTAATTACAACCGTTTACAAATAATGTACCTTTTCTGTATCAAAATAAATTAAACTATCGCATTCTGCCCATACCTTTTGGAGCGCAACGTTGCCGGATGTATTTGCTTTTCTGTGGACACTAATCAAATGGATTAAATTTAATATATATATATATATATATATATATATATATATATATATATATATATATACAGTGTGACCCATTTAGATTGGAAACACCTCTATAAAATTTGAAGTTGTTAACCGATTTTAACCAAATTTTTTTTTAATGTCATGTAATGAAAGGTCTATTGCGGGACAAAATATGAAATATTTAGTTAAATTTTCAGGGCATTCTACGATACTTTTTCTTCGTCGAAAATGGAGAATTTGTATTAGCGATTTTTTTATTAAAAAAATTTCTACGCCACTGGATTTAGAGTGGCTTCAAATAGCTATGGCAAAAATTTCATTAAGATATATTTATTAATAACAAACTTATGACAACTTAAAATTTTAAAACTCACTAAGAAAAAAACACTCTGTATTAACGTTAAAAAAAACACTCTGTATTAACAGAAACATGGAAACATAATTTTAGTTTAAATCCTAGTTGCCTTTACCAATCCACCATCAAATTGGATACATTTGTCGTAGCGTTTATAAATATTTCTAATTACATTTCTTAGTTGTTGGGGAGTAATTTCTGCACATGCCTGTCGAATTCTTGCACGAAGATCGTTTACGTCTCTTGCACGGGTTTGGTAAACTTTTTGTTTGATAACTCCCTAGAGAAAGAAGTCTAAAATTGTGAGATCTGGGTGGCCAATCTATCAACGGACTATCCCGGCCTATCCAACGGTTCGGAAAATTTTCATTTAGCCATTGCTTCACGGTTCTGGCGTAATGAACAGGACACCCATCTAACTGGATATACAAATTTAATCGTACAATAATTGGGAGCTCATGAATAGCATCCCACAAGTCGGTGTTTAAAAATTCTAAAAAGTTCTGTGAGTTCAAGTTTTCTTCAAAAAAGAAAGGACCAATAACTCGCTCGTTCAGTATACCACACCAGACATTGATTTTTTGAGAATACTGGCTTTTACAGTTTATTACCCAATGGGGATTATCTGCTGTCCAATAGCGACAATTCTGTGATGATACCATTTGTAGTGAAAGTGGCTTCGTCGGTAAACAACACGTTTTTTAGAAAATTTATATTGTTTAAATATTCCCCGTGGGCCCATAAACAATATTCTAAACGTTTTGGTTTGAAAGGTTTAATATTATTTACCTTAAGACATCGCCGAATACTCTCTCGAGGCACATTCAAATATAAACTGGCATTCCTTAAACTGGCATTAGGGTTATTTCTGAAATGATCTAAAATGATTTGATCATTTCCTCTTCTTCTTTGTAACGGGTTATTTTTTAAAATTAGTTTTGATACTGCACCATATTCATTAAATATTCTATTTATTTTGTTTACCGTACCGCAACTAATATTAGGACGATCCACATGTCTGTTACACTTCTATCGTTATCTCCCAAAAGACGTATAATTTCAATTTTTTCTCTGAAACTTAATCTTGCAGCCATGACACAAAATATTATTAAAAGAATTTGAAGTAAATATTGTTGCAGATATTATGGATAAATTTATGCTAGCACTGAAATTTGTATGACACAAATAATGTCAAACAGTAATATCGTTGTCATGGCAACTGAGATTTAAGTTGTAGCATGTAAAGTTAATAATAATGTAAATGCGTTACTTGCATTAAATTTTTATGCTATTTTAAACATTTTTTTGTCTAGTAGTGGTTTATTATTAAGATTATTTGAAAAATAATTAGTTTTATGGTTATCTGTTGATACAGGGTGTTCTTTTTTGACTCGTAGCTTAGTGAGTTTTAAAATTTTAAGTTGTCATAACTTCGTTATTAATAAATATATTTTAATGAAATTTTTCTCATAGCTATTTGAAGCCAATCTAAATCCAGTGGCGTAGAAATTTTTTTAATAAAAAAATCGCTAATACAAATTCTCCATTTTCGACGAAGAAAAAGTATCGTAGACTGCCGTGAAAATTTAACTAAATATTTCATATTTTGTCCTGCAATAGACCTTTTATTACATGACATTAAAAAAAAATTTGGTTAAAATCGGTTAACAACTTCAAATTTTATAGAGGTGTTTCCAATCTAAATGGGTCACACTGTATATATATATATATATTTATTTTTTTTTTGAAAACGGTTGACTTTATAAAAAAAAACTGCCAGCAAAAAAAAACGGCAGTGGGACTGCCGGTAGAAGTTACACTTCTATACACGCATTCGCCGTTACAAATTTATTTGGGAGTCAATATGCACAATCATTACATATGTAATGCTATAGGTAAGATATAGCAGAAAGGGAAACAGAATTAATAACAACTTACTAACAATTAATAAACAACTTTGACCTGTAATAGGAGTATAGTAAATGAAGGATTGAATCAATATTTTGATGAAAATGTATATTTTTATTTTCATATATGTATGAAAGGAGTTGAATGCAAAAATTTTTTACACATACTCTGCAGTAAAATTCATTGTTTATTTTGTGATTAATATAATAATACAATACAAATTTAAACGCAATATTCATAAGTATTTAAAAATGACAATAGTATACATAACTTTTCTACTTACGCATATATGTTTAATTTACCATGTAATAATATTATTAAAAAAGTCCTCCCCGACTGGGAATCGAACCCCGGTCTCCCGCGTGACAGGCGGAGATACTGACTACTATACTACCGAGGACATGACAAAAACGTATTTCAAAATTGACAGTTCTGGATCATACAGTGATTTATTGAGATTATTATTTTAAAATACAAAAGACTAATATAATTATGAACATTTAATAAATAATACAAAACATATCACATAAATAATAATATTAATAAATATTTTATTATATATATAATATTATATGTATATATAATCTTTATATAATATATATAATATTAAATTATTATACAAAATATTATTATACAAAAAGAACATTTTTATATTCGAGGAAGGAAGAGAGAGAAAATATATCTTCTGTCTCTCTCTTACTCATTATCTTACATATGTAATGATTTCACAGATTCACTCCCATACAAATTTCCAACGTGGAGCGTGCGTATGAAGTATAACTTCAAAAATGTTATAAGACTTTTTTGTTTTAAATGCTACACTCAGCCCATACCTTTAAGGAACGCACTATTTTCCGGGACACCCTGTATAGTGGTCGCGAAACTTGACGCGGCACGAAATTGACAATTAAAAACAAAGAGTTGCTATACAGTTATTGTTAAATACTCTTCGGGATCTTGTAAAAATGTTATCTGTAATTTAAAGTTTTAGGTTATTACTGAGTTTTACTGAGTTTTCGAGACCTTAAATTATTTATAACTTGAAAACGATGCATTTAAGAGAAAAGTTACTAGAAACATTTTTTGCTCAGATGAACCAATTATCCTAAAAAACTACGTGGACGTATAATAAATATTCGAGTAAACTCAATTTATTAATTTCAATGAATTTAAACAAACTCTTTATAATTTCTTATAATGTTGACTGTCTTAAATGTCTTAAAAAGTGACTGAAGAAAAGGTTTGTACATCCGAAGTCATGGATCGTTTTGCAATGAAAATAGGATAAATGGTATTATTTTAACGTTGTACGCCAGAAAACAAAAGGAAGAAAATATTAATACAGTAGAATTCGGGATATGTCATTTTTTTCGAGCGCTCTATTAAAACCGTGCTGAATTTTTTGGAAAACGCAGCTGGTCCTTCAGTTGGCTACCCCCACTCTTTTTATTCTGGTCGAAACGCAAAGTACTCTGTCTTTTTAAACACTGAATTTTCTTGACAATATTGATTAATTTTAGCCCTTCATGTTGTTAATTAACGTAAGAGTGATTTAAAGAAAAAGGGGTTATTTTCGCTTCTAATGGTCGTAGGATCTTTTTTTATTGTGTTTTCAACCAGCTTTCCTAATATTTTTTTGCCATTTAATTTGAACTAAATTCTAGTGAGTAATTGTAAATGTCTGTAAGCTTAAAAAGTGCTATTTATTATTAAATCATTTTGTTTACATAAATGTAATTTTTTAAATTTTTTTACCAGAGGATATTAGTATACGTCTTAATAAAGAAAACAAGCCCCAGATTATTGAGATTCATTCAGTCAAATTATCTGGACCAGCCTTCGAAATTAGCTCATTTTTCTTGTACACAAATTATCATCTCTAAACAAATTAAATTTTGCAAAATATTTTTAACCAATTTGACTTATATTTTGCACATAGTTCAAATACGATAAGCCCTCAAGTTAAGGTGCATTTAAGCAAATTTTAATGAATAATAAAAAAGTTTATTAACAATATTCAAAAACAGTGATTTTTTTGTTAATTTTGCAAAAATTTTTTGAAGCGAAGCTTCTATACTGGCGTTTTATTACTTGTTTTTCTCTACATTAAAATGCAGAGACGAGCGTCACGGAAGTAGTGTCACAAGATGGCGTATGACGTCGTCACGCGTAGCGTCATAGAATAGCGGTTCTTGACGTCGATTCACTACTCTCGATCAATTCATTTCTAGTCATCATATATTTCGTCGATATACTGCGAAAACCAGGCAAATGACAAATTTTAAAATATTGAGTTAAGTATACCAAAATTCTCAGCTTTTTCCGCTCTACATACAGGTAAAACCAAATAAATGATACGACTTACCATTCAGCAGATAATTTGTGTAATAAACAAATAAGTTACACTTAATCAACTTTTCGTTTTCAAATAAAACAATATATCGCTACTTACTTCCATAAAATTAAAGTTCTGTTGCATGTAAAACAAAGTAAGCCCACATATATTATTATGCCGGACAACAATATATTTCTACTACTGCAAACCATATTCAGTAAAAAGGTGATAAGTGTCTTTAATACATTTTACGTGTATGATTTATTAAAATTTCTATTTCATATCGACTAGTAAAAACCTTTAAGTACACTTACTTCATTCTACCTGAAAACGGGTTGAGTTAAAATTTAGAAATGGTTACTAAGCTAAACCCATAAATGATCTTTATAACACATACACAGATAGAATAACTGAAGACAACAGTTCAATTGTTGATGATTCTGAGAACAATATAGTCTCAATGATGGAATCCATGTTTGATATTGACTTTTCAGATGTAGACCCCACATATCAGCCAAGTGAAGAGGGATCGCTCTCTCTAGGAAGTCTATATGATTTACACACTTTGATAGCCTAAATAATGAGAAAAAAGATACTGAAATAGGTGCACCCACGAACAATTTAGTGTCAACTGAAATAGCTAGTTGGATATTAAATCTACTTCTTGACAAAGTATGGAAAGACGTACGTCCACTAAAACGTTGGAGAAAAGCTAACCCCAAAGGTTGGGTAATAAATGTCGCAAAAAGGAGGCGTGCTGAGGGTTTGCCTTATAAGATAAAAAAAAGACCATAGACCAGCAATGCCAAAACCAGTTAATTGTTCAGAGTGCTTTTACAAATGTGCCAGTTATTTCAGCGAAGATTACAGACAAAGACTATGTCGTGATTATTGAAAGTTAGAATATATAGGCCAGAAACATTTTCTTATTGCACGTATTAAAACGGAGCCACCAAAGAGAGTCGTTGCAGTCCGTTGAAGTTTAAAAAACCACGTGCATTTTCAAAAAGTGTTTTCTTTGAATGGTCAAGACATACAGGTATGTGAGAAATTTCTTTGTAAGACACTTTGTACATCAGAGTCGTTAATACAAGATGTTGTAAGAAAAACTGATATTCTAGGCTGTTATGCAGATATGGATAAAACAGGCAAGCATACACCGCCAAATAAAACAAGCAGTAAAATCCGAAAAATCGTGAAGGCTCATATTGAGTCTTTTCCAACCATGGGCCCACATTATATTCGCCAAAGTTCAAAGCGTAGATATTTGGACAAAAATTTAAGTATAAGAAAAATGTACCAACTTTTTATAAATGACTATGTGCAGAAGAAACTGGAAGGTGTTAGCGAAATTACATATCGAAGAATATTTTCTAACGACTATAATTTAAGCTTTTTTGTTGCTAAAAAAGATCAATGTTTATTGTAATAAATATGATAGGTCTAATCCAACTGACAAATCTGATTTAGAAGACAGTTACAGAGAACATCAGAAACGAAAAGAAGTATGTAATCTTAAAAAACAAAATGATAAGAAAAGATCTAATGAACAACGGGATTTTGTTTCAGTTACTTTCAATCTACAGGCCGTACTACAGATTCCAAGTGGATTGACTGGAAAACTATATTATTCTCGAAAATTATGTGTCTACAATTTGTATGTATATGAAGCCGCATTACCAAATGCAGCTTACTGTTTTGACTGGTCAGAAATTAACGGTAAACAAGGAAGTTCTGAAATAGAAAGCATTATACTCCACTACTTATCAAAATGTGTTCCAGAATATGTAAGTGAAATAAGTTTATTTTCTGATACCTGCAGAGGACAGAATCCGTTTAAATATTATTGAACACAAATTTTTAGATTCTGGACATTCCTATATGGAAGTTGACTCTATGCAGAGTAGTAACGAAACCGCTAAAAAACACAGATCTATCTATGGGATGCCAGATTACTTGTCTGTTTTTCAAAATGCAAGAGGAAATAGAAATATCAAGGTTGATGATAAAAAAGTATGTATAGAACCATACAAATGTAAAGAATTTAAATACTACGACTTTTATGATTTAAAAAATGTGTCACACACTTTAATTAAAAACCGGACAAAAGACCAAAACGGCGAAAAAATAATGTGGTTGAAGATAAAAAGAATCAGATTCGTGAAAGGAGAGACAAACAGAATCTATTTTAATTATGACATGTCAACAAGCTTCAATTATTTCCTTACTGATACTGCACGGCAGTCAACAAGAAAAAGGCACGCCAAGTTATCAAATAATTTAAGCAATCTTGAAGAACTTAAGCGACTTTATGATGCACATTTGAAAATTAGCATAGCAAAAAAGAGAGATTTGGTACAGCTATAAGCTAGTAAGGGAGTGATACCGGAGGAATACCACGGGTGGTATCGTAATTTGAAAACGGGAAATGATGTAACAAACATCTTGCCAGAGCCTGCTTTCAGTGACGAATCGGACGAGGAAGCCTCATAATAAGAATATTGTTATTATTATATTCGAAATAAATTTGATTTTTTCTATAAAACTGCCTGTCATTCATATAAACAATAACTATAACTACACACAGCTCTTAATAAAATTTTCAGGGAAAACCAGTTAAATGTCATAAATATCGACTAATACCTTAAAACATTGCTATTACCTAGTAAAAGCCTCATATCTCGATCACAAAACTGGACAATATTATACTTGGTTTATTATATTTGTGTTAAATATGCTATTTGAAGAGTAATTGATTTATCTAGATTTACAGGTAAAACCAGTTAAGTGAGCATTTCCAACTTAAATTTAGGATTAGTCAGATAGGTGTCTCAACTTTTTCAAACTAATGATAGAATATCATTTCAGATATATGCATCTTTCACTAGAATACCTAATATCAAAAACAAGCTGACTGCTTAATTCACAATATAAAACTAAACTTTAAAAACGTTTTTTCTCGATTTCGGTATTCCGACATTTACCTGGTTTTCGCAGTATACCGACGATTTACTCTAAGCAGATTTAAATTAAAAATATTATGAAATTGTAAAGAAAATAGTAAAAACAGCAATTTTGTTGATTAATATAAAGCTTCTCTAGTCTACACTTCTACAGTACCGCCTAGTGAACCCTTTTTTGTTTATTAACCGATTTTAATTTAGTATATCCCATTTTGTGTATTTTTTTCCGAAAAAGTTGTCTGTTGACGTTAAATCTCTAAATATACAAGTTTTTGAGTTATAATCAAAATAATGAGTTTGACGTTTTGATTGTATATTTAAAAATTGTTCCACTAAAAAATTGATAAATCCCTAGATGAGAGTTTATACACTTTTGTCAAGTAAAAAATTAACTTAATTGGCCTAATAGTAAAGATAATAAGATTTAAAAATGACACGAGCAGTAGTTTAATCAAGTTATTTATAATAGATTATTCATAAAATGTTGCATGCATAACCAATTTTTTATTTTAAGAATTCAAATTTATTTAAGTGTTAAAAGGTTTGTAACTTACCGCTAATATATTCAGGCCAAATCCAGTAATGTATAGTGTCCAACTAGGAATTGTCGATGGTAAAAATGGATGTCTAACACTTTCGTCATCACAAAACACACCTCTACGGTAAGCACTTCCCCAACAGTACAAAAATAGGATGGGCCATCCAACTGAAAAAAAATTTTATAGATGAAAATAATGACTACATAAAAAATTATACAGGGTGGTCCTTAAGTAATTGTACAAAAAGAAACCGTAGATTCTACACTTTAAAATATTACGATTTAAGCTAAATTGCTTTAATAAAATGTTGATATTAAGAAAGATACAGGGTGTTAAAGTGGAAATTTAAAATTTTATTTTTCGCTATAACTTTCATTTTTGTGAACATTTATGTATAAAAATTTACAACTGGGTGCTATTGAATATGGGGAATTACAATTTGATGCACAGTTTGATGTAGCTGATAGAGAGCGCCACATATGCCACATATGTGGCATCAATTTTTACTTAACTTCTTTGCTTCTCAAGTTACCGGTATTTGTGACAAAAAATAATAAAGATACATTATTTTAACAAAAAAAAAAAGGTATACTTGTTAATAACTTCAAAACTCGACAGTTTTCGAGATAATCGGATTTTACAAATCAACTGCATAATTCTGATTTAACGCAATTCCTCCAGACAACGAAAGAAAAATAGAAAAAAACATCAATACTTCTGAATTTTGGTATAAAATACCTTTAATAAAGTTAATAGTTAACGAAATAATAAATAAAATAAATATATCAGCAGGGTAATTTGCAATAGGATTTGACAAAATAACAAAATAATTGGATTTTACATCAAACATTTTATGTTTTATATTAAATCAAAGTCATAATCAAAACATTTTATTTACAAACCAAATTAAGAAATACTTAGTTAAACTAAATAACATTAAACTATTTGTCACAGTAAGTGGTCGATATATTCACCATTTTCTTTAATTCATTGGTCAATACATTCCATAAAAGATCGTCTCATATTAAATAGCACCATTGGTTCTAAAGAAACTGCTGCAGTATTTATTATAAGTATTGTAAGAAGTACTCTTCTCTACACATGACCAAGGAATATGACTACCACGAAGAAACCAACTTTAAGGAAAAGTGGTATTTCTCATTGCCCTATCTCTATAATGTGGTAGTGTACCATCTTGTATAAACCACATATTTCTCCTTAAGTTTGGTGACAAAATTCTTCCAATAAATCAATAAAATCATTTTTTTTTTAAATGTAAATAAATCTCACTATTCAAATTACAAGGTAATTTGCATGTCTGTAAAAAATGATTACCAATGTTCCAAACCATACGTCTATTTAAAATTCAGGTTGTAAATGCATTTTTTTCTCAACATGAGGATCTTCAGTATTTCAGAAATGATTTTTCTTTAAATTAAAATGACCGTGGTACGTAAATGTAGCTTCGTTCGTAAAGATATTCTATCGACGAAGAAATGGTCAATATTTTACCTGTTTCGGATATCATTTGCAAATCTACATGTGAAAGGTAAATCTGCTGACAATAGATTTCGCACACGTGTAAAATGGGAAGGATGAAATTGCTTACGCATCGTCAACGCGAACCATTACTTCATCTTCCTGATCAGGCGTAATGATTTTCGGTCGGCCTAAGTTGTCACATTTAGGACAGAATGAACCTTAACGCCTTAAAGGTTTGGTGATTAGGTTGTAGCCTGTTTGGGTATCTTTTTAAATATTCCTTCTCATATCCATATTAGAAAAATTATTATGCCTCGGCATTTTCTGATTTTCTTTAATAAATCAAAATAAACTAAATATTACAAAAATCACTGATAAATCGAAACGAGACTTATTTTTAGTTATCAAAAGCATTCGTGATATCAGCCTATTATGTTAAAATTTTCCATAATGCAGGCAACTTTTCTTAATTTCTAAATATTATTATTAACATTTAATAAAGTAATTTTATTATTTATATTTTAAACAAATTATATTATATTAAAATAATTCTGTGTTTGCTAGTAGCGCCACCTGCTAACGTATCAACAAAATACAGACCCGTGAAAGTGAGACTAAATATTAAGTTATTAATAAAATATAAATTTGATATTATACCATTCATTGGAGAGTAAATTTAATTATTACATAAAATAAATAAGATGTTTAAACATAAAATTTGATAATAGTTTAGTACATCGATGTGAAGACCGTTATTTCGTGAAGGTGCTCGTGACGCCGTCTCGTAGCGCTTCTTCCGTGACGCTCGCCTCAGGATTTTACAATAGAGAAAAAGTAATACAACGCCAGTATAGAAACTTATAATAAGAGCGATATAGAAAGGAAATTGTAAACATGATGACGGCCAACTTCTGAATACGGACACGGCACCTAAACAAGAAGATAGAAGCTTCCCTTCAATAAGACATTTAGCAGCCATAAGAAAGCATTTTGTGATTATTTTGTTTTGTTACATTATCATCTTTGAGTTGTTTTAATAAGAATAAACTATGAATTATGCTTATCTACTCGTATTCAGTGCTTTACCGCTCAAATATCATAAATAAGAATTGTAATGCAGCTGACTTATAAAATGCGATTATCTCGAAAACGGTTGCATTTTAAGGTTACTAACAAGTATACCTTTTCTATGTAAAAATAATGTATCTTTAATATTTTTTAACACAAATAGAGCTAACTTAATGAGCAAAAAAGTTAAGCGCAAATTTATGCCACGTATGTGGCATATGTGGTGCCCTCTATCAGCTTGATCAAAGTATGTATAAAATTATAATTTCTCCTACTCAGAAGAATCCAATTGTAAATTTTTATCCATAAATATTTACAAACGTGAAAGTTATAGCGAAAAATAAAATTTTAAATTTGCACTTTAACACCCTGTATCTTTCTTAATATCAACATTTTATAAAAGCAAGTTGACTTAAATGGTAATATTTTAAAATGCAGAATCTACGGTTTCTTTTTGTACAATTACTTAAGGAACCCTGTATAGCTTGCATATTTTAATATCCTTAATATTTATATTAATAAATTCCAGTTTTTTTTTTATTTATTTACGCTGTAACCACCAGGGTTATTAGCGACCTAAATATATAATACAGGTAAAGTTATAAAAAATTACAATAATTGATACAGTCCTGAGTCTTTAAGATAACTTATTGTGTTTTTAATGTTCATGTTTTTTCCTAGGGCTTCCTTTATATTATTTGGTATAGTGTGCTTCTTTCTTGCTGCTTCATATGTTTTGCACTGAGTTAGTATATGCTTCACGGTGAGTGTTACTTGACAATTTTCACACATTGGCGGCACAGTTCGCGTAAAGAGGTGTTTATGTGTAAAGTTACTGTGTCCTAGTCGCAAACGTGTTATTCTCACTTGGTCCTGTCTATTCGCTGTGGGTTGGAACCATGGTTTCACTAATTGTTTGATTTCCTTGAGTTTATTTTGTGATGCACTCCACTTATTTTGCCACGCACTTAACACTTTATGTTTTATTTCTGACTTAAAGTCATCTGAAGAAACCTCATTAATAAGAATGGAGTCCTGGCTGAAGGATGCTAAGCGTGCTAGTTCATCTGCTTCTTCATTTCCTTGTATACCTGAATGTGATGGAACAAACATGAAGTCAACAGTGATCTTATTATTATTTAGAATCTCTATTTCTGATTTGATATGTGAGGCAATTGGATTATTGGTATATAAACGTTTGATAGTGTGAAGTGAGCTTAGTGAATCGGTTATTATGAGAGACGGGGACTGTTTTGACTCTTTTATGTGGATAAGTGCTTGTAATATTGCAAACAACTCCGCAGTATATGACGAAGAAATGGGCTTGAATTTAAATTTTAAGGATGTATTGGGTGTAAGGATGGCTGCACCAACACCGTTTGAAGATTTGGATGCGTCAGTGTATATTTTATAGTGATTTTTATAAGTTTCCATTTCTGTTAAGAATGATTGTTTGATCAGGTCTGTTATAGTCTCACGTTTTTTATATATACTAAGGTTAGTATTAATCTTGGGAATCGGTATTAACCAAGGTGGAGAAGTTAGGAAATTTGTTGGGAGAATTTCAGGAAATTTAAGATGTAGGTCATGAAGGTTTCTTCTAACTCTTTCGTAAAATGGTGGATCTAGTCTTGTTGTAGAGAAAGTGTCTTGAAATCGATCTGTGAACGTATTGGTATAAGTAGGGTGTTCTTTATTACTAGCTATTTTAGAGGCATATGAGAGAGAAAGGTATTTGCATCGTAAACTTAGTGGTGGTTCTCCTGTTAAGCATTGTAAACTTTCAACTGGTGTCGTTCGAAACGCACCTGTAGCTATTCGTAGAGCTGTGTTTTGAACAGTTTCTAATGTTTTCAATACTGATATTTTACTTGATGAATAAACTATCGCACCATAGTCGAGTTTGGATCTAATTAAAGATTTATATACATGTAATAGTGTATTTTGATCTGCTCCCCAGTTTTTGCTGGAAATAGTTTTCATAAAATTTAGTCCTGTTTGGCATGATTTTTTAAGTTCTTCTGTATGTTTTTTCCAGGTGAGCTTTTGGTCGAAAACCATACCTAAAAATCTGATATTATTTGTGAAACTAAGGGTTTGATTATATAGCTTTAGATGTGGAGTTAGAGTGTTATTTTTTCGTGTGAATAAAATACATTTAGTTTTTGTTAGTGAAAATTGTAATCCGATAGTCTTAGACCATGATTCTAACTGATTAATTGTTTGTTGTAAATGTTTTTGAATAGATGTAGAGTTTTTTCCTTTGGCAAATAAAACTAAGTCATCAGCGTATAATCTTCCTTTAACAATCGGTGAGCATTGTTGAAGTATGTCGTTTATGGCTATTAGAAAAAGGGTTGAGCTTATAACTGATCCTTGTGGTACTCTGTTCTTTTGAATTTTTTTATCTGAGTTAACGTTGTCTGATCGAACTATGAAGCTGCGAGAATAAAGAAAATTGGAAATAAATTTTAACATATTGCCTCTGATATTCCAATTATGCAATTTTGATATGATATTGTATCGCCAGACAGTATCATAAGCTTTATTAATATCAAAAAAAACTGCGATACAATCTTGCTTATTTGCAAATGCTTCATGTATTCCTGACTCTAAGTCTATTAGGTTATCTATAGTGGATCTATTTTGCCTAAATCCGCTTTGTTGTGGAATAAGGAGTTTTTGTTGTTCTAAATACCATCTCAGCCTTTTATTTACCATTTTCTCTAACACTTTACATATAATATTGGTTAAAGATATTGGTCGATATGACTCAGGTGATGTCCGGGATTTCTCAGGTTTAAGAAGTGGTAGTATTATTGCTTCGGACCAAGTTGATGGGAAAACCTGGTTACTCCAGATAAAATTATAAAGGTCTAGTAATAAATTTTTTCCATTGTCTGGTAGATGTAGTAGAAATGCTAAGGGGATACCGTCTGGTCCTGGGCTTGAATCTTTGGAAGAGTTTAAGGCTTCAGCAAGTTATATGAAGGAAAAAGGAACGTTAAGGTTGTGAATCTCATGTCCGTCTAATCCCAATACGTTTTTTTCCACGTTGTTTTTATGTATTTTAAAATTATCAGTGTAATTTTCATCACTGGAATTTAATTCGTATTGGTCTGCTAACATATCCACGATTTCTTTTCTATCACTAATTATTTTGTTATTTTTTGCTAGAAAAGGAATCCTATATGGTTGGCTTTTGCCAGAGATTTTCCTTAAGTTTCTCCAAACTGTACTTGTGCTTGAAGAGGTATTTAGAGATGAGATGAATTTTCTCCAGGATTCTTTTCTATTCTTTTTTAGAATGTATCTTGCCTCAGCTCTTCGTTTTTTGTAGTCCGTTATGTTTTCATCTGTTTTATGATGCTTTAGTTTATTGAAAGATTTCTTATACGCTCTTGTAGCTTGGCTGCATTCAGGTGTCCACCACGGAAGAGGTTTATGTTTCTTTAAAAATTTTGTTTTTCTTACATACTCCTCTGCGGCTGCTGTGATGGTTTGTAAAAATGTACTTAAAAACTTGTCAATGTCATTTGATGATGTAAAGTTGGTTTGGTTAATGTCCTGTTCGATCTGTTTGGTAAAATTAGTCCAATCAGCATTTTTAATATTCCATTTTGAGATAGGCGATTCGATATTTGTGGTTTTTTGATGCGTTAAACAAATTATAATGGGGTAGTGGTCACTACCATATAAGTAGGGTAGAACGTCCCATGTTAACGTAGTGGACAGAATAGGGTCACACAGAGAAATATCAATTGCCGATGATGTGCCATTATGTATGTTGAATCTGGTTGGTGTTCCGTCGTTAAGTAGATTCAGATTTTGGGATTATATAATATCTTCTATAATTCGTCCTTTTGGGTTGAGTTTTATGGAAAACCACATCGGATTGTGGCAGTTAAGATCTCCAACGATAATTCTAGGTGAAGGAATTTGTTCCAAAACAGCTGTTAAATCTTCTTGGGATATGGTTTGATTTGGTGGGATCTACATATTACATATATAAATCTTTTGAGGTATATTTATTGCAATAGTTATTAATTCAATGTTATTTGAAGTCACTGGTAACTGTGTGCTCATGAATTTTTCATCCACGTAAATTGCTACTCCTCCACTGGCAATGTTTTGGTTTAATCTGTTATTATAAAAACATGAATAATTACGAAAGTTATATACATGGTTTGAATTTTTGAAATTTGTTTCCTGTAGACAGATAATAGATGGGTGTGTTTCAGAGATAATATGTTTTAGTTTTTCAAAATGGGTGTAAAACCCATTTAAGTTCCATTGAAGCAGAGAAGTGAATGTAATTATTCTTTAAAGGAATTATTTATCGATGAGTCGGAATATTCTTCCGACAATGAAGTATTCACAGAGAGAAAACCTATGTGTTTGCCAAGTTTTCGTATTAATTTGGTGCTTTTGGTTTTCATTCTTCTGTCGATGTAGTGTGGATGTAATTCCGATAGAAACTTTATAAGTGCATGAGAGTCTTCTGAGTACAATTTTGTTACGCTGATTATGTCTTTTGATCCTTGTATATTTTCGAATAGATCCACTACTTGATCGAAGCTTAACAATTGCTTTTCCCTTTCTACATATTCTCTAACTGGTTCCAATAATGTTTGGAGATTTGGTATATCATTTCTTAAGTTTTTGTCATCAGTTTTTGTTTTTTTCTTTAATTGAAGCTTAGGTTTTTCAAAGTTTTCTTCGGAGGGTGGCGTGATTGCATCTTCTATGGTTCTTTTTCCGGTTGCTTTGTTCAAAGTTACTTGGAGTTCGTAAGAATTCAAATGTGTATTTTTATTTGGAGGTAAGTGTTGACTTGTTTCGGGTAAGGTTGATTTATGTTTTTGGGTATTAGAGGATGACTCAGACGATGTAGGTGTTGCGATTGTAGTGTTAACTGAAGAAGTGGTCAAATGTATAGATGTATTTTGTAGTGAGCACTGTTGGGTTTGGTTTATTGATAAATTTGGGATTGCTACTGTTTGTAATGTGGTTTGAGAAGACGTAGTAAGTGTGGAGGGAGTGGTATTTGATATTGCGGGAGTATTTTGTAGATTATCTTGTTGAGTATGATTTATTGATGAATTTTGTCTTATTTCTGTTTGCATTGCACTATCATTGTGAGGATGGTTAGAAGGTAAAATATTTGGACAATTAGCTGCCTGGTGTCCAGTTAATTTGCATTTGAAACAATTTTCGTTTTGGGCTATAAATATGCGGTATGATGTTTGTTCCAACTCGATAATAAAAGATTCAGGTAGTACAAAGTTGTCTGGAAAAGGTGAAACGAAAATTTGTCTTCGGAAGCTTAGAATATGACTAAAGGCAGGATTGGTTGCTCCTATCCGTAGATATGATATGTCTGAGAGAGGATTTAAACCTAGTTTTATTAATTCGTCCATTATTATGTTAGAAGGTATGCTTGGACATACATTGGACAGAATTAAGCGGACTGATGGAGTTATTAATCTTCTCGCTTCTAGTATATTTCCATTTACTATTATCTTCTTTGTTTCAGCTAGGAATTTATCTACTAGGTTTTTGGATGATAGATATATGCATATTCTACCATTTGATATACGGGATGCGAAAATTATATTTTTCGGTTCTATATGCTGACTCAATCCTTCAAGATAGTCATTAATTGTACAATTCTCTAGAGTGTTAAATAAAATAGCTTGATCTCTGCTTGGGATTAATATACTACGTGGTTGACTAACTGCTTTTGAGTATGATGCATTTTGTGTTAGCTGATTGGAAGATGACATCTTTTAAATGGATTTTAAAATCCGACTAAAACCGGTGCTGTTTTACAGCTTTCGTTGTGATACCAGTTCATGTAAATTGGATAATACTTATAACTAATAGCAGTGATTTACTTAAATATCTAAATCCAAATAGATGAAAAAAGTATATTTTATCTACTCACGATTCCAATATTCAGTATACAAATCACTTTCACTTTTATACTTAATTACTTTTCTCACTAAGTTATTAAACCACTATAAAATTAACTTCTTTGCGAGCTATTTTAGATTAGACTCGAACAGGATTTTGATTTTAATATAATTCACTATTTACATGTTCAGAACTGAAGAAATAATCGTTTAAATATTTAAATTTTTAAGAGAAACTTTGAAATGCGTCTAAACACTTTGACAGTTTTTTGACGATTTTCAAAATTCCAGTTTTACAATACGGAACTTGCCATTTCCTCTTTTTTGTTCTGTATGCAGTAATCAAATAATTATTATAACAAGTTTTCTGAAAATTGCTTTGAGAAAAGTGATGGAGGAAAAGTGATGAAGTGAAGTCGTTCTTTAACACATAAAACTGTCCCGAGAATACAACACCGAAGATCCTTTTTAAATGTCACTTCTCTTAAAATCTAACGTAAACTGACTTCAAGTTACTTCAAACTGACAAAAAAGCTAACTATATATATACCGGGTGAGTTTTTTGTGCGTCATCGGTCAATAATTCCATTGTGGTACAAGATATCCAAAAAGCTATGTAGACAAAAAATGTAGGCAATGATATTCTCCATACTTGAAAAATATGTGGAATTCTACACGGTGATTAAAAGCTATTTGATATAGCAAACAATTTTTTAAATGGGATTATATATTTTTTATTTATATATTTCTCTCATAATTCTTGTATTTTAATATTAGGGTTTGCATTACTATACAGAGTATTTAACAAGTTATGACCATTTTTATTTCGAAATCTCTATGAAATCAACACCATGTAAGTGTATAGATAACGACATTGTTTTGTTGACCATAGGAATTAAGATTTATTGCAATCCCATCTCTAGAGTATATTTATTATAATGCTCTAAAACTAATGTTTTGGTTATTTTTTAGCCTTAATAGCAATACAAATAAATAAGTAATATGCTTTATTGTCACTATTGTCACAGATTGTACAAATTTTATGGACAAAGCTTATAACAATAAGACAACAAAGAAGAAAAAAATCAGAATAAGAATCGTTTGTACTTTTAAATAAAAAATTTCTTCCAAACTTAAACATAAAAAATACTACCTAATTAAGAACCTACAAACGTCGTAAAATGTACCTAACAAAAAATAAAAATTAGGAAAGCAGATTAATGAATTAAGGGCTCAAATATTCCTCCTCCTTGTGCTAAACAGTAACCAAATCTGTCATACAGATTTCTCCTCATATTTTGGAATAGGGCTGGTGTAATGCTTGCAGAGAAATGAAGTATTTTTGCCTTTAATTCCAATAGGTTTGTGGCCCTTTCAAACTGATGCCTATAAATGTTTTCTTTGAGAAAACCTCAAAAAAAGAAATCGTTAGGCGCTAAGTCACAGGATCTAGCGGGCCATTTAAGTGTACCACGTGTACTTATCAGTTGATAAGGAAACGTTTGATTGTGGAAGTCAATAGTTGCTCTAGAGTTGTGATACGAACACCCATCCTGTTGGAAATAAACCTCCGGAAAATTAACGGGAAGGTGTCGAACTGCAGGAATGATCTCATTCTGGCAACATTCGTCAGAAAATAAAATATTTTTTAAAAAGTGTACATTTTCATCCTGTTTATCTAACATAATTTCACAAAACTCCATCCGCCTAAAGGTATCTACCGAAAAACAGTTCTTGTGTTGGTTGTATCTTAAAACAGTGATACCCATTCCTTTTGAAAACTCGCTGGACAGTTCGAGCATTCACGTTAACTTCCCTAGCAATTTGTATACTATTGCAGGGTTCACTAGCTTCCACAAAAGCACAAATATCAATATCCCTGTTTTGACGCTCCTCATCAACAGGTCTAACACGTGGTTCATTACCTTCATGACACTTTTTACAACTGTTTACACATCCCGAAGTTTGAAAATGTTTAATGGTATTTTTAACTGTAGTAACACTTGGTGGGGGTCTATTTTCGGCAACAATAGGCAACAATAAATAAATCAATTACTTCGCGTATCGAATGACCCTGAAAGTACCATTTTACAAGTTGCACTTTTTCTTGGACGGCATACAACGTAATAGGCATTTTATTAATTATTTGTTTATCCTTTCAGAATTTCGTTTGAAATTCGGAAACGTTACACGGAAACGTGTAACATATCACAGCGATTGTCATTGTGTTGTATGTTTAATAAAACAATGTCGTGATCTGTATAAAGCAGTAATGCATAAACAATTATTTATTTTATATAATAAGGTAAACAATATATTGTAGTTTTTATATTAAGTGTAATTGAAATCATTGACTAAAATTTGTATACAGGGTGAACAACAAAAGGAAATTACGATTTTCTCAATTTTTTTTAAACAGATCACCTTGTATTTTATTTCTTAGAAATATTTTATTTATGATACTCTTTTATTTTTATACAGCATTCCCTATACCTAAACTCATTATTTTTCGAGATATTTTAAGTTTGCTTCAAATTTCGGGTATATTCAATTTTTGTATGCAGAAATAAGTATTGAGTACTGAGTGATCATATAACATAATTATTTTTATTCAATAAGTAACTAATAAAAAATATAAACCATAATAATATGTAATGAACGTAACAATTAATGTGATATTAAGGAAATAAGTCTAAAGTAAATGTTCAAAATGTCCACCTTCAACGTCTATACAAGTTTGTAACCGATATTCAAATTATCAAGCCACATTTCTTAACATTTGTAAGTCAATTTTATTAAAAGCTTCTCTTATTCTATTTTTCATACCATCTCGCGTTGTTGGAGGCTTCTGGTATACAAGGTCTTTCATATAGCACCACAAGAAAAAATCAATTCTGGAGAATTTCGGACATGGCGGTGGCCAAACACTTGATTCTTCTCTGCCTATCCACCTCTTAGGAAATTATTCTTTAGATGATTGTAAATAGGAGCAGTTTGGTCAACTGGAACACCGTCGTGTAAAAACAACATTCGTTGTCGAATATTAAGCGGTACATTTTGCAGTAGTATTGGCAAATGATTATCTAGAAAATCCAGATATATGGCACCATTCACACGACCGTCAAAAAAATGTGGGCCAATCACATAATCGCCAACAATACCAGCCCAAACTGCATAGTAATGAGGATTGCTTGACGCATAGTAATGAAAATTATGGCGATTCACAGTTCCGTTTTTGTGAAATGTAGCCTCATCTCCAAAAAGCACATAATCTCTTTGCACTTGCTGCTGAGACCATCGACAAAAAGCTAATCTTCGTTGATAATCATCGACTGTCAATTCTTGATGTAACTGTATGCGGTAAGGATGCAGTTTATGTTTACGAATGATTTTTCGGCCGAAGTTTGACTAATGTCATGTTGACGTGAAATTTAACGAGTGCTAATGTGGGAATCTTCGGTAGTAGCTATCAGTACATCATATGCCTTTTATTGACTTAAAACAGTTTTGGTTCTCTCATTTTTTATATACAACTGACCCAGTACGAACAAAAGCACTGGGTCAGTTATAAGAAAGCTTGAAAGCTTACAGATTACTCATTCGGTCTTTTGAAGACAACCGTATCTGGTTCAAGGACAAGCATATGGATCAAAACAGGTTTAAGGGGTTATGAGAATTGTAGAAGAATTAAAACGTATAAATTATCTGTTGTTCTGTCTTTTCGAGTTAAACATGACACGCTAAGGATTGTGCATATGGATCAAAGCAGAATTTAGGATTAAGATGTGCAGAAAAAACTACTCACCGATATTAACCACTTTGATCAAGGTCAAATGCTGGCTTACGGAAACTAGGGAAATAAAAATATGAATAAAGAGATATATAAATGATTATGTAAGTATGATATATAAATGTAAATGAAGATATATGTATGATATATGAAAATGAATATTATAAATGATAATGAAGATGTATGAGTATGAATTATGGATAAAAGTACACTGTAGCAGAAAGTACAAGGTGCTATTTTCCACCAAATGGAAGAATGTACGGATGTACTAAAAATAAGAAAAATAATTCTTGACTCCGGATTTTAACTTCTTCAGTAGGCTAATACGAACATTTGTGTTAGCGTTCCTTCTTACCATTAAAAAAAAATAGGGAAAAACACAAGGATTATTAACCTTGAAAAGTAGTACACAAAGTTACTGAGAAAGCTTTTATGTAAGCAAAAAGCTTGTATGTTTTTGTAAATAATGTGATCTTCGTATGGTTTGACAATATTTTATGTAAAATGGATTAATTAAATAGATAATTTTAACAAAAAGCGTGCTCTGGATATATTTTAGAATATAAAAGAACGGTATGAGACAGAATATTTTTATAGATAGTCTTAATAGATAATAGATAGAAAATTGATATGATTTTATATCATTACTATATTAAAATCCAGAATATTTCTTAGTGAAATGATGTGAGAAATGATAGATAGATATATCAACTATCAAAGGAAAAATGACAATATTATAGAATTTAAAATGGCTGATGGTTTTTATACTTTTTATTGACAATTGGATCCACTTACCGGCTCAGAGTGGCTATAAATCAAACGGTACACACTACAAAACAAACTAAAACTTTTCCATCTTCTTCTTTTTCCCCAAACAAATCATTATTCTTTAAAACAAATTTAGCAGTTCTCCAGTCGCCTACTTTTTAGTTAACCCAACTTCTCTCTCCCGAAATTAAAACGAGAGTGAGCCCTAACTGCTAGTCGGATAAGCATGTCTGCCAAAACTGCCGCTTGAAGTCGCTGTTTAATACCAACTTAGAAATTACAAATTAATAAGAGATATCGACTGAATATTGATTTATAGATTTTATTTAAAGTGATGCAAGGAGTATTGAAGTGACGGACTCGTTACAGAACCATCTCTAATTATTACCGATAATACCTTATACCATAGTTTTCTGGTAGAATAATTGCCTCAACTTTCTTGGGCAAAATCCCAATTAAGTCTTTGTCGTCTGAAAAAGATGCAAAACGTCAAGTACATTATAGGCAAACTACCCCAAGAACATGGGCATCAGGTACTACGATTACCTTCATATCAGAGTCAGTACAATCCAATAGAGTTGGTCTGAGGAATTTGTTAACAGTACTATGATGGTCACATTGGAGAAAATGGACATGGAGACCCAGCAGTCAAAAATGTATAGATCGATGCTCTAAGTAAAGCAATATTTGAAGTTTGGGCTAATTGTGTAAAGCACCCAAAAACATGACAAAGTTGACGATTGCACGATAATTGGGATATGCTTATTACATTCGACGAAGAAAAATCGCTATAAATAGATCTAGCAGACAATTCAGATGACGAGGATTGATCCAAAGAAGAAAACAACTGATTTTTATAGTTTTAACACAAATTTAACCAAATTATACCCTGTGTTAATTATTGATTTTTAAAGATAAATATTCTAAATTATAAATGCTTTTCCCAATTTTAAAACCAAACTTTTATCTGAATAATATGTGTAGGTAATTGGTTTTTCTATTTTTGATGTTTTTCCAATTATTGATGACGTAACTTAGTTTATAATCGCGTTTTAATGTTACGATGAAAGAAAGAAATTTTCCTAATGTTTAACAAACAAAAACAAGCAATTAATTTTAATGAAAAGGTTCGCCACAATTTTGTCACCAGATTACTAGTATTTTGTCAACCAGTTGTTAGTCAGGACTATTTTTTTTCCTGTATTACATTTTCTGCGTATAAATTTTCGTAGGTAAAATATTTGTAGGTACGTAGAATTTAATTGCGATTGATTACTTAATTTAGAAAATATATTTCTTTCTGCCATAAATATTTTGATTGACAGTTTCATCTTACTTTGATGTTTTTCAATATTAAATCGGCCAAGAAGGCTAAAACGGACTATACATTATATCATTTCTAGAATTCACTTTATTTGTCACCTCGGGGGAACAATTAAGGGTCTAACCACCTTCTGATATCCCCGGGTGCTCTGTAGAGGGCTTCGGAGTAAACGTCGAGAGCTCCTCTACTTAAGTACATTTTCGGGTTATGGACTTGGAAAATATTTATCTTCGGTGTCTTGCCTTGAAAAAGGCAAGATATTTCTTACATTACAATTTCTTCGTCGAAATAAAAACACCAAGTTAAGTTGAAATAATTCTCAGCCACAGAGTATGGAAAATAAATGCAGGAAGCAGAGCCCCGAGAGCACTAAGCTCTCGGAGAGCCCGTGAAGGACTGCCCTGGCTGACCTGAAAATCGCCAATATTTATATGCGCTGTTCGAGCGATAAATAGGGATTTCCAGGTCAAGAGCCAATGGGAAAATTCGAGGTGGGGCGATGCGCATCGAAATGCGTACTAGTCCACAGACTATGGCATTCGATGACATATTCGATACATTGCCAGCGTCTCAAAACTGTTCACTCCGATGAATTCTCATTCGGGTTCTTTTCAAGAATTATTACCGATTATCCAAAACCAGCTGTCCTTTCATGGACCACTGTCCATTTAGGAAAAAATACTTGTTTTGGTTTTAGGGGTTTCCTGGTTATACCATTTGGGTTTTACAAAGGCCTAGAAATGCGTGAAACTCTTTTTTTACTTATACTGTGAATTACAATATACTGATACAAACATGCCCGGATGTAAATCATATATATATATATATATATATATATATATATATATATATATATATATATATATATATATATATATATATATATATATATATATATATATATATATTAAACCTTTAAAAAATTAATACTATTACAAGCATTAATATTATTGTCTTCTTCAGGGCTTCCGAGATCTGTCTCCCGAGCCCCAAACACTACCACACTGATCACTAACCAATGCATTACTGCTACTAAGAACAGCGAACGGTTCATTTATACCGTCGATGATGATGTGGTTTGCATGCAGGTTGGCGTGGTGGTTAGCGTGAGGATTGGCGCAAGAGTTTCCGCGAACAGCGGCACTTCTTTTTTTATTTTTCTTTTGTTTACGCGCTACTAGGAATGATCCAAAGAACCACATCCATATCTCATCCACTTTTGAGTAACGATTCTGAGCAACGCGACCTCATTCATTTTGTGTACCTCAATCAGATGTCTATCATTTTTTGTGATACAACACCCGTAATCCGTTTTTGGTCGTAACCATTCTCTATATACTCAGTGAGTGCAAGAGCTTGTGTAGTTAATGATTTTATCGATCCGAAAACAGCTTGCTAAGGAAGTAGATTATGTTCAACAGTCGTTTGTGGACATATTCCCATAAGAGGGATGAAAGAAAACACACAACCCCGGCTATAGGTTACACAGACGAGTTTAAAACTGCAGAAGGATCGAGTATATAAATAATCAGTAGCGGCGGAAATATAAACGTTTCTATTCCATTAGAAGAAGATCTTCTTCGTCTTATTGCACCGTCTACTTTCGAAGGTTGGCGATCCAAATGGCAATTGTAGCTTTGGAAACTGCTGCACAAAAGATTTCTAAGGATTAGCGGTCAAACCATCTCCTCGGGTCTTTCAGCCACGAGTTCTGGCGTCTTCCAACTAATGTTTTGCCCTGCACTTATGCCCCTACCTTTCAATATGATTTTGAGTAATTCATATCTTTCACCTCTCAACACATAACCCAAGTATTGTATTTTTCTCCCTTTGATTATGCTGAGAAATTCTTTTTATTGACTCATGTACTGAAGTACCTCACCGTTGGTTTGTATTCATGAAGTTGTCAGCATCCGTATATATATATATATATATATATATATATATATATATATATATATATATAAATAGGGAAATATACCTCTGTATCTCAGATATAGTTGTATGCAATATTGCATTGTGCAAGAGAAACAAATAGGTATGAGAGCTTTCAAATTGACACAGGCCATTCTAGAGACCGGCAAATAGGACACACAGTATACCGAAAACCCACACATACCGACAGATATCTACAAGCCGATTTACGTCACCATCCTGTACAATTACATTTCGTCATTAAAACTCTGATGACACGATCCGAAAGACTGACAGATAAAGAACATAAAAATAAAGAAAGGCATAATAATGTGAAAACAGCGCTAAGAAAAAACGGCTTTTCAACATATACCACTGAAAGCGCTCATAATGCTCTAAAAAGAATTAGGAACCCAACAGAAGATGAAAAACCGATCCCAAAAGCCATTCTACCATATGTAAAGCGTACAAGAGAGAAAATAAGGAGAGTGCTAAGAAAACACAAAATAGAATCGATATTTAATACCGACAGAAAAATCTCAATCATTTTACCATCCACCAAAACAAAAATATTATTAGAACATCAAGGAGTATATGAGATTCCATGTGGGGACTAAGACAAATCGTACATCGGACAGACCAACCGAAGAATGAACGTTAGACGAGAAGAACATCGAAATGCCATCGAAAGAGGAGAAAAAACGTCGTCCCTTGCACAGCATATCTTAAGCAGAGGGCATACAATAAACCTGAACCAAACAGTTGTGTTTGGTTCAGGAGACTTTGTCTGTCCATGGTATCTTTAGGATTCTTCTGTATAGCCATAGCTCAAAAGCCTGAAGCTTTGATAGAGTTTCCGTCTTCAATGTCCACGTTTCTACTCCGTACAGAAGCACTGAGTACACATAACATTTAAGGAGCCTTATTTTCGTTTCTAGGGTGAGGTCATGGTTCTTGAACACAGAGCTCATAGTCAAGAATGCACTTTTTGCCTTTCCGATGCGACATTTAATCTCTTGGGTATTGTCCCACGACTCATTGATTATAGTTCTCAAGTAGTTGTATTGTGAGACACGTTCAATTCTCATTTGGTTCACATACCATACAGATTTGCTCCAGTTATGTTTTCTTTGCTGATGATCATTAGTTTGGTTTTGCTGGTGTTTATATCCAGTCCATATGTTCTACTTGTTTCCGTTATTTTGTTCACTAAATTTTGCAGCCTTCAATGGTATTGGAAAACACTATTGTATCATCTGCATACCGCAGGTTATTGAGCTTGACTCCATTTATTGAGATGCCGTCGTCAATATCTTTTAAAGCCTCTTCAAAAATGTGCTCTGAGTATAGATTGAATATGTGGTGAAAGTATGCACCCCTGTCTCACTCCCCTTAAGATTTTGACCTGATCTATATGTTCTCCATCTATTCGGAGCACCGCTGATTGATTCCAATACAGGTTCCCTATTTCAATCCCTGTCCTCTTCAGCACATCCATCATTTGTTCATGCCTGACTCTATCGAAAGCCTTCTTGTAGTCAATCAGGCATGCAAAAACATTACAGCTGACATCTCTACATTTCTGAAACAATACCTGCACGCTAAATAAAGCTTCCCTCGTACCAACGGCGTTCACAAATCCAAACTGATTGGGCGCAATTTGTTCCTCGCATTTCTGGTAAATTCTTTTGTGGATGACTTTTAAAAACAACTTCAGCAGATGGCTCATTAGGCTTATGGTCCTATAATCTTCACAAACTTTTGCTCCTGGTTTTTGGGCAATCTTACGAACTCCGATTTGAGTCACTCTACTGGTATTTTTCCTGCCTTGTATATTTCATTAAATATTATTCAGTTATTATTTTTATTTGTTCTGCATCTAATAGCTTCAACAGTTCTGCAGGAATTTCATCAAGTACAGGTGCCTTTCCATCCTTCATTTGTCTGACGGCTGCCGTTGTTACTTCTGGTAGGATTTCGAGACCTGAATTTTCTTCAATGGTGGGCGCTTGTATTGTTCTAAGGTCACGGAAAAGTTTCTCCGAGTATTCTTCCCATACTTTCCTTTTATCTTCTTTGGTTATGGCAAGATTGCCTTCATCATCTGTTATTTTTCCGCTGTTGCGTTTTCGGAACTTTCCAGCTACTTCCTTCACCTTTCGATAAACATTGAAGTTATTATATCGACTCTCATACTCCTCTATTTCTTGACATTGTTCTGTTTCTCTTTGGCTTCTCTTATTTTTCTTCTGACAATGGTATGTATTCTCTTATATTCTTGGAGATTTTCTTTGTTTTTTTTTTCTCTGATCTATAAGTTCAAGTATTTCATTGGTCATCCACGATTTCCGTTTCTCTGTATCTTTCTTCAGGTGTTGTTCTTTTATTTCTCTCACTATTTATTCTAAGATGGTCAGACTTTCCTCTATAGTTCCTGCATTTTTGCAGTTTAGCACCTTTGTATCGAGGTTTTCACTCACCTTCAGTCGAACATTGGGATCTTTTAGTTTTCTAACATCATACTTCTTCATCAACTTTTTCATTCTGACTTTGAAATTACAGCTGTTCCTATATCTCTTATTTACTAGCATGTAATCAATCTGATGTCTTACAATCCTTCCCACAGAATCCTGTGGAGATTTCCTGGTGTACAGTTTCCATGTAGCTCAAATCAGGTGTTCATTATTACTAATTGATTTGCTTGCGCAAAAATCTCCAACGTATCTCCTCGATCGTTCCGGTTTCCTAGACCAAATGGTCTAACTGCAGTTGATGTTTTGCTGGCCCCAACTTTGGCATTGAAATCACCCATGAAAATTATTAGGTCTTGCTTTTTTAACCTTTTCACGACTTGATTAATGCTATGGTATAGTTCTCCTATCTCTTCTTCTGTTCCTTCTGTTGTAGGTGCATTAACTTGAATTATATTGATGTCGATTGGTCTTGCTTTTAGTTGTATGAGCATCACTCTTGCTGAGATTGGGATGAAGTTGTCAACAGATTTTGTCACTTCTTTTTTCAATATAATGCCGACACCCAATTCATGTTTGCTGTTATCTGTTATTCCTGAACCTGGCCAATGCATTTCGCTTATTCCCAGAATATTTAATTTCATGTGTGCCATTTCTTGTATTGCATTATGGATTTTACTTTCCTGTGGCATGGTTTTCACGTTTAATGTGCCTATTCTGATGTTTTCTTTGCATTTTAATCTTTTTATTATAAGTACTTGTAATTGCTCCTCCCGGAGATCCGATTGAGGAGCTTACTCCGGAATTGAATTTCGCTGCAAGCATAGCCATTTGATTCTACTAGGACTTATCAAATCCGGATGTTTAATGAGGTGCCTTGTCCCAATCTTTCTTCCTCATCTCTATGCCGTTGACCGCTTCCACGGTTCTTCTGCCTTTGAAGCCAGTTTCTTAACTCCAGGACAAAGGGGTGCCCTACCCTTTACTAGCTCCTCCACCCGACGCTATTGGCCAGTACATGGGGGATTGCTTATACCAGCAATCGCTCGGTGGAATTTTCGCCATATCTGGCTACTGATTAACTTGCCAGAACAAAATCAGCCTGGGGGGGCCTGCGTAGCGCAAGCGGTAGGATGCTTGACTCGCAAGCTGGTGGTCCGGGGTTCGAATCCCACCGCCGGCAAGAACATCTAGACATTTTAAAAATGTCTATAGGCCCCAGGTCGACTCAGCCTGAATAAAAATGAGTACCTTGGGTAAAACCAGGGGTAATAATAGACGGTTGAAGCGTAGCACTGGCCATGTTACCTTCCTTGTATACCGTAGGCCCTAGATATAGCAGACTACCCTGCTATACTCCCAAAGCCGCGACAGCGGTATAAAACGGGAGACTATTATTATTACAAAATCAGCTGCATAATACTTTGGAACAGAGCTGGGCGTAGGAATTCCAAAAGCTAACATCCGTGACCAAAAAAAGCACGGATCCGAACACAATATAACTCTCACTGCGGAAGCATATTCACTTGGAAAAATGGTTATTGGAGGTACATGCTGTAATAGGGCTGAAGTATTGGGGAAAACAAGCAGGGCTTAATTCAGAGTCATAATAGGCTTCCTTACTGGATATACGGCAGTCAACGACACCTACATACAATGAGGCTGTTTCAAGAAGTCTTAGGCTGCAGACTCTGTAGCTGAGAACCTGAATCAGTCAACCATACCTTGTATATCTGTGAGTATTTTTAGAGGCTACCAAGTGACTCATAAAATAATGTACCTGTATTGTGCTTTTTATTGCAAATTTTACATGTGTATTTAGAGATGCATTTATCAGTAAAATGCTTAGTGCCAAAACAGTTTCTGCAAAGCTGTGATTGCTTTACAAAATTAAACCTTTCTCGAGAATTTGTGTCTTTAAATAAGTTACACTGATATATTTTATGACCAGTTTGTTTACAAAATATGCAATTTTCATAGCTAGATTTATTATTATTTATAGTGGAAATATGAACAGTTTTTTGAGTGATTTTATTATTAAACTTTGACTGAGTTTCAGTGTAATTAAGTTTCTCTAAAACATCACATCTTTTTTCTAGAAATTCAAAAAATTGTTTGAGTGTTGGAACATTCTTAGAACCTACTTCATATTCAAAAGCCTTGTGAGAAGCGAAATCTATTTTTTCTAAAAATATTTCTATTAAAAGGAGGTCCCAATGTTCAATTGGAACTTCGAGATTACTAGGAGCTTGAAGCGTTTGCTTCGTGTGTACAAGAAAATCTCTTAGTACCTGAGGAGTGCATTTAACTAGAGATTGAGACTAACAGCTTTTTTATAAGAGTACTAATCACTCGTGATTTGTCATCATATCTTTCTTTTAGGGTTTTTATAGCGATAGCAAAATTTGCATCTACTACTTCGATACTGCTAATTAAGTTTAAAGGTCCTCCTTTGAGGAAGGATTTTAAATATATAAACTTTTGTACATTATTTAAACTTGAATTGTTTGTGATCAGAGTTTCAAATAGTTGAAAGAATTCATTGAATTCTGAGAAATTTCCGGTAAAGGTTTTCATGCTAATTTCAGGCAGCCTCGCACTGGAAACAGCATTATTATTTGAGCTAGGTACTTTATTTTCTGTTAAATTTAATTCTATTATTTTTCTTTGCAAACCTTTGAGTATGTTGAAGTATTTTTCTTCAACATTTGCTCGATCAGCTGATTGTTGGTCGCTATCATCAGTCTGTTCGATTTCTAATTGAGTTTGTTCATATTGTGTGAAAAAATTAAAAAGTTTTTCTTTCCTATTTTCAAAATCAAGTATTTCGTTTTCTGTATCTTTATTGGCTATAAACCATTCTGAGATACGTGTAATTGATGCTTTAAGTGATTTGCGCTTTTTCTTTAAAGCTTCCATTTTTTATTTAAAAGTGAATTTATTTGCAAATATATGCTGAGCGAGAAATAAGAGTGAATGATTTTGTTTAGTGTAAATGTCTTTTTCAACTAAGACGCGATTTTAATTTTAATAGAGTATTTTTACTAGAGTGATAAATAAGTATTTTTCTTGAGAGCGGGCTGTGAGACAATCTGTATAATAAATAATTGTCAGCTATCTTTAGCGATATTGAGAAGAAAGATCTGTTGTCAAATCAAAGCCATTAGTTAATATAAATATTAATAAACAAATAAAAGTCGAGACAAATATCTACCAAATATAAATGTGTGCATGCAGTGACTATAGAAATATATAGAAAGAGTTTTAACCTCACCAAATGTTTTTCAAGTATCCAATTTAATTACCGCTGTCGCTTACCAGCACATAACGCACTTTTCACAAAACACACGTGTCTAATCTTGAACGAAGGTCAACTTGTGCAATCTTTCTTCTAGGGACGAGAAACCATTATTCTTTCTTCCTGTTGCTCTTTGCTCTAATCCTTTTCTTTCTTCAGTCCTGTTTCATCAAATAATCCGGCTCGAAGGACCACGAAATGAGGGGGCCTTGTAACTGGATCCCTACATTCGAGGGTTGGAAATCTTTTGATTCCAAGCCTTACTTCAAAGGACTTGTGAGTGGATGTATCTCCATAGGTTTGGTTCTTCAGTGACCGTTGAAGGATAAGGATTGTTAATGTGAGCAAATATAACTCCAGAGAAATAAAATCACCTTTAGTTTATCGACTTATAATTAACTATTTTTAGAGTAGAGAGGTTCAAAACGACCGTAGCTGACAGTACAATATCAAATAATTCTTTCTTTATCACACGTAAAAGAGAAAACCGTATTTATGAGAAAAATGCTCGATTTCGGCGTAGAGAAATATTTTATACGTGAATTGAGAGTGTTTTAAAATGCGATGCCTCAAGGGCGATCTGTGAGAACGAACTAATAAAAAAATACTTGGTGCATAAAAATGTAGATTACCCCTCTTGTATTAAGGTGTGAAAACTATTTAAGAGGCTGTGGCGCCATTAAGTCGGCTATCCCGAGCAAACTAGATATTAGTGAATATTTTACTTATTCTACACTAAGAAAAGTGTAAAGAACTATATTTTTATTTTATATTTTAAAATGATATGTTCATTTCTGGAACAGTACCAATCGACTAGACCTGTACAAGCTCGTACGGGGCTCCAGAATCCAGAAATAGGTAGTCAATAACAGACAGCTTCGAAAAAAATATTGACAAATGTGAAATAAAGAAGAGATTTATTATATCTGTCATAAAACGGACCATAGATATGATATATAAAGAGCAGATTAATTATTGATGACATGATAAACCATGTATTTTTAATCTTAAAGATTAGTGGCATCTTTTAAATGTAAATATTAATTTATACTGTATTACACTCAAGCATGAACCTGGATAAGAATAGTGATTACTCTATCGGCCTATACACCTTGACTTAGATTACCATTTTAAAATTCTCGTCAGATTAATACAATTATGTATATCTATTATCTTCATAGAAACTTAAATGTTCTAAAGGCGCCGAAAGAATATAAAATAGCTTCTGTTAATTTTTAAGACGTAAATTTATTTTTATACTTGACTAGACAATAAAACGTTTTAGGAAGGTCATTGTCACACAATATTTATATCTAGCGGCTGTAATAGGTTAGCGGTTATATTTATAGGGGAATTAATTATGACACTGATATAAGAATTTTATAAAACCATTATTATGGGTAAGAGGATGTCAAGGCTGTTTTTTAATTGTATAAGTCAGTATAATAAAGGAAAAACTCAAAATAAATATACCTATGTGTTGTTGTTACTTAAAATAAAGATATGTGTCAAATAAAAGCCCTCAATTAGCAGAACAATTAGGCGTATCATCCAATTCTGCGTTTAAGTACTTCCTCACATCTTAAAAAATCATGTACTGTCAATACAGTTGCATTTATTTTCTATTTACTGACTACTAAATAAAACTAGAAGAAATTTAAAAGCACATTTCAGTGTTATAAAAAATAAGAAGGCTCCAGGACTGAGGGGACCGTATCCATCGAACTGACAAAAAAATATGACTTTGAAAAATTATATCAGTTATTGGCTTATACATCTAATTTATTCGAAGAGACGAAGAGCTACTACCCCCGAAATGGACAACTGCATACATCAGCAATATCTATAAGAATAAATGCGACGGGAAGGATTGTAAGAATTACCGAGAGCGTAGCGAAATCAAGTAATCCACAAGGAAAATAAAATTCCTGTAGTTGGCTGAACTGGGCAGGTCACGTGGCTCGAATGACAGATAATAGATGGACAAAGCGGATACTGGAATGGAGACCAAGAGATGATGCCTACCGAAGCAGAGGTCGTCCACCAACACGTTGGACTGACGATCTAAAACGTTGTCATAGGAATTGGATGCAAGAGGCACAAGATCGAAATAGATGGAAAATTATGAGGGAGATCTATGTCCAGCAGTGGATAAGCGAAGATTGAATGATGAGTTGGCTGTATACCAAAAATCACAACAGTTTTATTTAAAAATCCTTTATGAAAGGTATATAATTAAACAGAAACTTTCAGGCTTTTCTGATTTACTACTTCATTATCACTGCATTTACCTGGAATAAGTATTACCACTTTAGTGGATACAAACGTAAAGATTAAATTTTGACTTATGTTAAAAAACAATATGGTTAAATAATACTCCCCAGGTGTACATCGGTAAAGCTACTAAATATGTGAGTAAAATCCCTTAAAATGAAACAAAATTTATAATTTATTACATCTTTGTTAAAAAGTAAATTTAATATTAAAAATTTTAACATTCATTTAACACATTGTTGGCCAGTATCGCATTAAGACATACCTATACTACAAGTTACATTGACTGTTTTATTCAGACATTAAAAATGTTATTTTAAATAGTTGCCATCTACAGCCCATATTGTCACATCGTCTCAGGCTCTGCAACCCTATTGGAAGTCTTGCGTTGCCATGCAGGGTATATGTTATTAAATTTAACACAACATCAACTTTTTAACAAAGATGTAATAGATAACAAATTTTGTTTCATTTTAAGTGCTTTTACCCACATATTTAGTGGCATGACTCATGTACACTTGTTGAGTATTTAACTGTATAACTTTTTAACCTTAGTCAAAATTTAATTTTTACGTTTGTATTTTGTATTCACCTAAGTGGAACTACTTATTCCAGGTAAATTTACTGATGATGGACAAGTCCGAAAACGTTCTGTTGTGAAGTAGCCCGAAAGGGTCTTTAATTATATAACTTTTATAATGGATTTTAAATAAAACTTAATCAAGTAATGTATGGGAATATACACTCGCGATCATAAAATCCGGGTCACCTTGAAAATCACCGATATTTCATTTTTAACGAGCTTTATCGTAAATAATAATAACACAAATACAAACTAATGCATGTTTCTGAGAATTGTTGCGGTTTCCTTTGTAACAAAGAATTCCAATAGTGCCGATTTCGCGGTAAAGTGCACACTTCCCAAAATGAACGCTACCTGTAACTCCGCTTGTTTTAAATGTCTCGTTTGTACTTCGACTTTCTGTTCAAATGCAACGAACAAACGTTTATTATTGCCACCATTAGTGTTTATTAGTGCCATTATTAGTGTTTATTTTTTGACAAAAATGCCTTTGACTGTTGTTGAAACGGCACAAATTGTTGCACTTGTGGAAGACGGTCACACTCAACGGCAAGTCGCAAGAACTGTTGGCGTAAGCCTCTCTACGGTTCAACGAGTGCTTCAACGCTTGCAGGAGGCAAGTTTGCTAACCAGGCGACCTGGCTCTGGACGAAGAAGAACGACCAAGGCCCTAGATGACCGTTTCCTTGTGTATCAGGCTTAACGAAACCGGACCTCAACTGCGGTTATGCATCAAAATCGTCTAGAAGAAGTACGAAATCGCAATTTTAGTGTTGAAACAGTCAGAAGAAGACTTCGTTCTTCTTGACTATCTTCTCGGGTAATGGCTAGAGGACCGCCACTTGGCCGTGTGCCTCGAGTTGCACGACTAGCTTTTGCTCGACAATACGCGCATTGGGGAATTAACGATTGTAGCAAAGTGTTATTCTCAGATGAATCCCGTTTCTGCCTAACTGGTGACGATGGACTCTTACACTCTTACACGATGGACGTGTAATAGTTTGGCGGAGAACCGGTGAACGATTTTCACAAGCTTGCATTGCTCCAAGAATGCCATTTGGTGGAGGCTCGGTCATGGATTGGGGAGGTATATCTTCTGACTTCCACACAGAATTACCCTTCATCGAAAATGGGTCCCTAACTGCATGAAGGTACATTACGGAGATTCCGGAAGAACATGTTATGCCCAACATGGCAGGGCTTGGAGAAAACGCCGTTTTTATGCAAGACAACGTGCGACCGCACGTTGCCAGGATCAGTATGTAATACTTGGACGAAGTTGGAAATACGAGGGTACCCTGGCCAGCTAGGTCTCCGGACCTGAATCCCATCGAACATCTCTTGGACGATTTGGAAAAACGTATTCAAACCCATACACATCCCCCTAACAACGTACAGAAGCTTAAGGATCTGTTAGTGAGAGAGTGGAATAACATACCACAACATGTAATCCGGAGAAAAATTGAGAGTATGTCCCGTCAACTGCAAGAGGTTATTAGAGCAAGGGGGGGCAATACACGATATTGGTCATTGAAATTTCACTGATTTTTTACCACGTTCTGTATTTTCCATTTTTTTCGTATGTCTGTTTTATCAAAAATTTGATTTGTTTTCTGTTTTTTTCAATAAAAACAATAAAAAACCATTTTTTTCTTTCAAAACAAACATTGATGACAAATAAAAAATACATTAGCCAAAAAATAGGTTATTACTGCACCAGAGGCAAAAATATTTAAGAAACTTGAAATTTTCAAGATGACCCGGATTTTATGATCGCGAGTGTAATTAAAAGCAGAATTGAAGATTGTTGAATGAACAGTAAAGATGTGAGCTTTCTTAAAGTAAGACAGTGGCTTTCTTATTGGTCATTGTATAGACAATGATGTGTTCTGTCCAAATCAAACGACAAATGTTTGGTACATAATATGGAGAGTGTTCCATTAGACAATCTGAGTTAAGTGCTAACAGACAAGAAACTTTCATTGATTTATTTAAATGCTGTGAGGGAGTTATACGACGATATGACAAGTTCAATAAAGATTGAACAAAAAGTGACAAAGAACGGTTAACAAAGGACTTGGCCAAGGCTGATGCATTGTGTTTACGCTCTTTAAAATTTACTTGAGTCTGGTAAAGAAAATGGGAACCTATGGGTATTCCAAGGCCATAAACTGTATACCTTGCATTTTGCAATGACCACGTAATATTTGCAGAGGATCAATATGATTTTTACTATATATTAAGAAAAATAGATTAACCAAGTGTGATTTATCAATTAATCCATCAAAAACAGAGTATGTAGTCTTAGCTGGGAAAAGAAGATGCTTAGAATTAGGAGGCACTCAACTCAAAAATTTTTTTTTATTAACTCCATTAAGTACAACAATCTGCCCATTGGGCATTAAGAATTTGGTATGTTAAAAAGTGCAGACATGTAGAGAGTTACTCCAGTGAGTAACCTCTTTACAATATTCTAAAATTAAAATTTTATTAGTTTGAATACACTTATTATGTTTAGTTGGACAAGTCGGACGGCAATTGCCGTTTTAGCCTACGCACTTCAAAGACGTTCCGCGCATTTAGTTGTCGAGCAAACGCACTAGGATGCACTAGCACTCGTTCACAGTATTTAGCACTAAAACGTTGTATGGCTTCTTTCACGGATTCTAGGGGGATGTCGTGTTGAATCATCTCGTTGGATACATAGTATGCCACATTGACTGTGGCACGCAGCACCTTGTTTTGGAATATCTGTTTGTATTGGAATGTTTGTATTGGAGACGCTAGCAGTGCCTCATAGCTGAATCCCATAAGTCCATATGGGTTTGAGAATGGACTTGTAGAGTAAAATTTTATTATCCAAAGATAGTTTTGAATTGTGTCCAATAACCCAATACATATTTCTCAATTTAAGTCCAAGCTGTTTTCGTTAATTAAAAATATGTTTTTTTCAAGTTAGACGGCGATCCAAGTGCATGCCAAGATATCTAGCGTCCTCTGATTGAGGAATTAAATCAAAAATATGGATGGTTAAAAATATCTAGGTGTAAGTATTACAGGTGATAGACGAAATACAAAAGAAATAGCAACTAAAATTGAACAAGATAATTCAGCAATAAGTCAACTGAATAGTATACTTTGGAATAATCATATCACAAAAAACACGAAAATTACAATATACAAAAGTATCATAGAAAGTATTTCTACATATGGTTTAGAGCTTTGGATAATAAATAAAAAGGCCCATCCAAAATAAAACCCATGGAAACGAATTATTGGCCTAAATGTTGCCAACTATGAATATGACAGTGAACCCTCTTACTTGCCAACATATATAAGGAAACACAACCTGTAACCACCCACCGGGCAGTTCAGTCCGAGAATCCGAAGCGAGAAGACGCAGCCGAAGACAGCAGTCCCCACAGCACAGCATCAGACGAGTAGGCACTACTATGAAAGAATTGACCTTACCCTATGGGGGAATCGACTCCAACTTCGTGTCCGGATCGTGTACCTAGGCGTGGTGTTTACAGAGACGCTACTGGAGATGCGATCTGACAGAAACCCGTAATAGGGTAAGGAGAAGAGTCGGTCTGCTCAACGCTCTATGTGTAAAATTTGGACGGGCACATTCGCGTATACTCATACACACGTACAACATACATCAGGCCCGTGATTGAATAAAGAGCTAATATATGTCAGTTCAATTACGACCTAACACAACAACTGCTAGGACTGGACAGGAGAATTCTGCGTAAAAGAAATTACAAACGATAGCGACTATCCATCCACCTCTGAGCAGGAGTTACACGATTAAATCCATCAGAGGCCAAAACTTCAGAGCCGAAAATACAATTAAAAGTACCATCCTTAAGCAATGTATTAATCAAAAATTCCAAAAGAAAACTCCCCTTTCTCCCTATTAAACTGCTAACCTTAGCCAGCAACGAACTTCCTGATGAATACATGGACACGTATTCATGGACATGGAGTTCTGCTAGGGACAGGGGGGATCGGTTTTCTCTGTTTTCTTGATCCCATTGCACAAATATACCTGTCCTCCTTAGGGAGGTTACAGCCACAGCTGCCCTCACCACGATTTATTACACTTTCAACTATTTACAAATTTCAATTCAGTCATATCTTTCATAACTATTAATAAACTTATAATTTCTGAAAAGAACCGTTTTAGCACCAACCCTTTTACCTCTGACTATAATGGAAAGCTACCTCCTCCGCACAACATCCACCGAGCCAAACCACAAGTAAGACGCAACGAACCCAGTGCCAACATCCAAAAAACAAACCACGTTCTGAAGAGGTGATAGACACCTAAAACAGAACACAGAAACCCACCGAAAAGAAGGAATCCAAAGAAAGACACGTCAACGAAGTAGGCTACAACCCACAGAGCTGCAGCTCACACGGTCCTGTAGACACATACTACCCTTAGCAGACTAGTTATGTACACGGGTACCATGAGCCTCTATTAAGTTGCTATTTCCACCGCCCTACTTCCAGGACTTCTTTATATGAAATACCAGAGATATATTAATCATAAAAGGTTATGGAAAATTCAGCATTACAGACTAAATGAGTTTTACCAATGATTCATAGTTATTCCTTATATAACTCATAATACTGTTACTCATTTAATATGATAAGCTGATTGATTTTGAAACCAAAATATTATATACTGCAAATTCAAAAAACAGAAATAAATTCTTATGATCAAGTCGTCAGAGAGTTGACTCCTAAAAATCACACGAACAAGCTGAATTTTGCAAAAAAATATTAATTTTAGGACCTCAAAAAAGATGCAAAAAAGTTTACCACTTTTACCCTCACGAACTCCTCATGTAGGGGGGTAAAAACGCAAATTTTTCAAATAAAAAATGTAGCTAAGATAATTTTGTGCACTTTTTGTGTAGAATGAACCGTTCTCTTAGAAACAACGCTTGAAGCGACCGTCGATTGTGTATATCAGTGATGCGCGCGAAATCAATGTTCATTAAAATGTGTATCAGCTCGACGGTAAAAATTCTATATCTATCTGTTGATCCAAGTGTCCTATCGACAAAACTCAAGATGCGTTTTAAAGGTAAAGAGTGCAGCTTTCGTAGGCAGTTTTTGTATTTTGCCGATAATAAACTCAGTTTTTATAAAGGTGTCAAATAAATAAACGTGGCGCGATTGTTGCCATTTTTACGATTCTCGTAAGATCAATAACATTGATTCACCATGCTTAGTAAAATTTCCATTTTTAGAGATCAACCTTTAACACATATGATATGAAATTTTAATTTTGAGTTGTGGCAACAAATATGAGGCATTTAAAATATGAATAAAAAACACAAAAATTAATGTTTTACGTTTCAAACTATCAAACGTCACGGAAAATGCATCCAAGAAGTCGGTTTTCAGTGTAGTTTATACCAAAAGTTTGGTTCTTTTGAAAAATGTACTATTGTAATTTAAAAAAAAAGTTTTAAATGTTTTAGATCGTTTGTTATGTGAAAGTTTTAATCCAGCGTTTTTTAAGCATACTTCAAATGCCTGTCATCTGTTGCCAAAACTCAAAACTAAAATTTCATGCTATAGGTTTTAAAGGTTAGGCTCTAGTAATCGAAACTTCATAGTGGATAGTCAATGAAAGGGATATATTGTATTAATCTCATGAGAATAATAAAAAATGGTAAAAATCGCGGCACGTTTATTTATTTAAAACCTTTATAAAATCTAAGTTTATTTGCGGCATAATACAAGAATTGCATACGCAACCTGAAATCTGTACCTTTAAAACGCATCTTGATTTTTGTCCATAGGACACTTAAATCAAAAGATATCGAATTTTTACCGTTGAGCTGATACAAATTTTATTGAATATTGATTTCGTGCGCCTAACTGACTTTCAAAATCGACGGTCGCTTCAAGCATTGTTTGTGAGAGAACGGTTGATTCTACACAAAAAGTGCTAATAAACATTTTTGTGTAAAATTATCTCAGCTACATTTTTTATTTAAAACATTTTTTTCTACTGCGTACAGATTCTTGGTAAATTGATTTTTTGCGTTTTAACCCCCCTACGAGTGGCGTTTTAGGGGGAAGCCCGGGGGTAAAAGTAGTAGTAAACTTTTTGGCATCTTTTTGGGGTGCCAAAATTATTATTCTCGGCAAAATTCAGCTTGTTCCTATGATTTTTATAGGTTCAGTGGCATTTTCGTCTCTGATAATTGTTTAATAAGTAAAGTCTTTTTAACAATATAAAACTATTTTTTTTTATGGCTGTGAATTGCTTGATCCATGCAGCCACGATATATAATAAATACTGTTTGCTACAATATAAAACTAAATAATCTAGATTAAGTTTTTCTGGGCTATTATTATCTCATCCAGGGAACCACTTATCACGGCATCTCCCGCATGATGATTTCAATTTATCAGAAAATAAAACTTAAAATTTAATAAAATATGTTACCATATTTTCCTACTGATAATATACCAATTGGTTTTATTTAGTTAATGTTCATTTAGTGTTGTGCTTTAGTCTCGAATGTAATCAAATTAACCACTTAACGACTAACAAATGTAAATAAATGACTAAAATTGCACAGTTAAGTGCAGATTAGATGTAGTTAGATACGCACATACTTATGTAATGTATTCCAAAAATACTCATCATTATTCTTCTACTACATAAAATACGGAAAAAATTAACGCATTACAGTAGAACTTCGATTAAACGTCACTGTATGGACCAATAAGTGAATAGACGGATAACTGTCATCGAATGCCATAGTCTGTGGACTAGTACGCATTTCGATGCGCATGGCCCCGCCTCGAATTTTCCCATTGGCTCTTGACCTGGAAATCCCTATTTATCGCTCGAACAGCGCATATAAATATTGGCGTTTTAGGGACTCAAGTCCCGAAGTGAAGTTAGAGTAAAATCTATAGAGTCAGTAAAGTAAATAGGGAGAAAAGCCTAGATGTGGCTACCCCTACAGTCAGGTGGCATAACCACAATAATTAAAAACGGGAGGTGTCTCATTACCCAAGGCACCTCTAGTAACTTTCAGATCATAAGCCTCCTCACGTAAGTCACACGATGAGGAGGGGTGGTGGAAAAACCTGGGGGTCAGATAGGTACCACTTCAACTAGTGAGGTGTGACCGGTTTGATCTTCGGACATCTGGATCCCATACTTAGTTTGGTATACACATGTTCCTAGGGGTTGGGTTGATCGCTTAGCGTGATTGTGTATATAAATATTGGCGATTTTCAGGTGAGCCAAGTCAGTCCCTCACGGGCTCTCCGAGAGCTTAGTGCTCTCAAGGCTCTGATTCCTGTATTTATTTTCCATACTCTGTGGCTGAGAATTGTTTCAACTTAACTTGGTGTTTTTATTTCGACGAAGAAATTGTCATGTAAGAAATATCTTGCCTTTTTCAAGGCAAGACACCGAAATATTTATAAGTCCATAACCCGAAAATGGACTTAAGTAGAGGAGCTCTCGACAGTATATTCGAAGCCCTCTACAGAGCACCCGGAGACAACAGAAGGTGGTTAGACCCTTATTTGTTCCCCCGAGGTGACATAACAGAAATACCTTAAAAATAATATTCTTAAACTCTCATGCCCGGATTACACGAGGCTAGTGTTTCAAGTAGGATAGCAAGCTGTCGACCATAGTCTTTAGTCGTAGAACATAGGTTCTAGGCATGCCCAAATTTTTGAGCCCTCCATCCAATCTCCCACATTTTAACCAGTCTATTGCTTCTTCTAGCATCAAAATTGCACTGCTTGGTAGATAATAAAAAACTGTATAATTTCGTCAACTGCACAGCTTCCAATTCCCCAAATTTGACACTGACACCAAAGATTATTTCATCTGTTCTTAGGTTCTCTTTCTTCTTTCTTGTAGACCAGTACAAGCTGCTAGTGGGTTCCAAAATTCTGGAATGAATACCATCGTGGATATCATGGGAATGAAAGATAAACAGCAAGCTACATGAATGTAGTACGACCATTTGCTTCAGGAGCAACAGATTGCTTCCAAAAAAGGTGTTAGATAACCTTATAGAAAATATTTTATAAGGAATTGTGAGTCCCTAGATTCTTCCTATGATTCATGTAATGTCAAAGGCTGTTAAACGTTGAGAAATATGGTATATACAGGGTGGACAGATGAAAATGAAACAGATATTGTCATAGTAAAAATAAAAAATAAAAACGTTTATTGCCTAACAAAATTTAACATGTCATTGAGTATATCATTCATTATAGTCTTCTTTCAGCGTCCCGCACTTGCACCGCCAGCTTCTTGATTATTCGTCCTCTCGGCATCCTGGACCTCTTTGTGTGGATTTATCCTCGTCTTCTTCTGTAGGTACTAATTTACGGCACCGTACCTACTTCCCTGCTTGGCTGTTTTTTAGCAACCATCCGGCTAGACCCTGATCAGGTGGTCGATCAGTCTATGGGTTCTATGCATCCTCTGGTTCCTGTTATTCTCGAGGATGCCCCTGGTCTTAAGGAGTCTTCTTGTAGCCTGGTGGAAGAAATACCTGGTCCTTTTCTCGGCCACCTCCCTCAGTGGTGTATACTGGAGCCTTTCTCTGATGGTTGCATTCGTGATTCTGTTTCCCATGATGCTCCGTCGATGATCCGGTAGCATGATGTTTCCGTGGCTTCTAATCTTCTCCAGTGTGTTTCTGCAATGGAACTCCACACTGGAACTGCGTACAGCATCACCGATCTAACATAGGCCTGGTACAACTGGATTTTCTTGGCCTTGGAGAGCGGGCTGGTCCTAAAAATGAAAGGAAGAATTAGTCTTTTAGCTGCATTAGCTTTTACCTTAGTTTTTTGTATATGCATCCGGAAGTTGAGTCTTCTGTCGAGGTGGACTCCTAGGTATTTGACTGAGTCTTCTTCCTGGATCCTGTTGCCTCCTATCCTGATTTGGTTTCGTGTTGGTCTCGAACTCTGGCTGAAGACTATGAACTGCGTCTTTTGGGTGTTGATTTTTATCTTCCATTTTTCGGTGTACCTCGTGTTTTTTTCTAAGTGATTTTCCATATTCCTGATGATTCTTTCTTCGTCTTTTCCGGATGCATACACTGCTGTATCGTCTGCATAAAGAGCTGTTGAAGTTCTTGGATCTATAGGTAGGTCTGAAACAAAAATGTTATATAAAATTGGAGATAAAATGCTGCCCTGAGGCATTCCTTCCTGAATATCTTGAATTGCTGACATCTTTTGGTCCGCTGAAACTTGGAATGTTCTGTTGGACAGGTAAGTGTCACAGATGTTGATGAGGTAGTGGGGAAGTCTAGCCTTGTCCATCTTGAAGATGAATGCCTTTTTCCAAACCGTGTCATATGCCTTTTCTATGTCCAGTATGGCTAGTCCTGTCCTTTGTTTCCTGTTGAATTTTATTTTGGTGTCGCTGATGATTCTTGCTAATTGAAGATCGCAGTTCCTTCCTTTTCTGAATCCAAATTGTTCCTCTTGCATGATTCCTCTTCTTTCTGTGTGTTTGATCAGTCTCTTGTAGATGATCTTTTCCAGAATTTTTCCCATGGTTTCTAGGAGAGAAATAGGCCTGTAGCTTTCTGGTCTTCTTCCGTCTTTCCTCGGTTTTAGGAGGGGGATGATCTTGGCGTGCTTCCAGTTGTTCGAAAAGTGTCCTTTCTCCAAGCAGAATTTGAAGATATAGTACAGTTGTACTATTATCTTCCTTGGAAGCTCCTTGAGGGTGATGTTGTGGATTCCTTCCGGTCCTGGTGCTCTGCTTCCTTTCAGTTTTCTGATGATCCTTGCTACTTCGTATGGGCTGGTGCAGTCTTCTTCTTCTATTTGGAATTCGTTTCTTCCCTTGATCCTGTTGTACTCGAAGTTGACTTCTCCTCTTGTTCTTATATCCGACATGTCCTGGTTTTGTCTGTGTATGTTTGCCATGTTCCTTGTAATGGCATCCACCTTTCCTTGGGTTTCGTAGTGTATTCCCTCGTTGTCCATGATTTGTGGCATCTTTTGTTTCCCTCTTCTTTTGGCTTTCAGCATTCTCCAGACGTTTCCGTGGTTTTCTTCAGCTTTCCTGATGTTGTTGTGTAGCTGGTTTTCAGTAAGACTTCTCAGTCTTACTCTTATTTCTTCGGATAGGGTGTCTCCGTATTCCTTGAATTCCTGTCTTCTGGTCCTCTGGAATGGAGATATTATCAGGAACTGCCACAACAAACCCAACGACCCCCAAGCCAGGTTAAGAATCACCCCAACATTTTTTAACAGCAATTAAAATCAAATAAAGTATCGTTTTAAAGCCCTTGCCATTACCTGTACATTTTTAATTCGGTTTAATACTTTATTTCAATTATTTAAAGATACATACGATTAAGTAGGTACGCCAATGGTTTATATTTTCTTTCTTCCAATAGTTTTTTTTGTTACATTTGTCACACTTAGTCAATTATAATACGAACATAAAAAAAAACGTAAAACTAGAGGATTTACTGGTTAATATTTTATTGTGAATATCTAAATAAAATATCTAAAATTTATTATCATAGTTTATTCCAATCCGGAAAGGATAGATATCATTTCGATGAATTTTATAAACAATAAATCCTACCAATAAGACATCTCTGCAATTTAACGAACGTCATCAAGATAAACACTTCAGTACGAAGTATGTTTAGGAGTTAGTAAACAAATTTCCGGAAACTGGAAATTTGAAGCTAGTGAAGTTGCAGCATTGGGACATGTTCACCAAGATATCATGCTAAGTACGAGGTAATTAGCACCCGTATCCGGAATCAACCGAACTAGCATCCTAGCCATTTTGAAAAAGAACAAATTCCATCCATATAAAATAGATATACTTAGTGTAGAAACTGAATGAGGATTATTGTGACCTATTGTGACCGCAACCTTCAAAATTAAATGTATGGGCTAGTATTTTATCAGTATATTATATTTTACATATAACATACTGATGGGACTATTTTTTCTCTTACTTGGTCTCTTTGCTCTTATTTTGTCATTTATGCATGTGTTTTTATTGCTTTGTGAAAATTAATCACGAAAGTGATAAACAATTAGGACTTTTGTACGGAAGTGATACCTCTTCTTTTTAAAAATACTTTTTGGTTTGATATGTACGGCTTCGTTAAATGTAGTATTTTGTTTTTTAACTGAAGGTGTAATTAAATTTAAAACATATTTAAACTGAATCCTGTTCATTCTAAAATATCCATAATATTTTTCATCGTCATCAATTAATTTTCTGTATAAAGTACAGTTTAGAAAATAAAAAAAAAAACGTTTAATCAGTGTGTTTTGCCAGTGTTAACTTACGGTGCGGAAACGTTGACCATGACAAGGAGAACAGTTCAAAAGATCCGTGTGTGTCAAAGGGCGATGGAGCGTGCTATGTTGGGCGTTTCACTACGAGACAAGATCCCAAATCGCCAGCTACGATAAAGAACAGGAGTGGCTGATGCAGTAGGGAGAGTAGCAACACTGAAATGGAACTGGGCAGGTCACGTGGCTCGAATGACAGATAATAGATGGACAAAGCGGATACTGGAATGGAGACCAAGAGATGATGCCTACCGAAGCAGAGGTCGTCCACCAACACGTTGGACTGACGATCTAAAACGTTGTCATAGGAATTGGATGCAAGAGGCACAAGATCGAAATAGATGGAAAATTATGAGGGAGATCTATGTCCAGCAGTGGATAAGCAAAGATTGAATGATGATGATAAAGTACAGTATTCACCTTCCTTCTTCCTTTCCCTTAGCATTGGATGTACTTCAAACCTTCTTTTTAACACAGTTTTTCATTCTTCATCGTTAAGTAAAAGAGCAATTGCACATAATTTTTGTCGAGAAAAGCGATATCATATCTTCACCGAATCAAACTGAAACGTTCTATGTATGAAAATGTGAACGCGCAGTCCGATTGCTGGAGTGGAAGCGCTACGTTCCGGAAACTATACGTGCACGATAATATGCCGCGACCTTTACGCAAAACCTTTTTTACTGACGAATGTTGCTTTCATCTCTGGTTACACAAATTCGTAGAATATGAGGATGTGGATAACCCGCATTATTTTGTTGAAACTCCTTTATATCCACCGAAACTTAGAGTTTTTGCTGCTATAGGCAAGCGACGTATTGCAGGACTCACATTTTTCGAAGGGATTCTAAATGCTGATAGATTCCGTCAAAGATTTTTAACTTCATCTATAAATAAATGAATGGATGACGAATTAAGTAATAGGAGGATATTTTCATCAAAACGTTGCTCTAATTCATACAACGCTGCAAATTTTTATTTTATTATGGAATTTTTCGTCAATAGGATCATAAGTTTATTTGACTCCCTGGTATTTTTTTTTGTGGTCACATTTAAAAAATTCGATGTTTAAAACTCCTGTAGTAGATTTGAAAGATCTTAGACAAAGAATAGAGAATCATATTGAAGAATTAAATAATACTCCGTGGGTTCTAAACAATATTATAGACTTAATGAGAAGAAGAGTTAAGTTATGCAGCGATGTTGGTGGCTGACATATACAGCATCTTCGTTGATTTTATTTATTATTGTTACTTATAATTTTGTTAATTTTTTTTTATTTTTGATTAAAGTTCTGTATTAAAGGTTTTAGCTGATTTTTTATGTTTTACAATGTTAATCAAAGTTGAAAGACTGGATGACTGTAGAAATCCTTGACATGATGGAAGAGAGACGGATATATAAAACTAAAGATACTGCCAAATACCGCGAAACCCATAGACGAATTAGAGCTGAGATAAGAAAAACTAAAGAGAAATGGTTCTCGGAGAGATGCGAAGAAATCGAACAGTGCGAAAAGGTATACGACTATCACAATATGCATAAGAAGATAAAGGAACTCACAACAAAGAAAAGCTACAATATTTTATCGAAAGGGCTATGCGATGATAATGGAAATCTACAACTAGACCCCGACAAAATAGTTAGAATCTGGGAAACTTATGTGGAACAACTGTTTAATGATGACCGTCCTAGTGGGTATACACTGAGCAATGATGATACTGGCCCTTCTATTCTAAAATCAGAAGTGGAGAATGCTATAAAGGGTCTTAAAAATAACAAAAGACCAGGCAACGATAACGTATACGGGGAAGTATTGAAAATGCTGTACGAAACAAACAGTCAATTTCTAGACTCACTCGTCAGACTCTTTAACAATATTTATAACAGCGGGGAGTTTCCTAAAGACTGGCTAGAGTCAACTTTTGTTGCCATACCGAAAAAACCAAAAGCAAAGTCTTGTGATCAACATCGGATGATAAGTCTAATTAACCACATTTCGAAGGCATACACCAAGGTTATTTACAACAGAATAAGCAAAAAATGCGAGGATAACATTGGAGATTCGCAGTTTGGGTTTCGGAATTCTCTTGGGATAAGAGAAGCACTTTTTAGTCTACAGGTACTCATCCAGCGCTGCAGAGATATGAACAAAGATGTGTACATATGCTTTATAGACTACGCAAAAGCATTAGATAACGTAAAGCACGAAAAGATAATTGAAGTTCTCCATAAGATCGAAGTCGACTACAGAGACATTCGAACAATAGCGAGTCTCTATTGGGGCCAAACAGCTAAAGTGAAAGCAGGATCTACATTGACCAATAAAATTGAGATCAAGAAAGGGGTACGACAGGGCTGTATCTTGTCTCCTATTGTCTTTAATATATACTCAGAAGAAGTATTTAAAACAGCGCTGGAGGAAAGCACAGAAGGCATAAAGATAAATGGAGAAATAATTAATAACATAAGGTATGCTGATGACACTGTGATTCTAGCAAGTAGCATGGAGGAACTGAGTTGCCTAATGAGTAAGATACAAAAAACAAGTACACAATACGGACTCAGACTAAATATCACAAAAACCAAATGGATGTTAGTAAGCAAAACCCAACAACCACTACAGCAACTGATATTAGACAATGAAAGAATTGAACACGTGGATTCGTACATCTACTTGGGAACAACAGTTAACTCAAATTGGGATCAAGCGAAGAAAATACGTATAAGAGTAGAAAAGGCAAGAGCATCGTTCACTAGCATGAAGCAAATTTTCACCTCTAAAAGCCTCACCCTACCTCTTAAAATTCGACTTCTGAAATGTTATGTATTTCCGGTTTTGTTATATGGAATGGAGGCGTGGACAATGACCGCAACATTGATGAAAAAAGTAGAGGCCTTCGAAATGTGGGCTTACCAACGTATATTACGTATATCCTGGACTGAGCACGTGACCAACGAAGAGGTACTACGCCGGATAGGTAAAGAGAGAGAGGTAGGAATAAGTATAAAGAAAAGAAAGTTGGAATACTTGGGTCACGTTATGAGACATAATAAATATAGACAACTGATCGTTCAAGGGAAAATAGACAGCAGAAGGGGTCCAGGGAGGAGAAGACACTCGTGGCTCCAAAACTTGCGGCAATGATTCGGATTGTCATCTGCTGAACTATTCAGATCTGCCGTAAACAAAGTCAGAATAGCCATGTTGATTGCCAACGTTCGGAACGGACAAGGCACATGAAGAAGAAGAAGAATCAAAGTTAATTTATAAACCAACGATACAAATTCTGATTAAAATAAGACATACATAATTTTTAACTTTATTGAAAATAACTGCGGATTGCTCGTTATATTTTTAACTTTATTGAAAATAACTGCGGATTGCTCGTTATAGAATATGCAAGTTCAATAGACTAGGATGTCGTTCTAAATACGTAACATAATACAATATTATGAATCGCCTGTTAAAATTCTTAAAACAATTAAATATAATCTATTTGTAAATAAGTGTGACTTAAGCCACAAGTCCTAAATTAAAGCAAATATGATAGGCTAAAATAATATCGAACAAAATTCGTTATTTGTTTACTGAAACATCTCAGTGATATTTTAAATCCCTATATTATAAAGTTTTTTTGGAGATATATATTTTCGCCCAAAGATAAGATAGTCAGAAACATTTCCAAATATACAAGGTTAAAAATTTTTTATTTTAACTTAATTATACAGCGACGGTCAAAATTATGAAATAAATACATTTTTTGGTAATACAAAACTTTGGAGACAAATCCCGAGACAAGTTGATTTTTATTTTTAAATTATGTACTAATGACTTTATCTACCTGAGAATGATGACGTAATCAATGATTTTTTTAAAATGAGACGTGAAAGGAGGGGTCGTGTTCTAGCTCATTTAAAGGCTATACACACATGTCCAAAAGTTTGGAATACGTACAAATAATATATCTACGCCTATGGTGGTTTTAAAACTGTTGTTGATATTCATTCTAGAGGGTTTTTAAATGAAAATGATAAAAAATTTGAATTGTTCTTGTATGATTTTGGTCACATTCAACTGATTAGCGTATTTACACATTATTTCAGTCTTTGTTTAAATTTCAATTGAGCCGTTTAAACATGCCTAAAGACGTGATATCTCATTTTGACAGATCCAGAGTAATTGCTTTGTTACAACAGGACTTTATTTAAAGTTATATCGCAAATATTGCTGATGTTACTCAGAGTGCTGCACAAGACCGGCAAATAACATTTATAGCTCGTAGAAATCGTCTGGAATCTACAAGTGGTATATCCAGAGAAATTTCTAGGCTTCAAGGACTGAATATTTCACGGAAAACAATAACACGCAGACTAAATGCGGTAAATTTGTATCGTAGAAGACCGCTACGTGTTCCTAAACTAACCTACCAACACAAAATAGTAAGGTTGCAATGGGCTAGAGAAATGGTACATCATGATCCTAACTGGAATAACGTGATGTTCTCTGATGAGTCAAAAATTGACTTGGTATCTGATTCGCGAAGAACACTGGTTTGGAGACGACAAGCCCCACTAGAAATAGCTAAAGCGCGTGTCCCATTTGAAGGTGGCAGTATTATGGTTTGGGGTGGTATTATGAGTGGTACACGGACGTCGCTGCTGATTCTGGAGAGAAAAGTCACTGGTGCTGGATACATCAAGGAAGTTTTAAATCCTGTCGTACGTCTATTCCGAGGGGCAGTAGGCGATGAATTTGTGTTTATGCGTGACAACGCACCTCGTCGACATGAACATCAGCAGTACAAAATTTTCTTGAAGAAGAAGGAATATCTACATTACAGTGGCCCTCGAATTCCCACGACATGAACATTATTAAACATGCTTGGGACATTCTCAAAACACGCATCAAGAAGCGGAACAATCCACCTATTACACTTCGAGAACTTAAAGATACTGCTCATGAAGAATGGGAGAGAATTCCGCAAGCCCAGCTCGACCAGTTAATCGGCAGCATGCCAAATCGCCTACAGGCTGGCATACAGGCCAATGAAGGAAATACTTTAAATGTAAGTTGTACATTGTAAGTTTTTCACTCCAAGAAAATAAATATTTTTTCGCATATCGTTTATCTGGTTTTGAGATTTATTTAGTATTGTTGAGAATTGAAACAAAATGATGTTTAACTATTCAGAAGATTTTATATATAAAAATCAATAAAAAGATGAAATATTCCAATATTCCAAACTTTTGGACATATGTGTATATTTCTCTATCACTCTATCCAGTGATATAAACAATAACATAATTCAAATGATGAATGGGTTGCACATGTAAGTCGATTTCAATTACTTCAACAAAGAAATAATGAAATGAGTCATACTCGTGATATCATAAGTTATTGTATAATAATTTAGCTCTCCTTACGAGTTTTACCGAGAAGCTTATCAGAGCAGGAATTTATTTTTTATTTACCGTATGGCATATTAAGAACAAGTTACCATGAATTTAGCACAGAAACTACGAAACGACAAAAAAATTAGATTATATTTATTAAGAAACTAATTGATAATAAGGTAAACCTACCAGTTATTGACACCTCTCCAGACACTTCAAAAATTTCCCTAAATATTAAGTAACAACAAAATCCTAGAGTTAAATTTACTTCAATACCAAGCTTATTGATAGATGTGACAACACTACACAAAGTTTTAATACCATAAATGAAGCCATTGTGCTTTGTTGAGTGCTTGAGTACAGATGTGTATCATTTTGTGGTGTAGAGTTTAAAAATTATTTAAGGTAAGTGTGATAAAAAATATTTTAGAGCTGTCTTAAAGTGAATGTTATCAATATTTTCCTGATGTTGTCGTGATGACAAAATGTTGTAGAGTATAATAATAAAACTAGGAAATGTTGAATTTGATACAAGAGCCGAATGGCAGCCTGCGAATCACTGGATTGTATACATTTTCGTCTGTTCAGTTACTGACATCTCAGTCAATGACTGGATTATCTATGATTCTACAGGGAAACTCTCATATAATTTGTCATGAAAAGGTGATGTTGCCGCTATAAAAATTATTTCTTACAAACAATTTTTTCCAGTCATCGACATGGGATGTCAGTCATAGGATACTACATGTTCGTAACTGGATTTCTTTTTATTACAGTATTAACTACTAACCATGGCTCCGAAAAAAAATTATACTCCAGATCAAATGGCTGCAGCGCTTCTAGCCGTTAGAAGAGGAAGCTCAGTTGCTGCTGTTGCAAAAGAATTTCAAGTACCACGTATAACTTAGCTCTACAAAGTAAAAGGAAAATATCCCAAGGTTTGCACTATGGGTCCTTCTCCGACCCTCACATATGAGGAAGAAAACATGTTGGTACAGTGGATGCCTACAACTTTCTAGAATTGCTTATCCACTTACGAAAACACAGCTTATAGACAGTGTTGAACTTATAGTTAAGGAAACCAAAAGAGATACCAAATTTGTAAATGGAAGGCCTAGGCCAAAACGGTATAAAGGTTTTTTAGGTAGGAATGCTGAAATTTCGGAAAGGACTAGCCAAACTTTAACACCAGCTAGAGAAGGTGTCACGGAAATACAGCTTCGAAACTGGTTTAAAGAAATTACAAGATGCCTAATGAACAAAAATATACTGTATGTTGCTGATCAACCACACAATCCTGCTGGTCAGTTTGCTCCGCAAATGGTTTTATTTAATTCCATAAGAATTCCGAGTTATAATCATCAAGTGTTCCAAAAGAATGGGCAATTGGTACTTCAGAAAACGTATGGATGTGTGGACCCACTTTTTATGAATACATATCAAACATTTTTGTACCTTGGCTTCATGAAGAGAAAATTGAACGTTTTGTTCTTTGTTAATGGCCATGTGTCCCATATGACTTTGCATCTGTCAACTTTTTGTACCAAAAATGAAATATAATTGATCGCCCTGTATCCAAATTCTACGCATATACTACAACCAATGGATGTAGGTGTATTCAAGCCGCTAAAGACAGCCTGGAAAATGAAGTACAAAAATGGAGGCTTGATAATTCTGGAAATAAGTTACAAAAACAACATTTTGCACCATTATTGAAGAACGCATTAAAATCTATTTCTCAGCAAAACCATCACGAATACGTTTAAAGCTTGTGCCCTTTTACTGTTGAAAATGTCAAATTTGACGAAATTTCACAGCACCAGGTTATGGTCAGAAATATTAGGAGCCACACAGTAATATTTATAACGGCACTCCAAGAAAGAATTCATCATCATCACTGGCTCGACAACACTTTTTGGGTCTTGGTCTGTTCCAGGATTCTTCTCCATTCTGATCTGTTTCGTGCTTTTTTTCTCCAGTTTTTTATTTTTAAGGTTGTTATATAATTTTCTATTTGTTCTAAGTATCTCAGTTTCGGTCTTCCTATTGTTCTTTTTCCTACTGGCATCTGTTTAAATATTTTGTTTGGTATTTCGCCTTCTTCCATTCTTTCTACATGTCCTATCTAACGCAGCCGTCCTATTTTAATGAATGTTATAATATCCGGATCCTGGTATATTTTGTATAGTTCAGAGTTGTATCGTCTTCGCCATATTCCGTTTTCTTTTGTGCTCTTATATATGTGTCGCAAGATTTTTCTTTCGAAGGTGGATAACAACGTTTCCTCTCTTTTAGTGAGTGTCCAGGTTTCTGAGCCATATGTGAGTACCGGTCTTATTAGGGTTTTATATATTTGGCATTTTGTCTTTCTTGCGACGTTATCTGATCTTAGGTGTCTAATTAAGCCATGGTAACATTTATTTGCAATAAATATTCGCCTCTTCACTTCCTCCGTAACGTTATTATCAGACGTGACTAGGGATCCCAAGTATATAAAGTTTTTTACCCCCTCTATGTTGTATTCTCCTATTGTTATATTTTGTGGCTGCCTTATTTCTGCATTTTTACTTACCTGCATATATTTTGTTTTGGTCTGATTGATTTTAAGACCACTATTTTGTGCAGCTCGTTCTATTTGGTTGTATGCCTCTATCATTTCTCTTCTTGATCTTGCGATTATGTCAACATCATCTGCAAATGCTAGTATTTGCACGCTTTTATTAATGATTGTTCCTCGTGTATTGACTGTTGTGTCCCTCAGTATTTTCTCGAGTACGATGTTGAACAAGATGCATGATAGAGCGTCTCCCTGGGGTAGTCCCTTTTTCACATCTATTGTTTCCGTTAATTCATTTTGTATCCGGATTCTACTTTCTACTTTTAGAGATTCTTTTATCAGTTCTATTAGTTGTGTTGGTATATTAAATTCTTTCATTGCTTTTATTAAGAATTCTCGGTTTATATTGTCATATGCGCTTTCAAAGTCTATGAAGAGATGATGTGTGTCGATGTTATATTCACTTGTTTTTTCGAGGATCTGTCGCAGAACAAATATCTGGTCTATTGTTGACTTCTGTCTACAGAAGCCACTTTGGTAATTTCCAACTATTTTTTCAGCGTGTGGTCTAAGTCTTTCATAAATGACATTGGACATTATTTTGTATGCTGCATTCAGCAGCGTGATTTCACGGTAGTTTCCACATTCTAACTGATTTCCTTTTTTATGTAATGGTACAATAATACCGCTATTCCACTCCGTTGGTAGCTGTTTACTCCACCATATCTTTGTTATCAATTCATGTATTGTTTTTTGTAGTGCGTCTCCTCCTTCCTTTAGTAACTCCGATGCTATTTGGTCCGATCCCAGTGCTTTATTGTTCTTTAATTTTTCTACTGCTGCTCTAATCTCGGCTATTGTTGGTGGAGTCTTTTCTCTGTTGTCTGCTTGGTCTAATGGTATGTCAGGGGTCGTCTCTCTCCGATCTCCTTCAAACTTTTCCGTAAAATGTTCTGTCCATCTACTTAGTATCTCTTGCTGTTCTGTCAATATATTACCTTCCTTATCTCTACACATCGTTGTTCTCGGTTTGAAGTCTTTTCTGCTTTTGTTTAGTCTCTGATAAAATTTTCTTGTCTCTGTTGATTTACTTAAATTCTAGCCCTTACCCTACTTTAGACCAGGTACTGATCAGAATCCGCATTTGCCCCTCTTCTGGTGCGGACGTTTATTATATTCGATTGGTGTCTCGAGTCTACAATAACATGATCTATCATATTTACTGTAAGTCCATCCGGGGATTTCCAGGTACCTTTGTGTATATCTTTGCGAGCGAAGTACGTGCTGGCAATTACCATGTTAAGTGATCTTGCTAGGTTTATTAACTTATTGCCATTGTCATTTGATTGCTCTTGGAGACTGTGCCTACCTATTGTGGGTTGGAATTGCTGTTCTTTTCCAACTTTGGCGTTTAGGTCTCCATAGATTATTTTTATATCATTTTTTGGGCATAACTGATATGCGGACTCTAATTCGTCATAAAACTCTTCTTTAATTTCCTCTTCTTTTTCTTCTGTCGGGGCATGCGCATTAATTAGACTGTAGTTAAAGAAACGACCTTTAACTCTTAAAATGCACATTCTGGGACTAATGGCTCTGAAATCTCTTATAGTATGCTTTACTCTCTTGTTTACTATGAATCCTGTGCCCAAGGCGTGATCTTTAGATCGCAGCTGTAGAAAATCGTATGGCTTCTTTTTTCCATTACATTGTTTCCAATCCACCTCATTTCTTGTATGGCAGTTATGTCTATTTTGTATCTGTCTAGTTCATTTAGGAGATTTTGGAGAGCTCCCAATCTATATAAGGTACGAATATTCCATGTCGCAACCCTCAAATCGTGTTCCTTTTTCTCGCACAGTCGTCGTCGTTTGATCAGTCCGTCTTTTCTTCCATGAACGTTCATAACTCATGGTTTTTCTAGGAGAATGTAGTTAACCTTTAGCCCAACCCCCTATTCGTCGGAGGACCAAGACTCCCTTCTTCGTCAGCCCTGACCCCACCTTCCACTGGGGGTTGGTTACCCAATCTCCAGTGGGGTTGCTCAGGTTACCGGCGTGTACCGCCTTGGAGGTGAAGATAGGAATTGAGTAGGATAGGCTAAGTGATGCCAACAGGATACGGCATCATGTATTGCGCCTCACTACCCCCTTTACACACCCCAAGAAAGAATTGGTAAAGACAAATTACACAAATTTAAAGATTATCTTTTAAATTATCAGCAAATCAAATTGACAGATACATCACTATTTCAAATTTGGAAGGATGCATGTGAAGAAATATATAAAAGAACGGACAAAGGACACACAAAAAATATTTGTAATGTAGCTCAAAATCTAGTGTCTGACAACGATGAATCCTCGGAATCCATTAGACATAGTCAGTCAAGCAGCTAAAATAACAGGAAAAGTTTGTGACTCACCCAAATCAGGAACTTCAAGGGATCCTGATTACCAGCTTTGTAGTCCCAAAGGAATAATAACTACTGAAATTAATGCTGGAGAAGTTTGTGACTCACCTAAACCAGGAACTTCAAATGATCCTGATTACAAGTTTCATAGTCCCGAGAAACTAATAAACTACTGAAATTAATGCTGGAGAAACTGTTTTAAACAGTACCTTTCCTTTAGATGTGCTATCGCCTTTTAAAACAGCGTTATTCTGGCGAGGTCCTACTCCCAGAGGAACCAAAAGAAGAAAAAGTAAGGAGAAAACACCATCAGTTGTTACTTCAGAAGCGTGGCAAAACTATCATAAGAAAAAAGAAGACGAGAAAACCAGGAAACTTAAAAAAAAGAAAGAGAGCTCTTCTAAGAGAGCAAAAGAAATTAGATCGAATTAATAAAAAAAAAGACACCTCCGAGTCTGAAAGTTCTGAAGACTGGATAGAAAGTGGTGACAGCTTAGATGACATAGAAATCAATAAGCAAGAAGAATTTTCAGAAGTAAATGCTGTTGGTGCAGTTGCTGTAGGAGACTATCTGCTTTTTAAGTTTCGTGGGGAGGGGAGGTGGGAGAAAAACTAACATATAAGCATGCTTGTGTTGCTCAAAAACATATTTTTTGAAGAAAGTGAGGTAGAAAAGATGTGTGCCTTAAAGCAACCAATGATGAAAAAACTCAATTTAAAACTGACGAAAATGATGTTTCAACTATAACATTTTTAGATATAATCGGTAAATTGCACACTCCTGAGATTGTAACTTCAGGAGATAGGCTAAAATATAAGTTTTCAAAGTCTATCGATGTATTTGAAGCACCTTAAATACCTACTATTTTTTAATTTAAGTTTCTTCTCTTTTTTAATACATAGTTTAGATTTTATAAATATTTAAAATATCATTAATAATTACTTTTTTGAGATTTTCTCATGTCAATAACTAGGATGTCAAAAAATGGATTTTTTCAAAATTAGTATGTCAATTACGGGGTAAAAAAAAATGTTCTGTATACTCACTAGAATAAAACAGAAAATATGATTTTTTATTATTTAAACGTTCCATTTCATTAAAATTGCAAAATACTCCCTGAATAAATTTTGATTTCAGCAAGTATGATAAATGAAGAGTAGGAATATTTTAATGAAGTTTTTCCCTCTAAATGTGTCAATAACTGATAGGTTTACCTTATTATAGTTCTGGTAAAAGATGGAAAACCTCTTCGTGGTCATGACGAACCTAAAAGCAATGAATTGTTTCTGGAAATTGTATAAAAAACTGCACTTATTTTATCAACTACATTCAAAATGATATTTTACATTCTGTCAAAAATGTAAGGGATATTCAGAAGGAATTGAAAGGGGCCTCTTTCTGTGATTGCAGACGAGACTTCTAATGTCACTCGCCAAGAGTAGATTGCTATTATTTCTAGATATATCCCTAAAGGTGTGTTTCCAGTTGAAAGGCTAGTAGAATTGAAACGTTTAAATTTAACTGATGCAGACACCATTTTTGAAACAATAAATTCTACTTCGCATGATATGAATGTTTCGTGGGAAGATGTTGATGCTGTATGCTTCGACGGAACTTTAGCAATGTCAGGAAACTTTACTGGTGTACAGAAAAGATGTAAAGAGAAAAATATTAACATTTTGTATATGCCTTACTATGCTCTTTGCCGTTGAGGCAAACACGTTGAGCTTGATGTGTTGAGGCAGTTGTTGTGTTAAAAGATCAGCTTATGGAAGCCATTGAAGAGACATTTGATGAGGCAACAGATGCATAAGCTAGAGCTAGCGGTAAAGGGATACTACATCAAATAAATTCCTATGATTTTATTATGTGTTTGGAAAAACCGCATCCAATTCTGCAAATAGTTGTCAAAGTTAGCAAATTACTTCAATCACCAGACATAGATATTTCTATGTCTGTCTACGTAAGTTTCAAACTTACGCTTGCTTTGAATAATGAATATTTGAATGAATATGGAAGAAAGAATATTTGATAATATTTATTTTAAAGTAAAAGACACTTGTGATAAGCCTTAAATTGACATTCCTACTCCGAGAAAATAAAGTTTTTACTAGTTTAGATAATAATGCTGGAAATGCATTTACAGTCAACGATAAAAAATAGAAGTGAAACTATTTGTATTTTATCCGCTTTAAACCAAATTATTCAATCATTAAACGATAAATTTGACAAAGAATAAAGAAAAATATTTATTCATATACTTATACCGTTACATATAGGTGAGCTAGGAAATCATCTAATATTTCAGAATTGGAAGCTGAAGTAAGACTTTAAGAATTAAGAAAAAGTAAAAAATTTCCACATTGAAAAGTTCTCGACTTATAACTAGTTGTACTAGTGAGATAATTTTTTCTAAGCTCAATAATAAAATCTATACTTCTATGGTACTGTAATGTGTTGTTACAATAAATTTTAATGTAAAGCTGAATTTTTAACGTATTTTTTATATATGTGACTGTGACCACCCATTTTTATTATGATCACGCAATATGATCACAAAATATTTTAATATAAAAACAAACTTACTTAATTAGTTTAAAATGCTTCCTGTTCTAATAAATATATTTTTAATTTAAAAATTATTTCAAAAAATTGTTATTTTAATGTTTTTATTGTTATTTTTCATATATGAAAATATCTTTGTTGAAAACTAAAACAAAAGTGTATGGTGAGGGGGCGGGATTTTTAGTATTGGAACCCACACTAAAAAAAAACCTGGCCACGCCTAAGCTTTTTAATACTGTTCTGAAGCTATTTTCTTGTGGCATCTTAATGCAATTACTATTTTCGTTGGGAATAAGCCACAATATAAGTTTATCGTTCTTAAAGATTTTAGAAGTGGAAATGGAAACGCCAAAAATAAATTTATATTGTGGCTTATTCCCAACAAAAATAGTACATACTTTTTAAGTTATATGCAAGTAAAAATATTCATTTTTCAAAATGAAAACCACGTTTTCAGACGGTTTTTCACAAATAACTTCCAGATCCAGTAGAAACAGAGTTGTAACTCATGAAAAGAAGGTTCTTATTTATCAAATTCCAAATCGAATATTTCAACGTGAAATACCCAAAAAAATGAAGCACTTTTCGGAGAAAACTTATAAAAACTTTTTGAAAGTGTTTAAAAAAAAGCTTTACTTTTTTTTAAGTTTATAGCATTAAAGCTAAGCGAGTTAAGGTCGTGGCATATTATCGTGCACGTTGCGTTTCCAGCACATAGCGTTTAGTTTCAGAAAAATATAATTTAAATGGTTTTAAATATGAACAACGCACACTGTCCGGAACATAGCGTTTCAGACACTTAACGTTTTCGTTCAGCATATTTGAAAACAATATTTTACCGATGCCGACGGCTACGTAACGAGTCGTAACCGGTTGGTAAGGATACTTAATGTGAATAAGTATTTAAAAAAATACTTTTCGAGGTTATTTTGTCATTTATGCATGTGTTTTTATTGCTTTGTGACAATTAATCACGGGAGTGATAAACAATTAGGACTTTTGTACGGAAGTGATACCTCTTCTTTTTAAAAATACTTTTTGGTTTGATATGTATGGCTTCGTTAAATGTAGTATTTTATTTTTTAACTGAAGGTGAAATTAAATTTAAAACATATTTAAACTGAATCCTATTCATTCTAAAATATCCATAATATTTTTATCTTCATCAATTAATTCTCTGTATAAAGTCCAGTATTCACATTCCTTCTTCATTTCTCTTAGCATTGGATGTACTTCAAACCTTCTTTTTAACACAGTTTTTTATTCTTCATCGTTAAGTAGAAGAGCAATTGAACATAATTTTTGTCGAGAAAAGCGAGATCATATCTTCACCGAACCAAACTGAAACGTTCTATGTATGAAAATGTGAACGCGCAGCCCAATTGCTGGAGTGGAAACGTTACGTGCCGGAAACTATACGTGTACGATAATATGCCGCGAACTTTACGCTGAAAATAAAGTTGGTCCCTTTTTTTGGTAAAAACATCGTGAAAATCAGCCCGTAAATAGCATCACAAATAAAGTTAATCGTTACCGCTTTACAATTTACTTTATTTATATATTGTTTATATGATCTGTAAATTTTTTTTTAAATTAAAAAAAAAATGCCTTGTTTTCAGAATAACTAAAAAGTATTAGTGTTACAAATAATCTCGAACAGTAAAAAATTATAGGTTTTGCTTTTCTGAACATGTTGTTTTTTTTTATTTTTCTGTAAGACAAAAATTGGTTAAGATATGGCTGTTTAAAGTTTGCTTACACTCATGATTAGTGACTCGTTCAAGCCCTTTTAACTACAACCCTTTTAAAAATAAGGGAAAACATTTATTCAAATAATCTCATTGCTCTTAAACCTACAAAATGGTTTTTAAAGTACTTAAATATTTAAAAGCTAACTCAATTTAAAAAACTAATCAAATATTATTTTAGAAGATATCAGAACGGATATACTGGAGCATTGTGATATACACCTAATGTGCTGTTAAGGCACATACATACGTTCAATGATCCTTACAAACTAATAAGGGTTGTTTTTAAGTTGAAATAAAAGAAATTCATAATATTATGATTAAAAAAATTATTGTATTTATAGTTTAATGAAAAAAAAATACTACAACTATTCGAATTTCTTCACAAGGGGTACTTTTATAACAGTAGAAATTATGTGTTAAATAATTAAAACAGTAAAGAAATCTAAATTTAATGTCACTTCACACACACGTTACAAATGTGTATAATTAAATAAATCCAAATTGCTGGAATTTACAATTGTATGACTTTTTTCTGATAGAGGTCTTTTTCTACTCTAAAAAATAAAAAAAAAAACAACCAACGGGTTGAGTCCAATATTGAAGTGGAGGGTAAGTATAACCTAAATTCAAATTTACATGCAAATCAGTGGAGAGAAGGTATACAATGACATCGTTTTAATTATAACTATCCTAGGGGGTGATACATATTGTGACACGATGCTTATCGTAATCGAGGGTGTCCTATAACAAGGTGGTCAGAAGGCATCAAGCGCATCCAGCATAACTGGATTCAGGGTGCTCAAGATCGAATGGAATGGAATAATTTACGGGAGACCTATGTACCTACAACAGTGAACGTAAAACGGCTAATGATAGGGGGTGAGATTTAGGGGTTAAACTGTGATGTTAATTGACATTCATTTACTTCATTAAAAGATGATTCGAATCAATGACCCGCTTAAATTTACAATTATACGATTTTTTTCTAATAAGGATCGTTTTCACCCCTTAAAAATTAAAAATCAATCAACTGCACAAGTCCAAAAGTGAAGTGGAGGATAAGTAGAACCTAAATCCAATTTTTCATGTAATTCGGAGGTGACACGGAAAATTACACGGTATCGCCGTATTTCTCTGGCCTAATAAGCTTTTTGTAAGTCTCGGAATGTTAAATGAATTTCTCTGTTTTTGGATGTTTTCTTTTCTATTATTTATTTTTAGCAAAATACATATGATCTGCGCATGAACGGTCAGTAAATCCAATGTGTTCTTAATACACGAACAACAATCCTAACGAAACCTTAATGGCAGGAGGCGAGCAGATCGAATGAGTAAAGGAGTACATGCGCCAAGGAATAACATTAATAACAGAAAACAAGGATAAAAGTTAGAATTGAAAAACCAATCGAAAATATCTTTTTTTAAATTAAGTTAGAAAAACTGTTGATGAGTTTCTGAGACAGGCCCTTTGGATGTTCAAATTGGACCATATCCAAAATTAAGAAAATATAATATAATACAGAATCTAAACAACTTCTTTGGTATAGAACCGCGATGAGGATGGATAAGAAACGTTGTACAAACATAGAGTTATGTACCAAGAGGAAAAAAGGTACATCTTTCGTAGAAAATAAAGATTCTTCTTCCAAAAATGTTTTAAAATAAAATCAAACCAATGAATGTTAAGCTTAGATCATTCAAATGAAAAATAGGTAGATCGAAGAAATAAACAAGAATATCAGAAAGAACTCAAAAGGAAATGAATGAAAGACAGGAAGAGCAACTTGCAATTAATAGTAAGAGAACAGAGACCTACCAAAGGAGATTTACGTTCAACAGTGGATAATTAATTCATTACTATTTAAATGGGAATAAGCCACAATTAAAGGTTAAAGTACGTTTATTGACGTTTCAATTTCCACTTCGGAAATCGTTCTCAAAATACAATATGCAATAACGTAATAGTAAATACATAAATAGAAACGTCAATAAACGTACTTTAACCTTTAATTGTGGCTTATTTTCATTGAAATAGTAATTATTTTAAACTGCCACAAGAAAATAGCTTCAGAACAATTAATTCATGTAGCAACACAAAAAATATAGAAATACAAACCAAAAGGGATATTACAGATATTATGTCAAAACTCTTTAACATTTTTGTTTATTGTTTTAACAGCGTTTTATAACAGTATATAAATAAATATTAGTTGTTACTCCAGAGAGTTAAGTAATCATTTAAAACCGCATAAACTGTGTTGACCAATTACCACAAGCAATTTTTGTGATAAAAATAAAGTATAAATCTAACTGTATTGATGCCATGACCTTATCCACATTTACTACAAAACACTAGTTGTAAAAATGACCTACTGACAGAGACTAATACATATAAACATTAGTCATTAAGTAAATAAACGAGTTTATTAGCATTTTATCTCATCTGAGCGCCATGAACAAATACATTTTACTTTCCTTGTTCTCCTGTACACGGTAATAATGTAATATTGACCCAGATGACATAACCTTAAAGAACTTACCACAATTCATCAAAAAAATGTCCAATAATACTTTTTCGATTCTAAGTATGGTTTCGTTTCCAGAGTTAGCCATTTTGGCTAATAATCGATTACACACTTCACGTCAATTCATTGATCATCGTAGGGAAGAAAAACACCTGTCAAAAATGTGGAAAGAACCGCGGAGTTAGGGTTCATTCATAAAATTCGCGAGAGAATCAACAAACGCTCGTATCGATGTTTTATGCGCGAACGCCACACTCACTCCACTGGCGCCGTATCAACACTGACTGACTGAACGGAATATCGAATCGCCAGTTCAATGTTAGAACGGTCTTTGAGCTGGCTTTGGATCTCACCTGGGATCTCCCTCCATGACGCTAATTGTGCATAGACGCAGCGAAAGGGGGGAAATAACTATCAATTACTATAATACTAAAAATATTATTATGTCTTATCTTTATGCCCGAAGATTAATAACATCGAATAATCGATAAATATTGGTGAGATCGCTTTATATTTAATAGCTCGTTTATTACGGTAGATTTATTTATATTGTGTAATATTCTTTTATTTTATAAAAATAGAAGTTAGTGATGTATAAATAATAATATATTCTTCGTATGTTATATCATCTAATATTCAAGAGGACTTTAAAATTGATTTTGTAAAATTGACGTTCTTGTAGAAGTTATATGGAAACAAATAGAACTCTTATTTTCTATTTTTATTAGCAATTAACCACAGTTTCAGTTTAAAATATGTTTACTTTAACGTTTGCATTTCCACTTTGAAAATCGTTCTCGAAATACAAAAAAGGGAAACACTCCCCTGTGTTCAGGTTCTGGCCGAGCCAAAAATGCTATGATTAGCAAAAAATTTTTACTAATCATGTCATTTGCAACTAATAGGATCGCTTTGTTGATTTCGAAAAGTCTTCCATAAGAATCCCATACTCAAAGTTGCTGGAATTATTACCCCTTGAGTAATCGGGTACATGCAAATTACATGAACAGTCAGGTGGGGTCTGTAAGGTCCAGTTGTTATTTTACACAATACATTTGAGAAAATATTAAAACAAAACTACTAATTTGATATATGTAAGTACAATCTTTTTTATTTCATTTTTAATACATCTTAACCATTTGAAAACCAATGACAAAATAAACAACATCTTTAAGAAAATCCATTTGTTACAGAAAAAAGGAAAATAAACTAGAAAGGAACACTGAACACCAGAAAAACAAATACGAACGCTTAACCAAACATAAGGAAGTAGAATCAAAACAAAACACAGAAAAGACAGTACTTAACCTTTCTGATTAGGTTTTAACTCCAGCCGAAACATCATCAACATCAGCTCGAAAAATTTTCTCCTTTTGCTAGCTAGAAATTTTGCGATTGCACCTAAAGTTATACCTAAGGAAGATATCAGCGCTAATATCGAGTCTGCGATTCGTAACGTACCAATCGAAAAAGCTGAAGAAATAAGGACAGAATCAGCGAGAATTTTGCATAAAGCTAAGACACCGAAAAATAATCTTCAAGTCGCCAAGAAATCCGTGCCATAGAATCGTTAAACGCACACAAAGATATTGTAATTTTACCAGCAGACAAGGGAAATACCACCGTCGTAATGAAAACAGCCGACTACAAAAGAAATACAAAATCTTCTAGATCCTACCCTATATATCGGGGGTAACAGAAAGAGTTGGGCGAATACTTAAAAAATTAAATGTAAAGACCATTTTCAAGCCAACAAAGAAAATCAAGTACTGTTTAAGATCGGTGAAGGACAAGCGTTATCAATTGCCGGAGTATACCGAATACCATGCACATGTGGAATGATATATGTGGGAACCACGAAACGACACACAAACACAAGGATAAACGAACATAAAAGCCATTGTCGTTTACGACATATCGATAAATCTGCTGTTGCTGAACACGCTTTGGGAAGCAAGAACATCGGATATTGTTTGAAGAAATACAGATTCTGGATAAAAAATCACAGTACTATCCACGGTTATATCGGGAAGCGGTGGAAATTTATAAGCATCCAAATAATTATAATCGGATAAAAGAAGGGTTAAAAATTAACAAAACATGGATACCGATATTAAAATCCACGAACACCCTTCCGGCAAATCACGAAAAAAGAAAAGCTACAAACGCCGACACGCCCCCTCACGATGAAACCAGTGGAGGGGAGGCGAGTAGAAAATATAAATATGAAATACGTAGTACAAAGCGGCAAGTCTGGCATGTGGGACTTGTCAAGAAACTTGTGAGCATCGGGCTACCAACTCCATTCGTCAGACTCATCCACTCATATGTCTCTCAACGGCAAATCACAGTCAAGGAGCGTGATCGATTCTCTACATCCTTCACTCCCACAGCGGGAGTTCCTCAGGGTTCCGTGTTGGCACCAATACTCTACACAATTTACAACAGCGACTTCCCTAGCCCTAGATATACCAATACAACTACTCTACTATACGCAGACGACACAGCACTCCTTACAACTACACCGCACGTCGACACTACACTTAGGTCAGCTCAAAATCATCTGCTCCTTGTTGAACAATGGTGTCACAGATGGAGAATGACACCTAACCCAAACAAAACACAGATGATCCTTTTCAGGCACCCATATCGCAGCTAATACATCACACTTATCATCACCGAGAGGCACAATTTGAGTTTGTGGGGAGAACGACTCCGTCTCCGAAACCAGGTCGAATATCTCGGCGTACTGTTCATGCAGACATTACGCTGGAGAGACGATACTGACAGAACCTGTAATAAGGTTAGGAGCCGACTCGGACTCCTCAACGCTCTTTGTGGCAAATTCGGCCGCACACACCCACTTACACTTATCCATACATACAAAACATTTATCAGACCGGTCATCGAGTACAGATCTTGCATCTGTGCTGTGATGCCCAAACATCTCAGCAATAGACTACTCACACTGGAAAGGAGAATCTTACGTAAACTAAACAGAAAACGATGCGACTATCCTTCCGCACTCATTCATCGCCTGTCGAATATCCAGCCCTTCAATGAGAGGCTTTCCTCTCTGAGCAGAAGTTATACAATTCGCACCATCCGGGGCCAAAACCTCAGAGCCCAAAGCATCCTCAAAACTACCTGCTCATCCCTCGGCAATGTATTCAGAAGAAAACCTAAACCCAAACTCCCATTCCTACCCGCTATTCTGCTGGAACTCGCCAGCAACGAGCTCCCTGACGAATACATTGACAAACAGGAGGCAACTCCCCTCTTTTACCGTCGCTTATTATAATACTAAATGTTCACTTCGAACTGACACCGACGGGGGGGGATTGGTTTTCCGATCCCATTGCACAACGATACCCCGTCGATTTTTTTGAGATACCAGTCCACAGCTGCCCTCACGCGTCGCGATATTCATACAATAATTTAATAAATTTTGTTAATTAATAAACATATAAAATTTTCATATACTTACTAATTTTGTTTTAGACCAAAAATTCTGAAAGGAACCGTTCACTTGTATCCCTTTCGCCCCCGATTGTCCAGGACTAGTGAGAGCAGCAACAACCACCAACAAACACTACGCAGCACACCAGTGGACACATACCAAAATCCAGTGCCATACACCCAATACCTAGGAAAACACGTCCTGAAGAGGCAAAAGCCTAAAACAGGACAGCGAAGCCATCCAAAACAAGAAAAACATCCAAAAACACACACGACCAACACAATGAATACAAAGCGGCGTCAGTTTCAGCTTACAAGCGAATCAGTAACATCTCCAGAAGATGCCAACCCCTAGTATTGGCGAAACGTCGAGAACTACTCTTAGAAGACAACGGCCTAACAGCCCGAACAAACAGTTTAACAACTTGGAGATTACTTGTGTCACCTGTTCATCCAAGTATACTTTTATCTACAGGTTTTATCCAACTAAAGTAGGATGCTGGCACAATTTCTTGGATCCAAGTAGTGTGCTATTGCAAAATTAAAATGGCGTCGGTGTCGAAAAATCGAAAACGTAAAGTAAATACAAAAATAAAATGGTCTGATAGGGAGAGTGTTAGATTCATGGAGATATACGAAGCTCAGGAATCATTATGGAATGTACGGATAAAGAAATATAAAAATAAGGATACTAAAGTGCGGCATTTTTTCTTATTTATTCCTTTTTTTCTGGATTTCAAGCTCATGTATTAACATATCAGCCACCACTAGAACACTTTCCATAATCACATCTGCTATTTTTTCAATTTTAATTTGACATCCAAGTCATTTAACCGTGGCAACTGTTGGAATCCAGGCATTCTTGGATCGTGTCAACCCGACTTAACATTTAATAAACAAAATTCTAAGCCTAATTTCAATTTTCATTGCAGTATTCGCAAATCGGTTTAACAGGATCTAAGCATAGCTATTTTTGGCATTTGACACAAAAATATTGTGTTTTACAATTTGGTCAATAGACGCAACCACCTCGTGGTTGCGTCTTGAACGCGGAGACGCTGGATCTACATGTACTCCGCTTAATTTTTGGGCGATATTTCTGATATCCTTTTATAAATGAGGGTCTGCTGCTCTGGTTAGCATGTTCTCTCTTGTTAGGGCTAATCCAGTTGATTTCAGACACAATCTTCGTTCTGAAATTAGGTCGTCTTCATTTGCATTTCATTTATGTATGTGAGAGTTTATGCCTGCAATGTTGAGTAAATTATAAAAAATGACCATTGGCTATCTTCGGGTGTTTCTACCTACGTTCTAAGCCGCATATTTCTGATCGACTGAGTCAACACCCGAATGTTATAAAAAGTAATAATATTGGGCTTACAGACATCTGCAGAATCTTCATCAATCGTGTTATCATAGTGAAAAGATGATAACAACGTCACAATTTTTTTTTCTTTGGGATATACGACACCAAAGTAAATGGTGCCTGTCTAACATAGATGAGTACTGTGGTCTGCTGGGATCAAGAAAATCCTTTGGAATTTTACCCCATCTTTTGTATAATAAAAGAGGCGCCGGTATTCCGTCTTTGTTTCAAAATATTTTAAAGTTGCAGGTTCCTCCCCCAGAAGAGAAAAAAATTAAAGGCTGGAATATTACTATATTTATATAGGTATAACCAAAGGAATTAAAATACTTACTCTATGTAGGTTATACTTCATAAAAAATAGGAAAATAAATTTACTTTTCTAACTCACAAAAGTAACTCGAATAGTCGGGTAAAGTCTGATAGACCAAAAGTGCAAATAAGTACCGAACTATAACACTAACGACATAAAATAAGCAGTGAAGTATTAAAAATAAACTGGTCTCACAGGCCCACCCAACTACTTCAGTGGTTAATATCGGTATAAATGGATCAAATTTATAGCTAATACAAAACTTTTACTTGTATAAAATGACGAAAATCAAAATTAGTAACTAAATATCCAACAATATAAAATATATGTCAAAGTTGCCAACCGAATTGTGTGTTTCACTTATTTATAGCATTTAATTTGTACTCAGAGTTGCTGTTTAAAAAAGTTCTAAGAGGTACACGAATTATGCAGCTCTCGAAAGAGTTAATAAAAAAATACTTATATAGTAACAATTATTGTATTTATTTAAGTATACAATACTAAAGAAAGTAAAAGATACAAACTGTTAACATTATGCTAAGTATTGTGTTGAGGAAGATTTTTATAAAACGAATAAATTGTATGGTATAAATTTTAAGTTCTAAAGTTTTTAGTACATGTGTACACACTTACACATAATATAAAGATGTTCTGAAACTTTTTTTGTGGCATCTTCAAGTTAAATATTGTATTTATATGGGATTAACCTACAAACACATACAAACAGTCTGGCTTACACTTTCCACTCTCCTTCAACAGGGACACATTACACTGCTTTCGCAATGGCAAAAGAATTTAATATGACAATCTTATCTCAGAAAAATAAAATAACAGTAATCAGCAAAGAACCAACCAGATGTAAAATAAAAATTGATGGCATCAGTATTGAACAAGTAATGGATATAAAATACCCTGGAATTACACTGTTCAGATACGGAGACCAGGACAAAGAAGTGAGAGATCAAGTACAAGACGATGCCTTAATAACACTACATGGCGGAACAGACACATTAACACTGGGATGAAGTCAAGAATTTATAAATATCAGAACTTGGAATGAATGTTCAACAATTACTAAGAGTGGCGCAGAAAAGAGAACATTTTGATGTAGTGATAGCCCAACCTCCAGTAATGCGATTCCACATTGAACACTTTCCAATGCTTTATTAAAAACGAACTCGGGATAAATGTTAAATATTATCATTCTTAATCCTAGCGGAATTTTATGTAAAAGAGTTGACTAAATCAATTGACGGTACGCATCGCAACGTAACTATGGACAGGTTTTTCTTGTAGACCAATTGTTACAAGATCCTTACAAACTAACCATGATATGAACAATGAGTAAGAATAAGAAGGAGATTCCTAAGTAGTTCTTGAAAGTAAAAGACCGAAATTGTAATATGTCAGTGTTTTGTTTGGATCGAAGAAAGGAATTAGTATCTTACAAGCCAAAGAGAAGCAAAGTAGTTTTGTTTTTCAACAATGCATAAGGGAGAAGAAATTGTAGAAGAAACTGGCAAGCCAACCATAATTCATAACTATAATGAAACCAAAGCAGGTGTTCCTGCCTTCGACCAGATGTGTTATAATATGATTTCCAGCAGAAAAACACGGAGATGGCCATTATGCGTATTCGATGGAATGATAAATATGGTCAGCATAAACTCTTACGTTATTTATACTTTAAATTAGTTAAAGAAGGGCGAAAAATCTATCTCCAGGTATCAATAGACCTAGCTGAAATCCTCAACATAACTAAAGAAGATGACGCAAATATGACTCAGGAAAACAAGAGGAAGACTTGATTTTAGTGTCCAAGCAAAAAAAGGCGCATGACCACCAACTATTGCAAGGACTGCAAGAAGCCAATTTGGAGAACGCGGAGAACACCGAGCAGATATTTGTAACCTATGTTTCTCAAAATACCCAAATATATGTCTGTTTCATAATTTTATACTTTTGTTTCTATACCTACTGAATTTTTTCCTATATAATGAATAAAATATTCAAAATAAAAAATATAGGCTTTCTTATGGAGTAGTAAAATTCATTATAGTGCCGTATTTATGTTTGGCATGTGACATGTTGCTAGAATGGAAGACGGAAGATGGACGAAGAGATTATTGGAGTGGAGACCAAGCGAAGTCGAGGCAGACCACCCACCCGATGGACCGACGACCTAAGGAGAATAGAAACAAACTGGATTGCAGCAGCTAGAGATAGAGAGAACTGGAGACGTTTGGAGGAGGCCTATATCCAACAATGGATGTGAAAATGGGGCTGGATGATGATGGTGATGATTTATGTTTGGCACAAACGGTCCCGTATTGTAGGTTTAATAGAACGATTGATATTATAATTTGATTAAAACTTTTAATAAATTAAGTTGATTTTTGCAAAATGTTACTTTGCATACTACAGCCGTACAGTGTTGTTAAGTTATTAAAGGGAGAGAAATAGACCACCGATGGAGTGTTTCACTATTTTTTTGCTCACGATGTCTAGTCTATTCTTATTATGTCTATGTACAAAGCGCCAATTAATAAACATCGAGTGGTTAAAATAATTTCTATTTACAATAATTCTTTTTTGACAACGATTTGGGGACTGGAAATCGAAACCCCAAATACAATCGGTTGGGGCTTAATGCCACACATACAATATATTTTCTATCCATATAAATACGTTTCTATTACCATCTCTAACTATTACACGAGAACGGATATTCATTCATCTGTATCAGTAATCTTTGGCAATTCAATTGTAATCAAATAAAAATGTAAAACGTTTAAGAACACAGTGGCAGCTCTAAAAAACATCCAATCTCTATCCTCTAAGCATATTTTAATTGTTGAACAGTTTGAGTCAATTGTTCCCTTTAACCAAAAATCAAGTTTAAAACTAAACTAGATATTATTGTGAAAGCGAGGTGGACAAATTTTGGCAAAAAGTATTTATTTCTTTTGTTTTTATATCTATAAAATCACAATACTGATAGGGAAGTAAAATATTATGTTTTATGGGATTAAGCCCCAATTATCGGTTGTGATGAAAATCACATTTTTAACCAACCAATATTTGACGTTTCAATTTCCACTCCGGAAAAAGGATTTTTGTACAATATATGTAAAACTGTGTATAACTAAAGATTTTGTTATTGGTTATGTGTTATGTCATTTCAAAGTTGACATGCTTCACCTAGATCTTATAGGCCAACAGCCCATAGTGACTACAACACATTTTGAGTGTGGTATTTTTACCCTAGGAATATGAATTTCTGACTGTTTTTGTGTGGTCCATGTTATATGTTTGTGTAAAAAAAATATATCATAGTTGTGGTTGTGTAACGTAAATTGAGTAAAAAATTGATTTATTTATGTGTGCATTGTGTGTTGCATATGTGCTAGTGTAGTAGATTGTAGACGATTTGTTTGACCTTCTATTACTTAGCTATTGTTGGTATATTCTTGTTGTTGACTTCTTCTTTTAATATTCGCAATCAAAGCGGCTACATTCTGCTGATAGGTTTGCTACACATTTTTTTTTTTTTTTCGATGAGTAGGATGAGGGCTGCTTGTTTGGTTTTTTTCTTTTTCATATTTGATTCTTTCAAGATTATTGATGCATGTTTCCATTGTGGTATATAGATGCAGTACCACAGGGTATTTTATAGATGCAGTTGTTTGATCTTCCTTGTGAGTTAATGTGTTTGGTTTTTTACAGGATGGACCTCAGTGTGTTGGTTGTTTTGAATGTTGTACTTGTTTCCTATCCTCTTCAGTTTTCTGATAAGCCCTAAACATATGGTATTGTTGTCACCTTTAAGTTCCTTCTTGTGAGTGTTTCTGGATTGTTTGTGATGTTATGTTATTTTCTTTCTACAATCTTAAGGAATTCCTTGTTTATAAATGACAATGAGTCATTTTTAGTCAAAACCTTTGTTACCAGGTTTTTCTCTTCCTGAGCAGGAGCTTCAGCCTCCGTCATATAGGGATTTGATTATCCCTTTTTTGATGTTTACGTTGTTGTTGGAGTGGTAATTTAAGAGAAGTGTGGTAAAAAACTCCTTTAATTTTCATTCAACCAACCTAAACAGCTTATAGATATGTTGAATTGGTTCTAGAATCTGTTGCGGCTCTGGAGAGGTGCAATGAAAGAAAATTTAATTTTCATGCATGATAATGCACCTTCATATAGCATAGAGTTCCTTAAAGCAGAATATATCGCTGTTATGTTGTGGTCTGCTGGCTCACCCGACCTCAACCATATATGGTAATTCTAAGATATGGTTGAAATAAGAACTGGAGCTCAACAAAAGAATTTACAAAACACTGAACAGCTAGTACAAGCTGCTCTTGAAGAATGGAACAACCTATCCACATATACAGTTATATAGTATCAGCAATCGTCTGTAGGAAATAAAATAAACCTACTCAACAAAAAAAGAATTTGTCAATGCCCAAAGAAAAACCAAATAAACGTAAAAGAGGAACCAGCAGTTCTTCATCTTTAGATTCGGCCCCTGCAGTAGAGTATCAAGATTCAGATGTAGATGATCCGGTACAAAACTTTGTATAAATTCCATATTTTGAACGTGGGCTCACGTTGAATGTTGAATGTTCTGGGTGTGAATGAGACCGCTATATTTGTGACTTTTGGTCTGATAAATATATTTATTGTGTGTTATTCTTAGATAACTAGATTTTTAATTCATTAAGAAAAAAAAATCTTTTTTTTTAGATGTATTTTTATGTCATTTTCATAAATAAATAGTTTAAATCCAATAATCCCAATATAATTAAATTTATTTTGAAATTGTACATTGTTAATGGTACCCCATTATAGGATATCCTATACACCTTTTTTTAAATACTGCCTATTTCCTTTATATATTTTTTAAGCTGTGTCTTCTTACTAAAAGCTTAAAAAGTGTCCAAAGAAAACCTAAAATTTAAAAATAGTGCCAACAATGATATTAATAATTTTAGGTACTATATGTTAATTATATATACATATATATAATTAATTATATATATATATATATATATATATATATATATATATATATATATATATATATATATAACCCGGTTTAAATATGTATAATTTTAAAAAATGTGTTCCTATTTAATACCACCGTGTTACGGCTTTGAGTTTATTTAGTGCCGTGGCAACAATAGTCCAACTTATCAAAAGCACGCACGAAAAGTACAATTATTGAGGGAGCGAGTGGTCGATTACACCCAAGATGAATTGTAGTCACAGTCAATAATATAACCCTGTAATAGCCCCCTATTTCAACAATAGAGATGTGTTCAATATGTTAAGTGAAAGATAGTATCTGCTTTTTACTGTTGTTTCATGATATAATTAGCTATATTTATACAGAACCCGATTTTAAATGAAACATTCTTACTAATAAAATTATCTAATTATAAAAATAGACGATTTAGGAGCCACTTAACATTGCATAATTATAAAAATATGTGTAAATAAAAGCTTTTGCCATTTATCAGTTTTTACTTATCCCATTCCTCCCACTATTTTAATTTTTCTGTCAGAAACATATTAACATCAATGGAGAATCTCATACTAGCACTCCCAAGTTGAAATAAATCCTTCATGCTTCATGCCATAAATGGCATAAATATTCTTCCATTTTTTCTATTCTTCCTCATGCTTTATTATTTTTCTAAAAATAATCTCATTGTATTAGCATTTTTGAAATAAATAAAAAACACACGAAGAATATGCATAAAAGCAAAAGTGATGGAGGTATTTATCTTCTTCTTCTTATTCTTCGCGCGACAAGGATTACTCCTGTTTGTATGCCTCTTATTCTGTTTAAGTCGTTGTTGACTGTACATTATCTTTCCACCTTTTTGGCGGCCTTCCAACGGGTCTTCTGCTATTCGGTTTACATGTTCGTTCCAGTTTTTGTTTCTTGTTTTTATCTACCTGTTAATATTTTGAATTTTGCATTGTTCGCGTATACTTCTGTTGGTTTGTCTGTCTCTTAATGATATGCCCGCTATTGATCTAATACTTTTATTTCGATATTGTTGATTTGTTGTTTCGTCTTTCTTGCATCGGTCCTTGTCTGTGCTGCATATGTTAGGATTGGTCTTACTGTTGTCTTGTATACTTTCATTTTGCTTTCCATGGTCCATATTTGTTTCTCCATATGGTTTCTCGGAGGCAATCACTTACTCTTGCCGCTTTTGATGCTTGCCTTGTGGTCTCTGTTCTTATATCCCTGTCACTTGTGATCTCTACTCCTAGGTAATTGAATTTCATTACTTGTTCTACAATTTTGCCGCCTCTTTCTAGTTTGCATCTACGCGGCTCTTTACTGATCACTATACATTTAGTTTTTTCTACTGATATTCTCATATTAAGTTTTTTTGCTGTGATACTGAAGGTGTGGTGCTGCCTTTGTAGGTTATCTTCGTTATTAGCAATTAGTACTGCATCATCGGCATAGCATAGTATCGTGATTTTATGCGTTCCCATGTGGTATCCGTGTCGTTTTCTTACTTCGTGAATTATTTGATTCATCACCATATTGAATAACAATGGGCTGAGCGAGTCTCCTTGGCGGATTCCTCTTTTTAGTTCTATGCATTCTGTTTGCCCTGTTGGCATTATAACTCTGGTCTTGTTGTTCTTGTTAATTTCATTAATTGTCCTTATTATCTGATGGTCTATTTGTTCAGCTTATAATAAATTTAAGATGTCATTTCGCTTCACCCTGTCAAAAGCACTTTTTAAATCTACAAAGCACATGTATGCTGATTTTCCATATTCAATAGACGTCTCTATTATTTGTCTGATAATAAAAATTGCCATGTTCGCTTTTTTCTCGATTTTATCTTTTATGACTGCCGTTAACAATTTTAATGTTATTTATCTTATCTACAAAATAAACGAAAAAATTTGATTAAAGATCATCCAGGTATACGTACCTACCAGGGCCCACACAGACGAAGAAGTTGAATACTTCTACGATGACGTTAACACTGCGCTAGAAGAGCTAACCACCAACTATACCATAGTGATGGGAGACCTAAACACAAAAATAGGCCACAAGCAGGATGATTCAGAGTTTGTACTTGGACCTCACGGATATGGCGACATAAACTAAAGGGGTCAAACTCGTATAGAATTTCTTCTGTAATACAGACTATATGTCATGAACAAAAATTTTAAACCGGAAGTGACGATAGAATGGTTAGAGCGAAGGTAGTCTTGAACGTAAAGAAGGAACGAAGAAATACGGTAACAAGGGCTAAAAATGTTACGTTCACTGTGATTACTATCACCAGGGCATTCCAGGAAGAAATCTTCAGAATAACGTGCAAGATAAAACCGATATTGAACAACTTAACGAAAGGTTGGTGGACGCTCTAAGGAAGGCACAGAAGAATTGTCAAGTTAAGCAAATAAGGAAAAATAAAAAACTTACAGAAGTCACAAGGAACCTAATGCAAAAAAGAAGGGAAATTTAAATAAAACCATTTCAAAAGTTATTAGGAAAGACATAAGGGATTTTAACACAGAAGAAACAACTAATAGCACAGAACAAAATAAAAGCCTTAAAGTTCTATAACGAAAGTTGAAGACAGGAACCAGGAACATTTATAAGCTAAAAAATAGACAAGGACATGCTGTATATGAACAACAAGAAATTATAAAAATTATCGAAGAGTACATTATATAGTCGAGATGCTCACATTCCAGAGGTGAAAATCTCAGCTATACAAAATCAAGGATCAGAGGAACTTCCAGATAAAACCGAAGAGAAAATCGAATCAGCGTTGAAAGGTATGAAGAACAGCAAATCACCTGGAGAAGGTGGCATTGTAAGTGAAATGCTAAAATTAGGAGGCGAATGCGTCATAAAAGCTTTAAAAACCCTTTATAATACCTGCTTCTTTGAAGGAGTTACACCAGAAAAATGGAATAGTGCCATTATGATAATATTGCACAAAAAAGGACATGTAACAGAAATTGGAAACTACAGCCCTATCAGCTTGTTATCTCATTTATATAAGCTCTTTATGAGAATAATTACTAACAGACTGGAACCTAAGCTGGATTTTCACCAACCATTAGAACAGGCCGGATTTAGATATGGCTTTGGAACGAATGACCACCTACAAGTAATAAAATCATTATTATAAAATAGAGAAAGTTACAGAATACAACAAGCCATTGATATTAATATTTGTAGACTTTGAGAAAGCGTTTAAGTCAGTATTTCCATTCGAGAGGTGTATTAGACAAGGAGTTACCATCTCTCCTAAGCTATTCACCGGTTTGTTGCAGAGTGCTATGAGAAACAATAATTGGGAGAATATTTGAGTCAACATAAATGGAGAATCTTTGAACAACTTGAGATTTGCAGACGACATAGTCCTTATTGCAGACCGGGTAGATCATGTCTGCCAGCTTCTTCAAGATCTTCAGAGCTCGTGTATACGAGTTGGACTTAAAATTAATTTCTCTAAAACACAATATATGACCAATCTATTACTGGCGAAAAACATCTCAACTAACAGCACGCAAATTGAACAGGTGTATAGCTATAAATATCTGGGCCACGAGAATAAATTAGAAAGAGATAATCAAACAACGGAGCTAAACAGGAGAATAGGACTGGCATGGGCGGCTTACGGAAAACTGAGAGAAGTCTTTAGATCAGATATTACCATGTGCTTGAAAAGGAAGGTCTTTGATCAATGTGTACTCCCAGTTCTAACGTATGGAGCAGAAACATTGATCCTTACCAGAAAAGTAATCAATAAAATACAAGTGGCACAGAGAGCGATGGAGAGGTCAATGCTGAATATATCCCTCAGAGACAGAGTATCAAATACAATAATTAGGAGAAAAGCTGGTGTTACTGACGCAGATCAAAGAATTACAACATTGAAATGGAACTGGGCGGGGCATGTTGCCAGATTAAAAGATGGAAGGTGGACGAAGAAAATTCTGGAATGAAGACCTAGACACGATGCTTATCGTAATCGAGGACGTCCTCCAACACGGTGGTCGAATGACATCAAGCGCATTCAGCACAACTGGATTTAGGGTGCTCAAGATAGAATGCATTGGAATTATTTACGGGAGGCCTATGTCCAGCAGTGGACTCAAAACGGCTGATGATGATTGGCATTTTTATGAACTCCTTTTTTTTGATTAAAATTTAAATTTTCTTTTGTACAATATATCTGCGTCCTCAAAATATGGGTGGTACCCGAGGAATATCCGTGATCCAAACTAGCAGGGAGTTTCTTCCAAGAAGCGGATGGCGTCTGTTCTACAAATCAGGAGCAACCCCTAGGAAGGGAACGGGAAATCCCTAGAAAAATAGAGACAGGGTTGCGAAGAACTTACCTATAAGCTAGAACCATGAATAAATTTTAGTAATATGAAAAGTCAGAAGCCAGTAAAAATTCACAATAGACCAATGTGGTTGTCATATCCATAATATGGTGGTGGTTATATCATTATATATCAGCCAGGATAATAATGATATAACTACAAAAAGAATAAATATAAATATAAAACAATTATATACAGCAATACAAGACTATCACAAACAATCTATTGAGAAATTTGATAATGATTTAGAAGAATGACAGCAGGAGAACATAATAGCAGTCAACCTCCAAAATGTCCGGGAGTACTTTAAGTTCACCGGCAGATATATATATATATATGTCTGAGTGAGTAGTCTGTCGTTTTCCATTGCATATATTCCGATCTCAGTAGAAATCGGAGACCGTCTCTTGCCGTCTTTACTACTCTATTTATTGTCATTCACTTATATGATCGTTGCATTCTTTTCTTCTATTTTTTACCCAGTTCTTGATGTTCTTCACCTTGCATTTATGTACTGTATCTGTACTTCTAGATCTGTCCCTCAGTATTTCGTCATTAATTTTTCAAAGTGTTTTCATCTCTGCTGTTTCTAATATTCTTTTTGTCCTCTCTCTGCCAGGTCGTGTTTCTGCCGCGTATGTTATTATTGATGTGATGACTGTTTTGTAAATTCTGCTTTTCATTTCTTTCTCAATATTTTTATTTCTGCATATTGTTTCATTCGGGCAACATGCGGCTCTGTTCGCTCTATTCACGTGATTTTCCACTTCTGTTTCGAGCTTTCCGTAGCTAAATAATGTTATGCCTAGATATTTAAACTCTATTTCAACACTTGTTCCATTATCTGACCTTCCAGCTCCAATTTATATCTTAGTAAATTTGCTCTTATATCTATGTATTTTTTTTTTGGGGAAATCTTCTGGCGGTTATATTAAATTGGTGCAAAATACGTTGCAAATTATCAATTCGCTTTGAGAGAGTAGTATTGCATCGTCTGCATAGCAAATTATTTTAAGTTGTTCTTCTCCCATTTGTTGTCATTTTTTAGTTTTTACTTTTTTTATTGTTTCGTTCATAATCAGGTTGAACAATACAGGACTTAGTGAATATTCCTGTCTTATCCAAATGCAAGCTACAATAGGGTCAGTTAGTTCTTCTTCTACTTTTAATTTTATTGTGTTGTTTTGGTAGATACTTTCGATCGTTTTGATTATTTTTAAAGGCATCTCTCTTGCGTACAATAAGTGGATAACGTCCTTAAATTTGACCCAGTCAAGTGCCATCTTAAGGTCCATAAAACATAGATATTATGCCGATTTTTTGTATTCTAATGATAACTCTTGTACTTGTCTCATTATAAATATATCGTCGGTGATGCTATATTGATCTTCCCGACCTAAAGCCTTGTTGTTCTTTTGCTAGTGTTATAATTTCATTCAATTTATGTTATCACTTTGGTTTTTAATTTTACTGTTGTGTTTAATAAATTTATTCCTCTGTAATTTTCCGGGTCCGATTGGTCTCGCTTTTTGAAGAGAGATATTAGGATGCTTGATCTCCATTCTTGATGAATTCTGTTTTGTTCTAATATTTTGTGTATTAGTTTTAGTAGTTGTTTGGTCACATCTGGTGCTCCGTACTTAAGGAGTTCGTTCGGTATTCTGTCCTCTCCTAGTGAGATCCTATTTTTTAATTTCTTTACTTTAACCCTTTTTTTACTTCTTCCTCCTTAATATTTATTTCTTCATTTGCCGCCACCTCTGTTTCTGGTGGTTCATTATCGTCACCTTTAGCAAGTAGGGATTGAAAGTGAGCTGCCCGTGTTTCCTTTTGAATGTGTTTCGTTTTTATTGTTTCTTTCACCCTTTTTCTTTGTTGTCTGATCATTTTCCATATTTCTTTCTGTGTTCTGTAGAAGTTGTGTTCTATCTGTTTTAAGAAGCTCTGTCAGTGTTACCTTTTTATTTGTGTATATAAAGTATTTATTTTATTTCTGATTCATTTAAAGTGGTTGTCTTCCTGTTGTGTTTGTTGTGTTCTGTATTGTAAATAGAGGGTTTCTTTTTTTGTTATATTAGTGTTTGTTACTTTTTGTAGTGGAGTCGCTCTCTTACGTGTGTGTGAAGTATTTCAGGATGATTCTTGTGAATCGCTACCTACATCTGCTGAGTTGAGACATCTTACGTCCATTATTTTTAATGGATCTATATCTCTGTTGGTTATAACAAAATCTATCATAGATCTTTGTCCACCAGTTTTATTGAATGTATATTTGTGTTGGTCTTTGTGGTCAAAAAATGTGTTGTTTATTTTAAGTTCATTATTCGTGTAGAACTTTATCCTCAGTTCTCCATTTTTATAAATTAATAATAGGAGCTAAAATTACGAAAAAATTGTGATAGACACAAGGAAATAGATTATTCTAAAAGCGAAATTAAGGCAAGTATTGGTATATGAAAATATTTACATTTATCAGAGTTGAAAATTAAAAATTAATAGTCAATTGTATTTTTTATATGCTTGTATTTCAATCTAAAAATAAAGATAATAAAATTAAGGTTTTTATACAATTTTGTAATAAATATTTGCAATATCGCGTATTGTTCAAGAGATTACTATACAGATTATTCAAAAACTAAAAAGATTTGTTTAAACAATTATATTTAAACCCAGAAGTCTTACCAGATCCTTCTTACTTACTTCTTATGCAGACATTTACTTTCCCAGTAATAAAATACCACAATAATTTTGTCTGCATATTAAAATTTACAACCTAAATACAATGGCGGAACGTGATTGATTTTGGGCACGCAAAAACTAATCCAAAACTTTTTTCATAGAAGTTTGGGCGTTGTACTTGCCTTACTGCAATTATTTATACCAAAACAGTCATTTAAAAAAAACACAATCGACTGTAAATATTTTCAAAGAACACATTTTTTTTCACTTTCACTTTATCGAAAATATTTATCTCATAATGTTAGTGTTTATTTATTAATAACATAGCTCAAGGATTTAATCAGACAATCTCGCATATAATATCTTAACTCTTTCAGGAGCAGAGGTACTCTTAATATACCACTAAACAACATAAACGATATGTGCAGTGGTACGTGGTAGACATAAGCAGTAGTAAACACACGTCCTCCTAAGTGCCTTCTCTGTTGAGGTTGGCGATCAATATGGCAAATTTCTCTCTATTCTGGGCTTGATGAATTAATTCATTTCCTTTTGTCTGGGTCCAATCTCTGATGTTTCGTAGCCAAGATTTTTTCTTTCGTCCTATGCCCCTTTTACCTTCAATCTTGCCTTCTAATATTACTTCGAGCTGCTCAAACTCCCTATGGCGCATTATGTGTCCTAGATATGACGTCTTTCTAATTTTGATAGTATTGACCAGGTGAGGGCGTTTGTTCATTGCTCTCAGTACTTCTTCATTCGTAGTTCTGCTGGTCCAGCTTATTCTTAGCATTCAGCGGTACATCCACATTTCAAATGAATTTAATTTGTTGACGTCATACTGTTTTAATGTCCAGGTCTCACAGCCATATAGTAATAGAGACCACACATAACACTTTATTGTTCGCAATCTTATTAAGACTGATAGCTTGGGGTTACAGAGCATTTTACGCATATTTATGAAACCCGATCTTGCTATTTCAATGCGTCTTCTAATTTCTTTTGAGTGGTCTAGTTGACTATTTAGTTCTCTGCCCAGGTATATGAAGCTTTGGGAACTCTGAAGGGTGATACCATTTATTTTTATGTTAGTTGTAACTTGTTCATGGGGGTTTTTATGGAATACCAGAATTTTGGTTTTGGAAAAGTTAATGTTCAAGCCGAGCCTGTGACTTTCTTCTGATAATATGTTCATTAATATTTTTAGTTGGTCTTCTGTTTCTTCTAATACTACGGTGTTATCGGCATATCTTATATTGTTAATGATGACTCCATTGGCTCTGACACCTTCAGGGCGATCTTCAAGAGAAGCTCTAATTATATGTTCGGCATATACATTAGATAATAGGGGGGATAAAATGCACCCTTGACGCACTCCTCGTTCTATGTTGATGTACTTGGTGTTTCCGTTCTCTGTTTGAACGCATCCTGTGTGGTTCCAGTATGTATTACTTATGATAGCTCAAACTCACGTAAGTACTATCATTTACTCAGAGATAGCAGTAGCACTGTCACGAATATGAATTTGTTACACCAGTTGTGTATTCGTATTTATATATTATATAACTATTAACAGACAAGGAAGAGTAGCAACACTGAAATGGAACTGGGCAGGTCACGTGGCTCGAATGACAGATAATACATGGACAAAGCAGATACTGGAATGGAGACCAAGAGATAATGCCTACCGAAGCAAAGGTCGTCCACCAACACGTTGGACTGACGATCTGAAACGTTGTCATAGGAATTGGATGTAAGAGGCACAAGATCGAAATAGATGGAAAATTATGAGGGAGATAAATGTCCAGTAGTGGATAAGCGAAGATTGAATGATGATGAACAGACAAGGCGAAAAGCTCGGGTTCATCTGAGAAAATATTCCCATGAGATTTTTTTTATAATCATCATCATCATCAGTTGGCGCTACAGCCCTTCGTGAGCCTTGGCCTGCTTCAAAACATTCTTTCATCCTTCCCTATCGAGTGTCTGTCTTCTCCAGCCCCTCACTCCAATCTCCCTCAGATCTTCCTGTACATCGTCCAGATATCTGAGTTTAGGTCGCCCCCTTCTTCTTCTTCCAACCGGCCTGTTTAGCATAGTTATTTTAGTGGGATCACTCTCATCCATCCGCATAACGTGGCCCACCCACCTTAGGCGGTTTATTTTGATGGTCTTCACAATATCTGCATCACCAAAAATTCTATAGAGTTCAAAGTTATATCGCCTTCTCCACAGACCCTGTTCGTTTACTCCGCCATATATGGTCCTCAATACTTTTCTTTCAAAGATTCGCAGTAACTCTTCATCTCGGGTCGTCATTGCCCATGTTTCCGATCCGTATGTGAGCACTGGGCGTATTATTGTTTTTTCATAATCACTTTCATGAAATACCCCGAAATAAGGTTCGCGAAAAGTTGTTCAAATTTTGTTGAACAATTTTTTTTTTTAAACAAATCATGACAATGAACTTTTTTTGGACCATATTTGGACCTTTTGGACCATTCTGAATAAAATAGGTCTATTATAATTTTTCTGTAAACTTGATCGTTTTCGAGTTATAAACATGTTAAAACTGAAAAAACGCAAAATTATGATTTTCATGGCTCAAAAACACAACTAAAAAATATTATTTTTCGATTCACCATAGACATAAATTCAAGTTCACACCTGGTTCTATCATTTCCCGATAAGTATTTTGGGATTATTTAATGTTAAAACATTGTTTTTTAATCATTCATGAAGCGCTTATGATAGGACGGGTGCTCGTGCTACGGCGTATATAAGAGAGAGAGAGAGAGAGAGAGAGAGAGAGAGAGAGAGAGAGAGAGAGAGAGAGAGAGAGAGAGAGAGAGAGAGAGAGAGAGAGAGAGAGAGAGAGAGAGGGAGAGATAAGATCTATTTCACAATTTTTTGCTGATTTGAATTCTCATTGCACAAATGAGTACCAGTCCTGCAATACGCGCTTTATTAGGTTCTTTTTTTAGGTTTTTTAGATCATTATAAACAAAGAAGATCTGTTGTAAGTTTTCTCTAAAGTTGATCATTTTCGAGTTATAAATAATTTAAAACTGAAATAAAACGCAAAAGTACCATTTTCAATGCTCAAAACCACAAGTAAAACGTCGGAACGTGAACCACTGCAGTGTAAAGGAGTGATTAGACAGAACATGGAGTGACGTTCTTCATCGGCAAAGAGAAATATAAAATACGTAATAGAAAAAGATAAAATATAAAGACGGGAACCAACACAACGTGGAATACGGTATTTCTTCTCAATATTTGTGGTTTACAATCTCTGTGATAGGGCAAAACTGTCTATTTATGGCAGGCGCATTCTATCCCGTTGTTTGTCAGTAAATCGATCGGGTTCAAAAGAATTGGAAGCTGATGCACCGCATGTCCAACCCTTCGGACGCAGCTAGAAGAGTTACGGTCAGTGTTGTGGTAATTTTACTATGGAGTAGTCTAACGAAGTTGTGTTGGAATTTTTATCATTATATAAGTTACCCAACATAATAAAATTTTTACTGCCAACACTGATGGCATACAAGAGACTTAATCTTCGATACTCACCATCGGAATGGTCCGACTACATTTGGTGGGTCAAGTGCATTTATCAGAGAGCAAATATTTTCTAATTTCACAGATGCCAACCGTTGTCTCTTTTCTGATCGTTAGGCTAAGTTCACATGGTCGCGCGACAACGCACGTTTGTAGCTCGTTAACACACGATGATGTATCAGATGGTCGCACGTTTTTTTTGAAAAATGGAAGTTGATGAGGCAATTTGTTTATGGGTTTTATATCGGAGGTTAAAACATCGACGTCGACGAAGAGAAAGAAGATATTGGGTGCATCCTATTTTAAGCAAGTGAACCACTTTGAGCCTATATATTACCTCATATTCAAAGCTGAGAAGACATGAAGATAAGTTTTTTAACTATTTCAGGATGTCGGTCACGTCATTTTACTGTTTAATGAGCATTATTGAAAACGACTTAAAGTGCAGAGATAACGCTATACGATACTGCATATCACCGAACGAAAAAGTCATTGTTACGTTAAGGTAAGCTTTCAATTAAATATAAGTAATAATATAGTGAATAAGGCATACTATTTTATTATAAATCAAAAACATTTTTACACTTGTTCGTCAAGTACTGTTTTCATCGCTGTTAAACAAATCAAGTTCTTGAGTTTCTGAACTAGATAGTGGTGATGGTGTATATTGTGAGTTTCTATTTGTAGTCTCTGTTTATGGATATGTGGTATATCCATACTGAGAATGAGGTTGATACTCATAGTGCCGCACGGAATTCTGTTGTGTAACTAATCTATTGTTTCTAGGCGATGGGTGGCGTTCCTGGGGATTTGCGTTATGTTGACTGTAAGAACTAGATGGCTGATTTGTTAAATACGAAATATCGTATATAGATGCATTAGAAGACAGTGGCCGCCGTTCCTCAAAAAGCGGAGTATATGCCTGTACATGGTTTCGTGCTATTAAATCATATATTTCAATCTTCAGTCTTAAACCGTTGTGCTCGGGTACTTTCTTTAGTTCTTTAAGTAATGATAGGCAAAATAGTTTATCTTCATCGTCTTCTTCTTTTTCTGTAGGTCTTCTTTGGTTAATTCTCTTTTCTAATATTTTGGCAAAATGTTCGTCTGCTGGATGAAGTTTATACTTCTTTGTAGCAGGTGGATATTCTCTTGGAGGTATGAAGTTGCTGTCACTGTTTCCATCAGCTGATTCGGGAACGTCGCCGTCGTTATCATTATCATCCTCTACTTGAAAACTACTGTCACTTTTTCTTTTTTGTACGGTGGGTTGCAAAAATGTTAATCTTTGAAAATACGCCGAAGTAGATTTCGATGTTGCTGCCGAACCAGATTTTAAAGTTTTAATTTTTTTCATATCTCTCACATATACATCACGTAAATTCTGCCATTTCTTCTGCAGTGTTGATCCTGAAATAGAAATAATAATAATTGTTATTCTATTGCAGGTATCTGTCAAGTGGTTGTTCGTTAGATAAATTACATTATGGTTATAAAATTGGAAAGTCTACATTATCGGGTGCAATTCAAAAAGTGTACAAGGTGATAGGGAGAAGTTAAAAGCAGTTGTAATGAATGCACCCAGTAAAGAGAAATGGATACAAATAGCTCAAGAATTTGAACAAAAAGCTTATTTAAAAAGATTAATTCAGCCTCCAAACTCTGGATCCATGTACTATAATTTTAGACATTGGTGCTAACATAAACATTTTTTTCATTGGTGCTAATGGCTTTATGTGACGCTAATTACTGCTTTATATAGGTCGAGATTGGAGTGTATGGTAAAGATAGTGACTCAGGAATTTTCAAAGAAAGCACCATACAAAAAGCTCACTGAAAAGGCATTAAATATTCCTGAACCCAAATCGATAACAAATAACTTCGCTAATAAGTTACCACATGTTATAGTGGCAGATGAAGCTTTTGCCATGATGGAAAATTTAATGAGGCCTTATGGTGGCAAAATTACCGTTTATCGTTAGCTCAAAGATATGTTGAATGCACGTTTGGAATTATGTAGGTACAACAAATGGCGAATTTTTCACTGACCCATAGACGTTAAACTTGACTTTGCTGAAAACATTGTTAAAGCTATTTGTGTCTTGCACAACTTTGTCAGAATTAAAGATAGTATCACAAACGAGGATACAGTTCATGCCGCACCATTGTTGAATATGAATAGATTACACACTGGGCGCGCAATTCGAGATGCAGATAAAGTTCGAACTGCTTTTACAGATTACTTTATAAATGACGGAAGGCTAGACTGGCAGGATGATATGGTCTAACCAATATTACTTTTATAATAATATTTAAAGTAATAATAAGTAAATGTTATTCTTACCAAATTTTTTTTTCTCTTCAGTGACACCATCATTGCAAAAAATCAAAACTAGTTGCTCCCAAGCCCGTTTCTTCAGTATTTTATTAGAATATTCCTTCGAATTCAAGTTCCATATGGCTGGTCTTTTTTCTACTTTATCGATAAACAAGTCGGTGTTAAAATCATCGTCCACCTTGACATACTTCGCACGTATAACCGGCTCTAATCGCGCTAATCAACTGAACACGTCTATGCCTGATTGTTGTACTTCGCAAATACTGATCGCAAGTTTACGGGCGATGACGCGCGACCATATAAACATTAATTTGTATATGACTACTCTGCATCTTTAGTCGCGCGGTTTGTTGTACGCGCGTTCACGCGCGATCATCTGAACTTAGCTTTAATATCGATTTTCTGTCTCCTTTGCCAACATAAACCAGCGAAGAGCGCCATTCCACGAGCTGTCTGATCCTGGTTTTACAAGCAAGTCTATTCTAGTTGTCACACTTGTACGTCGAAGAAAAAACTCGTGATTTATATTTGGAAGTAAACAGTGATAGTAAATTTAGATAAAAAAAATTGATAACAATAATTTTGACAATATTTACGAATCGAATATATCGTTGAAAGATATTCTTTTAATTTTTTACTTCTCATTTAATATCTTTATTGTATTAGTTATTTTATATGCAGTTTTTAATTTAAACCTATTATGTACAGAACCGCTATTTTGAAAAGCGGCCCATAACGCCTTTTCTTCGTGGCACTAGTTCCGTGACGCTGGTCTTAGCATTTTACTATAGAGAAAAGGTAATACAATGCCAGTACAAATGCTTAGCTTCAAACATTTTATGTTGTCTTCTCGCAGATCCTAAAAGAATGTGAAAAATTCGTTCAGTAAATGCCTTTTTTCAAGAATCGGATAATTCCAATATTTTTCGAGATTTTCGGCGAGCATGCCACAATACCAAACGCTTTATTTTTCTTTCATCCCTCATAGCAGACAATAGTTGACAACACGATTGCGGCAGAAATGGAATGTGTGAATACTGTGAATGCAGCCAAACTTAACTTTCTTCACGACACGATCATTGCACAAAAACCACAAAATATCGTCCGTCTGGGAGAAGCCTTATAATGATAAACAATATATAAAAATTTTAAGAGTAGTATTAAATAGTTTTTTTAATTGATATTGTCTTTAGTATATCATATAAACACACAAAAATTACACAACAAAGAACACTTTAAAAAAACCGATGATAATAATATATATCACGAATATCACAATTTATATATAATTTCTTAATATTTAATAATTCTTAATAAGTAAAACAAAAGATCAAAGAATGTTTCTCGTTTCCTAGAATAACATATTTATAAATTTAGTGTCACATAATCATATTGTTTCCTGTATGCATAGCGGGAAAAGAAAAGTTCAACGTTCAAGCCCTTGTTCATCGTCAATTAAAAACAAATCACAGGAGCACAATAGAAGCCATTCAGAGTAAAGATGTCTTTCTGTTGCATAATTATAATAAATGTTGATTATATTACTGGAAATTGAATTTAGGTTCAATGATGCGACGAAGATTATGGTAGAAACATTTCCTGAGGCCAAAATTAAGGAGATTGTTTTAGTAGAGAATTTTTGAGAGCTACATAGGCGGCACGAAAATTATTCTTAATATTTGTTAAGCTGTATTACAAGCCGAGATTAAGACTAAAAAATTTAGTAATATTGTTCCAACCTAGCCTTGTCATATTTTGACTTCTTGTGGAGACATCTTGTAAGGAAATACAGTTTTTACATGTGATTTAAAACTATCCCGTATTCAAGCTTGTTTAAGCCGGAATCTCACAGAACAGGGAGTGCCGTTCTTTATCGGCGAAAAATAGAAAATACATAATAGAAAAAGATAAAATCTAAAGACGGGAACCAACACAAACCAATACCGTTTTTCTCTAAATATTTGTGGTATAAGATCCCTGGGATATGACAAAATTGTCTATTTATAATGGACGCATACTATCCCGTCACGTGATGAAATTTTTATGATTGTTTAAATTACCTAACTTCTTCTTGATTGACGAAACCAAACTTCAAATATGAAAAGAATGATATGTGAAATCTAAAAACTGCACTCGGCAACATATTTTCTCATCCAAGAAAGAATCTTTGGTCAACTGGTTTCTTCTACTCATAAAGAGTAAACAAAAATAAAAGAAAAGACAGGTAAGATTTGATTTCACGTATAGTGCCTCTGTATATTTGCTTATACGTATTTGACCCTACCAGGATTCATCAGAGCGACCGGTACAGAAGCTCGGAAAGTGAAATCAAACCTTTTTAGCGACATCTGAGAATAAAACCAAAAAGTAGAAATCCGAAGATTTCTTAGTTGACGAAATAAAACTTCAGATTTTCAAATCTGAATTTTGGTTCACCAAAATTCTTGCTTAGAGAGGAAAATATGTTGTGGAATTCAATTTTTAGATTCCCCATGTCTTTATTTTCCTCTTTTTCATTGTCTATTTTGCCTTGCTATTTATAGAATGCATAGATTAAAGCAAAAATCTGAAGTATCTATGAAGCAATCTTTGGATTTCTACTTTGTGGTTTTATTCTCAGATGTCACTGAAGCATTTTTATTAAAGTTATTTTATAATTGCTTCTTATGACAGAAAATATTTGATTTCACTTTTCTAGCTCCAGTCATGTAAGCCCCAATGCACATGTTGTTGTGCCTACCTTAATCTGAGTCCACGACTTCAATGCCATACCATGGGAACGATCAATAGACGTCTGGCGTGCAGGCTAGCTTCATGTAATATATTCTTTAAAGTTTGGTTACAAACATGCTAAACAAGTAGGTCTGTCAATAATAAAAATAATAAATGTTAATAATCAAAAAAAGACTAAAATCCTAGCATAAACTCGATCGGAGAGAGCAAAACGGCCCTACCTGTCAGTTGACAACTTAGAAAAAGTAGATAGCTTTCAAAGTTCAAAGTATGCCATAGGCATTCGCAAGACTTAGTTCTGCTCGGTGACTATTGAGAAGTCCATCGGGATCTATAATGTCGCTGCTTTTTCTTATTGTGAATAGTGAGAACCTGTGACTGCGTTGCTGTGGTGAGAATGGCCTGTCGGTCGATATTCTGTCCTCTCCTCTTATACGTTGTCTGCAGTCACGTTGAAGGTGGCTTACCAATCCACAAATGTACGTTTTTGTTTTAAAGAATCAGCTACTGGGCCGAGATATTTTTCGAATTGGGCGACCAACATCTGGAACAGCGTATATAGATCGCCTTCTTCCACTTCGGTAACACCTCTTACTTGATGAACTTTGCGTTGATCACGAAAGACATTCTTCACGGCTTTATACTCTAGTGTTGCAACAATAGCTTCCTTTAATATTTGGTAGCGTAGCATTCTCTTTATAATAGTAATGTCTGCTGAGCATCTACATCAACAACAATTCATTTTTATTCATTTCGTTGATTTAAAACTTGTTGCATAAAAAGTAAGTATATTATGTATAAATAATTTAATTTGTTCATACTTGAATAATTTAAATATTTTATTTGAATTTCTTTTTTTTAGATATTTTATAATTGCTTTCGTAACAAGTTTTTATAAAACTCCCAGAGATGACGTAGAATCCGGGCACCAGGTACCTTGTACAGCATCTTCAATACAATATTCAAAAACCCCAAGATAATATATTTCAACTGTTTTCGTAAAGAATTTTCTTAAAACTCCAGGAGATACTGGGCACCAGTACCTCGTACAGCATCGCCGAAGCAATATTCGACTTCAAAAGCGACTTCAAAAACTCCAGAGACAACGTAGATACCGGGCACCAGGTACCTCTTACAGATTCGTCAACCCCATATTCCTGTTCAGCGACCTCAAACCCCCCCATACTGAACTCATTTCCATAATTGTTGTAAATTTTTATTTTTTAAACACTTTGAAAGGTACTTTGTAAAATGCATTCTCCGCCTACAACAATGCAATTTTCATTTGTCCCTTAAGCCAAGCGTTCAACTGAATCGAATCGAAAGGTGCTCGCTCACGAATTGAATGCAAAAGGTTTCATAACGATCCGTCTTACTTTAAAAAAGTTATGAAGTGTAATGGTTTATTTCCTCGCCTATGATTATACCATGCGGTCCATATGTATGACCTCGGGGGTTATTTTGTTAGTTTCTTCCGTTATCCTAACTTTTAAATCAGCAATATTGCCTGGTCTATTTAAAATATACTTTAGAAATAATCAGGTATTTTCGTATCTGTTCTGCTAAACATTAGGGAAAAAAACTTTGAAGATAATAAAATACTAGTCAAAAAGTCAAATAAACAATTGATATGAATCTAGTAGGCTGCTGCCATTTATTTAAAGTTACGAAAAGACGTCAGTATAATATTTGTGCGCGTATTAAATTTAATTATGGCTTATTTGTCCGAGACTCAAAGAATATACATTTTAATTTTCATTGGTTTTGGTAATAAAACGAGAACTCAAAAGGAGGTTTGTGAAATGTTTAATAATAAATACCCTGGTCAACAAGTTTCGCAGTCTACAGTAAGAAAAATTGAAAAGAAGTTTCGTTATACTGGACATGTAAAAAATATTGAAAAACCAGGTAGAAATGTTAAATTTACTGATGAAAAAGAGTTAGATGTACTTCTAGAGATTGAGGAAAATCCACACAAGAAAACTCAAAAACTGGCCGCTGTCAATGATGTTCGTAAATCAGCTATTTTAAGAGATTGGCATAAAGAAAAATACCACCCGTACAAAGTTCACTTGGTTCTGGAGTTAAATGAAGATTATTCCGATAGAAAACAAGAGTTCTGTAAAATAATGATGGACAGAATGAACGCAGATTTGCAGTTCATAACCAAATAGTTTTTTCTAATGAAGCGACGTTCCATTTAAACGTAACGGTTAACAAACTCAAAGAAAATCCTCACTTAGTGTGTGAGACTCACGCAATATCCTACGAAAATTAACATTCGGGCTGGTATTATTAACAATAAAATTATTGGTCCTTATTTTTTTGATTTTGATGGTGAGGTTTATCTAGATTTTTTTATTAACTTTTTAGTGCCTACATTACGAAGATTTTTTCCCTGTTGTTAATCATACAAATGAGATAGATCGATCTATTTACTACCAACAAGACACAGCTCTTCCGCATTTTCACGAATAGTTAGAAATTATTTAAAAGAGATTTTTCCTAATAGATGGATTGGAAGACGTACAACGATCGAATGGCCGGCTAGATCTCAGATTTGACTCCTCTCGATTATTTCTTATGGGGTTATTTAAAATCCAAAGTATATTTTAATAGACCAAACAGTATTGCTGATTTAAAAGTTAGGATAACGGAAGAAATTAAAAAAATAACCCTCAAAGTCGTACAAAATCGCCTCGGCTATTGTCAAGAAGTGAAGGGTGGTCATTTTGAACATTTAATTTAATTGAAAATTACATTGAAAAATACATTCTAAATATTATGTGACATTATTATCTTTATTCAACCTAAAGTTTTGTGAAAGAGACTTTATTAAAATTTTACATCTTCAAAATCAATTTTCTCAGTTATGATTTCACCAAACTTAAAAAACTTTATATTTCTGAACCGAGGACTAAAATTGCTTTCTAACAAGGTACCACACGACCCCCTTTGTTATTTAAAATTTTCGAGGGGATGCTTATAATTCAAAGGGGGTACTGGAAGCGGATAATATTTTCATACTGTAAATTGTCAATTTAAGAATAAAAATCGACCTGTTTAAGGTTTTTTTCAGATAGTACATAATAAAGCCAAAAATGAATTTATTCCATACATATGGACCGCATGGTATGTGATTATATGCATTTATGATAATGTTTAAGTGGGGTTAATACGCAAATGATATAAGTCGATCGAAAGAAATATTTTCATTAAAAAGGAATAATAAGAGAAAAGATAAACAATGTTTATTTACTATAAATATATTTTAATAAAGAATTATTAACAAAGATCTGTATATTTTTGTTGTTGGCGAATAAAATAATTTTATAGTATAGACTCAAAATTATTCATATCTCCATATAAATTTAAAATAATATCTTCAGTTGGAGGCACTTACTGTCTGATAGTAGGTTACAAATCCATGTAATATTTTTGCTACCTAAAATCATGCAAAAAAGTTTGAACATACTTTAATAGTAAAATATCCTCAGTATCATTGTAATATTTCATAAACTCGAAAACCAAGTGAAAAAAAATATTATCAATGCTAGAACACTAAAAGATTAGTTTGCCTTGTTATTTCTTTTAAATAGATAAATACGTTTTTGATAATTTTACGTACATATTATTAATAAAAGTTGGTCTTACAAGGTCTTTCAACTTCTTATTTGCCTAAATTTTCCACTTTCATACTATTTAAAATTCTTAAGCTTTCCTACAGTTGTTCCAGAAAATGTTCTTTTGAGTATGTTACTTTGGAAACTAACCGTTTTTTCTCAAAATCTCCGCGATTTTCAGCTTTTCGACACAATAGTACAGACTGAAATTATTGCAAACGGGATTTTCTACAATTCTTTTTAGAATGTTCTGCGTGTTGGCGTAATTTTTCGAGTTTAGCGCAAATTAGTGGAAGAAGGGGGAATCATAATTATTCAATAATCTCGTTTATTATTACCTTTGCAACATGAATGTATATAAACAAAAATGAAGAAAATTATATTGTGTATAATTCTAATCTCTTACATTTTTTGGCTAAAATCAATATTTTTGATCTTACGTATGCGGTAAAGGCGCGAGCGTAAGGCCTTGCATGGATTAGTTATATGGAAATTGATTTTGTTTAATATCTCGGCCATTTTAAACTTTTCGACAAAATGGTAAGGACTTAAATTGTTGTAATTGTAATTTCCTACAATTTCTGTTTTGCTAATTTTTGTCGTGCGGAGTTATAGGGGAAAATGGTAAAAGAAGGTTGAAAGCATGATTATTCAATTATCTCGTTTATTATTACCTTTACGACATAAATGTATCTTAACAAAGCTGAAGAGATATATTTTATACAATTTTGATTTCTTTATTTTTTTGCTGAAATCAACATTTAGATCGTAAGCTTAACGAACCCTAGACAATGACAACATCAGCCTTAAGCCATAAACTGGAACGAACTTATGACCTTAAATATTGGTTTTAGCACAAAAATAAAAGATATCAAAATAATTATAAAAATGTAAATCTCTTCATTTTTGCTTAGGTACATTTATGTCGAAAAGTTAATAGTAAACGAAATAATTCAATAATTATGCTTCTCTCCCCTTCCAATATTTTCCCCATTAACTCGGAAAATATTGACCGCACGAAAAAAAAAATAAATTGTAGGAAATCGAAAAGGCATCAAGTTAAGTTTTTACCAATTTTGTCGAGAATTTGAACGAATTTGAAAATGGCGGAGATATTGACCAAAAACGGTTCCCCTTTAATGATTTCATCTCAAGATGACGGCTAACGCAAAGGCGCTATTCAGTCGCAATTTTCAACTTGCACTACTATTGGTAAACCCCAAAGGCAAGAATATCAAAATTTTGGGCAGCTCGCCATAAAAGGTCAAATGTTATCCCGATTGGACTATAAATAAAATAAAGATATTTAATATAAAATCTATATTTCCTAATAAATTTTCCTTTCCGGTGTTTAACATGTTACGTTTCTTAAGACCAAAGTTCATGTGGATAGCTACTAAAAAGTTACTAGTAAACTAACGATTATTTTATCATAGTTGATTATTTGTTTTTTAATTGTCGTATTGCCAGATTCCAGTAAGAGCCTAAGAAGGTATCCATTGAATTCTGACAGGCAACGGTGGGGAAAATCTTTTTTGGACATCTACAACTTCACAGAACAAGACACCCTGACATCTGTCGGCCGAGTAGGATACTAGTCCAGAAAACCACAGGGTAGTACCGGATGAACCGTGTTTCGGTTAAAACCTTAACCACCGTTTCAGAGAGGTGGTCTTGCCACTCAATGAACAACTAAAATAAAAAACTAAAAATTTATAAATAACCATACCTATTACCGTAAATCAGAAAATGTTTCAGACGTTAGGCCAAAAACTAATAAATAATATTAACCACAAATTTCAGATCGCTGGCTCAATTTTCTTCTCTGTCCTCCTGCTACTTTTTCTTCATCACCCCAGAAATCAGACAGTGTACTTCTCTCCATTCTTTCTCTCCTCTCAACATTATGTTTACGTTTATTTCATCCAGCCCGAAACCCATTCGCCTCTAAAAATCTCCCCTCTCGTTTGCCCATCTCTAGCAGTTAAAATGTGGGTGGGAGCGTCCGGTACCCCACAAACAGTACAGTCTACTGAGGCAGATTTGCCTATTCTATTTGTGAAGGTGCCAAAAACTACCATGTCCGGTCAGAAACTGCGTCAGGAAGTAGTCTAGTTTCCTGAACTTACATTCCTACCACGGCCTCAGATCGGGAATAAGCTCCTTCGTCCACCTTACCTTTACGCTATCATTTGCCCATTCTCTCTGCGACTCTACTGTCGTTCTTTCTCTCTCATTTTCATCTATATTTACATCCATCCTCTTCGCATACACCCTCGAACGCTCTCGGTATCACCGCTCCAATGACATATAGATCCTCATTTGAAACTGTTCTTTGCGCTAGATACCTGAGGAGCATTCGCCTTTGCGAAGTCTCCATTGGCTTAGCGTATTTCGCAGTGTTTAGTACACTAAACTATACGGAAGCAGCGTAGATTACCACCGACTGGAAAACTCCATTTAACATCTTTATTTTGGTGTTACCTGGGCCTCCAATGTTTAGCATCAGCCGTATCAACGCCTCCAGATTTTGGTTCGCCTTCTCTACCGTCTTTTGGATGTGTACTTCGAACCTTAGTCCTTCCGACAAGCAGACTCTTAGATACTTAATCGATTTAACCGCTGCAACGTCCACACCTTCTACTATAAAACGAAGAGAGGATTATTCCCGGCTTCCTTTGGGAACTAACACCTCAGTTTTTTCCTCAGACGCTAGGTGTAGATCATTCTCTCTGATCCACGTAATAATGCGACGCAGGACTGTGTTAGCAGCATTAGCCATGTCCGTTTTCTAACTCGCCTTCGCAACCAGTGCTAGATCATCGGATAAGAGCCACCCATCTCTTTGTATCCTGCGTAACTAGAGAGGTTACTTCTATGACTGCATCTATGGTAGACATTTTGGCCCTAAAATCATATTGGCGGTCGCTCAGCGCATGCTTTTCTTCTAGCTCTCGCTCAAGACGGACTTTTACAAGCTGTTCGTACAATTTAGCTATCGAACTTAGAAGACAAATTGGCCGAAATCGTACCTCTTCCTCTTCACCTCTACCTTTTGGCATAAGGACAACCTTAGCTTCTTTGACCATTGTTGGGAACTACTGTTGTTCAAGCAGTTTGTTTAGCAATCTCAGGAAAACCTGCAGGTATCTTAGTGTGGCGAGTCTTACTGTCTCCGGCATGACTCCATCTATGCCAGGTGCTTTTCGGATATTCATTTGTCCAACAGCCTCGCCGAGTTCCAACTCAGTAAAAGGTTCCGCATCTACGAAACCAATAACCCTTTCACGCCTTTACAAATATGTCCACCTGAACCTGATAACCCCGTACTTCCTCTACCATGTTTCCCTCCGTACGAGCAACAATAGCCTTCTTTAGGCGCTCGGCCTATTCTTTCTCTGCTACTTCAAGGATGAAATCTCCGCCCCTAGTCTTTTTAGCGCTTTTTACACTAATCCCCTCCTTCTTCGTGTCTACGCTACCCTTTATTTGTTTCAGCAACTCGGCGTAAGATTTTTCGCCTCTCTTCACGATTACCTTCAGCGGCCCAGCCCTATTTTCTTCTTGTTCATTCAGCACTAAGTGGAGGTCGATACCTCTAAAGGTGACTTCAAGGAGCTTTCTGAGGTTCCTACCTCTGTAGCCGCCCACTACTTTTAGGGATGCCTCTCTTGTCCCTACAATCTCTATGTCTTCCTTCAATTTAGACAGAAATGCCAGTAGTCTCTTTCCCCCGTTCATTTCCATCTGCCCTTTTTCCACAGGGACCATAAAAATGATCTGACGACTTCCTCGGTTCTCCTGGCCTTTTCTTGTAATCGACCATACAAACACAAAGGTTGTGATTAAAAATGAAATAAAAAAACTTAACAGTCACCAAGGACATGGAGGGCACTTTCAGACAAGTCGCGCTCGGTAGGGTTGAAAAAGAAAAAAAGCTAGTAAAAAAACCGGTGATGAGGTCACGATGAAGGAGATGGCAAGCGTGTTCACACAGGTGGACTTTAAAGAGTTCTCCCCCGAAAAAACTTCTAAAGAAAGAGAGAGATAGAAATGATCACAAAGGTCTTGAACTCAGAATAAAGCAGCAGGCGACTTGGTAGTGGTTATGGAACCTGGACTTTTCGGTAAGGGGGAAAGTTTCCACGACCTGATAAAGAAAAAATCGGAATTGGGAATATGCACTGAAGGTACATACAGATCAGTATAAGTGGAATACTTCCAACTTAATACTATAGGTTATTGTTAAATAAAAGAATATAACCTTGAGAAGCATTGTCCGATTTGTAACCAAAAATCCGTGGCAATTCAACTCTAGAGGTTTCTGGATTACCAATAAGAACATCAACAGAAGATTTCTGTTTTCTTTATTCCAATAGTACCAGTTTAGCTGTTGGGCATTAATGAAAAGCATCTCACACTAAAACAGAAAATATTGTAAAAAAACAACAAAGTATCTATAAAAAATGTTTTACTAACAGATAATTAAGATTTTTTTTTACTGTAGGCTAGGAATAACATTTTATAAAACAACATGTATTGTTGCACAAAGATACCAGTCCTAGGTGTGGTGATAGCTAGAATTAAACTCTACGCCTTGCTAAAGAAAATGGAATTACTCTAAAAAGGACTGTTTTCTTCTTGTTATGCTGCACCTTACTTAACGACACACGACAACGTCACAGAACTAAACCAAAATAAAACCGCCTGCTATTTCCGCAACCGTTGCCGCCTTGTTACCTTTTATCCGTACAAATTGTTTAATTTGTTTAATTTGACTTAAAAGAGACTTTATCAAGTCCACTACTGAGATCTCTTTTCAATTTCACGAAAACAAAACTTTGAAATGATGGATGTACACATTGGTGGAATAGTAGAATATTAATAAATTGCTTGTTAGGATTGAGAAAGTTATAATAAAGAAATAATACTGTTCATTAACAAAAAATGAAGCAATGAAAGATTGAAATAAATTTTAAAGTTTAAAGTATCCTAAGGAAAATAAATGACAGTTTAGAAGTATGAAACATAATACTATATAAGAGGACCTACTTATTTAAGTGAAATAATGGAGAAGAAAGACACAATAAAGTAGAGTTTAATACAAGTATGATAAAAAAAAAGCATGGGGAAGTTAATGTCTTTTAAAGTGAAATAATGTAATGAGTAGATAATATGTAAAGGTGAGTATTTGAAAAAATTGACCAAGTAGAAGATAATCTCATTGGTATGTCAATGAAAAGTCTTACAAATAGTTGTGTCTTACTGTTAACCATAATATGACGAAAGATCTTAATATTTTATAAACAAAAAGTAGCACCTTATATATTGTAACGGTATAATTTGCCTACCACATTGGATATCACTTATGGGGGTTGAAAGTGGGGACTGAGCAATTACTGGGCTGGAAAGAAATCAAAAAAATTATTTTTTTTGAAAGTAACACACACACAAGAAAGTTCTTAAACTATTTGAATTTGGATAGTTTAAAAGAGTCTTCTAGCTGGATGGAAAGAAATTCTAAGAAATTAAGAAATTCTTCTTTTCTAAACAAATATTAAAAGGTGAAAATCTTTTTAAAGGAAATAATTCTACAGCTGCTGGTTTAGAGAGAAACATTACATATTTATTATTACTTCACATTAACAGTTATTACAATTATTTTTAACAAAATTTATCAACAAAACTTACAATGGCGCTATTTATAACAATTTACATCAAGCTCCAGGCGTTGGACGATCCTTTCAAAGGAGAAAATTTTTTATTAATGAAAAATGTCTATTTTTATTTCTAACAAAAATTACCTTATATCACTCTGGTTGGTATTTCTTTTAAGAAGTTTTTGGGATTGAAATTGGATCAAAAACACTGTCCCACACAAAAAGTAAATGGTCTGGAACGGCCATGAAACATAAAAATTGACAGATTTTGGGAAGTTGGACTACTAATTCAGGCTTCGGATTTTCCTGGATGACAACAAACTGCAATTTTCAAAACTCGGCCTCTCAAACACTCCGGCTTAAAATTATGTGGACCTTGTTAAATTGTTTTAACGCTGCTTTACAAATCTCCCACATAGGGTACAACACAACAAATCGGTGATTAACTCAACAAATTCACCTCTCCATAAAAAAAGCATTGCCGGGTTTAAAGAACTACACGCCGCAAGCTATTTCTTCCGAATCAAAATCTTAACTTTCATTTAAACTCCACATTTAACTACTACTGTCACTTTATACTATATTTTCATAAAAAAACGAATAACAAACAACAATAACGAATTTAAAAAGAAAAATCCAGACTAAACAATGAAACCAACTCCTATCGTTGTCCATTGCAGAGTCATGTCATAATCTCCCCGCATCACTTTTCCCACCAACCAAAGTTGATATTTATTTGACGCGCAATATTAGGTGGCATCATGATCAAAGGAAAGCCATCTGTGTTATATAAACAAACTTAAAATGATGATATTATCAATCTCAGCGACGCAAAAAATTGAAAATATTTTTCGGTGTTGTAATACATACGAAAGGAATATATATATATATATATATATATATATATATATATATATATATACTTGTATTAAAACGTCTTTTGTGAAAATTTGAAAAAAATTAAAGAGAGTGTTTTTGAGATATGAATTTTTCAAAAAAAAGCGATTTGTTCCGCATTTTGTGGCTTTACATGACGTCATATGGCAATTCTGACACCGAGATCGTGTTCAGTGGGAAATTTTACATTGGAAAACATATAGTGGATATTTGTTTAAGCATATTTAGCTCGCTGTACTAAAAAAATCGGCGAAACACGAAAAAAAATTGATAAAAAGCGTGAAACTTCAATAGCGCGCCACGGCCGCCATTTAAAATATTAAGATCTGAAAATTTGACAGTCATGTTTTTTTGTCTAGTACAATATGTGTGTAAAATTTCAGCTAAATCGGAGAGGGTGACCCCGCCGACTTTTGTCGATTATTGCTGGAATTACCCTAATACTTACTTTTAACACGTATTTCAACATTTTTTTATTTTCACCAAAAAAAGTGTTGGGCAAGCCCTGATGCATTGCTACTGATATTTTACTGCTGACTTAAGATATCACGTCACCATCAGCAATATTTTTGGTGACAAAAACGACCATCTCCACATGTTCGTTACAGCCACAGCCAACTCCATATTTCAACGTTAAATACCCCTTTAACTACAGTAAAAAGCATAAATATTATTTTTCCAAGATGCTCTGGAAATAATGATTAACCACGAAAAAAAAAATAAACAGTACCAATTTTGTGGAAGTAGTTTAAACAGTTTTTACATATACTGAAAATTTTGCTAAATGGAGTTGGCCATCTTTGAAACCAGGCTACATATATCATCACTTAAAAAACCCATTAATTTTGGTGCAAGAAAGTTCTATGACCTCTGTGTTAAATTTTGCTTTTGTAAAACACACTTTTTTTTGCAAATTGTTAAAAAATAAAAAATAAGATTAATAGGGAAGAGTAAATTGAACGCCCTTTAAAATGATATGTCCTATTTGACGTCCTTAATATTTAAAACTGTACGACTAAGATTTATCCTTATTAAGAGATTAAAATTTGACTCAAATAAATATTAACGGCAGAACATTTTCAAATTGTCACCCCGTATAAAACAAAATAAAGAAAAGTTAACTACATATACACATATGTCATAAAAGGTCTTTTTGTCACAGATGTATAAAAGTTTCACTAAGGTCATTACAAATATAATAAATAATAAATTAAATGCATAAGAATCAGTGGCGCGGGAGTCGTTTAGAAAGGGCTGTAGACAGATAGATATATTTACTTAGTTACCTTTGATATAACGTCTTCCCCGGCTTCCGCAATTATGCAATAACCTAAAATTGATGCAAGAAAAAGAGAATAATATAATAAGGATTCTTCAGTTCTTACTGCCTAAAACAGAATAAAAATATTAATGATATTTTATGTACTTTTAATTGAGGTCAATAAGTCACCAAAACAAAACATACATACGATTATAAATACTAAAGATGTTCCAGTAATTCCACTACCTCCAACTACTGACGCAAGTAATCTCCATTTAATAAAATCGTTGCAATTATCTTAAGCCCTGAAATCATTGAAATCTTTATCATTTTTTGAAAATGGTGGTCGCTCAAAACTATTTTCTTGTGACATTACTTTTACTTGAATGTTTTATACATAGAAATATACGTTTTATAAAAATCCTGAAATAAAATGGGAAAAATAACGTATGAGTCCTTTAGCCACAGAAATTTTAATGTAGTCTGTCTTCATGTTGAATTTCGATTTTTCTCTGTTTTCTCTGCCTTTTGTTGCCAATTTATTAAGTATTATATCCCAGTTGTGTGGTTTAATACATCGACAACCGGACTATTCAGAATAGCAGCAAGCAAAGTTAGGATAGCCATGTTGATCGCCAACATCCGGAACGGATAGGCATCGTAAGAAGAAGAAGATATCCCAGTTGGCGCTATTGAACGCATTTTCAGCATCTAATGTTACAACGACATAATATTTCTTATAGGATTTGTTCACTATTGACTTAACCTCGTTTGCGACATGAACTATAGAGATACCTTTTCTGAAACCATATTTCTTATCGCTTCTAATGTACTTATCTTCTTGTTTATCCTCTAGTGTTTCCTTGATTAAGGACTCAATTTTTCCTTGATTAAAGACCCAATTTACCATGATTATCCAGTATTTTTGGATATATCTTACATTTTAAGTAAAATAATAAATATTTTTCTAACTTTATTTTGATAAAACCAATGATATTGCCAATATTGTTGAGTTGCGTTCCTGGGACGACTTTACTTGGAAGATAGTTCATTCGATTACATGAAATCAACTTTAACTTGAGGATATCCGTCAGAAAAAATCATAGCATATAATTCGTCTTTAAAAAGACAAACACATGCCATGATGACAGTAAAAATCTCCTGTTAGTGATTCCATAGTAAATTATGAAAGAAAAACCAGGAAAAAAATCTCATAATACTATCCCGACATGGTAAGTATTTGGTCGTGCATTTAGTTTACTTTCAATAAACACCAAATTCTGATTTTATATGTTTGTTACTTAAAAAACATAAATAATATATCCTCTATATGTTCGCAAATTCCTATGTGTCGCAAATTTCTCTTCAGAATGTAGTAGAATATAGGTTTATTTTTTATAAAAATCAACGTTTCGGCAGGAAACCCTTGCCTTTATTAAGATTCTAAGTGTACAAGATTTCATACTTTTTATATAGGGATGAAATATACCAACAAATGGATGGATGTGCAATGAGTGCAAGTATTTCTAGTGTCATTGCCGAACTGGTTCTGGAAGACTTAGAAGAATGTGTCATGAGTCATTTAGATTTTAATGTACCAATCTTCTACCGCTATATCGATGACTGTATCTGTATTATTTCAACAAATAAAATGACCGAAATTTTAGATAATTTTAACAGCTACTATCCAAAAGTAAAGTTTAGTATAGAATTTAAACAAAAGTATAAAATAAATTTTCTGGACATCACATTACATCACATTAATACAGTTATAATCTATTTCTAATGAGTGTAGAGTAATAAAATCTCATGAAGTATTCAAAAGCGCTACAGGGTAATCCGTCAATAATCCGTCAATAAATTCCGTCCGCATTGCAAAATTCTGTCGTTTCATAAAGAGCAGGTAGGTATCACCCTGTTTTAAGGGATTAGTCCATTGTTATCGACAGATAAACACTGAGCCAGAGGCGCGCTAGTGGGTTAATTGACAAAAGAATATGCATTCTTAAAAATCATATTAAAGGAAATAAAAATGTAATACAGCAGAACAGTGTTATTAAAAAAATATAAAATGTAACAATAAAATATATACGAACCGAAATCGGGAAATACTCACAAACACACACGAATGAACTTTACATATTGAAACACTTGTGGGGAGTTTAAATCAATTTATTCACAAAAACTACAAAAACTTTACTGGATACGTTATTACAATTCTACATCACTATAGTCTTCATCCGAAGAACTGTCATCATCCCCTGGTGTTATAATTATAGGGTCAACCACCTGATCGACCAAGTTGTCCAGTTCCCACATTTTATCTTCCTCTTTTAAAACATGCTGGATTGCTTTTTGCCAGTTTTCTGATGTGATTTCCATAATGGCTTGATCAAACAATACCTTGACATCTTTCATTTTAAATGTGGTATTGTGCCTTGCAACATATCCTTTAACTTGTGCCCATATAAGTTCTATGGGATTTAATTCGCAATGATATGGCGGTAGGCGTAGCACAGTTACTTTATACTTTTCTGCTACATCTTCTACGGCATATTTTATGAAGCGAGATTTATGTTGTTTTACTACGGCTAGTAGTTCCTTCTTTATTGAATTCGTCTCAAACTGAATACCTTTATTTGACAGCCAGTTAATAATTTCTTGCTTTCTCCAAGCTGAAGTTGGTACCTTCTCTATGCGCCTTGAATGGTAGCTTGCATTATCCATAACCACGACCGAATCAGCTGGAAGAAATTTTAACATTTTCCCGAAGTAGTCTTCGAAGACATCCGAATTCATGTCCTCATGATAATCTCCCGTCCGACACGACTCAAAGCTTAACAAACCTTCTTTTAAAAATCCTTCTTCGCTTCCAATGTGAGCAATTATAAGCCTCTTCCCTTTTCCCGAAGGCACTTTAATACCCGTCGAAAGGCCTTCTATGAAAGCTTGGCGAGCACTTGTTACATTTTTATCTTGCCACATTTTTTGGACTATATAACCTTCGTTTATCCACGTCTCATCAAGATAAAAAATTTTCTTGTGCTCTCTGCGGTACTGTTTTATAGTTCTCAAATATTTTCGTCTCCAGCAAATGATTTCATCACTTTCCAGTAATAGTGCCTTTCGATTGTGCTTTTCCCAGGAAAAATTCATACTTTTTAAAGTTTTCCATAAAAGTTTTCTGGATATCAAAGGAATATCGTTATCTTGGCTTATCTCCATTAGTATTTTGTCAAGGGTGGGTATTTCCTTTTTAAAATAAAACGAATGAACTTTTCTTCGAATGTCACGTTTGGTGTCTTCACCTAAGATTTTTATTGGTCTTCCTGATTTTCTCTTGCATGGACTTAACTGGCCTGATATCTTTCTTTCTCGCAATAATTTAAAAATCGTGGACTGTCCAATTCCAGTCATTCGGGCACATCGCTCAACACTTTCTTGCACAGACAAACTAGGGTGATCGTGTTTTATGCAATCATATACATTTAAAATTATAACTTTTTCACTAACAGATAGCGGAGAATTTTTTACACCTCTTTTCTTTGGAGTAAATGTCGCCATTTTATAACTTTTTCACTATTTCTATATCACAATATTACTGTACGTTTTATTGGTGTAGTAACAATTACTAACTCGAATGTCGAATGTCGAATGATAATAATAAAATAAAAGAGGGATTATAATGAAAGTGTAAGTAAAACCTCATTACGCGTTATTAGTCTTCATGTTGATTTATTTTAGTTCTTAGTAATATTAGGAGGTGCGTCATACCCTTATCAGTTTCTTCTAATGCTTTTATTCGTTCAGTAAGGAAGTGAATTTGTTTTTATAAATAAAAATGTAATTAGCTTTAATGACCATATAATGGAATACGAGTTTGAAGAATAAGTTAATCGAAAAATTAAATAAAATTGGTTATCACAAAATATCCAAAATATGATATTTTGAGGTACATCAATTTTTGACGACGAAGTTGACATCCGTCCATTTGCCTACGCCCATGACGACACCGAAATTCAGGCAAATTTTATGACACTTCATGATTTATTACTCTACACTCATTTGAAACCAATTATAAAACCATGTAGTTTACAAAAGAAACATGGTCATCACGATATCTCAACTACAATTCTCATCTTCCATTCTCCCATAAGAAGTCTGTAATTATAAGTCTTGCTGATAAATATATACAACTAACAGATCCAGAATACAAACCAACTGCAATAAAAAAAGCAAAAAATGCCTTTATAAAGAATGCATATTATGCATATATGCCGAACATCTAATCGAAACTATTTTCAAATCAAGACAAACAAATTTTACAAAAATACAAATAACAATAAACCCAAGAGTATTAAAACAGTATTAAAACTACTTATACAACACTTTTATATATAAAAGGTTTATCCGAATAATTAATAAATCTTTTAGCCAAACATAATATAACAGTGGCCCACAATGGCCACAACCTTTTAAGTAAATATTTCACTAAACTAAAAACACAAACTACAAAACTCAAAAAATCACATGTTGTTTACGAGATATCATGTAACTATGAAGGTGTCTATATCAGACAAACCAGTCAACTGCTTCAATCCAGAATTCGTTCTCACAAATATCACAAGAACAACGTTACTGCGCACACAAAACATGAAAATAAGAAGAAGCATAAATTTGACTTCGAAAACATCAAAATTTTAAAAACCTAACAAAACAAAAAGAAGAGGCAGATATACGAATGAATAGAAATAAACAGAAATACCAACGCAATAAATGACAAAAAAGATACTCAAAACCTAAATAAAATATATTTCAATCTGATTTAAATAATAATAAATATAACACCATAAAAAGCTCTTAAAGTCATAACATATCCCCACTTTACCTTTTTCGAAAACATCAATGATACGCCCATATAAAAATAATTATACACTAATGACAGTAAACCATGAGATATCAGATATCAACTTTTATTTGTTATTTAATTAATGTCAGTATCCCGTTTTACGTTTTGGTGAGTTATATATATATATATATATATATTTATACATATTTTACAATTATAATAACTGTTTGTTCTTAATCTTACACATTTTAAAATCTTGACAAAGGCAAGGGTTTTCTGCCGAAACGTTGATTTCTATGGAAAATAAAATCTAGTTCCACATGTAATATAATTTATTGAACCTAAACCCAAGAGAGTTTTGACATTGTTTCTTTGTTCATCAACATTTCCATCGATGAAACCATTTCCATCTTGGACTCTAAACATCAAATCCCCCAAGACACACTATCTCTTATAAAACACTGCATGTCTAATACATACTTTTCATTCCAAAATCATTTCTATCGTCAAATCAAAGGTGCCCCAATGGGATCTCCCCTCTCTCCCGTAATAGCTGATATTTTAATGGAACATTTCGAAACAGCAGCCCTGTCCTCATCAAATCTAAAACCCACCTGCTGGTTACGGTATGTTGATGACACTTTTGTCATTTGGCCTCATGGTAAAGACACGTTAGATCTCTTCCTCTCCCACCTGAATGGAATACATCCTAGTATTCAATTCACGATGGAAGTTGAGTCTGAAGCGTCTTTGCCATTCCTTGATGTTCTTATTCAGAAAAACTTACCTCACAGTTTTTCCTATTCCGTGTACCGGAAACCCACTCATACAAACCGATATCTTAATGCCGAGTCACATCATCACCCCGCCCAACTCAATTTAGTTGTCAACACTCTCATTTTTCTTTCCATAAGACTTAGCGACAACAATCATAGGTCATCCGAAATTAATTCAATAAGGCAAACACTCTTACAAAACGGCTACCACAAAACCCAAATCAATAAGAGCATTCAAAAACATCTAAACCCCATTCCATCCAAAAAAGAAACCTTGCCGCCGGACCAACCCCAAATCTTTCTACCTTTTATTAAAGGTGTCACTGACAAGATCAGTAGAACTCTTCTTCCTCTAACTATCAAAACCATCTTCACTACTCACTCCAAGTTGTCCAATCTCGTCAGATCCGTAAAAGACCAAATCCCTAATGAAGACCATGGTGTCTACGAGATACCCTGTTCCAGTTGCCCACGTACATACATCGGACAGACAAACCGACGAATCCATAACCGTATTTACGAACAGTCTATATCTGTCAAACATTCCGATACTACTTCAGCCCTAGCCCAACATCATATTCAAACAGGCCACAAAATAGATTTTGAAAAAGCAAAAACCATCGCCCCCATCCGCTCCTTAAAATCGAGAATCATTCGTGAAGCTATCGAAATCGAAAAACGGCCTAACAGCTTGAACACGCGAGATGACGTGAAACGATTGCCGGCAACATGGCGACCCCTGTTTCAGCGACCTCCCGCCCACACCGCTCAGGCCACGTCAGTTCAGACCACGTCAGCGCATACCGTTCCCGCGCATACAGCGAGTATAAAAGCAGCCATACAGGGTAAGACCGGTTGTCACTCGACACTGAGGAGTAGGCAGATTGAGCCCCCAGTGCCGAGAGACAGTTCTTGCAATATAGAACACGATACTGGTACGTCTCGAGTGAGGGGAGTAGGCAGATTGAGACCCCGAACTCGAACCGAACCGTATCACTCTTGATAATGGCTCCAAAATGGGTGCCGAAACGTCGAGTAATAAATTCTCAACGCGGTTCTTCCCGAGAACTAAGTAATTTTCATTCATCTGACCGCGGAAATTTGAAGCGGTTTCTGTCCTTTTGAGCTATTCCAATATATATATATATATATATATATATATATATATATATATATATATATATATATATATATATATATTGAGATAATAATAAATATAAAAGAAATTAGCATAATAATATTATGATTTTTAATTAATAAACTTAAATAGTGATTAAAGAAATAATTTATAAGTTATATACTAGAGAATATTATAAAAATTATTTATATGAGGGTATTCTTAAGAAATTAGCATATAATAAGTATAAAAAGTTTTTTTTTAATAACTATGATATATTTAAGTGAGTCATGTGCATAGGAAACCAAATATACTCTGAATAAGTGACAGTTAAATAATAATTACGAATGGAAAATAGGGTTATTTATTAATTTAAGATGTTTAATTTACATACAACTACGGAATTAAAATAGTGTAATTTATTAATTTAAGGTGTTTAATTTACATATAAGTTTATATTCTGATCTGAAAAGCCTAAATGTCAATAAAATTCTCGATAGAAAAGTAAGGAATTCTCTAGAACACGGAAGTTAACCCTGTTTGCGAGAAAGACTATTCGAGAACATTCATATATTTAGGAAATAGAACAATTCGAATATGATTTCTCTCCAGATGATTCTGGAACATTGAAAAGATATAAATACTCGGTGATTTGGAAAAAAAAGGAAGACACAGTTAGTAAGCAGTCAGTATAAAGTCAGTCGGTCATATTTTCAATATAGTGAAGTCAGTTGTTCAGTAATTTTAAGACAGTAAGGACAGAAAGTCAGTCAGTTAGTCAGATTTTCAAGGTAGTCAGTCAGAAGGTCCAGATGTTCAATATAGTAAGTTCAATGAAGATTAAGAAACAGAACAAAGAGAGAACAAATATTATTGAAGATTAAAAATTATGTTATGTATATTGTGATTGGAGATATATTTATTGGAGTTAATGTATGTTGGACTGGAGTTAATATATGGTGATTGGTGATTGGAAGAAAAAAAAAAGATTATTGGAAAGAAGAATAAATAGAAAAGAGGAAAAAACAATATTTTACTAATTTTTAAATACTATTAAGAAGAAAAATATTCTAAAATGGTGAAAGCTGATAATTAAAACATTGTGGAGTATTTGGCAAGGCAAGTTTACAAAAGAAAGATAACCGAGGCTGAGAACGAAGACATTGAGTGGTGATTAAAATCTTTATTTTGGAGAACAGTTTCATTTAGGCATTCAGTGACAGAAAGGTACAAAATTTTGTTAATATAATTTAATTAGTGTCATAAGAATTTTAATTTTAAAGATTGTTTGTTTAAAATTTACATTGTCTATATAATTTAATTATTTTCATAAGAATTTCAATTTAAAGATAGTTTGTTTTAAATTTACATTGGCTAGGTTAGATATATATGTGTGTTTCATAATAGATAAAATAAAGATAATTTCAAAAAGAGCTTACAAACTAATTCTTTGAGAACCGCGATAAAAACCCTATATATATATATATATATATATATATATATATATATATATATATATATATATATATATATATATATATATATATATATATATACTTTTGTGTCTTACATACATACTTACTGTTTAATTCTAAGATACTGGTTAAATAAGTACACCATTTCTTGAAAAATCTCCGTCTGACAGTGGACACAATTAATTTGATCGGACATATTGATATGGTTATTCTTTTTATTTACAAATTTAATTAGTTCTTCGTTTAGATTATCCAAATTAAATATAAAATGATAAATCAAGTAAAATAATATTAACAACATTCCAACGCAAAACAATATACTATGTGGTTGGATAACAGCAAATGTAAAAAAAATGAATTGTGTGCTTAATGGAAGTGATTTTAGTATAGCAATTGCAATGTTAGTTTTGGTATCGTGGATAAACCAGATACCAATACAGTAAAATATTGTGAAAGTGGATAGGAATATTATTAAATTTCGTTTAAGTTTGTAACTACGTTGGTACGTTTTATTGCCGACGTTCTGACTTGCTGGTCTTGCATATATGTTAGAGAGGTTACTTAAATTTTTTGCGAATCCTTTCACTATTTTGAAATTTCTCATGAACGATCCATAGTATACTGAAAACTAAAATTTATTTTAGTATTTTAAAATATTAAGAGTTAAATATAAATTACAGATTATCGAGTAATATCTATTATCCTATATAACATATCATAATATATTATAACATATAACATAGATCTCCCTCAGCTCTTTTCATCTGTCTCTGTCTTGTACGGCTTGTATCCAATTATTACTAACACCCTTCAGGTCGTCAGTTCATCTAGTTGGTGGGGGTCCTCTGCTCCACATTGCTCCTTGTCTTGGTCTCCATTCTAAAATACGTTTTGGTTATCGGTTGTTTGATAATATGGCAACATGTCCTGCCCGATTCCATTTTAACGACGCGATTTTTTCGATGGTGTCTGTTATTTTGGTTTTAGGACGTATTTCTTCGTTTGGGATTCGGTCTCTCAGAGGGACACCCAACATCTCTCGCTCCATAGCCCTCTGAATCAAGCGAATCTTATTAACTACCTTTTTTGTGTGTGTTAATGTTTCCGCTCCATAAATGAGTACAGTACAAGCACACATTGGTCAAAGATTTTCCTTTTGAGGCATATGGGGAGATCTGATTTAAATACATAGTTTAATTTACCAAACGCTGCCCAGGGCCAATCCTATGCGACGTGGGAGCTCACATGTCTGGTTATCTCTGTCTAACCGAATTTCATGTCCTAAGTACTTATACGATGTATTCTGCACAATATGCCTTCTATCAACAGCAATATTTCAATTTAGCACCAGATTAGTCATTATTTGCCTCTTGTTCATATTAATCTTTAGTCCGACCTCCAATGAAGCGTGATATAGTTTTTCAAACAGTATTATTGCATCATCCATACGATCGGCTATAAAAACGATATTAACTGCAAATCTCAAATCACTGAGTTTCTCTCCATTTATGTTGATAGAATGCTCGTTCAGATGTGCCTTCTTACAAGTATGTTCTAAAAGCGTCGTGAATAGCTTTGGAGAGACGGTGTCTCCTTGCCGTACTCCTGGCTGTATTTATTGTGTGACAGAATTTATTTGTTTCTTGTTCAGATAGTCTTAGGCGAGCTGTGGCATTTTATTAGATATATTTGACTATGTTAGTGTAGCGATGGTCTATTCGGCATTTTGTCAATACTTTTAACATTTTCTGATGGCTTTAGGTATCAAATTCTTTCTTGTAGTCGACAATTATCAGTGCCAATGGTTTGTTGTAGTCTGCAGACTTCTTTATTAGGTTCTTTATCACTAGTAAGTGGTCGTTAGTCCTGTATTCCGATCTTAATCTAGCTTGTTCTCTAGGCTGATAGAAGTCTAATTTAGCGTCCAGTTTTTTTTTGATAATTTTTGTGAAAAGTTTATATATGTGTGAAAGCAAACTTATAGGAGGGTAGTTTTTTAAATCTGTTATGTCTCCTTGCTTGTGTAATAAAATAGTAACTGCATTGTTCCATCGAGAATGAGTTTTTCCTTGGTAGGTGCATTCGGTGAAAAGCTTGGCCAAAGCCTGGAAGGCCTAATTTTATTTCCACCTAGTTTGATCGCTTCGATCACCACTTCATCATCGCCAGGGGATTTGTTATTTTTCGTTTCTAAAAGTGCTGTGTTGATTTCGCATAAAGTTATTTCTGGCATTAATTCTGATCCCTGGTTTGTAATTTTGGACAGGGGATGATCTTGCCTTTCGTCGGTGCTCTCATACATTTCGCGATAAAAGAGTTCGACAACCTCAAGGATTTTGGTTATATCAGTAGTAATGATTCTATCTTTGTTTTTTGTTTTGTACATATTTTTGTTGCCTATGTTGTTCGTATTTCGCCTCAAAACGTTTTAACTTTTGTTTTCTTGTATTGTTTTCTCTTACGTCTTTTTGGGATTGGCCGGTGAATATCTTTATTTAATTTTTTTATTGTTGTGTAGTTGAACCCGTATTTTTCCGTCAGCTGTCTTCTTTTACCTATTAGCTCTTTGGTATTTTGTTTTAGTTTTTCTTTATGAGTCAGAAGGGTCGGGCAGCACTCCCTTTCCGTTTCTTTTAGAGCCTTTGTTATGCCATCATCTTCTTGATCTACATCTTCTATTTCGTCTTGCAAATCTTGTATATGTCTGGTTTATGTATCTTCATACGTCGTTGTTATTTTCTAAGTGAATCCATGTTTTTTCTTGGTTTTAGGGTCATCTTTGTTCTTTCCAATTTGACATTTAATAGTTCGGATTAGTCCGTGGTCGCTTCCTATTGAAAATTTGTTGAGTACTTCGATGTCTTTGATTATTTCTTTTCTACTTGTTATGATACAATCTATTTCATTTTTGACAGTGCCATCTGGGCTGATCCATGTCTATTTACGCTGAGACTAAAAAATCGGGAAAAGAGTTCATCATGAATAAATTTTCCTGGTGTAACAAGTTCAGCAATCTTTGCCCCCGTACATCTCTTTCGTCATCGATATATTTACCCATTGCAACATAAAATACAGTAAAACCTGTCAATATCGGCCACTAAAAATAAAAGAAGTATTGGCCGTTATATAACGCTACTGTCAAATTTTGAAATTCACAAATACATAAAAGATATTTGAAAATTTGTGTATTTTAAACATAATTCTATGCATTACCAAAAAACTACTAAAACTACTTTAATATACTAATACAAAACATAAAACTACATTGTAACCATCGAACGACCCATCAGAAACGGTAAGTGCCAATGCGTAATAATATAACTACCTCCGAAAGTTGGGAGAAAATATAGAACAATAAAACTCACAACTTTTTTGGGAGCCAATTGTTAGGCCTTGTCTATATAAGTCACGTTGAACGCCAATGTATAACCATCGAACGACTTATCAGAAACGATGAATGCCAATAGGGAATATATAACTTCCTCCGAAAGTGGAAAGCCAATGTGGAACAATAAAACTCACATCTTTCTTTGGGAGCCAATTGTTGGGCCTCACGTTAGACCTGACTAGGTAAGTCACGTTATCTAGCCATCCGGCTATATGATGCACCATGATGTTTTTCTAAAGTTCCACCGTTGATTTAAGTATTGGATAATACTTCTTCTTCTCGTAGCACTTCAACCCGCGGTGGGTTTTGGCTGACTGCACAACTTGCTTCCGTCTTGAATGGTCGGTTGTTCTCATTCGGTATTGGTTGCTATTAATGTCGTGATAAGGTTCAAAAATTCTTCTGAGGATTTTCCTTTCAAAATATCTAAGTTTTCTTTCAGTTTCTTTGGTCAGGGTCCACATCTCACACCCATACATGAGCACCGGTCTAGTCACCGTTTTATATACTTTTAATCTTTGACGTTCGTGTTTGGTTTTTAGATTTAATAGTATTGTGGAGACTGTACATACATCTGTTTGCTGTCTAAATTCTTTCTTTAATCTCTTCCGCCATATCGTTATCTGCAGTGATTGTTGCTCCGAGATATTTCAAAGTCTTCGCTCTTTCAAAGTTATATGGGTCTATTGTAACATTTTGCCCTATTCTATCTCGTCCCTTTTGTCTGTTGATGCACATGTATTTGGTTTTCTCTTCGTTTACCCTTAAACCAGTTTTCTTTGCCTCTACCTTCAATTTATTAAAAGTCTCCTTAACCTTGGTGACTGTGTTTCCCACAATGTCAATGTTATCTGCGTATGCTAGTAGTAATTTAGGTCCATTTACTGTCAGTAATTCTGTTTTAAGTTGTGCTGCTCTTACTTCTTTCTCCAGGATAATATTAAAGAGAAGAGGTGGCAGCGCATCTCCTTGTTTCAGGCCACTGCTTATTTCGAAAGATTCTGAGAGGTTGTTACCTATCTGTACTCTGGATCTACAGGTATTCACACATAACTTAACAAGCTGGATAAGTTTTTTTGGAACTGAAAGTTCTGTCATTGGATTCCACCTCTGATTCCTTTTAATGCTGTCGTACGCTTGCCGGAAATCTATGAAGAGATTATGGATAGTTCTATTGAATTCCCATCCTTTTTCAAGCAGCTGTCTTAGAGTAAAGGTCTGATCTATGGTCGATCTATGTTTTCTGAAGCCGGCTTGGCATTCCCCCATGAAATTTTTTACAAACGGTGTCAGCCTACTTAATAGGATGTTCGATAAGATTTTATATGTCGTATTAAGTAGGGAGATGCCTCTATAATTAGAGCACTTGGTTTTGTCTCCCTTTTCATGGATGTGGATTATTACACTTTTGTGCCATTTTGTTGGTATTTTCTCTTCGTTCCATATAAGTGTTATTAGTCTTTGTATTTGTCTATACAGAGTTTCTCCGTATTCGTACTTAAGCAATTCAGCCCGTTTATTGTCAAAGCCTGGAGCTTTTTCGTTCTTCAATTTGTTAATTGCTTGCAATGTTCTATCTATTTTGGGGTCCTCTATCGGTAGGTCCACCGGATTTGTAATTATAATTGTGTAACAAAATCTGGCAGTATAATAAATATTTATTATTTAGTATTTTATAAAGAAGACTACTCTTAAAATGTTCTTCATTCTAATAATATATAGAGTCAAAAACTTTACAAGTATACAGCCAATCAATGCATTTTTAGAAAAGAAGAAGAAATGTCTTCCTAACCTGACTTTATTGACATATGAAATATCTCCACATTTAATTAGTTTTGCATAAAAAAATGGTACATATCCACAGACGATGTGTTAGCAAAAATGAGCATTTGAAACACGCCATCCTAACAACAAACCTTGTACCGGAATGTAAGTACTGCTTATGTTATCTTTATACTAATGTCTCCTTTAAAATAAAAAAAAACCACTTCACCCGCAATTTTAACTAACACAAATAATATTGGCACCTTTTGTTTTTTAAAGATTGTACTTTACCGGTGACCTTATGATGACCAGAAAAATGTAGTGGTCGGCACCAATAGTCCCTTTCTAAATAAATAGATTGTGGGTAAACCATGGATCCATAGGAAGACGAAGAATTTCCTGGCTGAGAAACCTGAGAGAATGGTATAGTTGCAGCTCAGTAGATCTTTTTAGAGCAGCCGACAATAAGATACGGATAGCTGTGATGACAGCCAACCTCCGATAGGAGAAGGAACTACAAGAAGAAGAAGGGTAAACCTGTTACATATTTCTCCTACCCAGTTTATTATTTATTATTTATATGTGTTACGTAAATAATATAAACGTCTCGTTGATATAATCTACAGTGAGATAAAAGTAACTCTTTTTACTTCTTTGTTACTGTTTAGTCACACTACTAGTACCACCTTCATGGACAGAGTGAAGGTTACCCAGGAAACGGCACTAGGCTCGGGCTTCAATCTGGTAGAGGTATCTTGGCCGGGGTTCTTTGCAGCTCAAATACAAAGAATTAGTTAATGGCGTAATGAAGATAAAGAGAAGAGAAGTTAAAAGATAAAGAGAAGGGAAGTTAATTAGATTTTAATCTAAGAGGGAAAACTACAACATATAAAATAAGATAACGAGAAAGGTAAGGTATGGTTAGGATAATCAAGCGAAAATAAAATAAACCGTGAGAGAAAAGTTATTATTGTTACGCGGTACACACTTAATATTTCGCCACATATACATTGTTTATATAATAAATCAAATCCTAATATCAATCAATAACAATGTCTGAAAGTTACCGAGATATTTTGAGGTATAGTTAAAGTAAATGCTCCATAAAAAATTTATTAAACAGTTAAATAGCAAGAAATAAGTTACTGCACAATTTATTATTAAATACAACGAATAATATTTTCTGAAAAATAATTATGAGTAATTTAGTATCGTCAAGAATAAGGAAAAGGCAAGGAATATTTTAGTTGTATCTACGTCAATATTTGATATAACTTGAAATAAAACAAATGAGTGATTTTTACGCCTTGAGAATACGTGAACATGAAGTTACTGAAATGTTTGATTGTGATCACCTCAAATATGTGTATAAAATCTATAATAAAAATAAACTACATATAAAACAAATCTGATCATACACTGTATGTATATAAATACCGTAAAGTTATACTGTTAATAGTTCGTTCTTGACGTGAGTTCGTTCTTGAACTTGAGTCATAAATCAATTCCTAACTATTTAGGCAGCACCGGAGAAAAAATGATCGTTGAATCATAAAAATCTCGGCTACTCACAATTAAAGACGTGGTCTTATTTTCTATTCTTTCCTATTTTCTCCTGACTGAAATGATTATTTCATCGAAGAGCGACATCTCATCTGTTCTTAGAAAATAAGCTGGGTTGCTCGACAATAGGAACGAACTTCTTTGTTAAGAGGAAGAGTTTCTATTTAGCTAACGAAAGATAATAAGAGAAAGGAACACATACTGTGATACGTTTCGTTGTTGCGAGCAGGCGTGACAAATCGCTCGTTGCTTATGGGTTATTTCTCATGGATCTAGCAAAGTTCGTGGACATAGGCGACGTCAAAGTAATTTTCTGAGAGAAATAATTTAGGAAACTTTAAACATGCTTCGTGGACATTAAATGTCCTCGATGCATCAAGGAATTTGGATATCGGTTAAAATACTTGGGAATTCCAAGGTTGACCAAATCCAAATTTCTAATTGATTCGATGCAGGGAAATTCCACTTTCGCTACGTAAAACAAAGGATTTGTTTTACATAAAAGCAGGTAGATTTTCCCTCATCGGTCAGTCGAGCTTGCCTCTTCTACTGTAGACCTAGTCGGTGCTATTATTGTTCCTACTAAGTTATTGTTTTATTTCTGATTTCTTATATACCATTTTTATTTTAGCATTATTGTATATTCAGACCTTTTCAGGTTAGAATATTACTTTGATCTATATTTGTTCATATACTGATTGTTTGATATTTTAATTGGTTATTTTGATTGTTTATTTTTCTTGTATTTTGTGTCTAAGTTGTTCTTCCGTAAGTTAAGAACACTTAGAAATATTTATCATGCTTTTTATATTTTATATTTTGATTTGTACTTTGTCTAAGTAGTTCTTTCCGGTAAGTCAAAGAACTCTTAGAAATATTTCTCTGAATATTTGACTTGTTATTTTAATTGTTTGTCTAAGCCGTTCTTTTCCGGTAAGTCAAAGAACTCTTAGAAATATTTTCATAATCATTGTTGCATTATTATTTCCGATATTTTATCTAAGATATTTTCTTTCTTAAGTTAAGAAAATACTTAATACATTTGTTTCTTTCATTTTCTCTTTTATGCTAAGTTGTTTCTTCCGTAAGTCAAGAAACACTTAGCAATATTTTCACATCTTTTCTATATTTGATTTTTCTTATTTTCTTTTATAAGTCGTTTCTTCCGTAAGTCAAGAAACACTTATAAATATTTGTGCATTTATTTGATTCTCTTGTTTATTTTCTATTCTAAGTTGTTTCTTCCGTAAGTCAAGAAACACTTAGACATATTTCTATAATCTGTTTCATTTTTTTTTGCATTTCTCGTTTTATATTTTGAGTATTTTATTTTTCCACTCTAAGTCGTTTCTTCCGTAAGTTAAGAAACACTTAGAAATATTTCCATATTTTACTCTCACATTTACATATTTCATTTATCTATATTTCTGTCCTAAGTTGTTTCTTCCGTAAGTCAAGAAACACTTAGAAACATTTTTTTCTTTGCATTATATTTTTATACCATTTAATTTAATTGTTTACTAAGTTATTCCTTCCGTAAGTCAAGGAATACTTAGATCATTTTTACCTATCTGTTTTCCATTTTTGCTCTGTTACTTTGTAACTGTTCCTTGGAACCGTTACCTATAACAGATATTTGTCACTGGAACTGTTATTTATAACAGCGGTAGCATTTAACCTTTCTACCAGCGACAAACCAAAGATGGTGAATACCCGATCCAATTCCGGGGATAGGAAGAAGCCCGAAGAGCCGGCGATGGGTCCTACAGGCCCAAATGCCCCCTCTCGGCAACATAAACCGGAATACAATAAATCGACTTAACGCGTTTGAAATGTGGACATTTAGAAGTTTGTTAAGGATTTCATGGGTAGATAGAATCACGAATACAGAAGTGTTAAGGAGAATAGGCAGAGAGAGGGAAATGGAAAATACAATAAAAGAAAGGAAATTGTAATATCTCGGACATGCGATGAGAGTCGAAAGATACATCATCTTGAGACTCATAATTCAAGGAAAAGTAGAGGGTAGGAGAAGCGTAGGAAGAAGACGCGTTTCCTGGTTGAAGAACCTGAGAGAGTGGTTTGGTTGTAGCTCAAGGCAACTGTTCAGAGCAGCTGCCTCGAAGGTCAGAATAGCCATGATGATTGCCAACCTTCGTCGCGGAGATGGCACTTAAAGAAGAAGAAACATGGTTCAATTTTACTTCCACGCATACCGGGTGCGTCCATATTAATTAATTTGATACCTCCTTAATGTGCAGTTATTACCGTGTATCTTCATAGTTATTATTCTTAATTTATTACTGTACCATTCGTCTACCTTATAGGTTTTCCTGTTTCTTTCAAAAATAAAGTCGTATCGAAAATATTATTCTCTCTACTTTTCTTCCGCTTATCTCACTTGTTAAAAACTCTAGTTTTGACGAACCCCGACCAAGACACCTCTGCCAGACTTTTGTAGTAACCTATAATACTAAGTACTTAAGATTGCACATCTTTTAAAATATTGAAATATAAAGTACTGATACATTTCTTGCGACTATAAACGGCATTTTTATTTAATACCTCTGTTTTATCTAAAGTAACAAAAATTGTATGAACCAACTATTAAATTGAATAATAAACCTATTTGAATACTTAGCTGAATTCAATATACTAACAAAGAAAATGATTGCAGCCATAGCCAGATACTGTAAGAGCTCAATTGGAGAAGGTTTTTTTAAATATATAAAAATAGCCATTATAAATAACGAGTAATTCTGATACCAAAACACGATGCCGCATATGTATCTCTGAACTGGTGTGCGAAAGAGCAGAGTTCCCCAATTAAGCATCCAAAAAAATGGATCACCTAAAAATAAATATAACTTACAAAATTTTAAAATTTACTTTGCTCTTATTTTATATACATAGCTCTACTCTTAACCCAGATACTCCTACTGTCCGTTAAAACATACGCTTTACAAATTCCTGTATTATTCGACTTTTACTATTATTTACTAGATGTCACAACGTAGCCTGCTTTTTAAATATGCATCAGTAGTGGTTTGCATTTATCTGCAGTCGACGTTTAGCTAAGTAAGGTGTCGAAAATTTGCAATAAATATTAGCGCACGTGGTATATACAAAATTGATAAAAGGAAGTAAGTATTTTGAGGATACTATGGCATTATTTTTTCAGAAAGTTTTAACATTTACTTTCGTTTTGGATTATATTTTACTATAGTTATTACTGTTACAAGCTTGTCAAATTTAAGATGATACTTGACAAATTTGTCCACTTGCGTAGAAAATTAAGTGAGAACGCATTCGGAGGAAAAGAGATACATAATGCGCTCGGTCTCTTCGCCTCGTTGGTACACTCCATACTACAAGTTTACAGAGAGTGGCCTTATTTATTAATGGAACTTCTATGATATGTCGATATTTTATGTTATTTTGACGTTTCAATTTTTCCTTCGGAAATTTTTCTCAAAATACAAAATATTTTGTTTTGTTACTTGGTAAAAAAATTCTTCTAATAATTATATTTTATTTGACTCATTAATATTGACCATTCAGTCATGTTGAAGCGGCATTTTTTTCCAACACTTCTATAAATGTTTCGTTCTGTAATTTAATAAGAGGAATATTGACAGAGATGAAAGCTTTACAATTGCGTTACAGTAAACTGTATAAGAATAAAAGAACAGTAGTTAATCTTATACCTGGAACGTACCAACGAAACATTTATTACTTAATTTTTATACTAGAGTTGTCGTAATATTTTATTTTTTATTTTAAACTTATTTTAAACTAAAATTGTGGCTTATTCCAAATAAAAATAGTAAATTACATTATTATGCCACAAGAAAATAGCCTAGGAATAATTTTTATTTTAAATAAAAACACACACATACACACAAGCGTACAACCCAGCTCCTACAGAGATATGTGTTCCAATGGAATAGTGGGACCCACATGTCTGAAGATCAAACCGGTCACACTCCCTTCAAGTGGTACCTATCTGACCCACAAGCTATCCTTCCACCCCTCCTCCTCGCAGAGGAGACTGTACTTATTTTTTACTTTGGAGACCCTGTTTAATAGAACATCTTCCGTATGTGGTTAACCCACTTAATTTTAGGGGTAGCTAGAAGAGCTTTTCTCCCTTTGGATGACTAAAAACTGAATGACTACTTAGGACTCATGTTCCCTAAATGTGTTGTCCAGGCAGTGGGCCATCGCCCATCGACCTGGGTCGATGTCTCGCTGTCCAAACTGTGTGTGTTCGGTCACTCAGTCGTCGAATTGGCAAAATGAATTTTGTTCTCCTTGGCGACTGGGTGCTCAAAAGGCCTGTCCATCCGCCTACGTCTGTCGGTACGTGACCCCAATGATCAGTTTACGCGTCCTTCAGAAAGGTGTTTCGGTGCCGCTGGCGCTCAAACTCACTGATTAGTCTGATGTCTAATACTACTTTTAGATACAAATTACTTGACTACATAAGACACTTGAGATAATTTAATTTATAACTTACCACAAAAGACACGATTAAAATTAAAGTTCGTCTTCTGTCTCCAAACTACTCTTTTCTAGAGAATCCACACTATCAGTGTCACTATCTTTCTGCAAATGTATTATTAAATCGTCTACAATTAAGTCTAGAGCTGGTTCCTTTTCCATTTAATAACGCTCATAAGAAATAGCATGCTCGCAATATTGTTTCCACTCATCTTGGGAAAATTTGCAGAAAACCTCATCACAATATGTTTCAACATTTTTAAATTTAAAATCTACATTTTTATTTGCCACATAGTGTTTTAGAGCAGCCCACACTAACTCAATTGGATTTAAGTCCGGGTGGTAGGAGTAGGGAGGTAGTCTTAAGACAGAGTGACCTGCATTGTTCATAATTTGATCTATTTCATAATTTTTATTTCTGGGTTTGTGCAAGAGGAATGAATATAAGTTTCATCCATGTAAATTATGGGCCGATTTGCTTCCCTATATTGTTTAATATTTCTGAGAAACTTCCTCCGGGGCACTTGTATATCGGGTTTTTCCATTAGGATTTTCCTGTTATTCTTCGCTTTCTTCCATCGAAATCCCATATCTCTCATCACTTTTCTCAACGTTTCATGCGACCCTGTATAAATATTGTCTTCATTAATTTTTTTTTTGTAATATGTCGCAATGTAGGAACTCGTTTTTCTGTGACATAATTTATTATTATACGCCGAAGTTAACCTTTGTCAAAATCGCCCAAGTTGGATTTTGGGGCAGATCTCATTCTTTTGTTAGGCGTCGAAAATTATGTAGAAACACCTTCTTCTTTATTTTTCATTTCACGATAGATCCGTTTTATAGTGGCTATACTTACTCCCGTTGCTAAGGAAGCACGCTCTTGAACTTTTTTAAAATCTTTAACATGCGAATTTTGCATCGCTTCTCTCTGCATAAAGATAATTACATTTGCTATTACCTTCCTCGTTTGTCCAGACAAGACTTTGCCTTCTAATTTTGAATGAAAATCCATGTTTATAATTTAAAATACTAAAATAAAAAAAACTTTGTCGCAGACTATACAAGTACCTTGCACTTCAAAGAGCCAAGCAATAATAAGGACGAATTGTGTATTGTGTTGTGGTCGAATGCGCATCCTGGGTGGAGCCTCATTTCAAATCGGCGAAGTATCACTACGGTAGGATAACATGCTACTCAGTCATAACATTTTGTAACTTTTTAGTTATTTGACGAAACCATTGACTCTCAATGAGTTATTAGATGAGATTGAACACCTAAATGATCCATCTTTATTACCTGACGGTATTATTGTCTTCCCTCCATCCGATAAATATGATACTGACGAAGATTCCGGGGAAAAAACCACATTGACATAAATAATCTTCCAGGTAGTCAATTAGGAGTACAAGTTAAAGTTGTTTTTGATAGTGCACCGTTGGAAGATGAAGGGCAGAATAAAATTATTATTTCGGGTCCAGAAGATACTACAATTGAAGATTCTGATAGTGAAGATAACCTCCCGTTGTCTGTGCGTGTGTCTAGTTTTGGTGTAAGTGCTCCACAACCTAAACCTAAGAAAAAAAGAGAGTATTCCTGGAAAAAACAAATTTTCTCACGCTTTTACAGTTATTTTGCCTTTTCATTGATGATGAAGTTGTGGACCTAATTACACATTTTAGTAATCTATATGCATCCAAACACAATCACTCTGGAGATATCAATCAAAATGAAATTAGGTGTTTCGTTGGAATATTACTCTAAGTGGATATTTCTCATTTCCTCGAAGGTTTATGTACTGGAAAAACAACGATGACGCAGGGTGTTTCTGATAAAACCGAAATACAAAAAGGCGATAAATTTTCTAAAATGCGTCCGCTATTTGACATAATCAATAAAAGTTTTCATATGTTTCGTCCATTTGAAGAACATCACAGTGTTGATGAAGCGATGGTCCCTTACTATGGGCAGCATGGATCAAAACAGTTTATCCGAGGTAAACCCATTAGATGGGGCTATAAACTATGGGTCGGAACCACAAAACATGGATATCTCGAGTGGTTTGAACTTTATCAAGGTGCCACAACTCCACTTTCTGATACTTACAAGGAATTAGGATTAGGAACCAGTATCGTATTGTCATTTGCTGATAAATTGCAGTCTGATAATGCGGGTGCGCCGTTTCACTTATTCTGTGATAATTTTTTTACCTCACTTCCATTACTATGTGAGCTAACAGCAAGAAATTAAAAATGCACTGGAACAAGTCGAGAAAATCGAGTACCGAGTTGTCCTCTAAAAAATTCCAAGCTTTTCAAAATAGATCAGAGGCGTGTATTTGAATACTCACTCGCAGAAGACAAAAATATTATAGTATGTAAATGGAACGACAATAATGTCGTTACTATTGCATCAAATGCTACTTCACCACTGCCATCCCTACAGGTGAAAAGATATTCGCAGAAAGAAAAGAAAAGTATACTCATCCCACAGCCATTTATGATAACAAAATATAATGAAAATATGGGAGGAGTAGACCGTCCAGACCAAAACATAAGCTTATACAAAATAGGTATCAGAAGCAAGAAATGGTACTTTAGTTTATTTTCGCATTGTCTTGATATGGCAGAGCACAATGCCTGGCAATTGCATAAAAGTAATGCTGGGAAAATGGATCACCTAGCATTCAGAAGATGCATAGCGTCAGTATTACTGGAAATATAAGAAATATATAAGAAAACAACTAAACGCGGACCGTCAAAAAAAAGTCAACTTACACATTTTGAGTCAAGGTACGATAGATTAGATCATATCGTTATTTATCAAGAAAAACAAATAAGGTGTGGTGTATGTCATAAGCAGGCAGCTTTCAGATGTAACAAGTGCGATGTTGCACTTCATACTAAATCATGTTTTTTTAGTTACCGTAATAAAGAATAACTTTAATTTTTATACTTAGTTTCATTTATTGCATAATCAAATCATTGAACCTTAAGTAGCTTAAATTCCTACTGTTGGTTATAACATACACCTGATAACTTAAAAACGCCCAACCTAAATGAAAAATTTTATTTGTAAATTTCGCATATAATTGAAGTAGAAAGCCATTCATAGCAGAATTTATTAAAAATTTTGAGAGTTTTAGGAGTATCTGGGTTAACAATGAGACTATTGGATTTTATTTGTAATAGCAAATAAAAACGTGACAATGGCAAAAAAATTATTTTGTGATTGGAATAACATGTGAGTTTACAAAATGTCTATCAAAGTAATCGTGTCGTCTGTATATCTTTAATTCCCGAGTAATTAGATTATTACAAAGCTGGTACAGCTTTAGCCAAAATAACAATACCAAACATAAATACTATGTCTATTAGTTATTTTTTATTATCATCATCTGTGACCACTGACAGCCCGTGGAGGGCCATGGGCGCCCGTTGGAGTTTCTAGGTTCTAAAGTTTTACATGGTGTGGATGATAGCCCCACGCATAACTCCTCAAAAAGTCCAGCGTTTTATATCCAAAACCGTTACTTTCTAGTTTATATTCATCATATGATGGTTAATACCATCAATCTATCTCTTTCTGGGCCTACCTCTTGGTCTCTTCCCGTTTAATTCTTTTTCTAAGTACTGTTTTTGTATTTTCCTTATTATCCATCCTTTCTACCTGTTCCAACCGACTCAGTCGTTTACTTCGAATTCCTTTTGTTATAGTCGGTCTATTAAATATTCTATTTATTTCGTGGTTTATTCTTATACGCCATTCCCCATTCTCCTGTATAGGTCCATATATTTTCTTGAAAATTTCTATCATGTGAATATGTGAAATTCTCGTTGTTATTTCATGACTGTTTTTATTTCCTTCTGTAACTATTGATACTAAATATTTGAAATGGTCTACTCTTTGACATTTTTGTCCGCTTAAAGATATAGAAGTGCAAGGAAAAAGACAGTTAAGATTTGATTTCACGTATAGTGTGTCTGTGTATCCGCTTATATGTATTTCGCCCTAAAAGGGCTCTTCGAAACGACTATTTACAGTCGCTCTGAACGTGAAAATAAATCTCTTCTGTCTTAGTAAGCAACTCTCAACATGGCTTCGTATGGATGCAAATAGCGACATCTGTTATTAAAATCCGTAAACTAATTTTCGAAACCAAATTCAGATTTTTGCTTCAATCTGTGCCTTCTAAGAATTGCAAGGCAAAACAGACGTTGATAAAGATGTTAATAGAGACATGGGAAATCGAAAAATTGCATTTCACAACATATCTCCTCAAATAAGCAAAAATCCTTAGCGAATTTGATTTCTAGTACTCGTACAGAGTATATTGGAATAAAAGAAAATATACAGTTAAGATTTGATTTCACGTATAGTGCGCCTATGTATCCGCTTATACGTATTTCGCCCTAAAAGGGCTCTTCAGAACAACTATCCATAGTCGCTCTGAACGAGTACTAGAAACCAAATTCGCTAAGGATTTTTGCTTAGTTGAGGAGATATGTTGTGGAATGCAATTTTTAGATTCCCCATGTCTCTATTAACATCTTTTTCAACGTCTGTTTTGCCTTGCAATTCTTAGTAGGCACAGATTAAAGCAAAAATCTGAATTTGGTTTCGAAAATTAGTTTACGGATTTTAATATCAGATGTCGCTATTTGCGTCTATACAAAGCCATGTTAAAGTTGCTTCCTAAGACAGAAAAGATTTATTTTATTTTATATAGAAGTGTCTTTAATTTGTACTTTGTCCCAAATTGCTTTCATGTACTTTGTCTTAGACGTTAACTTCTAGACCTATAGTACGTGCCGCTTCTTTAAAATACGGATAAATCTTTTCTAGGTACTTTAATGTCCAGCTAATTATGTCTATATCATCTTTATAATCTATGACCTGCTCCTTCTCCTCTATCTAAAGGAGTTTTCCTTTTTTGTATAACACCTGTGAGGTGTCTGTATACTGCTATCTATCATCAGTTCTTTTCTGACCTAACTTAATAAACAGCAAATAGTTAAATCTAAGGGCTTACCCTAGTGCTTACTCTTATTTTATCTATCAACTAATGCACTACAACTAACATGTAATAACCTCACAGCACTATACTCTTCTTTTTACACTAAACTGTTACACATTTACACTAACTCAAATGGTTTTGTTTTTATGAGTCTTCTCTTTAGTTTAGTGTTGTCAAGAAGCTGGATTGCCTCGACATTCACATGACTATGCAGCCTCTGCTCGTGACTTGCTGCTGTTCTCTTGATTATTTCGATCACAGTTTGCATACCCAGGTCCTGGTGGAGGTTGCTGTTACGAATACATATATCAAGGAGCGTCAACAATGTTTCTCAGTACTTTGTTTTGAAATCTCTGGATAATATGTAGATTACTAGCTTTGATACAGCCCCAGAGTTGGCACCCATATACCCATACTGGCCTCAGTACTTGCTTGTAAATGGATGATTTATTATGAATGGATAATGTTGAATTTTTTCCAATCAGCCAATACAATTTAAAAAAAAATAATGAGAAAATCCCAGTATTTGGCTGTATACCATAGTTTAAAAATACAATTTCTTATATCTAATATCAAGCTCCCCTCTTTTCTTTTTGACTTTCCAGCGCAGCTTTGCGTCTAGGGTGATGCCCAAGTATTTTGCTGATGTTGCATAAGGAACTTGGGTATCAATTATTCTAACTGGGAAATTTTCTATTTTTTTATCTGTAAAGTTAATGTGTGCAGATTTAGTCTCATTTAATTTTATTCACCATTTTCTGGTAAAGTTATGTTTTTAATTTTCTGATATTTGCAACTTATCAGTCGCTTCTTCACTATTGTCTTCTATCGCTAATATGGCTGTATCATCCGCAAAGGTGGCAATAGTGTTTTGTTTTAGCTCTGGAATATCACACGTAGACAATAGGTACAGGACCGGACCTAAGACACTGAAATATCTATTCTCAATGTATGATTTTAAGATTTCTGAATAATTTTTAGGCATGAACGTTCTTAGTTTATAGTTTAAACCCTCATGCCAGCCTTTATCAAACTCCTGTGCTACGTCCAAGAAGATTATAGAGCAGACTTTCTTTTCTTCTAATGATTTTTTTATTATATTCGTTATTCTGTGAACTTGATCTATAGTGGAATGTTGATTTCTGAAGCCAAATTGATGACTTGGTATAATATTTTTTCTTTCTATTATCGGTTTTAATCTTTTCAATAGAAGTTTTTCAAATAGTTTTGACATCACCGGAAGGAGTGATTTTGGTCGATAGGATGTCACTTCATTAGGAGGTTTACCTGGTTTGGCGATCATAATGACTTCGGCTACTTTCCTGGAGCTTTCTTAGGATTTATTTTCTCTTTTATCTCTGTTGATACTTCTCTAAATGATGTCAAAGTTATTCTTTCTTCAGTTTGGAATGGTTCTTCCCATCTCAGTTCTTCACCATCATTCTCGTTGGGTTTGAACGTGCTTTCTAAATGATCTGCAAATCGTTCTGCTTTCTGTTCGTTACTTCTAGCCCAGTTGCCGTTTTCCACTTGATAGGAGGAGAATTAATAATTGATCTCTTTATTCTTTTTGTTGCGATTATAACGAATAATCTGTGTTCTAGTCAGCTGTTAAATTACTTAAAAAAGAATTAATTGTTGAATTTTTTATATTCTGTATCTTCCTTTATAGTTTTTGTGTAGCATTATTTAGATTAGTTTTGTCTCGTGAAGCTCTCTATTGCTGCCATTTTTTTCTTAACTTCCTTTTTTCTACTATGAGTTCTCTGATTTCTTTTGGATAGTTGTTGTTGTATAATTCGTCATCAAGTTGCCTCGTGTTTCTCAATGGCACAGCAAGATTAATTTTGTGTTCATGGTTTATTTTGAAGCTCTCCCAGTCAGTTTTTTCATTAGTCAATATTGGATTAAACTCTTTTTTAATTACTGTATCACTCATAGTTAAAATTATCGATGAGTGATCAGAGTTCATGTCCCAGCCGTCGTTGATATCCAGATAGTTAGTTAGTAGAGATATTTTTGTAAATAAAGAAATCTATCAGGTCTGGAATTTTGTTCCTATCGGTAGGCCAGTATGTTGGTCTACCAGTAGAGAATACTTCACCCTTTTCTTCCTTAACAGCTGACAATAGTTCTTTTCCTTTAGTTGTAGTTAGCCTTTGTAGTATTCTTGTAGTATTCTTTGCATTAAAGTCGCCACCGATAATGTATCTTTTTCCTAAAGTGTTCATAAATTCTTTATATTGTTCTCTTTTAATGGAGTCTCTAGGAGGACGATATATTGAAATTATATTTACGGTATGTGTTTTCATCTTCACACAGACTGTTGTAGCTTGAATGTGCTCAGTTGCATATATTTTCTGGGTGTACAGTAGAATATACTCTATACCCCCTAAATTTTACATATGACTGTTCAGTGAAGTGTGTTCCAGAAACGAGACACAGATCAATTTTCTCAATGTCTAGTACTGCTTGCAACTCGATTTAATGTTGTAACAGTCCATTTGCGTTCCACTCCAATGGCGTGGATGGAGTTTTCCTGATAACTTGTTTCAACGCAAGGTTAAAAAGTGTTACAGCATATCATCTTGTGTTAGATCTTCGTTGATATTAAATTCATTGGACAGTTGATTTTGGATTCGTACTTTTACTTTGTGTTGGTTAGGCATAGTTTTACTAATCTAATTAATTTGTTTGACACATTAAACTCTTGTATTGTGTTATATAATTTCTTTCTAATTATTGAATCATACTCTTGTTTGAAATCTACAAAAACATGATGCAGTTCGTTATTCCGTTCGTAAAATTTTTCCAACGTTTACCTTATTGTAAATATTTGGTCTATACTTGACCTACCTTTTCTGAATTCTCCTTGATATTCTCCTGTTGTTTGTTTCATTATGTTGTTTAGCCTTCCTTCTAATCATCATCAGTGGCGTTACAGCTCTTTATGAGCCAAAGCCTTCTTCAGAACAATCCTCCATTCGCCCCTGTCTCTGGCAACTCTCCTCCATGCTCTAATTCCGATAGACTTCAAATCATTTTCTAGGTTGTCTTGGTACCTAAGTCTCGGTCTTCCTCTTCTTCGTTGTCCGATCGGCCCTCTTCGGTCAAAAACTTTTCTGACTATGGCATCTTCCTCTCGTCTGATTCGTCTGATTACATAACCTATCCATCTGAGGCGTGCTACCTTAATGAATTTTACAACGTCAGGTTCTCCAAATCTTCTATACAACTCAAAATTGTAACACCTGCGCCACAAACCTTGTTCTTTTATGCCTCCATATATTCGTCTTAGTATTTTTCGCTCAAAACGTTTGATCAATTCTTGGTCATTCTGTGTTAGTGTCAAAGTTTCTGAACCATATGTTAGCACTGGTCTTATTAGTGTTTTGTATACAGTCAGTTTAATTTTTCTAGGCATTTTTGGGGCCTTCTGTCTTCTTAAGCCATAGTAACACTTATTGGCGAGCACTATTCTTCTTTTGATTTCTTCACTGACGTTGTTATCTTCGGTTAGCAGCGACCCTAAGTATATGAAGGTGTCAACACCTTCCAGTTCTAGTTCATCAATTATTATTCGTGTAGGTGTCGGGTTGCTTGACCTAGTGCAACACATATATTTGGTCTTTTGAACATTTATATTTAGTCCCATTCTGTGTGCAGATGCTCTTAACGACCGAAATGCTTCAGTCAGAGATTCTGTGGACCTACCTATGATGTCTATGTCATCTGCATATCCGACAATTTGTATTGATTTGTTAAAGATAGTACCATTCGTAGTAGTTTGCGACTCTCGAATTATTTTTTCTAATGCCAGGTTAAATAAGAGACACGATAGTCCATCACCCTGTCTTAGTCCATTTTTGCAATGGAAGAGTCTTGAGAGATCGTTTTAGATTTTTACCATGCTCTCTGCACCTGTGAGTGTAAGTTTAGTTAACCGGACAAGATCAAACGGAATGCGAAATTCTACCATAGCAAGTAGAAGTTTATTTCTATTAACGGATTATTCGTATGCTGCTTTGAAGTAAACAAATATGTGGTGGGTGTCGACGCCGAACTCTAGGGCAACTCTAGTACTCACTGTAAATATCTGGTCCGTTGATGATTTATTAGGACGGAAACCGCACTGATATCCTCCCACTATTTGTTCGGCGTAGGGGAGGAGTCTTTTGTACAATACGTTGGACGAAGTTCCTTCTAATATTTTGCTAAATATTTTGTATCCAACGTTTAATGGTGATATTCTCCGGTGTTTATTGTAGTCTAACGTATCTCCCTTCTTATGAATAGTACATACCACTGTTATTTTCCATTGTTCCGGCATTATTTCTGTATTACATATATCTAGTACTAACTTTGATATTTTGATATTTTACTCTGTAATCTATGTCCTCCATAGTTTTACATTTCTACAGTGATTGTATAACATCTTGGGGCCTCGTTAGTTTTCTTTTTTTATTACACCTTTTATTTTTCTTCTTCTGTTGGTGCATGTAGGTCTGCATCAGCCTCTCCGGCTATGTAAAATTTCAGATGTAATGATTGGATTTGTAATAATATGGTCTAAAAGGTTTTTTACTAGAACAAAAGTTTCTGTAAAAGAAATACTAGGAAATAGATTTTTTACGTCAAATGAAATTAATCTGAAGTTGTTATGTGATTGAAAATGTTGTATTTTATTAAATAGTTTTATTGTATTTTTTATGGTAAATTTAGGTGAAAATTTAGTATATTCTAAAATAATCTCTAACCTTTTTTTTGAAAATTTATGTGATGGGGCTGTATAACAAGAAACTACAGGTCTTATTGGGTGAAAAGAGTATAATTTAAGAGACTGTGGGTTCATGATATTGAGGTGTTTCTTTTCTGTTGAACTTGTCGATTACATATACAGGAAAATATCAACAAAAATAGCCAAACACATAAATAAGAAAAGAATAACACCAGCCTTCAGAACCAAGAACAACTTAGGCAAATATATTAAACACAACAAATGCCAAAACAAAAATCACTTACACAGTGGTGTATACAAACTTAAATGTGGCGCCTGTCCAAAAACTTACATCGGTCAAACTGGTAGAACTTTTAACAAACGTATAGCAGAACATAAAAGGGCTTTCAATAATAGAAAAACAAATTTTACATACGCACTTTACCTTCTAGATCAGAGTTTCCCAAACTTATCTAAACCGCGACCCCTTTTTGTTAAAAAATTTGTTCGCGACCCCCCAATTTCCCCCCACTCATTTATTCAATATTATTTGACAGAAATAGCGTGCCTAATTTACAATTATCTGATGGTTTCTCAAATTTAATTTTACTTTACTGGTTAAGTTTAAATCAAAAACAATTATTTTATTTTAATACAATTATTTTAATGATTGCGATCTGTCCCACTAGTAATTAGTAGTAGGTACTTCTGCCAGAATAGCATTTACAATAAAAATAAATAATAAGAAGTCGACTGCACATTGTACACCGCGACATATTAGCTTGTGTCTATATCGCAAAACTCTTCCATGATAATCGCGAAAGCGCTGGCTACTAGATGCCACTCTGGAACGTTCTCGTAGCCTCGTTTTGGCTTTATATAAGCGGCGATGCGCAACGAAACCTCAGTTCGAATCCAAACAGCCTATGGTGGCGATTACGGTGTTGAGTAATGAGTAAATATTTTACGACTTACGTATTCCCGTTTACGTATTTACGTCTACGATAAATTATAAATTGTGGATAAGTTTTTAAAAAGAAGTGCAGAACCATCTACGTCTGAAAGTGGCAGTAGCAGCAATAAAAAGAAAAACAGATTCTACATTGATGAATATCTTAAATATGGTTTTACCATTTTTACAATAAACCACAATGTGTTATTTGTGGACAAGTCTTGTCAAAAGAAAGCATGAAACCATCAAAGTTACTTCGACATTTAAATAGCAAACATCCAGATAAAAAAGACAAGCCCGTAGAATTCTTTGAAAGAAAGCTGAACGTCCTTCACAAACAGCAAGACAGTTTTCCCTTGGCAACCACTACTAATGAAAAAGCATTATTAGCAAGTTATAAAGTTGCTTATCGTGTTGCCAAAACTAGTAATCCGCACACAATTGCTGAAAATCTGATTTTTTCAGCAGCTGTTGAAATAGTACATATAATGTGTGGGGAAAGAAAGGCTGCAAAATTAAATACAATACCTCTGTCAAATAATACTATCCAAAGAAGAATTAGTGATATGGCAGAAGATATTCAAGCGCAAGTTGTGGAAAATCTTAATAAATGCACGTACTTCTCTCTTCAAATGGACGAATCCACAGATATATCTAACTGTGCCCAATTCATTACGTTTGTAAGATATGATACAAATAATGGCATTCAAGAAGATATTTTATTTTGTTCCCCATTGGAGACCAATGCCACTGAAAAATGTTTACTCAACAATTTTGTGAAATGTACAAGTAAATAATATATTGACTGGGTTAAATGTATTGCTATATGCACAGATGGCGCTAAAGCTATTACAGGACATAAATCTGGTATTGTCGTCAAATTACAAGAAATAATGCCTAATGCCAAATGGAGACATTGTTTTTTACATCGAGAAGCTCTTGCGTCCAAAGCTTTACCTCCTGAAATGGACTGTGTTATGAAAACCATCATTAAAGTTGTAAATTCCAATAAAGAAAAAGCTTTGCAGACCCGTATTTTTAGAAAATTTTGCGAAGACATGGGTGCTTTATTTGAAAATCTTCTCTATCACACCGAACTAAGGTGGCTTTCAAGGGGCAACGTCTTAAAAAGAGTATTTCACTTAAGAGCAGAGCTTTTAATGTATTTGAAAGATGAGAAGTCCCCATATGAAAAGCAATTTTCCGATCCTATTTGGCTTCTGAAACTAGGTTTCCTTGCTGATATTTTCGAGCAATTAAATATTTTGAACAGTAATTTACAAGGTCGCGACATTAATATAATTACAGCCACAGATAAAATTAAGGCGTTTCTAAGAAAAATCGATTTATGGTCGACTTCACTTGGCAAAAAACAACTCGATTCATTTCAGTGCCTTCAGGAAATTATGGAAAATGTATCCAATTACAGTGCTACAAATTTTGAACAAGTTTTTGCTGACATGCATGTTATTTTGCTCAATTTAAAACAACACCTCTGTGATTATTTCCCCGAAGAAATTCAAAATAGTTACGACAGTTTCAGATGGATACTAAATCCGTTTTTAGCCGATTCCTTTCAGCATGTTGAAATACCAATAAACATGAAAGAAAAACTTATTGAAATATCAAGTGATGGAATGTTGAAGCTCCAATTTTTTTCCCAGAACTCGGACCAATTTTGGACCGAATAGATGCAGGAATACCTCCAGTTGGCGAGTGAAGCTGTAAAATGTTTGGTTCCATTTGTAACATCATATTTGTGTGAGTTAAGTTTCTCGTCTATGACTGCCATTAAAACAAGAGTTAGAAATCGTCTCGTACTTGAAAATGATTATAATTGTGTGTGTCTCAAATACACAGCCTAGATTTGAAAGATTAGTTTCACAGAAACAGGCGCATAGCTCTCATTAAGATTATAATATTTGACTTTGTTTTACTCTTTTATTTTTACGGACTTTAATATTTATTTTTATATTTCGTCCGATAATTAATTGTTAATTTCTATTTACGGCGTTGTTAAAATAAAAATACATAATCTAACAAAGTGGTGCTTTTGTCTTATTTTGGAAATGTTCGGCGACCCCCCTAGTACCTCATGGCGACCCCCCAGGGGGTTGCGACCCCCTCTTGGGGAAACACTGTTCTAGATCATAATCATTCTTTTAACTTCGAATTTCAAATTCTCCATACAAACATAATTCTGAATGACCAACTTGAGACAAACAGTTCTGCCCTCCTCAACCTACTTCGTTAAAGACTATAAAGTGTAAACACATACCAAAAATAGATCACTTAAGAAAGGCACTCTGTCGAAACAGCTGTGATAATAAGATTTTATAATAAATTTGACTTTAATTAGTATCGACTATAAACCTCCTGGATTAACCGATCATAGTATAAAAGGCCTGGTTTCATGTAGCTATGGTTTACCTGAGGTACAAGGTCTTCACAATGGGCCAAGTCAGATAAATTTAATAATATTTACGACCGCACTAATTGTCGTCAACCGTCGTAATAAAAGTCAACCATTATCTGCTAAACAAACTTTAATACACAATATTAGTACTACTTTTCTGTTCTATTCTATTCTTCACTATTGTATTCACTATTCATCTCTCTACGTGTATTCACAACACAAGATCGAACTTACCGCAAGTGCAAATTATTGGCATTATTGCATCATCCGTATCACCGACATGCGCGGCATAGGAGAAACGCCTTTAGTCATGGACTTAATATAAATAGGTTACGAATGCATTGATTGATTGACGTTTTCTTCCAAAAATTTGAATTTACAGTTTAAAAGTCCATTTTAGGGAAAAGTCGATTTTGGTAAAATTATAACTTATGTGGTTTTTCAAATAAGCGATAGGTATATCGATGTTAAAGGTATACTATTAGAGCAACATAATTTAGTTTACCTATACTTTAAACTATTATTTAATATACACTAATATAAAAGTATTAGTAACCGATCAACTCTATGACCAACTACAAGTAGAATGTGAAAATGCATAGAAGAGAGATGCAGTTATAGTCCTGGATGATATGAACGCGAAGCTGGCAAAAGAACCAATATGTGTAGAATCCTTTGGTAAGCATAGTTTACATGATATTACCAGCAACAACGGTATAATAGTGGCACAGTTGGCAATGGCAAACAAACTAACGTGTTTCCCTCATAAAAATATTCATAAAGGAACCTAAGGAACCTGGATGATAGCTGGTACTAATAAATTTAATCAAATTGATCATATATTAATATCTAAGCGGTGGGCAACCTCCGTAACGGTTGTTAGAATTTATAGAGGCACAAATTGCGATTCGGACCATTTGTTGGTTATATCGAAGATAAAACAAAGAATATCAATGGTAACAAAAGAGAAAGGCGTCAAACAAAGAAAATGGAACACATATTTGGTTAAAAATCCTAAAAAGAAGGATGAGTACTAGCAGAAAATAAAAGTAATATTAAATGAAAGAGGAGAACAAAAAAACATTTAAGAAGAATGGAATGTGATCCAAACGACAATTACAAATATGGCAAAGGAAACATTAGGTGAAACCTCAAGCAAAAGAAACGAGGAATGGTTTGACCAAGATTGCCAACAAGTAATAAATAGCAAAAATATAGCTAGACAGAAATGTCTACTTAAACTTAGAAAAGATGCAAAGAACATATGTAGAAGGAAAAAGAGAGAAAGGTTGAATAGAAAAATACAACAAATTACAGATTATAATAACAGGAGAGAGACTAGAGACCAAGCAATACACCCAAGGATACATGACAAGATCAACAGTTTGCAATGACAACTTCAAGTCCTATCATACTTTCTATGTACAAAGGCGGAGACAAACGACTCTGCAAAAATTATAGGGACATAACAGTTTTAAATGTCGTCTACAAGATATTATCAGGAATTATATACAGCCGCCTAGAATCGTTTTCGGAGGAGATGATTGGTGAATACCAATGTGGCAAAATATCATATAAATACCAAAATAACAAACGTTTTCGGAATAATAATTCCATTATCAGGTTAAAAGCAGGTTAACATGCCTCAGCCACCAAAATATTAGGGTAAAACCCTTTACAAAAATTAAAGTTACCAAAAAATGTACATGTTGTTGTTAAAATAGTGAATGATGTTTAATATTTTATTAGATTTAACTTCAGGCAAGATATAACCATGCCTCACGTGAGTACCAGTCCGGAGGGTAGACTTCTTCAAACGGACTTCAGCTGGTATAAATGAAAAATGTGTTAAATAAAACATACCTATTTACAACTTGTATTTTGATTTCAAACAGGCCTTTGATGGATAGATCGACAAAAGATGTTAAAGCAACTACTTATGTTAGGGATACCCAATAAGTTGGTTAAACTTATGCAAATGACTCTGGAGGGCTCCAAAGCTATGGTGAGAATAGATGGAGATATGACGCAGACTTTTGATATTGAAAATTGAGTTAGACAATGTGATGCCTTATCAACAACACTTTTTAATCTAACTTTAGAAGCTGTCGTTAGAAAACTGGATATAAACGGCTGTATTAATACAAGATCAATGCAAATATGCGCATATGCGGATGATGTTGCCTTAATAAGCCGCAACAAAAGGATATTAAGCGAAAAAGTTATAGAACTGAAACGAGAAGCTGCTACGTTTGGTCTATATATAAATGAAAGCAAAAGAAAATATATGGAGTGCACAAAATCGAATAAACATGAGAATCTGAAGGTAGACAACCATAGCTACAAATATGCCTCCACTTTTCTCTACCTAGGCTCAGTAAGAAATGACAACAACAACATCAGTCAAAAAATACAAGCACGGATTCTTAGCGGTAATAAGTGCTTTTATACATACAAAGTCTTAATGAAAAGTAAGTTACTGAATCGTGAGTCTAAGCTTAGAATGTACAAAACTGTAATTAGAGCAGTGGTCACATAGGGATGTGAAACGTGGACCCTCTCAACCACTGATGAAAACCAACTGAGAATATTTGAGTGCAAAATACTAAGGAAGATATTTGGACCAACCCAATGCAGCGATGGTTCGTGAAGAATTAAAATGAACCACGATCTGGATGAACTAATGCAGAGCGCAGATATTGTTAGATTTGTAAAGTCACAAAAACTAAACTGGCTTGGTCATCTAGAAAGAATGCCAGATAATCGAGCTGTAAAAGTAGTCCAGAGATGGAAGCCCCAAGGAAACAGAACAAGAGGAAGGCCACATAAAAGATGGATAGACGACGTAGAGAGGGATCTTAAAACCATGAATATCAAGCAGTGGCGAAGGAAAGTATCCGACAGGGCAGAATGGAAGAAAATTGTTGAGCAGGTCAAGACTCACAAAGGGTTGTAGCGCCATTAGAAGAAGAAGAAGAAGAACATAAAATTTACTATTTTTATTGGAAATAAGCCACAATTTTACTTTAAAATTAAAAGTTGATTTTGACATTTTGATTTCCGAAATGAAAATATACAAAAATTAATGTTTTGATTAATGTTTTGTATATTGAGAACGTTTTCCGAAAAAAAATCGAAACGTCAAAATAAAATTATTTTAAAGTAAAATTGTGGCTTATTTCCGAGAAAAATAGTAAAATAAGTAAATAGTTAAGATTGTACAAGAAAATAGCTACAGAACAATATACTTTTTATTGTTCTGAAGCTATTTTCTTGTGGCATGTTAAAGTAATTACTATTTAAATGGGAATAAGCCACAATTAAAGGTTAAAGTACGTTTATTGACGTTTCAATTTTCACTTCGGAAATTGTTCTGAAAATACAAACATTAGTGATTTCCGAAGTGGAAATTGAAACGTGAATAAACGTACTTTAACCTTTAATTGTGGCTTCTTCCCATTTAAATAGTAATTAATATACTTATTATAACTAATATAAGTTTTTATATGATATATTTACCGTCGTAAGATTGTACTTCTCCAAATAAAAGTTTTGCCAACTGCTTTAAATTCCTTTTAAGGCTCATTTCGGATAACAATGTTCTATTATATTAAATTAGTAAGCAGTGAAAAGGGATATATTATTATACGTCCTCACTGATCATTGTTTTATACGAGTAAGTATGTCGAATATTCTAAATGTTTCTTATCAACAATAATTTGTCCTATTAAGCATTTCATTAGAAGCAATAAACAAAATGGTTCTTTTACTTTATATAAGTACTCGTTATTATGTATACAAATTTCCTCTTTTTATGCTTTAGTATTTGTTTTGTATAAAACTTAGAGGTGAATTTAGAAATAATACTGAAGAAAAAATGCAATATATTGACTGTACATAAATTAGCGAACAAATAGCAACTATAACTGTGACCAAATTACGAAATTAACTAGCTTTAGCTCATACTGTTTTCTGTACAAAGAATATAGACTCACCTTTTGGTATATTGTTGTATTCGTAGAGCGACGTTAAGAGACGCCTGGCGCCAAGGCTTAAAAGAGAACTTAACCGATACACTCGATATGCTTACTGTACGCGTTCTCGTGATGAAGTGAAAGTGTCGTCACGACACTGACGATATATCACTGAAATCTGATATATAACATAAAAAACTCATTGTCTCCAAGTAAGAGATGTAGTTCTTTTAAAATCCTCCCCTTTTTTAATTTAATGTCTGTTTCGTCCCCCCGTTTTTTAAGTGTTTTCTGTGTGTTTTCTGTGTGTCTTAAAGTGTCTCAATTTTAATTTTTAACTTTATATATTGGACTTTACAACCATTTGCCATATATTGCAACATAACTTTATCAAAGAAATTTGATAATTACAAGATATAATTGCACACCCACACAATTTGTACATCTATTCTTATTCATTGTCTCACAACTATCACCTTCCAAAACAAAAATAAAAATCTCAATAAATAACACACATTTCATAAATATATCTCCAGAATAAATATAAATAACTTTAAAGAACTTAATGGTATAGAACATTACTTTCATCAAACAAACAATTACATTTACCTATCTCTACTTCATTGGATAAAATCTGTCTCCTCAAGAACTTCCCCGTTTACTGTTAAACAATTACAATAGTTGACTTGAGTTCTCCAATCAACAATACAAGATAGTTTGAACCATGTTCTTTCAACCATCAATTAATAGAGTACCGGCATGTAAGTAATGTTTTATTTATTTGTTTATTTATTAATTCATTACAGTTTAATAGACTAATTTACCAATTTGTGGGTCTAATCTTGTCTGCTTAAACATTTTATTCATTTTGAAAAACCACAGACATGTAATATTGGCATACTTACTGTAATTTATATAATTTATAACACCTATCTTTGTTTTATCTTTATTAGACAACACCCTAATATGTTTTTATTATTTTCAGCATTTATTTAACTTTGTATCGTGACCTGAAGATGCTTTGCATATTGTAGAAATCGAAACCGGTCGTCTGATTAGTTAAATTAAATTGATTGTGAGTAAGTCTAATTTATTATTTCTTTTACCTTTTGAAATGGACTCACACAAGCAACACATTCATGATCTTTCAAAAATTTTTGGGCAAAAATTCACCAAAAATTCGGATAACGAGAAGGTAGTATGGAATAATATACAAATTCTTAAAGTAGAAAAGTGTTTTCCTACAAAAGTTTTTTACAAAACTAACTTTGACGATACAATCCATAAAACTATCGACCTTTCTACTCGTCGTTTTTCTGATAATAATAATGTTTTAGAGCAATGTAACTTAAAACCAGCCTACGAAAAGCCTCCTACTGTAGAAGAGAAAACAAAAGAGCATTTACTGAAATTAGGCAAAAAAATCTTATTGTAAAAGTACACCAATCATTTTATTTCAATTTGTTGAGTTAATTTCTTGTAAGTGATTTATAATATACAATTATAATTATTAAATTTATCTAATAAAGTACCTACCATTTATAACTTTGTCTGGTTTTTCATTGTTAATGTGTAATGTGTATAATCGTAGCAGTTATGGTTATTGAATAATTTAAAAATGTAATGCAATACTGCCATATCTTACAAATATTTATAACGGTTAAATATTTCTTGTTTTTGAAAAAAACATATCCATTCGTATGCTATTGAATTACTAATATTCTAATATTCAGTTAGTTCTCTTAAAATATCTATTCTGTAGAGGAAAAAAAACCCGTTACTCATATTTTCATTTGCCTCTCCTGTTAGATTTATAAATTTGCAGTTGTAGCGGTATTGAATTGGATGTGCGATATGTTAACTATGAATCGAGCTACGAAATTGGTTAGTTTGGCTCTAGATCAACATCAGCAGACAATCCTAGATGACAGCACCGGAAAACTGAAAACAAAATTCCGATCTAAAGGCTCGTATGACGAAAGTGTATATAGTGATCCAGAAGCTACCGGATTCAGCAATTCTGGCTCAGACTGTGCCCCTGATGATATTAGCCTGCATTCTGCTATATCGGATGACAGTTCTACTAAAGCAGAGTTGGATCCTGTTACTGATAATTTATTTGTAGTTGCGACTAACGACGGCGATCGGAAGAAACGTCCAAAGAAAGGACCAGGTTATCCAACTAAGTGGAAACGTGCAAAAAATGCATTATCTAGGCTTAAGGGTGAATCGTACCTGGGCTTTTAAAAAAATTCTGATAAAAATTTAAACAAACCCGCATAAAACCAGGAAAAACTTTTAAATTATGTTGTAGTTGGCATACAGGAGTACAAAACATTGGAGGTCCTCGGCAAAAGTTCCGTCAAAAAAAAATCCGGCAAAAATAGTGATATGGAGCGATGGATGTGGGTACCAGAATCGATTTGATACCATATCAAAAGCCCTGTTATAACTGGTAATTCACAATACAACAAAAGTATCTGGAGGTCGGTCATACGCAAATGGAGGTGGACTCAATTCATAGCAGCATAGAAAAAAATTACCCAGGCGTCGAGATATTTTTGTACCGACAGATTATGTTAATATTATAAAATCCGCTAGACAGATCCCAGAACCCTACAACGTTGTTTATCTTAATTATGCAGATTTTAAAAATATTGTTGTGGAAAGATACACCAGTATTAGATCTGTAAATAAAAAAGGTGATCTATGTGTTAGTGATCTCGTGGGACTTAACTATGACTCCGTGGAACGGGTAATAAAATATAAAACTGATTTTGACATGGAATGGGCAGATTTACCTAGAAGACCTAAACAACTGAACATGTCATCAAATAAATCACCCTTATATCAAGCACCATTACCAATAGAAACTTTAAAATTTGTTCATTTACAAGAAATGAAACCATTAATACCAGGTGATCATCACCATTTTTATGACACCTTACCACATGGATGCTTAAATACAACTACCTGTTTGCATATTAAATCTTTTCGGTAAAACTTTTTTTATAAAACTTTTTACTTACCATTGTTTTTTTAAAGTGTCAGAAATAAAATTTGAAATTTGTTTTAGTGTATGTTAATATTACCCGCAGCTAAACCTAAATTTTTATTTGCACATGTTTTGTAATAAGGAAAGATTAATTCTATTTATTTTCCTTTCTCTTTTATTCTTTGAACTTATTTTAACTTAGACTACCTCATTTGCAATAGGTTCTATGTCACCAGCCTTACCTATATGTGTAATATATATTTATTATATCGATACGTTCTATGTGGTCCTAACTCTTTCCACATTAATGTCTTAAATATAGTTATTATTATTTTCAATATATCCCAAAAAGTAAGAAAATAATACCACACAATAATATAACAGTTTTGAAGAGTTTTTCAAATATCACGTTTTTTGCGTCTCCTGAAAATTCCTAATTTTTGACATAGGACGTATTGCTGTATCACCGACGATATATATATATATATATATATATATATATATATATATATATATATATATATATATATATATATATATATATATACTAAGGTAAACTCGAAGAGTGGTGGGTTTTTCGGTCAAAGTGGAGAAATAAAAGACAAAGAAGGTGGCTACTTCATCTATTTATTGAAGACGTTTCGCTTTCTGCTCAGAAAGCATCATCAGTTCATCTAAAAAGAACAATATGAAACCAAACATCGATAGAGAAGTTATAACAAAAGTGTGTTACCTTACAAAGACATGTAGCAGTCAATGATGTTAAAAATATGAAAAAACTTACGAAACTGGACATTCAGAGTTAACGTTGTATAAAATAATTAATTGAAACTAGGTATAGTTTGCAATTTAACAAAATTAGCACAGCAAAAGAACATGTGATAAAAATACATGTTCTTTTGCTGTGCTAATTTTGTTAAATGGCAAACTATACCTAGTTTCAATTATTTATTTTATACAACGTTAACTCTGAATGTCCAGTTTCGTAAGTTTTTTCATATTTTTAACATCATTGACTGCTACATGTCTTTGTAAGGTAACACACTTTTGTTGTAACTTCTCTATGGATGTTTGGTTTCATATTGTTCTTTTTAGATGAACTGATGATGCTTTCTGAGCAGAAAGCGAAACGTCTTCAATAAATAGATGAAGTAGCCACCTTCTTTGTCTTTTATTTCTCCACTTTGACCGAAAAACCCACCACTCTTCGAGTGTACCTTAGTTTATTTTGGATTGACGGTCGTACTCCTTTTCTCGATATATATATATATATATATATATATATATATATATATATATATATATATATATATATATATATATATATCCCAAGTTAATATGCTCCTTTTCTAACTTGGCTGCACCGTACTGAAGACGACCAATAGCCAATTGCCTTCCATCTTATACACATATTTTATTATATTTTTTTTTCTTTATTGCGAGCTATGCCGATATCTTTTACCTTATTATTATATATATATATATATATATATATATATATATATATATATATATATACTTATATAACATTATAATTTTAATAAATTATTAATCTTAAATTATATTCGATAAAATAAATCAATAATAATTTATTGAGGTAAAAACATCTTTGTGGAATAGAGTTTTGTGGGTCGAATATTTGTCTTAAAATTAAATGTTAAAGTGATAGTGCTGAAGGAATACATAATTTAGTTTTACTATACTTAAAACTATTATTTATTATACAATAATATAATACTTGTATTTATTTACATTTACTTATATTAATTTATATTATCATATTTACCGTCGTAACATTTTACTTCTCCAAACAAAATTTTTCTTAACTCCTTTAAATTTATTTTAGGGCGCATTTCGGATATAAGAATGTTCTCTTATAATATTAAATCAGTAAAAAGTGAAAGGGTTATATTGCACGTTTTTACTGACCATTTTTTTATCTTATTGCTGTAATTATATGGAATATTCTAAATATTGCTAATCAAAGAAATTTGTTGCCTATTAAGCATTTTGTTAGAGGTAATAAAAAATATATATTTTTCTGTATATATCTCATTATTATTATTTATACAAATTTGTTTCTTATGTTTATGTTATGCTATTAAGTTGTATTAAAAAAAAACAAAATTGATTTTTTTGGAAAAGCCGAACCAAATACGAATCTTATAATGCAGATCAATATTGGTATATAGCCGGCTCTAAAACCGATAGAATGGAAGAATCCCTATCGCTAGCGATGACTGGTGTGTGTTGGATTGGGGGTATAGGAGTACATCCGAGCCTATTTCCGCTTAGAAGAAGGAGGTCCTGTAAACAGATGCCTTCCTGTTATCCTACCTACCAACTAAAACCACCCTCTCCTACTTGTGCGCAGTTGACTGTCGCACTTACCGTACTCCGAAAGTGGGATGGCCGCTGTAAGACTAACGACACTTACCTCTATCGTTGGTCCGGCTGGTGTTTCTCTTCTTCTTCTTTCCTTTTAATTACTGTTAGAATGTAATTTTGTACAATATTCCATCTTTTTTTATTTCCCGTCATCTTCACGATCATATCTCTCACAGTAACAGGGTTCGAACCTATTTCTCTATAAATTCTGTTTCGCTCCACTGTCGATCTATTACACTCCAGCATTGTGTTAGTAATAATGTCAAAGTATTCACAGTATAGGCATTCATCTGTATTTGTCTTTCTGAATCTATGAAGATATGTCCTAAAACCCCCATATCCTATGAGAATTTACGTCAGGAAGTAATCAAGTCGCCTGTGACCACAGTCCACAAAGTGCCTTAGGCTAGGGATCAGCATCTTGGTTCACTGAGCAACATCTTCCGTGTTGTTCCACTCTCTTCTTGCCATCTTTCTACTGGTCTTTCTCCTTCTCCTATTTTTGTGGCTGCTGTCAAATATTCCCTTCTCTCAGAGAAATATCTTCTTTCTACTGCTGACACATGCAGAGGAACACAACCTGTGATATTACACAAGGCCGCCGCAGATACAGTCCTGTAGGCGCATGCTACTCGCAACATACTTTTTCTGTCTACTCGTATCATGAGCCCTTTGTAGGTCGGTATCTCTATCGCCTTACTCTAGACTGGTGCCGCGTAAAGGATGATTAACTGCACAACACTGCCCTCCTCCTTTCTGATTTGTTGTGTTAATGTACCCCTGCACATTGGAGTTCCATCCCTTATCTTGTCCGTTTACTCTTTAGAATGATGGCTTCGGTCTTCTCTGCTGCGAGTTCAGGTCCGTTATCTGTCATCCAGTCCTTCACGATGTTGCCCGTATGTCCTACCCGAAATGGGATATCCGGCTCGTACCGCGCTACTATCAGCACCGCGAGATCATCCGCAAAAGCATAGGAGGTTATACCTTCTCCATATTCGCAGTTCATGACCTCGTCATATGCAAGGTTCCATACCAATTTTCAACCATGATCCTTCTTTCGGAAAAATATTCGGCCATCACATTCATCAGATAGTTAGGACACTACCTCTCTTCCAATGCCCCCATTACCTCTTTCCACTGCAGAGTGTTGAATGCATTTCTAACATCGAAGAGCAGCAGAGCCACCGAGCGCTATTCGTCTCCAATGTTGTGCAATAGCTTGATTACACTTAACATTGCGTCAACTGTGCTGTTTTCTTTGCAGAATCCCAATTGTCCCGGGGATAGGCCTACTCATATCTCAATCGTGTCGTCGATCCGTACTCGCAGCATCGTCTCGTACAACTTTCCGATGCATGGGAGGAGGCATAAGGGGCAACATCTCCCCCCAGTTTTGATAAGTAGTACCAACTGATATCCTCCAAGCTTCAGGAAGTGCCTGTGCTTCAAGTAATGCATTCATATGCTCCAAAAACCACCCAGATTTTTAAAGAGGGCTTAGTAAAAGCCTGGGTAATCACTCTACTATCTAGGATGCCTCATTTAATTTAGAATATATAACATATAAAAAAAATTAAATCTATTAGAAAAGTCTATAAAATGAAAAAAATCCCACAAAACGCCTTTTGTGTTTTTTCAATTTTTATAGATGGGGTATCATACGAAAAAATATTTAAAAAATCAGAGATGTAGTTTTTGATCAAATGCATTTTTAGATTATGTACACTCAACCTACGGATCTGTTAAAAATAAATAAGTTTTATAAAAGCCTCAAATATGCGTGGACGGATGAAGTGGCGGGATAAAATTGCTTTGAGCCATATTTTTAAAAATAAAAAAAATTGAATTCTGGTAGTGATACCATTTTGCCTGTCTAAACGTGGGGTATACATTTGTACCCTTTGCGCCGCGTCGCGATGGCTCATACCTTATCCTTAAACAACTTTCTTCTGCTTCGTACGAGTTAGCAATCCTAACGCACCCTTATGTATCGATTGGAAAGTACCTGCTCTTCATTCTGTTGTAAAAAATGATTTCAATTCGACCATAACACCTCTTCACGAATTGCGTAGTAGATGTCGACCTTCAACCACTTTGCAGAAAGATGTCCCAGATAAAACCAAAGGGGATATTCCTAAACGACACTCAAAGTTAACGCAGCAATCTGCAAGTTCTGGTATACCTTCATCCACTCCACATCCAGCGACCCCAGAAATACCGCTTTACCTACAATGAGTGATTGTTCCATTCAAATACCCAGACGTTCCAAACGCCCTCCTAACCGCTACTAAGATGCTCATATAGTGGCGGATCCAGAAATTTTTGTCAGGGGGGTCATGGGTCTTAAGGGTGATTTTGATATAGGAATTAGATTTTTGCACCTTTACGATTGATATGATTTGTGCCTCATCTAAGGCAACCATTTTCTCAATAATTATTTTAGGCAATATATTAAACCAATGAGAAGTTATTAAAACCCAAATACCTTACGGGTGCAAAGAAGGGTACAACATTAGGGGTCTTAAACTTAAAAAAAAACATAATTTAAACCCACATACTCTATGACAGTAAAATCAAGTGTACAAGACCATTAAACCAAAGGAAAGTTATTAAAATATAAATACTGAAAAATCAAGGACTGTTAATTTAAACAAGGTATTTTAAAGACTAATAATTTAAACCTACTTATCCTATAGCTATAGCCACAATTAAGAACACACCAAGGATAAATAAGTATAAACCAAAGTTAAGTAATTTAAATGCAATAACTCAATGTAAGTGTAAACATTAATGAATGTATTTAACATTCCTAATAAACTCTATCTTTTCGTTGGATATCCGATATTAATTTGTAAAAACATTCATTTATTCCTTATTGCTATACGGAGTGAAAACATGGACTCTCGGAATTACAAGTATAAGGCGTATAGAAGCCTTTAAAATGTGTTTCGAAGAATGCTGAAGATTTCGTGGACAGAGCACGTGACCAATAACGAGGTGCTGAGAAGAATGAGGACTAAGAGAGAACTCCTAAATATTGTAAACAACAGACAAACGAGTTATCTAGGACATATTTACAGAGAAGAAAAATATAACTTTCTACGACTCATAATGGAAGGGAAAGTAGAAGGAAAAAGAGGTCCAGGAAGAAAAAAATGCTCCTGGCCGAAGAATGTAAGAGACTGGACAGGCATGGACACACATTCGACACTTAGAACAGCTCAAGATAGAGAGCAATTTGCTGTAGTTATAGACACCCTTCCGTAATGAAGAAGGAACCTTAAGAATAAGTGTAAACAGCATTTTATTTAAATTAATTTATTCAACAAAAAATGAAATCAACTGAAAGCGACGGAAATGGATTTTTGGAGAAGAGATGCAGAAAGATCTAGAAGAGAAAGGATTACCAACGAACGCATTAGAGAAATAATGGGAATCAAACCAACAAAATTACAGATGACCTAACAACAAAACAACTTATCTGGTTCGGACATATACAAATAATGGATGAATAACGAATACCAAAAGAAATATTAAAATGGCAACCAGAAGAAAAGAGAAAACGAGGTAGACCAAGAAAAAGTTGGCAAAGTAAAGTAGACAATAAATCAAGAACTGAGAGAGAGGGCCATAGAAGAAGACCTATGGAACAACCGAACTAAGTGGCGATTGGAAGTCGGAAAACGGCGGAGAACGTTATAAACCGACAAGTAGTGGTAGTATTCAACAACTGAGTGAAATATTTTTTTACTCGGTATTGAAATTTTTCTCACGAATTGTCAGCAACAGCTGGCAACGAGTGGTAAATAAAAGTTCAGTGATTAAAAATACTAACAGAATAAGATAAGTAAATATTATATAATTTTATAAAAATGTATTCTATTCGCCTACCCGATTTAGAAAATCGCTCTATGATGAGTGCTAAATTGCTATTGATGAGTGCTAAACCAGTTAACCTTTCCGCAGAAGTTCTATTTCCGCCAAGTCTTTTCCAAAATACAATCAGGAAGTTTTCTATTATTTTGCACGACTCTTTTCCACTTTTGAATCCACAGTGAAAACTCTTGTTCTACTGTGGAATATGCAGTAAGTAGTTGGTTCAATAATATCCTGGTGTCAACAATTTTTTAATGCAACTTTATCTTCTGGTGTGTTTACAGTTTTAGGTAAAACAACTTGAAGATTAAATAGATTCATAATTTTTGGTGAAAGTCGTTCTTCTAAATCAGTTAAGATATTGTCTAAAAGGGGTAAATAAATAGATCTTCGGAAATATTCTTCGCAAGAGTTAGCACATTGGTTTTGACGACAGGTTTGACGAGAAACTATACGAGCCTCTGGCACTTAAATGACGAATTGACAAAATTTGAAAATCTCGTAACTTTAAATTCGTGGAAGTCTTAGTCGAGGTATTACTGTATTTAGAATTGTTGATTTTTTTAAAGATCAATTTAAAAAGATTTCGTATAATTGTACACTTACCCCTAGAATAAATGAGTTTGAATCATTTCAACTCTTGCCTTCCTGCTTATAGGGTTGATGGGTTTTAAATTATTTTTTTTAGGATTATTTGATTGATATTTAATTTTGTTTTGGGGGTGGTCATGACTCCCGTGACCCCCCCTTGGATCCGCCACTGCTCATATATGATACCTGAGGTCTATTCTAAGCCCTCGCCAATAGTTAGTTATTTTGGTTTGTATAAGGCATACTCTAAGTCTGATCCAAGGGGGAGGAAGTAACACAAATAATATCTGGCAATGACGTAGGATGGTGTGACGAGATACTGTCAATTCATTCAGCCATTAGATTACAACCTATGGACATAACTTTGTAACCAATTTTTAAGATGTTATATTTATTGTTTTTTTTTTTTTTTAAATTATACCGCTCACAGGGATGTGAATTTTATTTATTTTAAACTTCAGTTGCTACTAGTTGTAGTTACAGTGTAGTTAAAGAACCAGACACAAAGAAACACGGAAATAATCTTATCCTTGTACCTCACACCCTATAACTTACAACCCTTTATAACCTTTCTCGGCATGTTTTGCTTAAATGCTACATAACAAAGATATTTTAAGGTTTTTAACCCAAACGTTTACACAATATATAGTATTAACTGCCAAAAAATGGATGACCAGTTGACAAAGGCAATATCCACAGAAAGTCGATTGAGACAAAGGTAAATTCTTTTCCCGCGGTTATTTTGTTTAAAATATTTTAAACCAAACTGATGTATGTCAAAGATGTCTACGATTTAAAATTATTTTCGATTATGCAGGTTCAGTCAGAACAATGAAATGAACAAAAGTTATGTTTTTAAATGGAACACCCTATATATTAAAGTATTTTTGATTGTATTTTTTTAAATATAAAGAGTTTATATAAAGTTTTATAGGAATAAAATTATTAATTTTTGAAATACTTACACTTTTCTTAAGAAAAACATTAATATTTAAATTGCTGTGAATTATGTTTTCGAAGTAATTTAAATGTAAATTATATGTCAAAATTTTTCTAGTGTAATGTTATTTTAAATAATTTAATATCATTATAATCCAGCCGTACAGTGTGATCACTATTTTCAAATACAAAATTTTTTCATTTTTTTAAATAAAACATCCTGTACATCAGTATTGTATTTTGTAGAAAACAAAATAATCATGTTTTGTTGGTGGGATGCCTTACATGCCTAAAAGAACTTCTGATTTTATGTTTATGAACACTTTTTATTAATAAATATTCTGAACCTACTGAAATATAACAAACAAAAATTATAAAAATATAATCTTATTTTAGAAATAATAATCAAAATACCAAATATTAAAAAAACCTATGCTAGTAAAAATTAGTCAAATTTATCACTCATAAACCTCATCATGTTTATTGTATATTTACTTATCTTATTCTTATAGTATTTTTAATGACTGAACTTTTATTTGCCATTCGTTGCCGGCTGTTGCTGACAAAATTGGTGAGAAAAATTTCAATACCGAGCAAAAAAATATTTCACTCACTTGTAGCCTAATATGCCTAATTTAAGAAATAACCATTCTTAAATAATATTATGTTTTTTGTTGAAAAAATTAATTTAAATAAAATGCTGTGTACACTTCCTCTTAAAGTTCCTTCTTCATTATGGAAGAGTGGCTATAACTTCAGCAAATTGCTCTCTATTTTGAGCTGTTCTTAGTATAAAATGTGTGTCCATGCCTGTCCAGTCTCTTATATTCTTCAGCCAGGAGCATTTTCTTGTTCCTGGACCTCTTTTTCCTTCTACTTTCCCTTTCATTATGAGTCGTAGAAAGTTATATTTTGCTCCCCTGTAAATATATTTTAGATAACTCTCTTTTCTGTTGTTTACAATATTTAGCAGTTCTCTCACAGTCCTCATTTTTCTCAGCACCTCAATGTTGGTCACGTGCTCTATCCACAAAATTTTCAGCATCCTTCCGAGAGTCCATATTTCCACTCCGTATAGCAATAATAAATGAATGAATGTTCCAACGATAAGATAGAGTTTATTAGGAATGTTAAATACATCCATTAATAAATCCGTAAACTAATTTTCTTGCAATTCTTAGAAGGCACAGATTAAAGCAGAAATCTGAACTTGGTTTCGAAAATTAGTTTACAGATTTATTTGTCAGATGTCGCTATTGCGTCCAGATCGAAGCCATTTTATAGTTGCTTCTAATATGACATGAAAGATTATTTTCACGTTCAGAGCGGTTGTGAATAGCCGTGAATAACGTGCTCCGAAGAACCCTCTTAGGGTGAAATACGTATAAGCGGATACACAAACGCGCTATACGTGAAATCAAATCTTAACTGTCTTTTCTTTTTACATCCATTAATGTTTACACTTTCATTGAATTATTGCATTTAAATTACTTGCTTTTTTTTATACTTCTCTATCCTTGGTTTGTTTTTAATTTTGTAGTCATAGGATAGGCGGGTTCAAATTAATTGCCTTTAAAATACCTAGTTTAAATTGACAGTCCTTGTTTTTCAGTATTTATATTTTAATAACTTTCCTTTGGTTTATTAGTCTTGTACACTTGATTTTACTGTCACAGAGTATGTTTGTTTAAATTTTTTTTGTTTAAGTTTAAGAGCCCTTAATGTTATACCCTTCTTTGCACCCGTAGGGTATTTGGGTTTTAATAACTTCTCATTGGTTTAATATGTCGCTTAAAATAATTATTGAGAAAATGGTTCCCTTCAAAAATGGCTCCATCGTAAGGTGCAAAAATATAAATCCTATATCAAAATCACCCTTAAGACCCATGACCCCCCCTTGCCCCGACAAAAATTTCTGGGGATCAACCTCTGAAAGGTGCAAATATCATCTCCGATAAACATTTCTGGATCTGCGACTGTTCGTAGCTCCTTTATTAACCGTTACTGATGTGTGTTAAACATATTAGACAATTTTTTAAACATTTGTTAACATAGTTAATAATGCATTTATGAATCTATCTTATGGATTAGGTAAATATTATATTGTAACATTTGTTAAATTCAAATAATTTTTATTAGTATACTTATTTTAATTTTTGATATTTTGATTTATGTTTAAGAAATTAGATTAAAATTTTTATCTTTATCAGTTTTGTTTCTTAATATTTCAATAGGTTATATTTCAGTAGGAACACAAAACTTAGTAATAAAAAATCTCCAAAAACATAAAATCTGCAGGTCTCCTCCAAATATATACAAAACTAAACATGTCAGGTATATAAACCTCAAAGTAATATTCTCTACAACATACAATAATAATATACAGGATTCTCTTTTTAAAAATTAGAAAGGTTTGTATTTAAAAATAGTGATTACTATGTATATTGTATAGCTCAATTTTAAAGATAATATGTTATTAAATATGTCAGGCTATGGAGATGGAGTGTATTAGTTTCTACATTATAAGATGATGTACACTCTCTTCTTCTTGCTAAAGCATGCTGGACGAGCTATACTGCCTGTAGTCAGTGCCCCGATGTATGAGCGGGAACACAAGGTGTACTAATACTCATACTCTCATGAAGCGCATCTGGCAGACGCTTAGGAAGCTTCCAAATAGAGAAATCACAGCAGTCGTAGGCGATTTCAACGCTAAAATTGGTGTAACTACAGAAGATCATTACTTGCGAGAGACCGTCGGATTATATGGACTTGGCCAAAGAAATGACAGAGGAGAACGCTTGCTACACTTTTGTATAGACAACCTGTTTGTTACCAATACAGGCTTTCAACATCACCCAAGACGACTATACACTTGGATATCACCAGGAAATAGATACAGAAATCAGATAGATTTTATACTGGTAAAAACCCGTTGGAGGAGCGCTGTTAAGGATGTTAAGACCTATCCAGGAAAAGATTGTAATAGCGACCATCAATTTTTATCAGCTGAATTCCGCATGAAGTTAAGAAACAGTCCAAAAACAGAAAATACAACAACTAAATGGCATCTAAGATATAACGATCCGTACAAAAAAGCCGCAATGCAAAAGCTATGTGACCTCAAACAATCATTAAATCCAGAAGAGTCCTCAAATAGCATATGGACAAAAACAAAATCCATATTGCATAATGCTGCGAAAACATTAAGAGTGATAGAGAAGAAAGAAAGAAACAATGGATAACAGACTCCACGTGGACTAAAATACAGGAGAGGAAGTGCTTAAAAGCCACAGGACTGAACAGTGAAAGTGATAAAGAGGCCTATAAAGCGCTGAACGGTCAAATAAAACGACTCTGCAAAAAGGACAAGAACACACACTTGAACAAAATCTGCATGGAAATAGAAGGGCATAAAACCAAAACTGAGACCAGAGACATGTTTAAAAAAATAAAGCAGATAACACGTTCCTTTACACCAAACTACCTTGCTATCAAAGATGATAACGGAACTCTACTCACTTCTAAAAAAGATATTTTACACAGATGGAAAAAATACTGTGGACGACTGATGATGGAGGAAAGCACAGACGCTCCATCACAAAAAGAAGACGCCAGTTTTGTGACGGAACCTGACGTACTCAAAAGTGAAGTTGAAGCAGCAATTATGAGGCAAAAAAGTCAGAAAGCTGCCGGTCCAGATAACATACCTATTGAAATGATTTTAGACCTAGATAACGTTGGAGTGGATATAATACATCAAGTTTGTCAAAGAGTGTGGGAGACAGGTAAATGGCCTGAGGACTGGACACAAACACTATATATTCTCATACATAAAAAGGGAGCGAAAGATTTATGTAGCAACTATCGCACAATTGCTCTAATTGCGCATTGCATTAAGATACTCTTACACATAATTCTCGAGAGGATAAAGCCCTTTTTACTACCTAACATTGCGGAGGAACAAGCAGGTTTCGTCCCCGGACGTGGCACTAGAGAACAAATTTTAAACGTACGGCAGATTGTAGAAAAATTCAGAGAATTCAACATCACAACATATTTGTGCTTCATAGATTATAGTAAAGCTTTCGATTTGGTCAACTGGAGTAAAATGTGGCAGGCTTTGTCTGAAATGGGAGTCCCCAATCATCTTATACTGCTAAATAAAAGCCTGTACAATAACAATTATGCCAGAGTTAGAATAAATGGGGAACTAACCGGTAGTTTCAGGGTCACAAAGGGCGTGAGACAAAGCTGCATACTAAGCCCAATTCTATTTAACATCTATGGTGAATGGATAATGCGGAAAGCTACTGAAGACTGAAACGGTGGTATCACCATTGGCGGAAAGAAGATTTGCAACTTGAGATATGCAGATGATACTACTATCCTCGCTAGTTCTGAAGCTGAATTGATTCACCTGCTACAACGGATAGAAGACGTAAGCTTAACGATGGGCCTTAAAATAAACAGAGATAAAACGAGAATCATGATAATTGACAGAGTTAACAACAATCAAAATCATCTGGTAATGATAAACAATATCGCTGTTGTAGATAAATTTGTGTATCTGGGCTCATTAATAACCAACAAAGGAGGCTGTACTGAAGAAATAAAGCGGCGGTCAGCAATCGCAAAAAGCGCTATGGCAACATTAACAAAAATTTGGAAAAGCCATGAAATAACTACCGATACAAAAATGAGACTAGTAAGAAGTCTAGTTTTTCCAGTTTTTACTTATGCATCGGAATGCTGGACCCTTACTGAGAAAGACAAAAAGAACATAGATGTATTTGAGATGTACTGCTGGAGACCAATGCTGAGAATACCATGGGTGGAACGAAGAACAAATGAATCCATACTGGACCAGCTAAACATAAAGAAAATACTAAGAACACAAATATCAGAACAAATAATAAGCTATTTTGGACATGTGCTTCGAAGAAATGGTCTTGAAAAACTTACCATCCAGGGAAAAGTAGAAGGCAGAAGAAATAGAGGTAGATCTCCCACACGATACACAGACCATATTGTTGCTACCATTGGCGCTCCATTGTCAGAATGTGCTAGAATAGCAGAAGATAGAAAAACGTGGAGGAACATTGGGAAATTTAGCTAATAGCTTCATGATATCACGATACTTGCATCAGGTTAACGACTAAGAAGAAGAAGAAGATGTTATTTAAAAATAACACTACACCAGAAAATTTTTGACGCATAATTTACATTTTCATTATCTTGGTAACCTAATCCACAACCCTTTTACCGTTTTAGTCAATAAAAATGTAAATATTTCAAAAATTAATAAACTCTTGACAATATTTTTATATTTTTAAAAAATATATTCAAAAATGCTTTAATCCGTAATCGGTAAGCTGAAGTCACGCAGACTCCTTCTATTTTGGAAGTTGTAACTTTTTTCCGGTGACCTTGAATCTTGCGCGCGCTCATGTACCTTCAAGTCACTATTGGTAGTTATTGGTATTCAGTGGGTATTCAGCTAGGGTACTGTGAACACGTTCGAATTAGAAATCAGAGTCTCAGTGACACCACCTCACCGTTAAGTTAAGTTTTGTAATTGTAATAAAATTAAGATTTTGTGTAAAACCTCTTATTTTTAGATGAATTGGGTTCCTAGTATATCAAAAAAAGTTAATCCTATAGACAATAATTTTGAAAGTACTGTTTTAAGATGGTATAATGAGGAAGAATCTGACTTGTCTGATATATAGAAGATGGATATGATATCGAAATCGAAGAAAAAGATGAATATCGACCTTGAAGTGAAAGTGATGATAATGAACAGTCTTTTTAAATTGATGAAAATATTGATAAAGAATTAGACCAAGAGAATGAGGATGAAATTGGAAAACAGTACTATTATAGGAAAGATCGACAAAAGCGGGAGGTAAATGAACCTGTAAAGAATTTGCGAACTAAACAAAATAATATAGTCATAACCCTACCAGGATTAAAAGGTACTGCTCGTACTCTAGGAGATAAAGCCACTCCAGAAGATATTTGGAACCTTCTCATCTCTTAAGCTATGATAAATACTATAGTGGAGTAAACAAATATAAAGATTGCAGAAAGTCGAACAAGATTTGCTGTAGAGACACCAACAGATTTGAAAGATACTGAGAGTACTGAATCTGAATTCTCCGTCGTATAAGACTGACTTGGGCAGCCTTCGGCAAGCTGAACCATATTTTCAAATCGTCTGATATACCAATATGCCTTAAAAGAAAAACGTTTAATCAGTGTGTTTTGCCAGTATTAACTTACGGTGCGGAAACGTTGACCATGATAAGGAGAACAGTTCAAAAGATCCGTGTGTGTCAAAGGGCGATGGAGCGTGCTATGTTAGGCGTTTCACTACGAGACAAGATCCCAAATCGCCAGCTACGACAAAGAACAGGAGTGGCTGATGCAGTAGAGAGAGTAGCAACACTGAAATGGAACTGGGCAGATCACGTGGCTCGAATGACAGATAATAGATAAACAAAACGGATACTGGAATGGAGACCAAGAGATGATGCCTACAAAAGCAGAGGTCGTCCACCAACACGTTGGACTGACGATCTAAAACGTTGTCATAGGAATTGGATGCAAGAGGCACAAGATCGAAATAGATGGAAAATTATGAGGGAGATCTATGTCCAGCAGTGGATAAGCGAAGATTGAATGATGATGATGATGATAGTACTGAAATACGAGCTTTGATGAGCCTACTAATATACACTGCGATCTATAAATCTAATGATAAAGATATTGACACCATGTATACTGCAGATAAAACCGGGAGAGAGATTTTTAGGACTGTTATGAGCGGAAAACGATAAGTGTTTTGATAAATTACTTGAGGTTTGATGATGCCACATCTAGGAAAGAAAGACTTAAAGAAACACCAGCGGCTGTTAATAATGACATTTTTGAAATGAAGAATGAAGATTGCAGAAATTCGAACAAGATTTGCTGTAGAGACACCAACAGATTTGAAAGATACTGATAGTACTGAAATACGAGCTTCGATGAGCCTACTAATATATACTGCGATCTATAAATCTAATGATAAAGATATTGACACCATGTATACTGCAGATGAAACCGGAAGACAGATTTTTAGGACTGTTATGAACGGAAAACGATTTCCGATCCGATTCGCTCCCAATTAAAATTTCAGAGAAGCATTTATTAGATTAAGACAATCTTGTATTATTTATTTTTGAGATGTATTAGCAGCAATTTTATTTACCAAACTAATTTTATTTAGTGAATTAACAAATTTTTTTTTCTTTTTAGTTTAACTTTGTAAGATATTTTGTCGTTTTTAGCAGCTCTTGATAATAATTGTAAACACAATTGAAATAACACAATTAAATAGTTAACCAATAGCCCCTTTTATTGACTCCAACCCATCCAAAACATTTATATATTTTTTCCAAACGAGTCACAAGTACTTCTTGATATATATATATATATATATATATATATATATATATATATATATATATATATATATATATATATTGTTATGTTTCTTCTTTCCCAACCAAAGAAAAATAAATAAAAAAATCCATCGAAATAAAATTTTAAGATATCAATATAAACAAATTGTATATAGTAATTTAAGATACGATTTAGTGTAGATAAGAATAGAAATTTGTTTCCGTTTCAAACAAAATTATCAAAAAACCTTTGTTTAGAATTAGAAGACATTTTACCTGTAAGTTAATCTTTTCATTGTTTGTATAATAGAGTATTAAATGACCATATTCTAATCTTTTGAAATATGTATAAATTGTGTATTGACAAAACCAATTTTAAAGTAAGCTATTTAGTTTTTCTCTGAAACCGAAATTAGGCTTTTCCAAAATCATGGTAAACACAATTTGAGCTTTTTATTGGACGGTCGTTTTTCAATGGGAATTTGTGAGCCGATCATGAGAACCGGAGAATAGGATATAATTTGGTCATCGAAGGAAACAGTCGTTTGTCTCAAGATAGGGTGTGGTTCGTGAGTTGGATACCGGCATTGTGAAAAGAATTGAATAGTTTTGCAGAAGGAGATAGCAGGTAGATTGAAAGAGGTCCTTGTATCTACCGTTGGCATTTGGTGAAGATTTGTGAAAGTCGTTTTACGGCATTAAGTTGACAAAAGGAGGTCCTTGTGTCATTAATAAGTAGTTGAGTTTTTGGAGAAGTGCATCAGGTGTTTTTGGTTAGTGCAGCAGGTTTGCAGAGACGTTAGGAAGGAGCCTAGGTGCCAAAAAGGAGAGATCGCATCGTTGAGGAGACTGGATTTTTCTGGGTATGTTCCAACATACAACTCAATAAGAAAATAAGCTGTAAGTGTTTTGTACAATTGAATTTTATATCTGTGAAGGATCGGTTTGACATCCTGGTCATTAGCATTCAAATTTAAGAACTGAGGTTTTGTTGGGCTAATCAAAAGTTTAAAGTTTTGTTGTTTCTTGTTTCAAGTAAAGAAAAATTTAAGTAAAATTGGTTTTCACTTAATATAAATGTATGTAGATTTAAAATCTTATTATTATAAAAATTTGATTTATTTTCTTGTATGCTGATTGATAAGATAACGACAGAAGTTGAAAATTGTTTTATTCCTTTTTTTATATAAAATAAAGAATACTCGTTTTATTCGTTCATATAAAATAAAGAAACGTAAATTTTTGTACTATAATATATTTTTTATTCTTATCCTTCTTCTGTATCCCGATAAAAGACAACTAGAAAATCTTTGAATCCATCGAACACAGCAATATAAGGAGTTTATTTTACTTTTGATAACAAATAAGTTATATTTTTTTATTGGCTCAATAAACTAAGATTAAAGTCAAAATAAACAATCATAATATATATATATATATATATATATATATATATATATATATATATATATATTATATTCTAAGCTTTGGAAAAAAAAACACTTTTTTTGATTGATGACATTGTGGAGGCTTTTTATAATAAAAAGAAATTTCAGTACTATTGTAAAATAAAGGTATTTTAATAACGTTTTTTATATAATACTTATATACCTATGAGCGAATAAAGTTTATCCTGTTGTAACTTATTTCAGTGAAATTTTTTCAAATACCTATATTTTTTTATTTATTAAAAATCACATCACGCTCAATGTAACTGAAATTTCATCTCACCGGTTACGGGTTAATATAAACTTTGCTTCATTCCATTGTTGTGACTGACCCTGTATAATCGAAATGAATTTTACATTATAGACGTCTTTATTATACATCAGTTTTGTTTAAATCGTTTTTTATATACTCCGTAGTTTATCCATAATCAACCTTCCAATCAAAGAAATTTTTATTTCACAGTCCCCACCAATTTTCATATACAGAATATATATTTTATTTAATATTTATGTATCTCTGCAAAGTATATTATAATACTACTGTTTCTAATAACATAAAAAAACCTTTCAGTCAGCAGTACTTGTACTATTTTTAATTTATGCTGTATAAACAGTTGAACATTAGAATAAAAAATGGATGCAATATCATTACTTTAAAATCTAATCGATTAGCACGAAAAGTTGAGTCATAAAAACTTCCACTTATACTCCTAAGTTTTATTGTCCAACAAGAAACTTTGATCGATAAAATATACTTGACCCCTTAGTAAAGTTCTGAGTCATCAAAAAATACTGTGACGTGTTGATACAAAAGGGTAGAATAGATTAGTTTGATATTTAGGAAGAATGGTGACTAATAAGTGATATTGTTGTTTAAGTAAAATAGCTAGGAGAGTTCGAGCGCAAAAACGACGATTTGGCGGAGGCGCCCCATGTTATTCTTATGGAGCGTAACCACCAAAATCTAAGGTCCATTCTGCTCATTTTTGGCTCTTTTCGAAGTGGAGGCTCGACCCCTCGTCGGATCGCGACGTATGAGGTGTCAAACGAACGGGAAGGGGACGGGGAACACGTAGAGGGAAAAAACAAAGATGGCGGCATAGTCAAAACGGCACTATAACGTATCTCCGGATCTATTGGTCCGATTGCAACGTATGAGGGGTCAAACGAACGGGAAGAAAACGGGTAACACGTAGAGAGAAAAAACAAAGATGGCGGTATAGTCAAAACGGCACTATAACGTATCTCAGGGTCTATTGGTCTGATTGCAACGTATAAGGCGTCAAATGAAAGAGGAGGGGGTAACGAATACATTGAGATGAAAAACAAGCAACAAAATCAACGCCAAAATGGCACTATAACGTATCTCAGGGTCTATTGGTCCGATTGCAACGTATAAGGCGTCAAATGAAAGGGGAGGGGGTAACGAATACATTGAGATGAAAAACAAGCAACAAAATCAACGCCAAAATGGCACTATAACGTATCTCGGGGTCTATTGGTCCGATTGCAACGTATGAAGCGTTAAACGAAAGGTGAGAGAATAATGTATACATCAAGATGAAAACATGAAACAAAATCAATGCCAAAACGACACTATAACGTATCTCAGGGTCTATTGGTCCGATTGCAACGTATAAAGCGTCAAATGAAAAAGGAAGGGGGTAACGAATACATTGAGATGAAAAACAAGCAACAAAATCAATGCCAAAATGGCACTATAACGTATCTCAGGGTCTATTAACCCGATTACTACGTATGAGGCATCAAATGAATATAACGTACAGCAGCGGCTATCGATTGAAATAAAACGAATAGGAACGTTTACCATTCTTACACTATGACCAAACCAACATTCATTTACTCCTCTACAATCTTTACAGTAACGCATGAAAAGTAACGAGCTGCATACTATATTTTTAACATACTACATAAAAATGTTAGCAAGAACAGTCAAGCAATAAGTAATGCTTAAATGTAATAAGTAATAGGTAAATGTAATAAGTAATAAACTGCTGTTAGTATCTAAGAAAAGGAATGATAGTAAGTTAATGAATATAAAGCCATGTATAAAAATGATTAAAAGCATGCCATGAAAGGAACGTAGTCAATTCGGTTCAAACAAACATTTGTTGAAAAACAAAAATTTATTCTTAACGGCAGTCACCAACGTGAAGGTACGACTACACGACCGCCGGGAGAGGTTATGTTAGTATGGGACAAACAGTTAGTATGAATGAAGTCATTTACATAATATGATAATTTATTTAATAATTATACTTAACTTATTAAGATCAGCTCATAATTTAACATGGTTTAGAAGACATCTTTTATTGATGGACATCTTTTATATTAAGACATCGACACTTTGGTGTAAATTCATTAGTTACTATGTTGTATAGCGTTCAAATGAATTATTGGGGGCTAATAACTCTAGGTTATCTTTAAAAATAGGAAATTCTCCGACTCCTGTTTTGGGACAGGCTATCGAAGAATTGACTTAAATCTAAACCGAGGAAGACCAATAAGTTATCGATTGTCTTAGGAGGCTGCACGAACACATAGCTCTGGAGTTAACCAGAACGGTTCATTAATTTGCCAGTGGTCCATGATATCTTTTAGTGGTCATATCTAAACATCTTTTTTAAATGTGCTAATCTTAAGTATCGTGATTTAGAAATAATATTTAGAAAATTAAGATCTATTACAATTATCATATAATATAAAAAACGAAAAGCGAAATGAAATGGTGAAATAATGACTAATAAATTCTGAATCAGATATATTTTAAGTTGTAATAAATAAACCACGTTATAAAAACTACAATATACAATTTGCATCCATCTTAAAGTCAATCATCAAGGATAAATGTTAAAATATGACTATTGATATATTAGATATATTACTTTGCGTTAATCAACATCCATCTTAGAATCAATTAAATAATGCCCCCACGGAAGTGTATCATATGACTCCGGAAGGTGATGTCTTTTATCATCATTGGGGCTTAGCGCAATCTTGCTTTGTGTTATGGTATAAACATGGTGCTTATCTGAGCGTATTAGATTCTGTGAAGCATACACCTTTTTTAAGTTATCCAAACACTCTACATAGTCCTCAAACGTAATTTTCGTGTTCACCACAGATTTCTTTACCCCCTTCGCCTTCTTTGTTAACCTAAAATTTTTAATAATTACTTCAATTTCTTCATCCTCATATTCTTCATCTTTCAACTTTTTACGTTTTTCTTTTAGCTCATCTTCAGTGGCAGCTACTTTTGTTGTATACAATTTAGATCGGAGCCCTATGTAGTCAGTCATAATGCGACCTTTATTCTCATCTTTCATCATGCCCAACACCTTCTTGTTAACCTGAGGGATACCATAAATATTGTCTTTACGATAATCTGAGGTATCAAAATATTTGTAGCAATCTTCTTTCATAGCCTCATATGGGTCTTGTTCACGTATTTCCACGATTACACTATCGGTATCAGTATAGCAAGTTGTAAAGTTTTCTCCGAACCTGCCAGCTAAGTATCCATACTGAAAATCATAGATTGTTGTTTTAGCCAAGTCTAAAATACTCATTCCGATATAGATTGGTTTATCTAACCATATTTCAGCTCTACGCATCTCAACAGCTACCAAGTTTTCACTAAAAATCGTTGCATTCTTAAACAATGGGCTACTTATTCTAGCTTCAGCTCCGTAACGACCCTCCCACAAAGTAAGCAACTTTATATCAACGCGCTTGCGCACTGATTCCATAGTCTTCCCGAACACTGCATTATTCATAAGCTTAAAAAGATCCTTTTCAAACTCATTGTTTGCTGCCTTCCGGAGATTTGTATTAAGATCGATGTATGACTTTAACCATGGAGCCTGTTTGAATTTCAATACTCTATGTATCTTTTTCAGGATCAATCCATTTGCAAGCGCCTGTTTTAGTGCTCTATAATGTATTACATATCTTTCTTTATCCTGTAGGGTAGCCATTAATTTAGTCTGCTCTCGCGGACGTGTAGGAGGAAGCATAGTCTTAGAATTTAAAGACTCAGGACAAAACGGGATATCTTTATGACGATCATGAAGATGTTGAGGGTACGCCAGATCAACCTCGAGAATGTACCCTTCAGAAGCATCGTCAGCAATGGAAAGGACATCAATATTGGCATCGACCCACTCGAAACCGCCATATGGAAGATATTGAGACATGGCCCAACCATACTGATTATTAACATCAAAATACATAAGGAACGTTTTTGGTTTAGATGGGTCATAGTTGTTGATGTATGGATTGTTAGCTTTCACACGTCTTTTAGAGCAAACTTGACTAAGACCACCACGAATACCACGTTCAACAAACAAATGCATGTCAGGATCGGTTAAAAGCTCCAGTTCTTGACCTGTATATTTAAGCATTGCATCCCACGTAAAACCAGGTAAAGTATAATAGTGAGCAGGGTCAAGATTATAAGTTCGAAGAGAGCTGGATCGAAATCGCTCAAAGATATCTGCAAGAAGAAGAATGTCAGTTTTCATATATAAATCGACATAATCCCCGAGAGTTGCACAATTGAATGACGACCAGACTTCTTGAGCGCGACGATAATGTCGACGAGGACATGGCTTATCTTCAAGTTTATTGTAAAAAGACTCAATAGGAGGCAAAGAAGTCTCACAGAATTTTTTAAATGAATCTATATAATCATATGGCATGATACCTTTTTTAGTTAGAAGATGGAAATTCTCCTCAGGAAGCGAAGTATATTGGGACTTGAGATTAGGAAACTCGGGGAGGTACGAAGCTAATTTATCAAGAGAATAAGACATAAATCGATAACTATCAATAAAACGGAATTTAATTCGAGCATCATCAATATGTTTTGTAAAAGAAATGTATTTTTCCTTAGTAATAGGAAGAAGATCTACGGGACCTTTGATGTGTGTAGCAATATCGTTAATAATAAAATGTGCGTCATATCCGGAGAGATTATGAAATATTATTGGAATTGTATGAACATCTTTGTAATTAATGTTACACCCTTCGTGAGCTGCACCTCTATAATTATTGTCAGGAATAAAGTGATCATGGTCTCGCACTTTCTTATCATTGGGGGAAAAGCGCTGCTCACAGATATGGCAATGAGTGGCTGCATGGAAATCGCTCTCTTGCTGAGTTGTCATATTTATATCATATGGGCACATAAACACCGTAGAAACATTCTCAGCAAGCTGATTAAGTTTATCTGCGAACCATTTCATGCAATCCTTTCCTCGATATGAGTCATAAAACGACAAAGTGTCATCATACGAGCATTTAAAGAAATAACCAACTGCTACAGGAATATGCTCTTGAGGTTTTTTAGGATCTCCTGTACGTTTTAAAGCACTCTCGAGATCCGCGTACACGGCGAAGGGGGCTTTAATCTTATTACGAAAATTCTTAAATTTCAACATTTTATGACTTTCGTCGGGCATTTTAATGGCTGTTTCATTAATTCTTATACAATCTACCATATGAGCTTCAAGCTGTTTTGACGATGAAAACGGTTGTAGGCATCTATCACATATAAGATCTGATCGGCCGCTGCAGCATGCCTTATGAATATTTAACTTTTCTTGTGATCGAAAGTAATGGAGGCAGGCATCGCAGAAATATTTGGCTCCTTTACGTTTACTAAGTTGCTTGGAGAGGAGGCGGGACAAACTTTTTATCCAAACGTAATGGTATCTAATAGGACCTTCGGTATCATCATATTTATCTTGAATTAAAAGCAAATTCACATGTTTATCCTTCTTGTTTTTAGTTAGAAATGTAGGGAGGGTCGTAAAATCTCTTTTTTCTTTTTTTAAAACGTATACATTAATTGAAATGTCATTCTGTTTTTCAAAATTAGGAATCTGCCTCATCGTCATTGGCCACTGTATTCCCTTCAACTTCAACACTTGCGAGTAGTGCGGATATTTAGACACTCTTTGAGGATCTTTATCAATAGGATTCAACGCTGATATGACAGACCACGCAAAGCATGCCTCATCATCATTTTTGACGTTAACGCATGCTTCCTTTCTCTTTATTTGAGGAGGAAGTTCAATATAAGAGGAACCAAGTTGTGGTGTGTATTTGTTAATGTTTACCCCCAGGTTAACAACAGCCTTTAGTGCCCAGCCACTATCTCTCTCTTGGAATTCCTCTAGCTTTTTGCTGAGGGGTTCAGACACATGGTTTTCAAACCATTCGTCAAGATTTGTGTCTTTGTATATTGGAGAGTTCGATGTGGTAAAATATTTGGTGTCTTTTAGGATTTTCTCACCGCTAGCTATCTCGAATTCTCCCCCAAAAGCAGTATTAACTTTAACTACCTCATCCTTCTTTAGCGCGTTTTGAATCCTACGTTTGAATAGCGCCTTGCAATCTACTAGGAAACTGCTGGGGTCTTTGTGTTTGAGGTTTGAGATGACTCCAGTTCGAATTCTTGAGTTGAACGCTGATAAGGAATCATCCCATTGTACCCTCTTGTACGCAGTCTCCGGTCGAGTGTTAAGTCCCGCCCCCCTCTTTTGTTCGGCCTTCAGTTGGTTCCTCAACGTTTTCACATGCCTCATCTGAGCTTCTAAATGCTGCTTCTCACCCATCGTCTTGGCATATCTCATCGAATTTCGTATCTTTTTACACGCTTTCCTACACTCAGTCAGCCCGTTCTTAACATTATCTTCCTGATAATCATTTCTAATCAACCCCAAGATGGACGCAATTAGCTGAATAAGTTTAGCTATCATGTTTAAACAAAACAAGCAAATATTCAAAAATAGATTAAGAAATAAAAAATTTTCCAAAAAACGTTATATCAAAAAAGTCAAAATATTCAAAGAAATCAAAATTTTCAAAATTTAACACTCACCAGAGCACAGATTTAAACTCACCAAAGCACACGTCTGTACGCTAGGAATATCTGAAACAGAATAAAGAAAATACCATAATGCAGGGTATAAGGTAAACTTGAGTCGGACGGAAAACTGAATGGTATTATAAAAGGCTCCTCAAATGCACAATGCCAATACAAGTACAATAAATACCTACACAATAAGCATAATATACAGGCTTTCCATTTTAAGTTTGTTTAAAAGAGAAGGGCATAGCATAACATATTAATCAGGTAGTTGTCAACAATAGCCGTAGATATCGTCACCAAAGAAAATTTAAATATGAACATCTGAAAATCATGATTACCTCATGTGTTCAGCACTAAGAATCTCAATAACTTTGAATAATACCATCAAGTTCCCACTCCTCGGATAACAGTCAAAAATCTTAACTACCCCACCACTTTTAGCACAAACATACTTGATAACTGCTATAATACCATCAAGTTCTCACGTTTATCAGTAAATCATGGCCCGATTCTAAAGAAAATGTCAGTATCAGTATGCTAGAAAACGAGTACAGTGTGAAATTTATGTTAAAACACAAAAGACGCTCAATACTGAGTGTTTACAGAGGATAATATAGAAAAAATAACAAAAACAGAGCTCGTCGGAAATAAGCAGAATCACAATAAAAAAGTATTCATAACTAAAAATAGTTATGATTGTTAGAAACGTATAAAGTATAAATGTCACCTAAATTGCTGGCTAATAGTATAAAATATAAAATTAGATTCAACACACTTATTCTTACGTGATAAGCCCTAATACTATCTCTAAACTATATAAATTTAAACAAAAGACGCAAGAATAGTAGAAAAATATTTCTATTCGCAACTAAACACATATTTTTAAAGGAAATCTGAACACACAACTACTAAAACAGCAATAATTGCAACTAAAAAAGATCTAATTAAAAAATAAAAAAGGCCAGATTCTAAAGAATTTTAAAAATGACAGTATCAGTATACTAGTAGACCAGTATAGAGGATAATATAGAAAAAAATAACAAAAACAGAGCTCGTTGGAAATAGCCAGAATCATAATAAAAAAAGTATTCAAAACTAAAATAGTTATGATTGTAAGAAACGTATAAAGTATAAATGTCACCTAAATTACTGGATAACCGTGATAAGCCCTATTACTAACTCTAAGCTTTATAAATTTAAACAAAAGAAGCAAGAATAGTAGAAAAATATTTCTATTCTCAAGTAAACGCATGCTTTTAAAGGAAATCCGAACACACAACTACTAAAAATTCAATAATTATAATTAAAAAAAGATCTAATTAATAAATAAAAAAAAAAAACAATAAAACAAATAATATTCTCTAAAATAAATATAAACTCACCAAGGTTTAATAAAAACTCACACTGAATACACAAAAATTTAAACGTTGTTTATCCATCCGCAGTAAAACTAAAACTGATTTTAAAATATATTTTACTAGCGTATGCAGGCTCGATTAACCTTGTATCTATATATAAAATTGCATATGTTTCCTGCGACAGGGAAACGCCACCGTGAGAAATGATTAAAGGATGCAGATGCATCCGGTGACGTCAGAGTTCTCGTTAGCATATTTTATGATATAGTTAGATTTCCAAGTTTTATTATATACGAGGTTAGTCACAAATTACTCATAAAATATAATTGCAAAAATTTAGAAGTTAAAGCATGAGATTGATCAAAAATTATTCTCTTTGTTAGTCATTCGTCTTCTTATCTTTCCAAGTTTAATTATCTACGAGGGTAGTCACAAATTACTCATTAAATATAATTGATAAAGTTCACGTCACGTATCGCACGTCACGTTACGTGGGACACGTGTTCACGTCACGTTTTCACGTGCGTCACATCTTCACGTCACGTTACGTGCGCCACGGATTCACGTCCGTAAAAGACAAGCTGAGACTTAAAAGTCCATTTACAGGAAAACATAACCAATTTTTATAGCTTTATCAATCTCCACAGGAAAATGGACCGGCTATTTGTTAAATGAATATGTAGAATGATAATTGTAATTTGGTGAAAATCAACATTTGTAATTATTATAAGTAGAAAATAAAAACTCTAAAAAATATTCATTGTTTGCATCTATACCATTGTCTTAGATTATTTAACCATGACATAGGTCTTTTGGTATACATTTGCCTTAGCTATCAGTGTTCTCATTGTCAGCCTGAACATCATCTGAGACTATCAGAGTACTATCCAAACACCATCAGAGGCTATCTGAACACTATCAGATACTATCTGACAACTATCATAACACCATCAGAGACGTTAGGTTAGGTCGAATGTCAGATCAAACATCACGTTTTATATCGTTAGGTCTACGTCAGATCACGTTAGGTTAGGTTAGGAGTTCGTTAGGTCACGTTTTACGACACTTGGATCGATTTGACGTTTAAGATGTCATACAATCACGTATGTCATTGTGGTAACGTCCACTGATAGACATGAGCCTGTTACGTTCGCCGCTAGACATAGGCCTTCAGCAAAAATGACATAATGCCACATCTTCGCAGTTATTGGATCGATTTCATGCATCACGTTTTACGTCACATGCGTCACGTTTCACGTCAAATTTCACGCTTTCGGCGTCATTTTTGTCACATGTCACGTTTTGCAATAATACACTAGGTTAGACCAAAACGCGACGTTCACAATAGGTTAAGTTAGATCCAGAAATGCCACGTATGTTAGGTTAGAGCCATAAATATTACCTAAAATACTTTTGGAAATTAAAATATAAACGGTACATTTTACGTGAAGACATCACGCGTCACATTAAAACGTCACGAATCACGTTAAAAACGTCACGTTTTAAAGTCAACACGTCACACCTTACATATGGATCATTTCTGACCCACTGCGAATTGTGATTTCGTTGCGGATTGGGGATACTTGAATTTTAGGCTTCTTTGAGTGTCGGATAGGTTTCCGATAGAGCTGTCATATCGATTGAGACTAGTGAGGTAATCCGCAACGAAATCACAATTCGCAGTGGGTCAGAAATGATCCATATGTAAGGTGTGACGTGTTGACTTTAAAACGTGACGTTTTTAACGTGATTCGTGACGTTTTAATGTGACGCGTGATGTCTTCACGTAAAATGTACCGTTTATATTTTAATTTCCAAAAGTATTTTAGGTAATATTTATGGCTCTAACCTAACATACGTGGCATTTCTGGATCTAACTTAACCTATTGTGAACGTCGCGTTTTGGTCTAACCTAGTGTATTATTGCAAAACGTGACATGTGACAAAAATGACGCCGAAAGCGTGAAATTTGACGTGAAACGTGACGCATGTGACGTAAAACGTGATGCATGAAATCGATCCAATAACTGCGAAGATGTGGCATTATGTCATTTTTGCTGAAGGCCTATGTCTAGCGGCGAACGTAACAGGCTCATGTCTATCAGTGGACGTTACCACAATGACATACGTGATTGTATGACATCTTAAACGTCAAATCGATCCAAGTGTCGTAAAACGTGACCTAACGAACTCCTAACCTAACCTAACGTGATCTGACGTAGACCTAACGATATAAAACGTGATGTTTGATCTGACATTCGACCTAACCTAACGTCTCTGATGGTGTTATGATAGTTGTCAGATAGTATCTGATAGTGTTCAGATAGCCTCTGATGGTGTTTGGATAGTACTCTGATAGTCTCAGATGATGTTCAGGCTGACAATGAGAACACTGATAGCTAAGGCAAATGTATACCAAAAGACCTATGTCATGGTTAAATAATCTAAGACAATGGTATAGATGCAAACAATGAATATTTTTTAGAGTTTTTATTTTCTACTTATAATAATTACAAATGTTGATTTTCACCAAATTACAATTATCATTCTACATATTCATTTAACAAATAGCCGGTCCATTTTCCTGTGGAGATTGATAAAGCTATAAAAATTGGTTATGTTTTCCTGTAAATGGACTTTTAAGTCTCAGCTTGTCTTTTACGGACGTGAATCCGTGGCGCACGTAACGTGACGTGAAGATGTGACGCACGTGAAAACGTGACGTGAACACGTGTCCCACGTAACGTGACGTGCGATACGTGACGTGAACTTTATCAATTATATTTAATGAGTAATTTGTGACTACCCTCGTAGATAATTAAACTTGGAAAGATAAGAAGACGAATGACTAACAAAGAGAATAATTTTTGATCAATCTCATGCTTTAACTTCTAAATTTTTGCAATTATATTTTATGAGTAATTTGTGACTAACCTCGTATATAATAAAACTTGGAAATCTAACTATATCATAAAATATGCTAACGAGAACTCTGACGTCACCGGATGCATCTGCATCCTTTAATCATTTCTCACGGTGGCGTTTCCCTGTCGCAGGAAACATATGCAATTTTATATATAGATACAAGGTTAATCGAGCCTGCATACGCTAGTAAAATATATTTTAAAATCAGTTTTAGTTTTACTGCGGATGGATAAACAACGTTTAAATTTTTGTGTATTCAGTGTGAGTTTTTATTAAACCTTGGTGAGTTTATATTTATTTTAGAGAATATTATTTGTTTTATTGTTTTTTTTTTTTATTTATTAATTAGATCTTTTTTTAATTATAATTATTGAATTTTTAGTAGTTGTGTGTTCGGATTTCCTTTAAAAGCATGCGTTTACTTGAGAATAGAAATATTTTTCTACTATTCTTGCTTCTTTTGTTTAAATTTATAAAGCTTAGAGTTAGTAATAGGGCTTATCACGGTTATCCAGTAATTTAGGTGACATTTATACTTTATACGTTTCTTACAATCATAACTATTTTAGTTTTGAATACTTTTTTTATTATGATTCTGGCTATTTCCAACGAGCTCTGTTTTTGTTATTTTTTTCTATATTATCCTCTATACTGGTCTACTAGTATACTGATACTGTCATTTTTAAAATTCTTTAGAATCTGGCCTTTTTTATTTTTTAATTAGATCTTTTTTAGTTGCAATTATTGCTGTTTTAGTAGTTGTGTGTTCAGATTTCCTTTAAAAATATGTGTTTAGTTGCGAATAGAAATATTTTTCTACTATTCTTGCGTCTTTTGTTTAAATTTATATAGTTTAGAGATAGTATTAGGGCTTATCACGTAAGAATAAGTGTGTTGAATCTAATTTTATATTTTATACTATTAGCCAGCAATTTAGGTGACATTTATACTTTATACGTTTCTAACAATCATAACTATTTTTAGTTATGAATACTTTTTTATTGTGATTCTGCTTATTTCCGACGAGCTCTGTTTTTGTTATTTTTTCTATATTATCCTCTGTAAACACTCAGTATTGAGCGTCTTTTGTGTTTTAACATAAATTTCACACTGTACTCGTTTTCTAGCATACTGATACTGACATTTTCTTTAGAATCGGGCCATGATTTACTGATAAACGTGAGAACTTGATGGTATTATAGCAGTTATCAAGTATGTTTGTGCTAAAAGTGGTGGGGTAGTTAAGATTTTTGACTGTTATCCGAGGAGTGGGAACTTGATGGTATTATTCAAAGTTATTGAGATTCTTAGTGCTGAACACATGAGGTAATCATGATTTTCAGATGTTCATATTTAAATTTTCTTTGGTGACGATATCTACGGCTATTGTTGACAACTACCTGATTAATATGTTATGCTATGCCCTTCTCTTTTAAACAAACTTAAAATGGAAAGCCTGTATATTATGCTTATTGTGTAGGTATTTATTGTACTTGTATTGGCATTGTGCATTTGAGGAGCCTTTTATAATACCATTCAGTTTTCCGTCCGACTCAAGTTTACCTTATACCCTGCATTATGGTATTTTCTTTATTCTGTTTCAGATATTCCTAGCGTACAGACGTGTGCTTTGGTGAGTTTAAATCTGTGCTCTGGTGAGTGTTAAATTTTGAAAATTTTGATTTCTTTGAATATTTTGACTTTTTTGATATAACGTTTTTTGGAAAATTTTTTATTTCTTAATCTATTTTTGAATATTTGCTTGTTTTGTTTAAACATGATAGCTAAACTTATTCAGCTAATTGCGTCCATCTTGGGGTTGATTAGAAATGATTATCAGGAAGATAATGTTAAGAACGGGCTGACTGAGTGTAGGAAAGCGTGTAAAAAGATACGAAATTCGATGAGATATGCCAAGACGATGGGTGAGAAGCAGCATTTAGAAGCTCAGATGAGGCATGTGAAAACGTTGAGGAACCAACTGAAGGCCGAACAAAAGAGGGGGGCGGGACTTAACACTCGACCGGAGACTGCGTACAAGAGGGTACAATGGGATGATTCCTTATCAGCGTTCAACTCAAGAATTCGAACTGGAGTCATCTCAAACCTCAAACACAAAGACCCCAGCAGTTTCCTAGTAGATTGCAAGGCGCTATTCAAACGTAGGATTCAAAACGCGCTAAAGAAGGATGAGGTAGTTAAAGTTAATACTGCTTTTGGGGGAGAATTCGAGATAGCTAGCGGTGAGAAAATCCTAAAAGACACCAAATATTTTACCACATCGAACTCTCCAATATACAAAGACACAAATCTTGACGAATGGTTTGAAAACCATGTGTCTGAACCCCTCAGCAAAAAGCTAGAGGAATTCCAAGAGAGAGATAGTGGCTGGGCACTAAAGGCTGTTGTTAACCTGGGGGTAAACATTAACAAATACACACCACAACTTGGTTCCTCTTATATTGAACTTCCTCCTCAAATAAAGAGAAAGGAAGCATGCGTTAACGTCAAAAATGATGATGAGGCATGCTTTGCGTGGTCTGTCATATCAGCGTTGAATCCTATTGATAAAGATCCTCAAAGAGTGTCTAAATATCCGCACTACTCGCAAGTGTTGAAGTTGAAGGGAATACAGTGGCCAATGACGATGAGGCAGATTCCTAATTTTGAAAAACAGAATGACATTTCAATTAATGTATACGTTTTAAAAAAAGAAAAAAGAGATTTTACGACCCTCCCTACATTTCTAACTAAAAACAAGAAGGATAAACATGTGAATTTGCTTTTAATTCAAGATAAATATGATGATACCGAAGGTCCTATTAGATACCATTACGTTTGGATAAAAAGTTTGTCCCGCCTCCTCTCCAAGCAACTTAGTAAACGTAAAGGAGCCAAATATTTCTGCGATGCCTGCCTCCATTACTTTCGATCACAAGAAAAGTTAAATATTCATAAGGCATGCTGCAGCGGCCGATCAGATCTTATATGTGATAGATGCCTACAACCGTTTTCATCGTCAAAACAGCTTGAAGCTCATATGGTAGATTGTATAAGAATTAATGAAACAGCCATTAAAATGCCCGACGAAAGTCATAAAATGTTGAAATTTAAGAATTTTCGTAATAAGATTAAAGCCCCCTTCGCCGTGTACGCGGATCTCGAGAGTGCTTTAAAACGTACAGGAGATCCTAAAAAACCTCAAGAGCATATTCCTGTAGCAGTTGGTTATTTCTTTAAATGCTCGTATGATGACACTTTGTCGTTTTATGACTCATATCGAGGAAAGGATTGCATGAAATGGTTCGCAGATAAACTTAATCAGCTTGCTGAGAATGTTTCTACGGTGTTTATGTGCCCATATGATATAAATATGACAACTCAGCAAGAGAGCGATTTCCATGCAGCCACTCATTGCCATATCTGTGAGCAGCGCTTTTCCCCCAATGATAAGAAAGTGCGAGACCATGATCACTTTATTCCTGACAATAATTATAGAGGTGCAGCTCACGAAGGGTGTAACATTAATTACAAAGATGTTCATACAATTCCAATAATATTTCATAATCTCTCCGGATATGACGCACATTTTATTATTAACGATATTGCTACACACATCAAAGGTCCCGTAGATCTTCTTCCTATTACTAAGGAAAAATACATTTCTTTTACAAAACATATTGATGATGCTCGAATTAAATTCCGTTTTATTGATAGTTATCGATTTATGTCTTATTCTCTTGATAAATTAGCTTCGTACCTCCCCGAGTTTCCTAATCTCAAGTCCCAATATACTTCGCTTCCTGAGGAGAATTTCCATCTTCTAACTAAAAAAGGTATCATGCCATATGATTATATAGATTCATTTAAAAAATTCTGTGAGACTTCTTTGCCTCCTATTGAGTCTTTTTACAATAAACTTGAAGATAAGCCATGTCCTCGTCGACATTATCGTCGCGCTCAAGAAGTCTGGTCGTCATTCAATTGTGCAACTCTCGGGGATTATGTCGATTTATATATGAAAACTGACATTCTTCTTCTTGCAGATATCTTTGAGCGATTTCGATCCAGCTCTCTTCGAACTTATAATCTTGACCCTGCTCACTATTATACTTTACCTGGTTTTACGTGGGATGCAATGCTTAAATATACAGGTCAAGAACTGGAGCTTTTAACCGATCCTGACATGCATTTGTTTGTTGAACGTGGTATTCGTGGTGGTCTTAGTCAAGTTTGCTCTAAAAGACGTGTGAAAGCTAACAATCCATACATCAACAACTATGACCCATCTAAACCAAAAACGTTCCTTATGTATTTTGATGTTAATAATCAGTATGGTTGGGCCATGTCTCAATATCTTCCATATGGCGGTTTCGAGTGGGTCGATGCCAATATTGATGTCCTTTCCATTGCTGACGATGCTTCTGAAGGGTACATTCTCGAGGTTGATCTGGCGTACCCTCAACATCTTCATGATCGTCATAAAGATATCCCGTTTTGTCCTGAGTCTTTAAATTCTAAGACTATGCTTCCTCCTACACGTCCGCGAGAGCAGACTAAATTAATGGCTACCCTACAGGATAAAGAAAGATATGTAATACATTATAGAGCACTAAAACAGGCGCTTGCAAATGGATTGATCCTGAAAAAGATACATAGAGTATTGAAATTCAAACAGGCTCCATGGTTAAAGTCATACATCGATCTTAATACAAATCTCCGGAAGGCAGCAAACAATGAGTTTGAAAAGGATCTTTTTAAGCTTATGAATAATGCAGTGTTCGGGAAGACTATGGAATCAGTGCGCAAGCGCGTTGATATAAAGTTGCTTACTTTGTGGGAGGGTCGTTACGGAGCTGAAGCTAGAATAAGTAGCCCATTGTTTAAGAATGCAACGATTTTTAGTGAAAACTTGGTAGCTGTTGAGATGCGTAGAGCTGAAATATGGTTAGATAAACCAATCTATATCGGAATGAGTATTTTAGACTTGGCTAAAACAACAATCTATGATTTTCAGTATGGATACTTAGCTGGCAGGTTCGGAGAAAACTTTACAACTTGCTATACTGATACCGATAGTGTAATCGTGGAAATACGTGAACAAGACCCATATGAGGCTATGAAAGAAGATTGCTACAAATATTTTGATACCTCAGATTATCGTAAAGACAATATTTATGGTATCCCTCAGGTTAACAAGAAGGTGTTGGGCATGATGAAAGATGAGAATAAAGGTCGCATTATGACTGACTACATAGGGCTCCGATCTAAATTGTATACAACAAAAGTAGCTGCCACTGAAGATGAGCTAAAAGAAAAACGTAAAAAGTTGAAAGATGAAGAATATGAGGATGAAGAAATTGAAGTAATTATTAAAAATTTTAGGTTAACAAAGAAGGCGAAGGGGGTAAAGAAATCTGTGGTGAACACGAAAATTACGTTTGAGGACTATGTAGAGTGTTTGGATAACTTAAAAAAGGTGTATGCTTCACAGAATCTAATACGCTCAGATAAGCACCATGTTTATACCATAACACAAAGCAAGATTGCGCTAAGCCCCAATGATGATAAAAGACATCACCTTCCGGAGTCATATGATACACTTCCGTGGGGGCATTATTTAATTGATTCTAAGATGGATGTTGATTAACGCAAAGTAATATATCTAATATATCAATAGTCATATTTTAACATTTATCCTTGATGATTGACTTTAAGATGGATGCAAATTGTATATTGTAGTTTTTATAACGTGGTTTATTTATTACAACTTAAAATATATCTGATTCAGAATTTATTAGTCATTATTTCACCATTTCATTTCGCTTTTCGTTTTTTATATTATATGATAATTGTAATAGATCTTAATTTTCTAAATATTATTTCTAAATCACGATACTTAAGATTAGCACATTTAAAAAAGATGTTTAGATATGACCACTAAAAGATATCATGGACCACTGGCAAATTAATGAACCGTTCTGGTTAACTCCAGAGCTATGTGTTCGTGCAGCCTCCTAAGACAATCGATAACTTATTGGTCTTCCTCGGTTTAGATTTAAGTCAATTCTTCGATAGCCTGTCCCAAAACAGGAGTCGGAGAATTTCCTATTTTTAAAGATAACCTAGAGTTATTAGCCCCCAATAATTCATTTGAACGCTATACAACATAGTAACTAATGAATTTACACCAAAGTGTCGATGTCTTAATATAAAAGATGTCCATCAATAAAAGATGTCTTCTAAACCATGTTAAATTATGAGCTGATCTTAATAAGTTAAGTATAATTATTAAATAAATTATCATATTATGTAAATGACTTCATTCATACTAACTGTTTGTCCCATACTAACATAACCTCTCCCGGCGGTCGTGTAGTCGTACCTTCACGTTGGTGACTGCCGTTAAGAATAAATTTTTGTTTTTCAACAAATGTTTGTTTGAACCGAATTGACTACGTTCCTTTCATGGCATGCTTTTAATCATTTTTATACATGGCTTTATATTCATTAACTTACTATCATTCCTTTTCTTAGATACTAACAGCAGTTTATTACTTATTACATTTACCTATTACTTATTACATTTAAGCATTACTTATTGCTTGACTGTTCTTGCTAACATTTTTATGTAGTATGTTAAAAATATAGTATGCAGCTCGTTACTTTTCATGCGTTACTGTAAAGATTGTAGAGGAGTAAATGAATGTTGGTTTGGTCATAGTGTAAGAATGGTAAACGTTCCTATTCGTTTTATTTCAATCGATAGCCGCTGCTGAACGTTATATTCATTTGATGCCTCATACGTAGTAATCGGGTTAATAGACCCTGAGATACGTTATAGTGCCATTTTGGCATTGATTTTGTTGCTTGTTTTTCATCTCAATGTATTCGTTACCCCCTTCCTTTTTCATTTGACGCTTTATACGTTGCAATCGGACCAATAGACCCTGAGATACGTTATAGTGTCGTTTTGGCATTGATTTTGTTTCATGTTTTCATCTTGATGTATACATTATTCTCTCACCTTTCGTTTAACGCTTCATACGTTGCAATCGGACCAATAGACCCCGAGATACGTTATAGTGCCATTTTGGCGTTGATTTTGTTGCTTGTTTTTCATCTCAATGTATTCGTTACCCCCTCCCCTTTCATTTGACGCCTTATACGTTGCAATCGGACCAATAGACCCTGAGATACGTTATAGTGCCATTTTGGCGTTGATTTTGTTGCTTGTTTTTCATCTCAATGTATTCGTTACCCCCTCCTCTTTCATTTGACGCCTTATACGTTGCAATCAGACCAATAGACCCTGAGATACGTTATAGTGCCGTTTTGACTATACCGCCATCTTTGTTTTTTCTCTCTACGTGTTACCCGTTTTCTTCCCGTTCGTTTGACCCCTCATACGTTGCAATCGGACCAATAGATCCGGAGATACGTTATAGTGCCGTTTTGACTATGCCGCCATCTTTGTTTTTTCCCTCTACGTGTTCCCCGTCCCCTTCCCGTTCGTTTGACACCTCATACGTCGCGATCCGACGAGGGGTCGAGCCTCCACTTCGAAAAGAGCCAAAAATGAGCAGAATGGACCTTAGATTTTGGTGGTTACGCTCCATAAGAATAACATGGGGCGCCTCCGCCAAATCGTCGTTTTTGCGCTCGAACTCTCCTAGCTATTTTACTTGTTTAATTTGGTCATTTATGTAAATACACTTAGTACAAACTGTGCAAAGAAACCGTCAATTTTATAATTTTGAATTTTATTTTTTTTTTTTTAAAGTATAGTCACATTAAAAACTAGAATAGGAAGAATGTAATAAATACTTTAATTTGCTTAATATTACTTTAAACTTATTAAAAATAAAAAGAAAAAAAATTACTATTTGAATGGAAATAAGCCACAATTGAAGTTTAAAATAATTTTATTGACGTTTCCAATTAACCTTCGGAAATCGTTCTCAAAAAACCAACATAAATAAATTAAACAAATTTTTTTTTGATACTTGCTGAACAATTTTTCTAATAATTTAATTTTATCTGACTCAATTATATTGACAATTCAGACATATACATTTTAAAGTAGACGACTTTAAAATGATATGGCCAATATTGTTGCGTTCCTGGGACGACTTTATTGTAAGATAGTTCATTCGATTATATGCAATCAACTTTAACTTAAGAATATCCGTCAGAAAAAATCATAGTATGTAATTAGTCTTTAAAAAGACAAACACATGCCATGATGACAGTAAAATTCTCCTGTTAGTGATTCCATAGTAAATCATGAGGAAAAACCAGGAAAAGGACCTCATAATACTATCCCGACATGGTGAGTATTTGGTCGTGCATTTAGTTTACTTTCAATAAACACTAAATTCTTTTTTTTTTATTTAAAAACAAATATACCCGCATCAACCACTAAGGGTTATTAGCGGGAAGACATACACAAACAGTAAGATATATAATTGTTACATAAAAAAATATTTTTACAATCTAGTAAGTATATAGTTTAGTCATTTTAAGATAACTTAATAAAGACTGTAAATTTGACGTTAGTATACTTTTTAAATTATCACTATATCATCGGAGCAGCCTCCTGGTTGAAGATATGCTTGTGTGTAAGGAAAGTATGTCCTATTCGGAGTTCCGCCGCTTGAGTGATCTGCAACTCGTTTTCTTAGAAAAGGAACATAATTTTTTAATGTCACATTTTGGTGCTTGAAATGGGTCTCTTCTAGGCATATGACTAAAGGGAGATATTCGTGTATACGAAGCTTAATGGTAATTATATGTGTAAAATAACCGTTGGGGTTCCACTGTAATATGAATGTGCTGGCCATTAACTCTTTATGTGTTAACTGTTTATTGTTGAGAACTTGATTCTTAGTCAGTTTCGTCAGTAGAAGAAGGACTGTTGAGAAGCAGTTTCTTCTTCAATCTGGTGATATTGTTTTTTAAAGTTTTATTTTGTATTTGAGAATATATAAAGTTTAAAATTTCTTTTATTTCTTGGCTTTCATTTGAATAATTTTTAACAATGCGTTCAGGATGTTTTGAGTGAAGGGAATTTGCCAGAAAATCACATATTTCATGAAAAGTAAGTGTAAAGGAAGGGTTTCTATTTTCAATTTTTTCTTTTGATTTAGAATAATTGGAATATCTTCTTGGGTTTTAGGCTTTTTCTTAGGTTTTTGAGTATCGGGAGGAGGTAGGTCATTTTCAAGAATTTCAGGAGAGGATATTTGTCTTTTAGTTGCAGGAGTAATTTCAGTGGTTTTTCTATCGCTTTCAATTACTAAGGAATTATCTTGGAAAATTTTTGGTTGATTCAAGATTTGTAATTCATTGTTTGTTTGTGAGGAAGTGGTTTGGTCCTTTGTAGCTAATGCGTGATTTTGTATGGTATTGGGTTCTGGTTCCATTAATGTTTCGGTATCTTCTTGGTATTGGTTTCGTGGTTGATCTTGTAGCTGAATATATTTTCATTGGTAGAGTTATGTATATTCACGTGGTGAATTCACATTAGATTAATTGAGTTGCTTGATGATGATAAAGAAGGACAGTCACAATCGCGATGTCCGACAATCTTGCATCTGGAGCAGTTTAAACCATCTATGGAAATGTATAGTCGATATGATGTATTGTCGAATGAGATTAGAAATGAGTCAGGAATTGATGTATTTTCTAAAGGACTTATGAACATTTGCCTCCTAAAGCTGAGTACGTGGCTGTATTCTGAATCTTGCATGCCTACTCGTAGAAACGTCATGTTGGAGGAGGAATTTATACCCATAGGTTTTAAGTGCTCTTCAATTATGCTATTAGGTATAGTAGGACATACATTAGATATGATGAGTCTCTGGGCAGGGGTTATAAGTCTTCTTACTTCAATCTGGTTACCATCAATATTTATATATTTGTGGGAGTTAAGAAATTGATCAACTACATATTTAGAGGAGAGGTAGATGCAGATGCGGTTGTTTGCTATTTTGGATGCCTAAACAACATTTTTGGGCTGTACTATTGATCCAACAGCTTTAATATATATTCAAAAACTTTTATTCCTTTTATGGTTGAAAGTATAATACCTTGGTCTTTTGAAGGATATTTGAAACATGTTTGGATGCCCAAACAACATTTTTGGGCTGTACTATTGATCCGACAGCTTTTATATATTCGAAAACTTTTATTCCTTGTATGGTTGAAAGTATAATACCTTGGTCTTTTGAAGGATATTTGAAACTGTTTAATGCATTGGAGTAGGATATATGTGACGTAGTGGGTATATTTCGTGAGGTAGTAGCTGATTCCGGTTCATCCATCTTCCCGCTGAGAATTTACGTACATTGGCACAGAGGATCTGAAGCCGGACCTGGCCACTTAATAAAATTGAACAGCAGCCTATCCTAATTACTTGTTAGAAGCAAGAACCAGCAAAAAGTTGTTGTCGATAATCGATAAGTTGAATTGAAATCGATAAAATATTTTGCCTTTTAAACTTCTGATTTTAAGGTTATTAATAATACAGTTATGTACTCACAGAATTCTACGATTTTCAGTACACTGTCACATTTAACTTTAAGTTGCAAACAGTATAAAAATTAAATTATATTTTTAATTTTAACTACCAGTAATTAACAAATTTGTCAGAACCGATATAAAGCTGTATGATCTGCTAGATATCGGGGCCGGACTCACACCAAATTCTGATTTTATATAGGTATATGTTATTTAAAAAACATAAATGATGTATCCTTGATATGTCACTGACTTACTAATAGTGGCATTTTCCTTTAATTAACTTCCTCTTTTTATGAGTAACCAGATCCTACTGCATTTTGCTCACGAATTTCAGACTCAATCGGTCTCATTTAGCATAATTAGAGCCGCTTCTTTGATTTTTCTCTTTTTACCATCTGTCTCTTTTAGGACTATACTTGAATCATTCCATTGAACCCTATGTTCATTATACCATGCGTGTTTACATATTTGAGATCTATCGAATTGTCTATTTTAAATATAAGATTAATGTTTACTTATTCTAACATTTAATGGCCTTGATGTTTCATCTAAATAAAACTAATGGCATTCATGAGGTATTTTATAAATACAATTCTTTGTTCTTTCTTGTTTATTGCTATGTTTAGCTTTAGATAAAATAGATCTCAACGTGTTTATTGTTTTGAATTTTGTTAAAACATTAAATTTATTTCCTATCTTTTTAAGTTTTTTTGATAATCGTTTTATTTATGGCATTGTTATTTTCCTCGTATTATTCCTTGTGTATGCTGTAGGATCTTGTTTTAAGTTGCTCTATTCTATTCGCTCGGTTGTTGAAAATTCCTTATTTATAAACGATGAACGATAATCATTTTTTAATAAAACATAATCTGATTTGTAATTTAAATATCTGTTAATGTGTATTGGTTTTCTATACACCTGAGTTTCATATCTAGTACCGTTTTTAGAGATTAAAACATCCAGGAACGGTAGTGTGTTATTATATTCCTTTTCCAAGGTAAATGTCATTGTCTATTCTTTATCGTTTATATCATTCAGAAATGTGTCAAACAACTCTAATCAATGAGGCCATATTAAGAATACATCAACTTCATGTCTTCACCATACTCTGGGTTTTAAATTTTGTTAAGATATAATATTTGTTTCAAAATCTCCCATAAATATATCGGCTAATAATGGAGATAAACTGGAGCCCACTGCTAGACCAAAATTTTGTTTATAGAATATATTATTTATTTGAAAATAGGTATTATCAGTACATAATGTCAATAACTCCATTATACCTGATATACTTAGTCTTGTTCTAGTTAAGTCAGCTCTTGTTCTAGTTAGTCAATGTATCATCGCCCTCTAATTTTGTCTTGATTATATTCAAAATCTTATCTAATTGCACATTTGTAAATAAACTATTTATGTTAAAACTTACTAAAATATTATTTGAATTAAATTTAATATTTGATAATTTATTTCAAAAATGTTGTGTGTTTTTTATAAACGTGTTATTTTTATTTGCAAACGGTTGTATAATATTTAATAAAAATTTTGACAGTTGATTATAAGAAGAATTTATGGTACTACAAATAGGTCTAAGTAGTATTTTCATTTTATGAATTTTCGGTACACCATAAAAATCATGGGTCTTGCTGTAATTAATCTTCTTTGATAATTTGTTAATTATTCTTTAAACTGTAATAAACTTTTATATATTCTGTTTTCTAAAGACTTTGTTGGATCCTCTATTAATTTTGTATAAGGTCCGTTTGTTATTAGATCTTTAATTTTGTTTTCATATTGAATTTTATCCATTGTCGCAATTACATTCCCCTTGTCTACTGTTGGGATAATTATGGAGTCGTCATTTTTGAAAGTTCTTTAATAAAAAAACAATAAACAGAAAACTAAAAATTTAGATTAAGAACAAAAACTATTATTCATAATGACTGTAACATTCTTCTGTTCGAATAACAGCTGACATACAATTAGGCATATTCTCGTTTATGTTCTTCTTCCATTCGAGATTAAACATCATCAACGTTATTCTAATTTTGGCAAGGCTAATAAGGGAAATAATTGTGTTGTAATTCTAGAACAAGTTCAATATATTATAGAGAAAGTAACCTGAGGGGAGCCTTGTAACTGGATCCCTACATTCGAGGGTTGGAAATCTTTTGATTCCAAGCCTTACTTCAAAGGACTTGTGAGTGGATGTATCTCCATAGGTTTGGTTCTTCAGTGACCGTTGAAGGATAAGGATTGTTAATGTGAGCAAATATAGCTCCAGAGAAATAAATCACTTTTAGTTTATCGATTTATAATTAACTTATTTTTAGAGTAGACAAGCCTCAACACGGCTCTAGCTGACTATACAGTATCAAATAATTCTTTCTTTATCACACGTAAAAGAGAGAACCGTATTTATGAGAAAAATGCCCGCGTTTCGGCGTAGAGAAATATTTATATGTGAATTGAGAGTGAATTTAAAATGATGCCTCAAGGGCGATCTGTGAGAACGAACTAATAAAATACTACTTAATACGTAAAAGTGAAGATTACCCCTCTTGTATTTAGGTGTGAAAACTATTTAAGAGGCTGTGGCGCCACTAAGTCGGGTATCCCGAGAGTAAACTAGATATTAGTGAATATTTTACTTATTCTACACTAAGAAAAGTGTAAAGAACTATATTTTTATTTTATATTTTAAAATGATATGTTCATTTCTGGAACATAGACTGCCCGCGTTGAAGTATTTACTTCAAAACGAAAGAAAGAGTGATTTGAGAAAGTAAGCAAACTTAACTTAAATGTAATTTAAGAAATAACTATTCCTAAACTAGAGTAATACATATAAATGTGACAAAATTTAAAATTTTAATTTTCTACTTTGTCCACAGGAAGAGGACAGAGTTTTGTAATGGGTCTGTTAAAATATCCATCTCTAGTCTTTATTTTAACACTACGGACCTTATCGTCCTTACCAGTAAACAATTCAACAATTCTTGCCAATGGCCAGTGTAGGGGTGGAACTTTATCTTCCTTTAATAGAACTAAGTCGTTAACTTCAAGATTCTTCTGTGGTGTTAACCACTTGGGGCGATTCTGAAGTTGATTAAGGTAATAAATTTTCCAGCGTTTGGCAAATGATTGCTGAATCTTCATGTAGTTTTGCCAAATTGTTAATTTATTGTCAGGTATTTCCGTCACTATCTCTTCAGGAAATGCCGTAATTGGTTTTCCTATTAGGAAATGTCCTGGAGACAATGTGTTAAAGTCATTTGGATCATTTGACATAGCACAAAGAGGGCGTGAGTTTAGTACTGCTTCTATTTGTGCGAGAACTGTGCTAAAGGCTTCAAATGTTAAAGTGGTATTGCCTAAAAGCCTTAAAATGTGATATTTGGCACTTTTTATGGCTGCCTCCCAAATTCCACCATGATGCGGAGAATGGGCTACAATAAATTTCCATTGGATTTCAGAAGAGGAGAGAAAATTGAATATGGACTCAGAGGTTTCCCTTTGTTTAAGAAATAGTGCAACTTCCCTCAACTGATTTCTAGCTCCTAGAAAATTAGTGGCGTTATCTGAGTAGATAATTTGTGGACAGCCTCTCCTACTGATGAATCTTTTTAAAGCAAGTAAGAAACTTTCGGTAGAGAGACCTGTGACTAATTCGATGTGCACTGCACGAGTAACCATACATACGAACAACGCTATGTAGGATTTTATTTTTGGAGCCTTTCTTAAATTGGAGCTTTTTATAAGAAATGGACCACCAAAGTCTAGACCAACATTGGTAAATGGAGGGGAGAAACATGAACGTTCCCGTGGTAAATCAGCCATTAACTGTGTGGGTGTCTTTGCTTTAAATTTAAAACAATCGTGACATTTATTAATTATCCTTTTAGTTTCTTTGAGACCATTTAGACACCAATATCTTAAACGAAAATTGGAAAGAGTATTTTGAGGGCCTGCATGACATAATCTTATATGTTCTCTATGCAGCATTAATTTTACTACGTGATTATGAGAGGGTAGAAGTAATGGGTACTTCTGTTCATATGGGACGTCTGAGTACCTTAGACGACCACCTACACGAATCATTTGCTGATTATCTATGAATGGGTTGAGTTTTAAAATTGTTCTATTTGAAATTATCTCCTTATTTGTAAGACAAGAAAATTCTCGAAAAAAGTGTGCCTTTTGCAAAAGTTTTATTATTAAATTTTCAGCATTTTTTAATTCTGAAACAGAGAAGGGTCCAACATATTTTTCATTTGAAAACTTGAAATTGTGAATGTACCTGAGAATAAGTGCGATACTGCGTTGTAGTTTTGAGAAGTTTGAAAATTTGAGAGATAAATTTTCAATGAAACTTATTGGACTTTCTTGTGCTAGATGAACTATTTTCTTTTCCTCGGGTATTTTACTTACATTTGGTTTTGAATCATAAGAAATTAAATCTAAGTCATAATTAAGTAGAAATGAGGGACTTTGAAACCAAAATTTTGAGTTTAGAAGTTCAGGAGCAGACATGCCTCTTGACGCAATATCTGCGGGGTTTTGTTTTGACTTTATATATCGCCACTTAAATTGTGAGTTTCCTTGTATTTCAGAAACTCTATTTGCAACAAACTGTGACCATCTCGAGCTATGTGAGCCTAACCAAGTAAGTACGATTTCTGAGTCCGTCCAGCAGTTTATTGAGTCTATTTGAGTTAATTTATTATTTAGAATTTCAACTATTCTTTTAGTGAGTTTGCTGCATAAAACAGCACCCATAAGTTCTAACTTAGGTAAAGTTAATGTTTTTATTGAAGCTACCCTACTTTTAGAGCTGATGAGTGTGGAAGAGACATTTCTTGAGCTATAAGTAACTCTAATATATATGCAGCTGGCGTATGCCTTTTCACTAGCGTCGGAAAATGCATGTATTTGTATACTACATATATAATTTTCAATAAAAAAAGGTCTGTGAATTTTTAAATGTTTTAGTGCTGAAATATGTTTGAGAAAATTTAACCATTGATTTAAGAGTGTAGAGTCTAAACTTTCATTCCACTGAATTTTTGAAAGCCAAATTTTTTGCATTATTATTTTTGCAGTTACTATTACAGGATTAATTAATCCCTTGGGGTCGAAAAAACTTGCGATTATCGAGAGCACTTGTCTCTTAGTGTAGGAATCTTTTATTTCGATTTCTGGTACTGAAATAGAGAAACTATCTAACTTAGAGTCCCAACAAAGACCTAATATTTTATTAGAATGATTTTCTGGAGATATGACATACGTGGAGTCAGTTGAAAATTGTGAAATATTTTCTAAAAATTGTGGTGAATTTGAACACCATTTGTGAAGAGATATGCCTGCCTTTTGTAGCAGTGCAGTGATTTGCTCGTGCGCAAGTGTGAGCGTTTCAATACTATTTGTACCATATAGTATGTCATCAATATAGCAAAAATTAATGAGCATATCATGAGCGAGAAGATATTCTTCCTTATGCATGTTTGCGAGTTCAATTAAACATCGTGTGCTAAGGAAGGTAGCTGGTTTCGTTCCATAGGTAACCGTTTCCAATTGTATACATTTTAACGGCTCCGAGGGAGAGTTGCGCCACAAAATATTTAATAAGAAAGTTTGGTTGGGGTTTATTCTGATTTGTCTAAACATCTTTTTTATATCAGATGTGAATACATACTTAAAGAGTCTAAAATTGACTAAAGTGTCAAATAGTTCTGGTTGTGTGGTATAACCCTTTAACATAATATCATTAAGGCTAAAACCAGAAGTGGTTTTCATGGATGCGTCAAAAACTACGCGCAAACGAGTTGTGAGAGAAGTGTCTTTTTCTACACTGTGGTGAGGCAAGAAATATTTGTTTTCTGAGTGTACATTCTGCAGAGACAACAGAACATATTTTGCATGTCCTAATTCAACATACTCATCTATAAAAGATTTATATTGTTTGTAAAGAGAATCATTTTTTGAGAATTTGTTCTCCAAATTTAGAAATCGCCTTCGCGCCATTTGGAGAGAGTCGCCCAATTTATTATTTTCATTAGGCGTGCATAGGGGTAAATCTACTTGGAACTGTCCATTCGGTAGGATTTGTGTTGTGGCTTTAAATATTTTCTCAGCCTTTTCATCATCAGGACTTAAATGCTTTATTTCGGGAACTTCTTCAATGTCCCAAAACCTTTGGAGAAGATTATTTATATTTTCTTCTTCAGTGTGAGATTGAACAAATAAAGAAATATGATTCGAGTGTGAATAGTTACAGTTTGAGTGAGAGTGCATCTTTTTCTTAGATGAAACTTGTGGAGATAAGTTACCGAACATGACATATCCTAAATGAGTGTTTTGAAGCACTGGAAGACCTGCTCCAATATGAATTAAACCATCCTTTAATAGATCACAGTAAATTTCTGCACCTAATAAGAGATCGATTCTCCCTGGGGAGGAGTAAGAGGGATCACTGAGCTTTATGTCAGCTGGTATTTTTATTTTGCTACGATCTAGAGGTACCTGAGGTATTTTACACGTAATATTATCCAAAACTGCACATGATACTTCAAATTTCATATCATTGTTTTTATATGGGAAAAATTCAATGTTTACCATTTCATTTGAGATGGAACAATTTTGAGAGATTGTGGAAATTTGTAATCTTTTATTAGTGGTAGAGTAATTTAGTTTATTTACTAAATCCTTTGTTGCAAAGCTCGATTGAGATCCATTATCGAGAAGACATCTTGCGTGTACAGGTTGTCCACTTTTAGAGTAAATTGTTACCAGCGCTGTGGCTAGCAAAACTTCGTTTTTTGGATTGAAAGTGGAGAGAGAAGAGATGCAAGATGAATTTTGACTTTGCGTGTCTGAGAGTAGACAATTTTCATTTGTCTGAGTGCTTAAGTGAGTAGAAGTGTTTGGTGATTCATTATATGAATGTGGAGAATTAATTGTTTGAGTAACTTAGGCATTATTACTCCTTTGAGGAACATGAAAATGACTTTGAGAGATATGTGGTGCACTATGGCGAGTTTGTGAATCACCCTGTATACTTGCGGAGGATTGAGAGGTTTGTGGTGCATTAAAGCGTGATTGTTGCCTATTGGCGTGACTTTGATTACCATCATGTGAATTTGAAGCACTTTGATTGCTTCGAGTGGGAGAGAATAAATTATTTTGATGAGTGTGAGAAAAATTATTTTCTTCATGCAGAAGTGTATTGTGCCTTTTATTGCAAATTTTACATGTGTATTTAGAGATGCATTTATCAGTAAAATGCTTAGTGCCAAAACAGTTTCTGCAAAGCTGTGCTTGCTTTACAAAATTAAACCTTTCTCGAGAATTTGTGTCTTTAAATAAGTTACACTGATATATTTTATGACCAGTTTGTTTACAAAATATGCAATTTTCATAGCTAGATTTATTATTATTTATAGTGGAAATATGAGTAGTTTTTTGAGTGACTTTATTATTAAACTTTGACTGAGTTTCAATGTAATTAAGTTTCTCTAAAACATTACATCTTTTTTCTAGAAATTCAAAAAATTGTTTGAGTGTTGGAACATTCTTAGAACCTACTTCATATTCAAAAGCCTTGTGAGAAGCAAAATCTATTTTTTCTAAAAATATTTCTATTAAAAGGAGGTCCCAATGTTCAATTGGAACTTCGAGATTACTAAGAGCTTGAAGCGTTTGCTTCGTGTGTACAAGAAAATCTCTTAGTACCTGAGGAGTGCATTTAACTAGAGATTGAGACTTTAACAGCCTTTTTATAAGAGTACTAATCACTCGTGATTTGTCATCATATCTTTCTTTTAGGGTTTTTATAGCGATAGCAAAATTTGCATCTACTACTTCGATACTGCTAATTAAGTTTAAAGGTTCTCCTTTGATGAAGGATTTTAAATATATAAACTTTTGTACATTATTTAAACTTGAATTGTTTGTGATCAGAGTTTCAAATAGTTGAAAAAATTCATTGAATTCTGAGAAATTGCCGGTAAAGGTTTTCATGCTAATTTCAGGCAGCCTTGCACTGGAAACAGCATTATTATTTGAGCTAGGTGCTTTATTTTCTGTTAAATTTAATTCTATTATTTTTCTTTGCAAACCTTTGAGTGTGTTGAAGTATTTTTCTTCAACATTTGCTCGATCAGCTGATTGTTGGTCGCTATCATCAGTCTGTTCGATTTCTAATTGAGTTTGTTCTTATTGTGTAAAAAAATTAAAAAGTTTTTCTTTCCTATTTTCAAAATCAAGTATTTCGTTTTCTGTGTCTTTATTGGCTATAAACCATTCTGAGATACGTGTAACTGATGCTTTAAGTGATTTGCGCTTTTTCTTTAAAGCTTCCATTTTTTATTTAAAGTGAATTTATTTGCAAATATATGCTGAGCGAGAAATAAGAGTGAATGATTTTGTTTAGTGTAAATGTCTTTTTTAACTAAGACGCGATTTTAATTTTAATAGAGTATTTTTACTAGAGTGATAAACAAATATTTTTCTTGAGAGCGGGCTGTGAGACAATCTGTATAATAAATAATTGTCAGCTATCTTTAGCGATATTGAGAAGAAAGATCTGTTGTCAAATCAAAGCCATTAGTTAATATAAATATTAATAAACAAATAAAAGTCGAGAAAAATATCTACCAAATATAAATGTGACTATAGAAATATATAGAAAGAGTTTTAACCTCACCAAATGTTTTTCAAGTATCCAATTTAATTACCGCTGTCGCTTACCAGCACATAACGCACTTTTCACAAAACACACGTGTCTAATCTTGAACGAAGGTCAACTTGTGCAATCTTTCTTCTAGGGACGAGAAACCATTATTCTTTCTTACGGAGTTGTTAAAACACAAGATCTACTCCCTCAATAAAACCATGTTTTCCACCTGCATGCACTATAATATATCTCTTTCCCTCGTTATCGATGTGTTTTATGGATTTTATACTCTCGTCCTGCCAAATTCGTTTGATACCGCCTTTAGCAAAAATCCATGTTTCGTCTAAATAAACGAAGGAAGAACATTCTTTTTTAGGAAGAACATTTGTTATAATTACTTAAAAATTCTATTCTTTTGTGAACGACACTAGCTCTTTCACACAAAGTCTTTCTATTGTCTTCCTTTTTGAACTTAAAGCCAATCTGTCTTAAAACTCTCCAGAGACTTGTTCTGGTAATTTCAAATATATTTATATTGTGCGACATTTTGTTCACTTTGTCCACTTTTTTTGCTTTTTGCAAAACCGACTTTAGTTTTGTTTCACTAATACAGAGTGCATCACACACACGCTTATATACGGACTAAACTGGTCGTAAAGGGCCCCCGTTGGTTTTATCAGCGGTAAAATAAGAAAGTATATTAAATAAAAAGTTGTCTACATCTAAAATACGTCTCGGCACTTTTCGCTTGAATAAACAAATACATTACACTAAACTCTCTCTTAACGGACACCTCTATACGGACGGTTTTTAAAACTAAAATCAGTCGGCGATATATGAAACTGTATGTAAATTTTCGTTACTTTTTAATATCTGTAACGACTCGGTACTTCTCGGCTAACTATCAATAGCCGGTATGTTAGGTATACCCGCTACTTTAGGAACTTTTAAGAGTACATCCACTCAAAGCAAAAAAATACTTAAAACTAACAAAGTGAAATATTAGATTCTTCTTCTGGTTTCTGAATCATCGTTCTACCAATTTCTATTCATTTATATTTAAAATAGTATATTTCTTTTTATTACAGTTGTAGTACCTAATAAAGTAATCGTAATTGTAATCGATGTATAAGTAACCAATAAATACATCACATCTTAAGGCCCATCTTCGAAGATCCTAACGGTGAATTTCAGTGGGCTATCTTTATTTCAAAAATTTCTTTCTTTATGAAAACAAAATCAAGTCTGTTCATGAAGTAATATTCTAATATATCTTTTAAGTCCAGGTCAAAAATGCTTTCATCTTTTACCCGAGCCAATTATACAACCGGGACACCCCCTGAAGTGACAGGTATGGGGCTACACAATAAAATCATAAACTTTTCTTTAGTGGCGTTAAATGTAATTAGAATAACAGACCAGAGTAATATTATCTATTAATAAATTTACAACGTAACAAAGGTACGTACATATTTTTTTTGTCACTTTTTTTACTGAAAAATTTACTGTCTGAATTTTAACGTACGTACATAGATTAAAGTTTACCGAAAATGGAAAATTATAAAAAAAGATTATAATTACATATAAAATTTGATTAATATAACTGTTCCGTTTCGCATCTAACGCCATATTTATTTTCAAGTTATTTATCACAGTGGTAATATATTCATTTTTGTCTCTGTTTAAATGTCATCGAATGCCATAGTATGAGGACTAGTGCGCATTTCGATGCGCATCGCCCCGCCTCGAATTTTCCCATTGGCTCTTGACCTGGAAATCCCTATTTATCGCTCGAACGGCACATATAAATATTGGCGATTTTCAGGTCAGCCAGGTCAGTCCCTCACGGGCCCTCCGAGAGCTTAGTGCTCTTGGGGCGCTGCTTCCTGCTGTTCCAATTATACTCTGTGACTGAGATATTATTCAACTACAATCTGATGTTTTATTTCGACCTATATTTTTGTCATGTAAGAAATATCTTGTCTTTTTCAAGACAAGCCTTCAGAAGACCACGACCTGATGCTTTATTTCGACTTGGTGTACCTTTGTCATGTAAGAAATATCTTGTCTTTTTCAAGACAAGCCATCAGAAGATAAATATTTACAAGTCCATACCCAGTAAATGGACTTGGGTAGAGGAGCTCTCGACTGCGATATTCGAAGCCCTCTACAGAGCACCCGGAAATAACAGAAGGTGTATAGACCCGTATTTGTTCCCCCGAGGTGACATAAACATACGCGCCACTAACGGGAGCGCTTGGTGTTTTTACCCGTTGAGGTAGAGACCGTCTTTTGGCGCGAACGCGAACAACGTCACTTCGCCATCAATACTCGACTAAGTCGGTCGAGATTTTGTATAGTCGGCTTTTTAACCATTGTAATTATAACATACGTAATAAAAAGTGTTTCAACCCCCTTAGTTTTTCTATAAAATGAAACAATATAAATATAGAATTATGAGTAATGTTTCTTTAGAAGATGTTTTGAAATAAAAATTATAATAAAAATCTTGCAATAAATCTTTTCGAATAAAATACCTTTTGGTGTCCATACCACAAACTAACAGTATTCCCTATTCGATGTAAATAACTGTATTTGCACTGGATAGTAATAGGAATCAGTTCTTTTTAAATGAAATTGAACGTCCATTAGTTGGCAGAATTTAATTTATTAGGTTCAATAGCTTCTTTAGGCGTAAGTTTTCTTATTTTATATGAACATTTAATTTCAAATATGCCCGATGTTTCCAACATTTTTTTTTTTGCTTTGGGTTCGTTTGCAATTCAATATTCTGTAAATATATTTCCACAAAACGTTGGATTCACTATTGTTTTTACAGTTTTAGTTTTGTCTGTATTTAGATTTTTTAACGAAATTACTGGATGTTAACCATGCTAATGTTCTGTATACCAAGCAGCACTGTTATTTTCAGCCGTTGTTTTATTAAAAATCTGTTCTTTGTGAGATATTTTTTTGGTAGATTTTTAAAAAAATTTGACATATGGGTCGGAGACATGGACCATTTCCAAGGCAGATGAAAATTTGCTGCTTATATTTGAACGAAGGATGCTGAGAAGAATATTCGGTGGCATCCGTGAAAATGGTGTTTGGAGAAGGAGGTACAACTACGAGATATATCATAGATATAAACATATATTTGGTGGTAAAGACGTAGTATCCTTTATAAAAATAGGAAGACTAAGATGGGCAGGACATCTGGCAAGATTACAGCAGAACAACCCTCCTAAAAGAATCCTTATGTCGCAACCTGTGGGAAGTAAAAGTAGGGGTAGGCCAAAACTCAGATGGAAGGATGGTGTAGATGAGGATGGTAGACAAATAGGCGCAGCAAACTGGCAACAGTTGGCAATGGATAGAACTGACTGGCGTAATACTTGGGAAGGTCGAGGCTCTTTATAGGGCTGTAGCACCAATGCTGATGATGATGACGTACTGCTGTCATCATCAGCAATAAAATATTTTAATTTGTTCATTTTTTTAATCTCTGTTTAAAAAGCCTTTTACAACAATTGCACTTTGCATCGCAGTTAAAGTAATATACATGTTGAATAATAGCATTTTTGATGCACACACACAAAAATACTTGTTTTTTACGCCTCATTACAAGCTTCTGAGTCCGTTTTACTCTAATACAAGCCACACCCAAATTGGCCGAACATACAGACTTATTTGATCTTCGTGCCCATGCACCATCAGCTATTACAGTAATAAAAGCTTTGTTATCTTCTGGATCAACTTTAGCTCATTCTCGTGCTGGACTTTATTCTTCTTTTCCAGCAGCTAACATTAATTCCATGGCTGTATTATAAAAATTGTCTATGAGCTTGTGCTATTACGTCTCTCCACATATATTCTAATTTTCTTATTTATTAAGTATTTCTTATTAATTTATTTTTATATTTAATTCTATAATTAACGTGTGTGTATGTCTTAATGAGAGACTTAATGAATGCAGACAAAGATATTTTCCATGTCTTTATACAGGGTGGTCCTTAAGTAATTGTACAAAAAGAAACCATAGATTCTACACTCTAAAATATTGCGATTTAATTCATGTTGCTTTAATAAAATGTTGATATTAAGAAAGATACAGGGTGTTAAAGTGGAAATTAAAAATTTCAACTACATAATTCAGATTTAACGTATCTACTCCAGGCAACGAAAGAAAATTAGACAAAATCATCAATACTTTTGAATTTTGGTATAAAATGTCTTCAATAAAGTTAATAGTTAACGAAATATTAAATAAAATAAATATATTAGCAAGATTAGCAAGAATAGTAGTATTTGACAAAATAACAGAATAATTGGATTTTACATCAAACATTTTACGTTTTGTATTAAATTAAAGTCGTAATCAAAATATTTTCTTAATAAACAAAATTAAGTAATACTTAAACTTAAGAACAATAAACTTTTTGTCAAAGTAAGTGTTCGATATGTCCACCATTTTCTTGAATTCATTTGTCAATACATTCCATAAAAGATCGTCTCATATTAAATAGCATCATTGGTTCTAAAGAAACTGCTGCAGTATTTATAATAAGTATTATAAGTATAATATATAATAAACATAATATAATAATAAAGTATTCGTTTGGGAATTTTATGAATTAAATAATTATATTATTATCTCACCACATGACCAAGGAATATGACTATCACAAACAATCCAACGTTCGGGAAAGTTGTATTTAATTATGTTCTCACTGCACTTTTCTCTATAATGTGGTGGTGTACCAATCAATAAAATCATTTTATAAAAAATGTAAATAAATCTCACCATTCAAATTACAAGGTAATTCGCATGTCCATAAAAAATAATTACAAATGGTACCAAACCATACGATATGCATTTTAAACATCAATTTTAAATGAACGTATGGTTTGGAAGAATTGGTACTTAATTATTTTTTACCGACATGCGAATTACCTTGTAATTTGAATGGTGAGATTTATTTACATTTTTTATAAAATTATTTTATTTGATTTATTGGAAGAATTGTCATCAAACTTAAGGCGAAATATGTGGTTTATGCAAGATGGTAAACTACCACATTATAGAGAGAGGGCAGTGAGGACATACTTAAATACAACTTTCCTGAACGTTTATTTGTTCGTGGTAGTCATATTCCTTGGTCATGTGGTGAGATATTAATATAATTACTTAATGCATAAAAATCCCAAAAAAATACTTATTATTATACTTATAGTACTTATTATAAATACTGCAGCAGTTTCTTTAGAACCAATGATGCTATTTGATATGAGACGATCTTTTATGGAATGTATTGACAAATTAATTAAAGAAAATGGTGGACATATCGAACACTTACTTTGACAAAAAGTCTAATGTTATTTAGTTTAACTATTTATTAATTTGGTTTATAAATAAAATATTTTGATTAGGACTTTAATTTAATACAAAACGTAAAACGTTTGATGTAAAATCCAATTATTCTGTTATTTTGTCTAATCCTATTATTCTATCCTGCTAATATATTTATTTTATTTAATATTTCGTTAACTATTAACTTTGTTAAGGGCATTTCATACCAAAATTCAAAAGTATTGATGTTTTTGTCTAATTTTCTTTCGTTGCTTGGAGTAATTGCGTTAAATCTGAATTATGTAGTTGATTTGTAAAATGCGATTATCTCGAAAACTGTTGAGTTTTGAAGTTATTAACAAGTATACCTTTTTTTGTTAAAATAATGTATCTTTAATATTTTATATCACAAACACCGGTAACTTAAAAAGCAAAAAAGTTAAGTGCAAATGAATGCCACATATGTGGCATATGTGGCGCCCTCTATCAGCTACATTAAAGCATGCACCAAATTATAATTTATGATGTTTAACAGTACCCAGTTATGAATTTTGATACATAAATGTTTACAAACATAAAAGTTATAGCGAAAGTAAAAATTTTTAATTTCCACTTTAACACCCTGTATCTTTCTTAATATCAACATTTTATTAAAGCAATTTGGCTTAAATCGTAATATTTTGAAGTGTAGAATCTACGGTTTCTTTTTGTACAATTACTTAAGGACCACCCTGTATATTATAGCAGCCTAATTAAAACAGTATTATATTTTAGTTGTGTTTGTATTATCATATACTTCTGGTTTTAATGCTTCATAAATACTTTCTCGAACCTTTATTTACTGTTCTATTAAATTTAAATTTAATTGCGAAAATGCGTGGCAATAGTATATTCCATACAGAGTCATATTGTAAATTAACTGACATGACCTAGAGTTAATAAATTATACCAAAAACAGATTATAGTGACAAGTTTTTTTTGTTTGAAAGAGGAAGGTGTTAAATTCCAAGAATTGATTTACGTTACAATTTTCTCTCGACATAAATTCTTTTTATTCAAAACTGTTAACATTCTGTACTTGAACATGTTATACTCGTTAATACTTCTTTCTTCTTTTGACATGGATATATACACGCAGATTTTACATTTGTCTGGGTGTTTTCCTTGTTGTTCAAAACGATTTATTATTGGCTATATGGGTATAACTCTCGTATGAGTAATAAATTAACAAAGAGCGAGTTCTCTTAAAATTATTGCAGCTCGTTATTGCTTATTAAGGTTGTAATACAAGATTTATCAAAAAAAAATACAGGATAAACATAAAATTTACGAAGCTACGACGATCGTCCATATCGTTCAAAACGACTTAAGAGTCTGATGTGAAGATTTATTAGTAGAAAAATAAAAACAGCGATATAATGGAAACAATAATGTATGGAATCGAAAAAGAAAAATAACAGAATATTTAAGTTAATAAGTGACATAATAAGGTTCTGAAATTGTTTTCTTGTAGCATGCTTAAGTTAAATATTATGTTTATATGGGGTTGGTTAAGTCACAATTGATTGTAATGAAAATAACATTTTTAAATAAGGTTTGACGTTTCTATTTTCAATCCGAAAATCGTTTAAAAAAAAAAGAAATATTTTTTTAATTCAAGGAAAGTATATACTCAAAACGTTGTTGTTTGTAGCTTATGTTTTACAATATTGATGTGCCAAAACTATAGCCACAGACATACACTGTGTCCGTAATGTATGGAACAAATTCTTTTTTAGCTAAACAGAGCATTTTAAGAAATAATCCTGAAACACGTCGATTTTTGATTTTAATTTACAGTATTTTAGAATAATATTCTAATATACAGGGTGAATTACTTTCGAGTAATCACGTCACCGTCATTTTTCGGATTTCGGAAACTTGTGCAGGAATTAAAAGAAGATGATCCCGAAAGAAGAATGCAATTTTGCGAAGCAATGATGGATAACTGCCATCGAAACCCTCTCTTTGTACAAAACATTATTTTTTCTGATGAGGCCACTTTCACGTTAAATGGCGAGGTTAACCGTCAGAATTGTAGATACTGGGCAAAAGAAAACCCCCACTGGATGCGTGAGCATCATACACAATACTCGCAAAAGGTAAATGTATGAGCTGCAATAATTGTAAGAAATCGAATCATCGGACCCTACTTTTTCGAAGGTAATTTAAACGGGGCAACGCACCTTGAGTTTTTAAGAGGGTATCTCGTACATACTTTACGTATTTTGTTTCCCAGCCAACGTAATCCTGGAGGTTTTGATGAAAGTTTATGGTTTCGACAGGATGATGCACCTCCACATTATGCTGTAGATGTTAGAAGGTACCTAGATGAAATTTTTCCGAACAGGTGGATTGGTAGACGTGGACCTATTGAATGGCCAGCGAGGTCACAAGATTTCAATCCTTTGGATTATTTTAAGTGAGGCCGTCTGAAGAATGTTGTGTATCAAACGAAACCAGCAAATATTCAAGAATTACAATAGAGAATTCGGACAGCAATAAACAATATTTCTCAAGACACAAAAAACAAGGTTCAACAAGAATTTGTACAACGTTTGGGTTACTGTCAAATACAGCAAGGGCTGCAGTTCGAATATTTATAAAGTCATCTATTATCATATTCTGTCCGCTAGAGAATAAGTATTTTTGATAATATTGTTAATTTAACTAACGCGTTACTTTATGAACAGACACAAAACTATTGTATTTTTGTCCACCCTGTACCAATTTGAATCAACATGTGATATATTTTTAAAATCAGCTCAGCTAGAGTAATCCGAAAATTGAGACAAAATGGGGGTGGTCTATTTAAAAAAAGTGACGGTGACGTCATTACTCGAAAATAATTCACCCTGTATATTAGAATATTATTTTAGAATACGGTAAATTAAAATCAAAAATCGACGTGTTTCAGGATTATTTCTTAAAATGCTCTGTTAAGCTAAAAAGAATTTGTTCCATACTTTACGGACACAGTGTATAATACAGCGCGTTCCTCCAGTGCGACAGGGAAAACTGACACAAAGCCGTCCCTCTATCCGTCTTTCTAATTTGCCAGGTTTATCGACCACTTGACATTGATTTATTTGTTTGTATAAATACTAAGATACAATAAATATACTAAGGATGGAACATTTTGATATTTTTACAGGTAGCTGATTGACGACGAAACTCATGTCACATTACTAGCTACAATGTTGGACGTAAATTTGACAGATGATTAATTATTTCTCGATATTTTAATCTAAAACAGGTAACAGTATGTGTTAAGTTAATAATTTAATGTATTATTTTTGGTAAATCAATAAATTCGTTAAATTTTTAATATTTTGCAACCAGTCACATCAGTGGCGTGCTATGCGCAACTAGGTAACTGTAAAATATATTTGTTTTATATATGTTTATGTTATAAAAATAATAATTTTTTAATTTTACAACGTTACACGGCATGTCTTATTTAAATGTAAATTAAAAGAAAGTAAACGGGATTCTTTGATTAAATTCTCCATTATTATAACCGCCGACACACCTCCAACTCAAGTATGGAACAAAAGAAAACAAATTAATGGACGCAACACAACATATAAAATATCCGACCTTATCCACGAAAATAATTTTATCACAGACGACCAGAAATCACTTAACCTACTGTTTACTTTAGACGAACTCTACGATGGTGTTTACTTTCTAAAAGATTCTGCCCCAGGACCAGATTACATTTTCCCAATATTTATTAAAAAACTACTCTCAGATAGGTTAAGAAAATTATTAGATCTGTACAATACACGGACGGATCAACAGTTTTCCATACTATGGAGAAAATCCATTATGATTCCAATTTTAAAGAATGACTCCCCTTTAGCATTACCGAGTTCATTTTGATCTATTTCTTTTTTTAACTTTTTCATTAAGTCTTAGAAAAAATGATAAATAGTCGCCTCAACTGGTACTTAGAACGGCACAATTTATAAAATCCATTTCAGTCAGGATTTAGGCAAAATAGATTTACTATGGACAACTTGGTTACACTACAGTCTGAAATTGCGTACGACATGGAAAACAAGAATGAGATAATAGCCGTTACTTTAGACATAGAAAGTGCTTTCGATAATAATTTAAAATCAGTAATTCTCGCAAAACTTAATGACCTTAAATTTGAAGGTATATAATTATATAGGTTATAACAAATTGATCTTCAGTAATAACTTTCTAACGGATAGAACGTTTCAAGTATCCAGAAAAGGCAAAACGTTTACACCACAAGCTGTAGAGAATTGACTACCACAAGGTTCTGTTCTTAACGCCACACTATTCTTGAAATGTATTCGTGACATATGCTCTATAACAAAAGCACCAGTCCAGCATGCTATTTACTCTAATGATCTCTTACTATTTTCTTAAGGTAGAGTATCAATAATTTCCCCAAGGAATCTACGTTCCTGTAGTTGGCTGTATACCATATATTAAAAAATTAATTAAAATCCTTTGTAAAAGGTAAAAATGTCTTTTTTATAAGAAATACTGTCAACCAAATGTAACTAATTATTTGTTAACGGGTTTTTACCCATATATTTAGTGGCTACATTCATGTACTCCTAGACACTGATGATGGAATGATGGATTCCGAAAACGTTTTGTCTAACATAGCCCGTTTGGGTTTTTAAATATATACCTTTTACAAAGGATTTTATTTAATTTTTTATCAATAATTTATCAGCAATAAAAGGAATATAAATTGTCACTGCCTAAATTAGCAGTTATCCAGTTTAGTAAAAAATAGAGGGCTTTTAAATCAAATTTACAGCTACATGGAACTTGTCTTCGTGTAGTGGATAACCAAAAAATCTTAGGTATAAAGTTTGATAAAAAACTGTCCTGGAGAAACCATATACAAGAAACTAAGGCTAATTGTTTAAAAAGAATTACCATAATTAAATCCCTGGCTCACTATCACTGGGGCCCTGAAAAGGAAGTATTAGTTTTATTTTATTAGTATTATTAGAAGTATATTCTATATGTCCGCCCGAAACTCTCTCCTAAATTCTCTTAACGTCATTTAAAACACATCTGTTCGAATTTGTCTTAGTGCCTTTAAATCCAGCCCTACTGAAAGTCTTCATATCGAAGCCTGCGAACCTCCCCTAAACATTAGGAGATGGAGACTTCTTTAAACTACTTCTCAAAAGTCTCTGCTAACAGCTCAAATCCAGCAGCCAATCTTGTGGCCAGACACATACAATTGGTGCCCATGGAAAAACCTAGGTCGGTATGACCAACTGACCATAAATTGCAGCAGCTAATTGACAATATAGATTTCTCAAAAATGACCCCTATTTATATATCTCATACCCCGCCTTGGTCCAGAAAGCTGCCTACTTTTAACACTTGTTTATGTATTTATGATAAAAAGGAAAATCCCACCCTTCTACTTAGACAAGAATTCAATAAAATGATAGATATGGGAAAGTTTGTCAGAATATTCCATATTGATGCCAGTAAGGATGAACATGATACAAGCTGCGCAGTTACTACAATAGACCAAACAATAGCATAATTTCGTCTTCCTACAATCTGTAATATACATACAGCGGAATTATATGGAATACATAAAACTCTGGCAGTCGCACCAAAAAGCAGCAAACACATAGCCATATGCACCGACTCACTGTCATCGATTCACGCACTAAGAACCTTAAGCTCACAACACCCAATAGTCAATGAGGTACACAATCACTATCATCAGCTATTAACTTAGGGCACTTCAGGCTCCCTAATTTAGGTCCTTTCACAAGTAGGTGTAACTGGGAATGAAAAAGCGGACTGTCCCAGTTATCCAGTCGAAAGAATACAGCTACATTAAGACCTAAAATATCTCTTTAAGCAATTTTGGAAAACTCACAAGATCAATGGAGTAAAAGCACATCCAAATGCAACCAAAAATACGATCACCATATATTCTTATACAAAAAGAAAGAGATAAAGCAGTAATCAGAAGAATAAAAAAATATTACACTCGACTCACTTATGTTTACTTCATGAATTCTGGAAATCCACCAGTTTGTGAACGCTGTAACAACACACGCCTTTCCATCCAGAATGTTCTACTTGAATGCAGTACTTTCAGTCCCATCCGATAACAGCATAATATTAGTGGTACCCTTAGTGATATACTTAATTGGCTTGCTTTAATCTATTCTCTAATTAGTTTTTTAACTTACAGTCTCTCAAATCAGTCTCATCAATTATGATATAATTATGATTAATATAATTTGATGTATTTAAAAATGTTGTATATACAGGGTGAGTCATAACTATTGGGACATAGACTAAGGACAGGTTATTTGGACCAAAATATGGCTATTGGGCCAAATATGAGTTCATAAAATGTTGCTGAGAAAAAAGATACAGGGTGTTAAAGTTAATTTTTGTTTTTTTGTTTTTTGCTAATAGTTTCCCTGTATATTTATAAATTGCTATCAAAATTGGCACAGAGGCATAATCTTAGACAAGAAATAGTATTTTATTTACAATTTTACGTTTTGTCGTAGAGGGCGCCACGTGGATCATTCCTAATAATCAAATTGAGTCTAAACTTTTTCTGATGAAACTTTTTAGTAATTTTTATTAGAAAATATGACGTAAACATCATTTTTACGTAAAATTGGTACTCTTGTTTAAACATGATAATTTCAACCGTTTTCGATAAAAACGCAGTCGAACTGCTTAGAGTCTTAAAAAAGGATTTCAAATATTATTTCATTTATGAAAAGTATGTATATTGTTCAGAGTAAATTATTTTTGATGTGACAGTGTAGTGTAATGTTGCATTTTTTTAAAGTAATCATTACGTTTTTTGATTGAAATGCCTCGTCACAATCATTTTACTAATGAAGAAATGCGAGATATTATTTGCGTATACGCACAAGAAAATTTTTACGGTCTCTCGGCAGCCAGAAGGTATGGAATGTTATACGCAAACAGAAGGCAACCAAATCACAAAACTTTTGCAAGAATATATCGTAGTTTAGGTGAAACTGGGTTATTTCACACTAAAAATCGGGGTGGTTGACCGAAACAAATCACACCTAATCAAGAAGATCAACTTTTGGTTCGAGTAGATGAAAATCCTGAAATAAGTTCACGACATCTATCAGCAGCAACAGGAGTCAGTCGTCTATTGTTAGAATTCTAAAAAAAGAGAACCTCCATGCTTATCACTTCACTCCTGTTCAAAATTTACTTTCAACAGATCTTCCACGACGGTTACAGTTTTGCCAACGTATTCTGAATAAACATCGCAATGACAGACACTTTATTAAGAATATTATGTTCACCGACGAAGAAACTTTTACCAGACGAGGGGTTTTTAATTGGCGAAATAGTCATTATTGGGAAGAAGAAAACCCGCATGCTATTAAAGCTAGACATTTTCAGCATGAGTTTAAATTGAATATATAGTGTGGCATTATAGCCGACCAACTACTAGGGCCTTATGTTCTTCCTCCGAATTTAAATGGAGATTCTTATTTATTCTTTTTGGAAAATCCTCTTAGTGATATTTTAGATGATCTGTCACTGGATGTAAGAAGAAAAATGTGGTTTATGCAGGATGGAGCGCCACCTCATTTTTCATTAGCTGTTCGAAATCATCTTAATGACGTATTTCCTCAACGATGGATTGGCAGTGGCAGTGATTTTCAATGGCCACCAAGAAGTCCTGAGTACAACCCGCTAGATTTTTATTTTTGGGGACATATGAAGTCCTTAGTTTATGCCAATGAAATTAATACACCAGACGAACTTTGGAGGTACATTCAAAATGCAGCTAATCTTATAAGGGGACAGAATAATATTTTTTTTTAACGTCCGAAAATCCTTTATAAAAAGAATTAGAAAAGGCATAGAAATCGGAGGAGACCATGTAGAACATTTAGTTTGAGTTTTTGTGAGTTCTTTTAAGTTAAAGTGTGTTTAGTTTTGATTTATCGTCAAAACGGAAACCTTACGTTAGTTGCAACTTTGTTTATTAGTTTGGTATTTGATAGTGGAATTGTAAATAAAATACTATTTCTTGTCTAAGATTATGCCTCTGTGCCAATTTTAATAGCAATTTATAAATATACAGGGAAACTATTAGCAAAAAACGAAAGAAAAAAATTAATTTTAACACCCTGTATCTTTTTTCTCAGCAACATTTTATTAAGGCATATTTGGCCCAATAGCTATATTTTGGTCCAAATAACCTGTCCTTAGTCTATGTCCCAATAGTTATGACTCACCCTGTATATTAAGAGTACCTAAACTTGTAAAATTTTAAGTAATATTGTAAACATTGTTTTTAGTTCCCGTGTTAAGACCATTAGTTGTTGAGAGACGTAAATTTAAATAATAAAAAAATTATTGTTTTTACATACTCTTCATTCTCACACTTTTGGAAAATATTTTTCTTGAAATTAAAAGAAACCAAACGAAGACAGTTAAAATCTTGTTAATCTAGTAAAATTTTCGTTTACATCCGATCTAAAATAAAAACAAACAGCGTTTCAATATTCCTTTAAACCAGAAGGGTGCGAGCATACTTTACACGGAATTGAGAATAAGGGTTCGATTCACACAGAACTAAACATCCTGTCTGCAGATATTTAAAAGGAACTGTAAGTTAATGACCCCGAGTAATCCAATATCTTTACGACATCTTACATGAATCATTTAATTAACAAAGAAAAATAATTGAAATAAAAAATTATTAAGACTCTCGTTACGCCCCTATAATATGTAAATGTTTGCTACGTATAAGCAAATAAAGAGAATAATATGATTAGACTAAACTGAAATAAGAGCAATCCACTATTAACTTACTCAGATGTCAAATTTTACAATAATCTTAAAAAGGTTCTTCTTTGTCTTCTTCTACTCTTATCTAGAGGAGCAAAATAAAGGAAGTATGGGAACAATATTTATAATCCATTTGTTCCATGACGAGAGAGAAAATGAACAAGATATAGGTGAAGAAAAACAATACCTACAAATTTTACCCTCAGAAGTAAAGAATGCCCTACAGAATGCAAAACAAGGAAAAGCACCGGGTCCTGATCAAATTCCAGTTGAACTGTTAAAAGCCTTAGATGACGGTAATATAAAGAGACTCACCCGAATTCTCAACCACATATATGTAGAGGGCAACATCTCGGAAGAATGGCTTAAATCGATATTTTTACCTCTACCAAAAAACAACAATCCCCAATCATGTAATGACTATAGATTGATAAGCCTAATGTGCCACCCTTTAAAGATTCTCTTAAAATTGTTTAAAAACGAATTTATAAGAATTGTGAGGAGCAGATAGATGAAACTCAGTTTGGCTTCAGAGGAGGCATGGGTATAAGAGAAGCATTATTTGCGTTGACGGTATTCTTGCAGAAATGTCGGGAATATAACAAGAGTGCATATGTATGCTTCATAGACTTTAGGAAGGCCTTTGACCGAGTGCAGCATATGAAGTTAATAGATGCATTAAAAAACATCAATTTCGACAAAAAAGACATTGAGTTTATTAAGGCTATATACTGGAACCAGAAAGCAGTAGTAAAGGTGAACGATATAGAAACAAATAATATACCGATTGCGAAAGGGGTTAGGTAAGGATGCGTCTTGTCTCCGACGCTTTTCAACGTGTACTCACAGGTCATATTCAGAAAAGCCTTATGGGAAAGAAAAGAGGGAATAAGAATTGGTGGAGAAATCATAAACACCATGAGATTTGCAGATGACACGGTAATTATGGCTGAGAGTATAGAAGAACTACAAACTTTACTAGATGCAATAAATAGTGAATGCATTCAAATGGGACTTGACATCAACACAGATAAGACCAAATTTATGATAGTATCAAGGAGTCCAATAAATAATGAACAACTAACTCTTGGTGGACAGCAAATAGAGAGGGTGACAAAATATAAATATCTGGGAGCTTACATCAACACAGAATTAGATCCAGACCAAGAGATCCGGGTACGAATAGAAATGGCAAGGGCAGCGATCTTAAAATTCAAACAATTGTTCTGTGACAAAAATCTGAATACTGCGCTGAGACTGAGGTTTGTTGAATGTTACGTCTGGTCGCAACTATTGTACGGGGTAGAAACATGGACACTAAAAGCGCAAATAGTTAAAAAGATTGAAGCCTTTGAACTTTGGATATACCGGAGAATGTTGAGAATTCCATGGACTGCCAGGATCACCAATGAGGAAGTGCTGAGAAGGATGGGTCGAGACAAAAAATTGTTGAGAACGATAAAAGTACGCAAGACTGCATACCTTGGACACATACTAAGAAATAATAAATATAGTCTTCTGCAGGTCATCATGCAGGGTAGAGTCGATGGCAAAAAGGGAATAGGTAGAAAGAGGAAGTCATGGCTGCAAAATATTCGAGACTGGACAAACATGACTGTAGACGAATTATTCCACGTTGCAAAAGACAGAGAAGCTTTTCAAAATTTGGTCGCCAACCTCCGTTAATGGGGACGGCATAGGAAGAAGAAGAAGACTCATATCTAGATATATTGCAACTTTAGCTCCCAAACGTAGATATTGTTTTAATTATGGTATGCAAATATTACGGATCGTGTTCAAAGTACTGTATGTATACAATTAATATTTACAATGTATGAAAAATATGAATTATGTTAAACTATTTAAGGTAATCACTATTGTTGTCTTGTAGTTTTACGTAAATTATGTTGACAAAGATTTTGACAATTTTTTAGTTTAAATTGTCGCTTGATTCTTCTATTGTGCAAGATGCAGAATAATGAATTTTGGCTGCATTTCGAAAAAGGCATCAAGAACATTCGTGATGTATCGAGTACGAGAGAGAACAACACGTCACGTAGGCGAATTAGAGGTGGGACTACCCCAGAAGATTCGAGAATAATACTTTTTGGTATATATATGCAACGATGTTATGAGTGAGTTTAGTTGATAAGAGAGTACCGAACTGTAAACTTATAAATAAATATATTTATATAAATTCGAACCGCTCGTTTTATTTAATCTCGCTACCCTATTATGATGATTTGGCAGGTACCAATTTTTTATAGATAAATAATAATATTTTTTGTTTAATTTTTACTAGGCTAAATCAGTTTTCTTTAACAAATAAATAACTTCTTGAGATCATTTTCAAGCTATAACTGCGAAATTGTTTATTTGTTTCTGACAACAAATTGTAGTTTTTTTGATAATAATGTTTTTATATTATTTTAAATTTATTATAAATAAACACCATGATGATTTTTGCAGTCGCATTTCACAAATTTTTATTCAATACTATAAACTATAAATTAAAAAATGTATTAATATATTGTTATGATTCATTTTATCCGCCAAAGATAAAATTAAAATTACTAAATAGACCATCTAAATAAATTTTCAAGATATCCTGGAGAGTTGTTATGCTATGTAAAAATACAAAATAATATTGGTTTGCTCTTAATATTTCAAAGTATAAAATATTATAAGTCAAATAATTCACCTAATAAACTATAAAAGATATTTCGAAGAAATGAAAGTCCATTATCTTTGGATTACCTGTAGTAAACAAAATTTAAAGATATGCATAAATTATTTTCTTTGTAAAATATATTCGAGTGACGGAGCTTAAGTGAAATGAACAATACGAACGGGTTTTCCAAATGGACTTGTACAGTGAATAAGACAATAGGGTAGAATTTAGAAATTATATTTCTCCGTTAGTTCTTAAGAATTTGTAGAAACCGATTAGCATGTTAATAGTTTTTAGGAAAGTTATAATTGTAGGTAAGGTTGTTGTTTGTTGGCAAAGTTGTTGGCGAACTTTGATTGGCAAAGAGTGGAAAAAGTGGGGTATTTATGTAGGAATGAGAGTGTAGCTAGATTTTAGAGGAAAAAAAGATAATTAGTTGTTTTCCAAGGGTGCAAGGCGGACAGTCGTTGTTCTTTGGCGGTTTCCAAGTGATAGTAAGCATTAGAAGTGAATGTTTGTGAGTTTTCGTGGACTAAGTGTATCCTGACGGAAGCTGATCCAGTAAAATATTGTAAGTCATACTTTTCTACTTATATATTCCAAGAGTCACTGTTCAGGCCGGAACGAGAGATTCAGTTTATCGAGAGGAGAAGAGGCTAGCATCTTTTGAACGATACGTGCACCTGAAGGAGATCATTGAAGATGAGAGGCTCGCAATAATTTGTTGTAAGATTGCTGATTACCTAGGGAACTGCTAAGAATAGATAGTGTAGGCTACAAGGAACAAGAATTTGGACAACTCATCATCAGAGAGATAGTTTTTTTTATCATTCGTCCGTTTTTTCTTTATCAACAAAGTTTTTTTTTAATTGCTTCAGAAAAGATAGAAATATTTATCAGGAGATATAGAACAACAATTTTGATTTGAAATTTTAATTTATATAGTATATAACATTAATTTTTGAAGGTTCACGTACGTAGAACAAAATTTTGATAATCCTTATATGAGATATTTTTTGTTTAAGATATTTGAGTGTGAATTTTATTTCAATATATAATTTTGTATCATATATGTTTATTATTCCGGTATCTCTCAGACCTTACCTATCATATGTAAAGCATAGATATTGAAGCACGAATATAACCCTGAGATAAGAGAATTAAATAGTGTGATAAAATCATAATTGCATCATTTAAATAAGTTTAATTAATTAATTAATTAGCTAATTAATTGCTTGGCGCACCTCTGACTTATAATATCACATTAATATATAAATTAAAAATGTGATAATCCTTTTTAAAACATTATCTACGATAATTAATCTAAAAAGGTATTCCCGACAAAACTAATTTGAATGGAGAATAATGCATTTGTTGTCATTAAGCTACCCGTCCGCCGGCGCCACTGAGTAAGGTCGATATGTCGCCCAGCCTGCTGAATTGTGATTGGTCAAATGGCAACAGTAATTGCAGCCAATCATAATTCAGGAGTCTGTTGCTCATTTTCTGTATTATCGTTGGTCGAACGGCGTCTGAGCTGCAGCCAATGATAATACTGAAAATTGGGCATTGGTCGTCGTGCAGGTCCAATCGTAAAAAGGTCCCAAACGACCGTTACAGATTGACCTACTTTTTTTGGCATAAAAGAAGTGCAGGACGGCCAGGAAATCAGACCGGGTCAGGATATGTCCGCTGGTCCAGCCTTCTAGGAAGTTAAGATCCTCTGATTGATTCAGTTCTCAGAGCTTCTGTTTTAATTCCACAGCATCACCTTTAAACCCAGAACCTAACGTTCTCATCTTTAACGACGGTTAGTCTTCAAACCAAACGGCGGCCATTTTTGAGGAATTTATCTCTGCTTTTCGACTTAGTCGAATTTGTTAATATTTTCCTCAAAAGCGTCGCAAGTGTCATCGATTTAATCTGTGCTTTTGGACTTAGTCCAAAATCTGATTATCTCGGTAGTCTTACAAGTAGTGTAAGAATTTTTCTCTTTCAGGATTCTGCTAAGTCTCTACTTCACGGGACTTAGCCACCGGACGTGCTTGTATCCTTAAAGAAATTGAGATTTAATAAAGATTCCTATACTGTGTTTTATTTTTCTCTTCCAGGTACATTGCAAAATAACTTGTAAGTTAATTCACCTTTGGTTTGGTATTTACATTATTTTTCAGGTACACTGTTTAACATATTTCAAACTTTAACATTTTTAATAAAACTTGCAAATTGTCTTTTGTTCCTTTCTTTCAGGTACACTGTAAAAACTTAATATAAGATAATAACGTAAAATATTTCATTCTTTGATTTTGGGTATTTACATTATTTTTCAGGTACACTGTTGAAATTTAACATTTAATTTTGACTTTAACATTTGCTATTTATTTTATTTATATGCATTAAATAAACTTGCAACATTTGTGCCTATTTTTCGATATAATTTTTCCCACAGGTCTCAGCGACCTGTCTTTATCCCGAGTCCCTAGCTCAACTCCTTCACATTTCAGGTAGTTTTGACAAGTGACATTTTCCCTACTTACTAATTTTAAATTTGCTCATATTTTAATTATTAGTTATAAATAATATACTTTCCCTTTCAGATTCTTAATTTAAGAATAATTAACATAATTATCTTCCCGATTCCTGGATCAGGAGATAATTATTATTTTCTTTTAGATTCTTAGCATAAGTTCTAACATATCTGTTTCTAACAATTTAATTACCGTTATTATTATCTCAATAAACCGTATTTATTGTGTTTCCTCTTTAAAAAAAGGCATTAATCCTAGCTAAGTGTCCATAGCCCGTGTCTATGGCCACTGACAGAGATCCCTACCCTCTTAGGTCCCAGAAAGCGATGGATAGAGCGGTTAACGAGCCTGCTCTTACTCCTGAGGGAGCTGAGAGTCCTTTAAGTTACCGACAGATACAAGCTGTCTGGCGTAAGCAGTGTAGAAAAGTAAGTGATACGCCCATTTCAAATCTCAGTGTGCTTCAACTGCTAAAACAGCCTTAATATAAGCTCCCGGACTAATGTAATATTCAAGATATAAGAAAAAGAAGAACTAAGTTTTAAGGTTATGTCTATGTTCTCCAAGGAATGTAAAAAACGGTTACATATGAATTAATATTCTCAGTTTCTCAGGCTAATAATAATTATTGTTTGATAAACTTTTTACATAGACAGTATAGTTATTTTATTTATCACAGTTAACAGTACTTAAGTAAGATTGAAAAGGAATTTCGAGAAACTGGAAAAAATTCCTATGAATGTTATATTTTACATTCATTATTATGTTTCCGAGCTCGACTCGGCTCTGTTAGAACTATTCGAACAGAGCCGGCACGAGCCATGAGCTCAACCTGCAGCTCGTAGTTCAAGCAAAGCTTCTATCTCTAGCTCGGCTCGAAATTCCGAGACGAGCTCAAACTTGTCAAAAGCCCTAATGAGAACATGGTGGTTATCCCGCACCGTGCAGTAACATTACCTACACAATGTTACTACAAAAAAAAATAGATCCAAAAATGAAATACATTTTGAGATATAATCAAATTTTTAAAACTAGCCCTTTTAATTTTTAAACAAGCAGTCCCTAATATGATCATCATCATCATTGGCTTTTACAACTCTTCGTGAGTTTTTGCCGCGTTTACTATTGCCTTCCATTGATTCGACCTCATTAGATGTTGAATGGCAAAGAATGATTTATTCCCCGCCAGTATTCGTATTTCAACCTCCCGTTCTCCTGTGTTTTCACTGGTAATTGTTGCTCCTATGTATTTGAATTCTTTGACCACCTCAAAATTATGATCGTTTATGGTAATGTTTTGTCTTATTCGCTGTCGTTCCTTTTTTGATACGACCATGTATTTAGTTTTTTCTTCGTTTATTTTCAGGCCTACGCTTAGTGTTGCTTCTTCAAAGTTTGATACTATATCCTTAACTTCCAGTGTTGTCTGTGCTACTGCATCTACATCATCTGCAAATGCGAGAATAATCTTTGCTCCTCTGGCAGTTATGTCTAGTTTGACTCTGGTATAGATTTTTCGCATTGCATATTCCAATGCTAGGTTAAATAGTAATGGGGACAGCGGGTCTCCCTGTCTGAGTCCGGTGCTTATGCCGAAAGCCTTTGAAGTTTTGCCTCCTATTCTAATTTGTGCAAAGGAATTGTTGACACACATTCGCGCAATTATGGTCAGCTTCTTTGGTACGCCTAACTCCATCATTGCACTCCACAGTTTTAAGCGATCTATGGAATTATATGCTTGTTTGAAATCTATGAAGATCTGGTGTACTTCTTTATTATATTCCCAATACTTTTCTAGCATTTGTCTGATTGTAAATATTTGGTCGATTGTTGATCTTCCAGGCCTAAAGCCGCATTGGTAATCGCCAATAATTTTCTCTGTATATGGCAGTAATCGTTTTAGTACAACTGAAGCTAATATCTTATATGTAGAGTCCCTAATATGAGTAACCAATAAATTATCAATACATATAAAATGAACAGTTTGTTAATTTAATATAAAGTCATAACGTATATACCCATGTTACGTTCGTTGAGTTCGTTAGTGTATAGAAGAAGAATATATACAAAATTGTGTATTATCCTACTCCCACGCTTTAATATCCTATTTATACCAGAACTCATATTATGTTGCTCTTTAGAAATCCGAAACCATGTGGCTACTTATCTACAAACTGATGACACGCTGAATACAAAACCATGTAGTTTATAAACTAGACACATGTTTCATTGTCAGAATAATTGTAAAACAAGCTATAAAAAATGAAACCGATAGAGATGCATTGAATCTTGTTTCAAAATAAATATTAGATACATAAATTTTATGTATTTTAAAGAAGTAACGGTAATTTAACTACTGTATGGACTGTTTTTAAATTTATAATGTTATGTATAATTTTCATTATTTGAAATGAAATACGTATTACATATCGTTTACAAGCTTAAATCAGTGTTCCTAACCCTGAAGAGTGGGATTATTGTGTCATGTTTTAGAAAATTAAAAAAAAATTATAGTAAATGAGAAAAAATAATCGTTAAATTCAATTTTGTCGCATTAAATGGATAATGGTTATTATTTATTTTTTTTTTTGAAACAATTGAATTGAAAGTTCATTTTGGAGTGCCGTATCTAGTTTTCTTATTTGTATGTGGTTATTAGTTCCATTTCTTTACCAACAAGTCTTGAGTGTGTTCATTACGGAGACCATCGCATGGTATCTTCGCCTAGATCATAGCACTGATAGCCCAGGGAAATAAGCATTTTTTCATGACACTCGTCCGGCCAATCAAATGACAATTATTTTTTTAAGTAGTATGGACCTCTATAACAAAAACCTATATGTTTTCTGCAGTCTATTTTTGGACTTAATTAGTTATTAACAAATTAAGGTCAAAAAACGGAAAATTTTGATTTTTTCGTCTATCATCAGAAAGTGAAGCATTTTAAACAAATTTTAGAAGAGAAGAAACTTACAAGTTTCATAAAAACGTAAAAAAAATAAGTCAAAAATTTTGGTTTTTTATAAATATTAATAACTTTTTTGAAAATAAACTTATAACATTTATTATTCTAACTTTATTTCTATCATATCAAATTATTAATAAATGATTTAAAATTATATTAAAGAAGTATACATTAATCAGAAATATTTCTATTTTACATTAAATTTAAACTTCCTTAAATCCTATTATTAAAAAAAATTAAACAAATTAGGTGGTTTATTTGACAATTTATTTATTGAATTAATGCATATTCGTAATGTACGCAAAAAGTACATACACGTTCAAAAAGAAACGTTGAAATACAGAAAAAAGGCCCAGAGATACAGTTAACAGCTCCTTCCCCCTCCCTTCAGCTCCCGCGAGTTTCAAAGTCGGCTGATTTGAAAGAACACATTTTGAAGCTTTGTGGACGATTCCATTCAAAGGCAATATTTTTAGAAGCTAGTACATTAAAACTATAAAGTATATTCTTTCAAATAGCGCTAATTAGATTTCTTAATTGTTATAAACAAAGCTGCTATGAATTAAATAAAAAAAGAGGCTAACTTTGTCCCAAATTATTTTAGTTTTTTTTTTAATTTTTTTTACTTTTAAATTTGTAAAAAAATTTAGGCTTTTTAAGTATAAAAAAATAATATTCTTATAGAAAATGGTTCAAAAGTTATTCTTATTGTTTATAAGCAAAAAATCGACATGTTTTTGCAAAATTATTTTGCAATATTTAAAATTAATTTTCTTAATTTTTTTTTAATGTAAATAATAGAACAACTCCCTTTCTTCCAGAAACTACCCTTACAATTACTATATTACTATTTTAGAATTTCTGACTTATATTGTTGCAAAAAAAATTTGGGATAAACAAATAAAATAACTTTTAAACTATTTTACCCATCACTTTGAAATTTTGCAACTTATTGCAATTTTTTACTTATTTTGCAACTTCCGAAGCAACAAATAAGGATATAAACATTTAGAAAACGCCATTTTGAAAGTTTTTATATGACTTATAAGTTTCTTTTCTTATAAAATTTGTTTAAAATGCTTCACTTTTTGCTGATAGACGAAAAGAGCAAAAATTTTTTGTTTTTTGACTTTAAGTTAATATTAACTAATTAAGTCCAAAAAATCGACTGCAGTAAACATATAGGTTTTTGTTACAGATGACCATACTACTCAGAACAATTATCGTTTGCCTGGCCGAACGAGTGTCAAAAACAGGGTACTTTTTTTGCTTATTTCCCTGGCCTATGACAGTGAAGTGAACGCTCGAATTTAAAATAAAATGCATTTATTTGGTCGCAGCGAGGCACGCTGCTCGGCACCTCGTAGTGTGGATCGTAGAGTACTAGGGACGAGAATGGAAAAAATACTAAGCTGGAATACTATGGTCCAAGTCCATAGTCCGATACCTGGCTCTAGGCTGGGCGCTGCGCTTTGACGGTGAACGCTGGAATTTTTAAAGTAATACATTTATTTTACGTGGCGATGATACTATGATACCATCCTGTGGTCCGACCGAGGGTCGGCGCCTCGTTATGAACGCACACTTAACTCCATATAATATTGAAAATATATAACATTAAATGTTACGTAGTTTGATTTCCAAATTAGGATTTCTGCACGTTAGAAGTGGCAATACATGCTAATCTGGCAATCTCTATTCGCGTGTTTATTTCTGCAGTATGATTATTGGTTTCCTCATTCAAAGTTCCCAAGTACTGATATTTTTCTACTTGTTCTATCACGTTACCATTTATTGTCAATATATGGTGTGTATTTTGTGGTCTTTTTGTAATACGCATAAATTTAATCTGAGCACTATTCATACGTAAGCTTTCAGTTAGATGTTGTAGGTCTTTAATGCTCGTTACAATAATTACAGTGTCATCTGCATCTCGTAAGTTGTTAATTAACTTTCTGTTAACGGTAACTCCCGCTTTGATATTATTAAGCGTGTTTTTGAAAATTTCTTTAAAATATATACTTACTTACTTACTTACTTAATCAGTAGACCCATTTGTACCTTTCGGTGTTGGGCCAAATTTAAAATATATAAGTTAAACAAAAGTGGCGATAAAACGCATCTCTTTCTAACTCCTCTACAGATCTTTATTTTTTCTGCCTGTTGCTCATCAATTTGAACTACGATACTTAAGTTCCAATATAATCTTTTGATAATCTTTATGATTTTACTGTCAATGTGCTTATTCATAAGTATTGATATTACGTTTTTTATGTCCTACTATATCGAAAGCTTTTTCGTAGTCAACAAAGCACAAGTGTAGGTCAACGTTTACATCACGATATCGCTAAATCATTATGTCAATGTCAAATAGTCCTTGTCCAGTATCCATTCCATTTCGGATCCCGAACCGTGTCTTACTAATCTCCTCCTCTAACTACTGCTTTAATAAGGTTGTGCAGTTTTCCAGGCTAATACATACTTCTTTCATTCCAGGTAGCTATTTTTATCTGAGTGAGTTGAGTATTGTTTGGTTTTTGTACGCAAGAGTTTTGCATGTTGACGACCGAGAAGGCCTTCCATTCTGGTAATTTTTCATCCATGTCGGATTTTGGCATTCGATTAACATAATCAATAGTATCTCTTATTAATCAAATTATAATGGCTAGCGCAAATACCGCTAGCCATTATAATTTGTACTAGAGATGTCATCATGTACAAATTATAATGGCTAGCGGTATTTGCGCTAGAGATGTCATGATGAAAGAACGATTTATCGAACAACTTCAAGAACAAATGGATAAGAGTCGGAAGAAAAGACAATGACAGAACAGTTGGTCCATTTGGAGAAGACACAATTAACGACAACGGAGAAAGATTGGTAGAACTATGTGAAGTAAATGATTTGAAAATTATGAACGGATTTTACAAACACAAAAATATACATAAGTACACATGGACTCAAGAGACAAGAAAACTAAGATCCATTATTGACTACATTATCATGAACCACAAAAGCTCCATCAAAGTGAAAGACATCAGAGTGAAAAGAGGGGCAGAGTGTGGAACAGATCACAAACTTGTGGTGGCATGGATGGAATTCCCCTATATCTGGACAAAACAAAAACATACATCGATTGTTACAACGGGAACGACAATAAACGAAAAGAGGCTCAAATTACATCTATTGCAGGAAGAATCAATAAAAGATTTATACAAAAGAAGACTAGACCAAAAACTAGAAGAATTCAGATATGACACGTTAGATGAAATGCATGAACACATAAAAACCTGCCTGATTTCAGCGGCCTTAGAAGCTCTTGGAGAAGACGACCAAAGGAACACCCATCAGAATATCAAATTAAGGGAAGACACATTGAAATGCATAAAAGAAAAGAAAAAACTACACATAAAATACCTAAACACCAAAAAACAGGAAGACTTAGACCTATATAGAGCGAAAAACAGAGAGGTAAAGAAAAGAGTAACAAATGAAAAGAACGAACGATGGGAACAAGCATGCACAGAGATAGAACGACATATCGGAGGAACGAGAAATTCAGAATCATGGCGAATATTAAAAGCACTTCAACGAAATAAGACAGAGAAAACCCAGATCGGCAAAATTAGTGAAAACGAGTGGCAAGAATACTACGTAGAACTACTTACAGAAAACCGTCCCCAATTTCAGGAAGAGAATATAGAACATGCAGGAAATGGGGCATACGACCAGATAGAAATAAGCCTGGCAGAAGTTAAGAGAGCAATCAAGACATTGAAGAACAAAAAAGCCAAAGGACCCGGAGGAATACCAAACGAACTAATTAAAAACGGGACGGAAAAGTTATTCCGCATGCTACATAGAATGTTCGAAAGAGGACTAAATGGAGAAGAAATACCTGCGGAATGGACACAAGCATACATCACATCCATACATAAGAAAGGAAACAGGAAAAAATGTGAAAACTATAGAGGAATTAGTATAATATCGTCGGTAGGTAGACTTTACGGGAAAATTATTAAAGAAAAACTAGAAACTGAAATAATAGGAAAAATTGGAGAAGACCAAGCAGGGTTCACAGTAGGAAAATCATGCCTAGATCATACGTACACATTAGAACAACTGATAGAGAAGAAAATGGCAAAAGGTAGACCGGTCCATCTGGCCTTTGTTGATCTAAAGAAAGCATATGACTCAATACCTAGAGTCAAATTATGGGAAGCAATGAATGATCTCGGAATCCGACAAACACTAATAAAAGCAGTTAAAGCACTATACAAAGAAAACAAAGTAGCTATTAAATGTGGAAATAAAGCCTACAATCCATTTAAGACGACAAAAGGACTTCTACAAGGCTGTGCTACGTCCCCTACTCTGTTTAAAATATTCTTGGAAAAGACACTCAAACCATGGAGGAGAAAGTGCAAAGGAATGGGCATACCAGTAAGAGACGAATACCTATACACCTTAAGTTTTGCCGACGATCAAGTAGTCATCGTACAAGATGAAGAAGATCTCAGCTTTATGCTCAGAAAACTAGAAGAAGAATATAAAAACAACGGAATGGAAATAAACTTAGAGAAAACCGAATACCTAACAACAGAAAACAAGGATATGAGAAACCTAGAGATAGACGAGGGAAGACAAATAAATGGAACAGATAAATTCAAGTATTTAGGAACCGTAATATCGAACCAGGGAACAACAGAAGAAGATATAAACAACAGACTGAGACAAACAAGAAACTGTATAAGACAACTAAACTCAGTGTTGTGGGATAAGAACATTACGATAAAGACAAAAAAGAGAATATATATAACACCCTGACAAGAAGTATCCTGACATATGGGTCCGAAAACTGGACAATAAACAAGAGAAATAGAGGTAGAATAAGAGCAGTAGAAATGGAGTTCCTGAGGAGAAGCTGTAGACTTACAAAAAGAGACAGAATTGAAAACGCAGAGATTAAGCGGAGAATGGGAGTGCAATCAGACATAATCGACTATATAGAGGAGAAGAGACTATCCTGGTACGGCCACGTCAGAAGAGCGGACAGAGGACGCTGGATAAACAAAATCACAGAATGGAGCCCGATTGGAAGAAGAAAGAGAGGAAGACCCCGAAGGTCATTCAGAGATGAAATCGACGAGGCTATGGAGAAAAGAACCCTGCGAGATGGAGACTGGAATGACAGGGAAAATTGGAGAAAACGGTTGAGTGAAGGAAGACAGTGAAAACTGTGGAAATCCTTAGTAGTAGTAGTAGTAGTAGTAGTAGATGTCATCATGGACCTTTCATGCAGTGGTTCAGTGGTTCCTTGTTGGGTTCTGCATTCTGATGTCGTTTTCCACTTTCTTGGTTCTTCCGCCTTCGAGATCAATTTCTCAATCTCAGGAGTGCCCTTTTACTTATCAGCTTATCAGCCCGAAATTCATCATCATCATCATCCAGCCCCATTTTTACATCCATTGTTGGATATAGGCCTCCTCCAAACGTCTCCAGTTCTCTCTATCTCTAGCTGCTGCAATCCAGTTTGTTTCTATTCTCCTTAGGTCGTCGGTCCATCGGGTGGGTGGTCTGCCTCGACTTCGCTTGTCGGCTTTTAGTCTCCACTCCAATAATCTCTTCGTCCATCTTCCGTCTTCCATTCTAGCAACATGTCCAGCCCACCTTCACTTTTGTTTATTGATTCGCAGTATAATATCGTCTACGCCAGTTCGTCGGCGTATCTCCTCATTTCTCACGCGATCTTTCAAGGTCAGGCCCAGCATTGATCTCTCCATTCGCCTTTGTGTTACCTTCAGTTTTTCGGCAGTAGCTTTAGTTAAAGTTAGGGTCTCTGCTCCGTAGGTCAAGACTGGTAAGATGCATTGGTTTAATGCCTTTCTTTTCAGGTGAATTGGGGTATTTGTTTTAAAAATGTCTCTCATCTCTATTTAGCTCGCATGTTTGGTTGTCTCTGGTTATTCTAATTTCATGACCCAAGTATGTGTATTTATCGATTAATTCTACCTTGTTGTTATTGATCTGTATCTCTTCGCTGGGAACCATATATGTCATCATTTTGGTTTTCTCGAAATTTATCTCCAGCCCAGTTTCTTGTAGTATGTCATTCAGTTCTTGGAGCATGTCTTTGATCTCTCCCAGATTATCTGACAAAAGCACGATATCGTCCGCAAAACGTAGATGGTTTAATCTTTCTCCATCGATGGATATTCCTTTCTGTTGCCATGTTAGTCTTTTAAATGCATACTCAAGAACGGTAATGAACAGCTTTGGTGACATGGTATCACCTTGCCTGACTCCCCTTTTTATCTTTATTTTATTAGTTGCTGAATGTAGACTTATGGTTGTTGTGGCATTTTCATATATATTTTTAACTATATTACAATATCTGTGGTCGACCCTGCAATCTTGTAGTGCTCTTAAGATGGACGGTAGTTCCACTGTATCAAACGCCTTTTTAAAGTCTACAAATATCAATGCCAAGGGACGGTTATATTCGTTACTTTTTTCTATCAGGGTTTTTAGGCACTGCAGGTGATCGTTTATGCCGTAATTAGGGCGGAAACCGGCTTGTTCCCGAGGTTGGTAAAAATCCAGCTTTGTCTCTAATCTGTTCGTTATTATTCGGGTGTATAATTTATAAAGATGGTTAAGGAGACTGATTGGTCTGTATCTTTCCAGGTCTGCTATATCTCCCTTCTTGTGTAAGAGTACAGTTATTGAATTATTCCACTGTGTTGGGATATTTTGATTCCATAGGCATAGATTAAAGAGCTTTTGAATTTTGGCTATCAGTACTGAGCCTCCTATCTTTATCGCTTCCGTGACGACACCATCATCCCCCAGAGCTTTGTTATTCTTCATCTTTTTTAGAGCCTTGTAAATTTCGTCCAAGGAGATTTCTGGGATATCTTCGGAAGCCTGATTTTGAACCTTCCTCTGCTGATATTCAACTATATCTAGAGTCGATTGGTTGCTATATAATGTCTCGTAGAATGATTCCACAATTTGTAACAAATGTTTTCTGTTTGATGTGATGTTGCCATTTCTATCCTTGAGTTTGACTATTTGTTTATTTTCATTTGTGAGTTTGCGTCTCATTATTTTCTCATTATTTTCATACTCTTATTTTTCTCAATGGTTTTGATGATTTTCTCATCTTTGTATTTTCTTAGGTCTTTTCTAATTTATCTTGATACTTACTTGTTCATTTTATTTATATCGTCGTTACTAGAATTTTCGTCGCTTCTCAGTATTCTTCTTTGTTCCATTTTTTCTGTGTTTCCAGACTAATTTTTTCTTCCTTCACCCTTTTTGGGCAACATTTCTTTTGAACTTCTATTATTGCTTCTGCTATTATGTCATTTAGGATGTCAATGTCATTTGTTGATGTTTTTTCTTGAAGTAATTTACCAATATGATCTTCAAAATTTTGTTCGTTGTTTGGATGTGCCCATATGTTTATTTGCTTCTTTTTTATCATATTGTGTCGTTCATAGTTGGTATTTAACACAATGGTGGCTCTCACCATACGGTGGTCGCTTGATTTCGCAAATTTATTTAGCACTGTCACATCTGTAAATATGTATCTTTTATCAGTGATAAAGTAATCGATCTCGTTTGTCGTCTTCCCATCTGGGCTTTTCCACGTCCATCTGCGGTGAGGTTTCTTGTAGTAGTAACTGTTCATTAGGAATAGGTTTTTCTCTAGTAGGAAGTTTAAAAGAGTGTCGCCACGGTCGTTCCGTCCCTGACTTCCAAAATTTCCAAGAGCAGTTTCTGCTGGATCCAGTTTTGTTCCTATTTTGGCGTTAAAGTCTCCAGATCAAGATATGAGAAATATGGAAATACGTGCTTGGCGGAGGAAGGCGATGGATAGGGACGACTGGAGAAAAAATCTTGGGGAGGCTAGGACCCACACAGGGTTGTAAAGCCAAAATGATGATGATGATGAGTCTCCACATATAACTGTGAAATGTGTACGGTTGTTTGTGATGGCTGTGCTTAAATCATCATAAAATACTTCGATCTCCTCGTCTGTATATTCTGTTGTTGGAGCATAGACTTGGATAACTTTTAGATTATATCTAGTATTTATTTTGAACGTGGCATATGTAACTCTAGTGGATACTGATTGGACAGTTTTTAGATTTCCTGCTAGCTGTTTGTTTATGAAGAATCCAACGCCTCCTACTGACTCATGTTGTTCTCCGTGATAGTAAAACAAGTGACCGGATTTTAGGGTCTCGAGGCCTTCACCTCGCCTTCTCACTTCACTAACTCCGACGATGTCCCATTTGATCTTTTCTAATTCTTTTTCCATTTCTTTAAAGCTTTCATCAGAAAATAGAGTTCTAGTATTCATGGTTGCAATTTTAAAAACTGTTTGTTTTTTAAAGCATACTCTTGTCAAATTTGTGTCCCCCCCCCCAGAATCCTTGGGACAGACTGATAAATCAGTGTGAGAGTGTCTACTCACCTGGGGTAGTTTCAGTTTTGTTTTAAAATCTGACATTTGTAAGGGTTTTTGGCTAAGTTTTTTTTAGCGATTTTTACTTCCCATAGCCTTAATCCAGTAATGTTTCTGGATGGTTTTTTCCAGCCTGTCCTGGATATCTGCAGAAACTTTCCCTAACAGCCATATGGGACGTGCCGTGTCGAGGTTGAGGACATCCCCCGTCCAGTCTGTCTTCCGTGGAGTACAGAAGAGCCCCTACTCAGTTCAGAGCTCCTCCTCCACGAAAGCTAAGACCGACACGGCAGCCCGAAGTTGTTAACCAGTAAATGGTGTTAGTTATGTAGCAGGATGTACCAGATAACCAGGATCTAGATCATCATACGAGCAAGTGAGGTTGACATCTGAATGGCTATCATAGCCTAATTAGCCAACTAAGGTCCAATAACGTCGCAAGAAAAACAAAATACCAAATATGCAAAACCTTAATAATATCGGTGATCACGTATGGTTCAGAAACCTGGGGACTCTCTAAAGGATTATTAACCACCTTTTAAAGAAAAATATTGCGACACATATACAAAGACACAAAAGAAAATGGAATTTGGTGAAGAAGGTACAACGCTGAACCATACACAATATACCAGGATCGGGATATCATAACATTCATTAAAATAAAACGGTTGCTTTGAATCTGATATGTAAAAAGAAATGGGGTCAAATACAAGAAAAAGGCCGAAGCTGATGGAGATAAAACAAATAGAAAATTAGATAATCATCCTAAAAAAAAACGGGGGAAAAGTACGAAATAGATCAGAATTTAGAGGAATCCTGTCTCATTTTAAAGATAAAAACTTAAAGTTTCATTATACAAATTTTAAAAAAGAATATACTTAAACAGCATTAATCACGAGGCTGAAATATAGATTTTGGATCTTGTGGAGGGAAAAACTAAAAATTCAAGCGCTCAAAAAATGAAAAAGAATATCAAGATACTGTAAGTTTCTGTATCCCCGGTTTGAGATGTGTGATTTTATTTGTTTTAATTTATATGTACTATTGACAAAAATATGCATTATGCTAATACTATAGTTCGTCTAGAAAGTATCCGGAATTTTAATAGATTTCCTTTTTGTAACATTTTAAGACAAAAGTTATGCATCAAGTAGGTTGTGGCGATAGTAGGTTATGGACAAAATCGCATGACAACACCATCTGTCAAATATTGTTGTTTGTAAACAGACTTAAGACTTGTGAAATAATGTCGCAAGTAAAAAAAAGAAAAGTGGTGGAATATTTGTATAGACAATGTGTCCGAAACGTTAAAAAACTAGTGCAATTGACTGAACTCGGAAAAAGTAGTGTATGAGACAATAAAGAGGATAAAAAATGGCATAGATATGAGACATAGACCAGTTTCGGATAGACCGCGTAAGATTTGCGGAAACAATTTAAATGCTCTAGTGGCTTTAGGACGACAAAATCCGCGCCTATGGTTTCGAAAATTAGCGAACAGATTTAAAAATCAACAAAGAATAAAAATGTGCCCAGAAACTGTCCGCATGTCACTGAAAAAGCAAGGCTACATATCAAGGAATCTAAAAAAAATCCCTACAATGACACCTCTGCAAAGGCAACGAAGAATAGATTTTTGTCAACGTCTTCGAGAAGATAATTTTAATAATGTCTTTATATCTGATGAAAGTTGTTTCCAGCTTAGTGCAAATCATCTAAAAGTCCTATCAAGAGAAAATTTCCCACTAAAATAATGGTTCCGGGAGCAATATCTCAGCGTGGTGCTACACCTCTCTGTATAGTGAAAGGTACTGTTGATAGTGCGAAATATTGTGACATCTTCAATGGTTTTCTTCTTGAAACGACTCATGTTGTATATTCAGAGGGATGGCGTTTTCAGCAAGATAATGCAAGATGCCATACTTCTGCTTATACTCAAGCTTGGATGCAAGAACACGAATTCCGTGGCCAGCAGCAACTTCAAATCTTAGCCCCATTGAAAAAATATGGGGACTGATGAAGATTGAAGTGGAACGAGCAACGCAACGAGATAAAGAAGGTTTGATTCGGTCAGTTTTACAGGCCTGGAACACCATTACCGAAAATTATGGCCTTGACCTAGTTTCAGGTGTACCTGGACGTTTAGTTAAATGTTTAGATTTAAATGGAGGTTGTGTAAGTAAATGAGATGAATTATTTGTTGAAATGTTATATTTCAAGTGATCGAAATAAATACCATAAAACTATAATTCTGCTTTTTTTCCGGATACTTTCTAGACGGACTATATTATTAATAAATTGACAATGTAATTTTTTTAAACAATTAAAAAAAAATTTATGTTGTATAATAAAATTTTTTCTTTTGTATAAATTCAATTTCTAGTAAAGTATTCTAACAGACCAGTCATCCAATCATATGTAGAGTTTTTTGATACCAATTAAGTGGGCGACGTTCTCACGTTATGTAACCACCGGCCACTTTAAATCAACTATAAGTACATCAAAATGGTTAGTGATATGGGACAGACCTATTATTTATACAGTTCATTTATGCGGGAGCTGGATCACACAATATTAAATATATAATAATACAGAATAATATCTGCCATATTTTTGCTTACCAGAACGCGTGTATCGGATATATCGGACATATCGAACGCATAATTTTAATTTTAGTCATAAAAAATAGTTATCAAAAAAGTTATATTAATATACTAACGTAAATATACAATGTTCTTCTTCTTTTTCTTTCTCTTTATAAGCAATTCTGCTTGTTCATTGGAGGATTAATAAGTCTATCCTAGGTTGTCACTCCATCTTTTGCCCGGTTGTCCGATACTTTTGCCGATTGGTGACTTATCCCTTGCTATTTTGACGACACGCGTCTCCCCCATTCCACTTTGTAGTTATTTCATTGTTTTTTCTATTTTGTATCCATTCATTTATACACTATACGTTACATTTTCTTCTAATGTCTTCACTTCTCTTCCATTCTCTCAGCATATTTCCTGTACATTTCTGTATTTCCCATCTTCTCAGTACTCTCATTTCTGCCGTTTCCAGTAGCCTTTGTGTTATGGCTTTGTGTCGGGTCTTGTTTTTGAGGCATTTGTCATTATTGTTCTTACACTGGCTTTATAAATTATTGACTTCATCTCAGTATTAATGTGTCTGTTTCGCCATATAGTGTTATTAAGCCATCCTGGTCTCTATAGCTAGACAGTGTAATTCCAAGATTTTTATTACTTGTTCTATACTAATGTCACCAATTTCAATTTTACATCTGGTTGGTTCGTTGCTGATTACTATTTTCCTAGATGAATATTTAAGCCTGTATTCCAACATCATCAGAAAAAAGCTCATGCGAACGACGAAAAACCCATTTTAGACATAATGGGTGCCCCATATCAGATGAGTCCACCTATCAAAAAACTAAAAATTTGTAAAATCACATTGCAAAATTAAACATTAAACAACAACAAAAAAAGCAACCTGTTATAATCTCATCACAGGTCTATTACTAAAAAATTTACAATTAATATTTTCATTCGGAATAGGCAATACGTTTAAAATAAGTTTATTTTTGACTTTTGATTAACTTATATTTCTTATTTCCAACGAAAGTAGTAATTGCATTAACACTAGAAAGTCGGGCTTAGCATACCTACCTAGAAAGCCCGGAGGGATCATTTTGGCCCCAAGTTCCTAAATCAATAAAAACCAAGTTTAAAATTAACTATTTATTTGGGAATAAACAAAAAATAAAAATAAACAGTTTTAAGAAATTATATAAACTCTTGACGATAGAATTTGATTTAATTTTTTAGTTTCATTTTAAACATTTGGAACACCATACAGTTTGCAGTTTTTGGCATTTGCCACACATTGCCTTGTTACAGCCGTGGCACTCATTGGAAGTATGATTTCCTTTACAAAACATTTTTAACTGACATTTTTTTTTTTTTGGCTAGTAACAGTGCTGGTGGTTGGTAAATCCGGTGGTGCTGGGTATAGTACCAGATTTTGGAAGGCAAGGTATGGAGCCCGTAATTCTTTACACAGCTGAAGAATAAACTTACGACGACTGATTTTACTTCCAGTAACTTCTTTATAAATAATCCATGCATTTATTGCTCCTAAGTCAAGAATGTTATAAAACACGTGCATTGGCCATCGTCTTGAAGCAACTTTTGTAGTATAAAGACGCGCCATTTGGTCCACTACATCAACCCCGTATTTTGTTTTATTTTTAAAACTTACTGTTTGAGAAAGTTTTTTTCCATCGACAGCAACATCCACTGATTGATGTAATGAGCTCAACAAAAGCACATTTTTGTGACTCTTTCCTTGGTATGCAGTAAGTGTTATCTTTTCGTCGCTCTGTAATATATGGGTAACATATAATTCTCCATTTTTACTCTTTACGCTTAGAGGAACTTCCTTTCTGTTGCGATTCAAAGTACCCACAAGACTTGTTGATTTTTTTTTGCAATGCCTTGGCCAATTTTAACGATGTAAAGTAGTTATCTGTCGTAACATTTTTGCCCTTTCCCAGTTGATTTTCCATTAACCGCAAAACAACATGTTCACCAACACTTGTATCTTTCTTGCGTAGATGATCAGTGCCAGTATAAGGGTAACCATTTACAATATATTTTGATTCCACGCATGTCAAAAGCCAAAATTTTATGCCAAACTTATCCGGCTTATTTGATATGTACTGTGTGAACGGGCACCTGGCTTTAGAAGGCAGTAGTTGTTCGTCCACAGTAAGGTTTGTAACATGCACCAATATTTTCTATAAATCCATTCCAAACCGCAGAGGCTAGAGCAAATTTGTCTGTTTTCAATCGTTCAGATCTCGTTTGCTTTATGTCAAATCTGAGATATTTTATAATATCCTTGAATCTGTATCGTAGCATAGTTTGCCTAAAAAACTGAGGACCCCATGCTGTTGACCACAAGCTGTTGGTTGGGAAATTTTTGGCGCCGTAGACTCCTCTTGTGTACATAATAGCTAGGGCAGCCTCCAGTTCTTCCAAAGTTATAGTCCATGTGTGATTTTTCAAACATCGATGTGCTTCTGCAATAGTGCTTTCTTTTATATGACGTAACATGCTGTCGTTGATTATTAGATGCCAAGCACTTACCACACAATTGTTCCTCACGTTCCTTTTTGCATACGACGTAGGACCTGATTCCTCTCGATAAATGTTGTGCTGAGCGCGGCGTCCTGTAATGAGCAAACATTCAATGAATATGAAGATACTAAAAATCATAATCTTACCAGGTACTGATTCAGAATCAATAACTTTCCACGCTGTTCCGTCTTTCGATTGTTCGGTGTCTCCGATTGAAATAGTTTTTCCTCTTTTGTCCTCTTTTTCTCTTGTGACTTGGCTTAGATGCACTTGGAATCACGATAAAATTAGCTGACTCGTGCTGTTGAGTTGTAGAAGCAGTGTTTACATAAATTGGTGAGTCTTGTACAATAAAACTTTCTAACTGCTCTGAAGCATCAGAGTCATTTGAATCATTATTTTGTGGTGGTACGTATTGTTCATCGTCTGACTCATTATTTTCTGCAAATTCAGATTCACCTCCCGAAACATCTTCTTGAATTTTTCGTATTTCTTCAGGAAGTTCAAGCTCTGATAGTCCACGACGAGACATCTTTACAGTCGTCTTGAATTTTCACAATTGAACGAATGTTTCAATATTCTAGAAACGAGAGTCAGCAGAACCTAATAAACCGCTCAATAAACAAAATACTTTCAAGGAACAAACAGTATGTAACAAAATACCTTCTAGGAATAAACGTACATAAACATAATTTTATCTATCCGACAGAAAGTTAAAAGAAATCGTCAAATTTCCGAGAAAACGATAATAATTAATATAGGGCCAGTTTGGCCCCTTCAGACTTCTATGGTAGGTTTGTTAGAAAATCCATTTAATAAATTTAGTAAACAATATTTTTTTGCGTTAAATAAGACTTTGTATCAAAATATTAAAAGTCATAAAAGATGAAATTATTATTGTGTCAAATAAAAGAACTACAATAACTTCAAATAGCAACAGGGCCCAAATTGGCCCCTGCGACTTTCTAGTGTTAAGATGCCACAATAAAATAGATTCAGAACAGTATTCTTCAGAACAGTTACTTCAAAAAATTTACCTGAAGACGGTAACAGACTAGTAATGTATATTTTTAACGCTATTATAAAAACTGGTTAATTTTCCCTCATGTGAAAAGTAGCTTAAACAATTACGCTGTAAAAACCGGGCAAAGGCCCAAATGAGTTCTCATCATACTGACCGATAAATATTCTACCAACTAAAGATCGTTATGCTTAGAATCGAACCTATTTTCTTGATAAATATCTTAATACTAAACTGCGAATATGGCTTTAGATAACAACATGGTACCATCGATCAAATACATGGAGTAGTCAGAACAGCTCGAGCTGCCTTTGAAAACAAGTCCTCCGGCAGTACAGCTGCCGTTCTAGACCTTTCGCTGGTATTTTACAAGGTTTGTCACGATGGTCTACCTTCCAAAATCAAGTCACCGGTACCTCATCCCGTAGTTAAAATTCTACAGTCAGGTATAATAGATAGATGCTTTTTAATTAGACATGGCGAAGATTGCACTTTCCTATATCCGATCTCAGCTGGAGTCACTCAAGGTCGTGTACTCAGTTATTAAAGTGGGGAAAACATCAATAAGGTAAAAACGACCACAATTGGGCATACTTTACAAAAAAGTATACTGGTTTATGAATCGGAAGTCAGGTTAAAGTATCCAAAAAAACTTCTTCTCTATAAGGCAATACTATGACCAGTATGGATGGACTGGATTCAGATCTGGGGAACTGCCAGTAATACAAATTTGCAAAGACCACAAAAATTTTAACCTAAAAACCATCATGATGTCTGCAATACCCCGTGGTGTGTGCCAAACTATGTTATTCATCATGACCTGAATGTTGAAATTGTTAAAGAAGCAATCGTTGCTGAGAATACAAACTATTTCGAGAGTCTATCGTGACCATCATTAGGGCTTTTCATTCCGGGTGGAATGTTTGCCGCTCTTACTTAGAGCTCTCGGATTCGCTTATTGCGGTGAATCACTCCGCATTCCACTTGTATGTTGTCAAAGTTTGTTGTATGCCTTGGCTTTCGTTACAATTTTCTTCCTCTTATTTCGATATGTGCATAGTTCCCTCCAGTTTCTCACTTCCAGAATTTTGATATCTCTTATGACCTGATCCTCCCATCTCTCTCTGGGTCTTCCCCTTGGTCTTTCAGTTGCTGGTTTCCATCTGGTGATCTTCTTAATCAGCAGGTCGTTTTTCCTTCTCTCTATGTATCTCAGCCATCTCAGCCTCTGTGCTTTAATAAATCTAACTATATCTTCTCCCTTCATTATGTCTCTTACTTCATGGTTCATTCTTTTTCTCATTTCTCCGTTGTCCATTCTTATCGGGCCCATAATCCGTCTGAGGATTTTTTTTCAAAAATTCTTAATTTTTCTTCATCTTTTTCTGTGAGACACATTGTCTCAGCTGCGTACTACTGGTCTGATTGCAACTCTGTATATTTTCAGTTTTGTATTTCTGGATAAGTTCTTGTCCTCCTATGATATCTCCAGTAGGTTTTATTGCCTGCTAGTATTCGTTCCGTTACTTCTTCACTTCTCTTGTTTTGGGCGTTCACTATTACTTCCAAATATTTAAATTGTTGGACTCTTTCAAAAGTGTAGTTTTCTATTTTGATTTCTCTCGTCCTGTTATTTTCTCTTCTAGAGCAGAGTAGATATGTTGTTTTTTCTTCGTTAATTTCTAGACCTCTTTTCCGTGCTTCTTTTACCAGGATTGTTACTGCTTCTTTTAATATTTCCTTGTCTCTTCCCATAAGAACTAAATCATCTGCATATGCCACTATTTGTGTTGAGGAGTGGGCTATAGTTCCTTTAATTTTGCTGGCCTTGACTGTTCCTTCTACTGCTATGTTGAATACTGTGGTTGACAGGGAATCACCTTGCCGCACTCCTATTTCTATTGCAATTGATTTTGTGCTACCTTCTTCTGTTGTTACTTTAGCTCGAGCTCCATCCATGGTTATTTTTGTTAATCTGATTAATTTTGCTGGTATATCTTGGTTTTTCATTTCAATAAATAATTCATTTCTTTCAATAGAGTCAAAGGCGGGTCTGAAGTCTACGAAGAGGATGTGGAGTTCTATGTTGTGTTGGTGGCATTTTTCGATTGTTTGTGTAACTATGTAAATCGTATCTGTAGTGGATCTGCCTTCTCTGAATCCTTGCTGGTAGTCCCCAATTTTTTTCTCTGTGAATTGAGTGAGTTTTTGCTTGATGAGGTCTGTTAGAATTTTATATGTTCTGCTCAGTTGAGATATTGCTTTATACTTGTTACAGTTTGTTACTTCTCCTTTCTTAAATATTGGTATAATTCTGCCTTCTTTAAAATCCTCGGGAATTTTTTCTGCTTCTCATATTCTAACTATTAGATTATAGATGCTTGTTAATACCTTTTCCCCTCCGTTTTTAATCAGCTCATTGGGAATTTCATCTGGGCCGGGTATTCTTTTCTGTTTCATTTTTTAAATTATGTCTAAATATTCATCATATGTTGGTATCCCTATTTCATTATCTCTAATGTCTTCCATTGCGCCTACTTTTTATCTTCCGGACTTTCTTTGTATTTATACAGTTCTGTGAAATCTGTTTCCCATGATCTATTGTCAATTTTAACTACTGGCCTGCCTTTTCTTTGTTGAGCTTTTAGGTATCCAAATAGTTTGGCGCTATCTTTACTATTCTTTTCTAGGTCCTTTAACAGCTCTTCCATCCACAGCTTTTTTTTGTTTTTGCAACAATTATCCGCTGCTTTCTTTTTTTTCTTTGTATTCGTTTCGATAATGTTCTTCTTTATTTGATATCCATTTATCTCTTGCTTGGTTTTTCTGTTTAATTTTGATTTCGCATTCTGCATGAAACCACTATTTCCTTCTTTTTATTTCCCTCTATCCTAGAACCTTTTCAGCTGAATTCAAAATGGATTCTTTTATATTTTTCCATATGTCCTCTGTGTTATTTGCTTCTGTCAGATTTTTCTGTAGGGTTGTCTCATATTGTTCTCTTAGTTCCTGTAATTTTAACTTATTTTGTTTTGTCTTGTTCTCTCTGCTTTAATTATCTTCATTTTGATTTCTTCTATTACTATAAAATGGTTTGTGTTCGCGTTTGCTCCTCTATATGATCTGACATCGTGCATTATTGCTTTTCACTTTTGGATATTAGTATGTGATCTATCTGATTGTCATCTGTTGTGCCAGGTATCAACCAGGTTACTTTATGCTCTCTTCGGTGCATGAAGTTTGTGCTTATAATGTAACTATTTGTTATTGCTGCTAGTTGGCATAATTTTCTTCAGTTATCGTTTTTCTCCTCATGCATGGTTTATTTCCCTGCTACTTCCTTATACTGGTTTTCTTTGCCTACTTTTGCATTGAAGTCACCAACCATTAGTACTATATCATTTCTGTGTAACCTTTCATATAATTCTTCCAGTTGTTCATATAATTCAATTTTATTCTTTTCTGGTGCATTTTCTGTGAGTGCATATATGTTTATGATTGTCATATTGGCTTGTTTGTTTTCTGTTTTTATATATGACACTCGTCCATTTATCGCTTTAAATTCTATAACTTTGTCCCTAATCTTATTGTTAACCATGAATGCTGTACCGTTTGTCCCTTGTTTGTTTTCTCCCGAGTAGTATATTGTGTAGTTTTTTTTTGCTTCTTTTTTTGCTTTTTTGCTTTTATTTCCTTCTCCTTTCCATCGTACTTCTTGTAGTGCTGTATTCTGTATATTTCCTGGTCTAAATAATGTTTGGACGTTCCAGGTTCCTACTTTTACTTTATTTTTTTTTGTTTTTTCTTTTTCTTTTCTTTTTATTATGTTTGATCTGTTGTTCTTTTTCCTTGCTAGTTTCGTCATCTGGTTTTCATCAATTTTCTTTAAAGCCTCTTTACATTTCATAGACGCGTTTTCCATATTCGTTTGCCGGGATGTTTTAGTGATACTGATCGTTTATTCTTTACTATGTGCTACTTTTACATACAATCCCAGTTTTTTAGCTTTGTGCCAGTATTATTTGCGGTCTTGGTTATTTTTGCCATATTTTCTGATTTATTTTCGTCATCTCCTGGTGATCTTTCAGTATATGTTCTTCCTCTGGGTTTTCCTTAAGGTGTTTTAGTATTCATCGTTTCGTTTTGTGTCTTCTTGTATCCTAAGCTTTCCACACTATATGTTTTGTCGTATATTTTTAGCTTATTATCATTTAGCGATGCCTTCTGACCCCTTTCTCTTGCTTCTTTTAAGTGTTGTTTCAGTATTTTTCTCTGGTCTTGTATCTCCTTGGAATAAATCTTCACTTAGATAAATATCAGTTCCTTCTAGTCTTTTCGATTGGTTCATTATTTCTGTTCTTTTGAAACCGCTTTTAAGTTCCAGTAATATAGGTCTCGGTAACTGTCGTAGTATCATTTTCGTAGTATATCATTTTCTTGTTAACCTTCTTTCTTTGTTATACCATATACTATAATATTTTTCTTTCTTGCTTCTCTTTCTAGATCTTATTTCTTTTTTCGTGTACTTTATTTTCTGATTTTATTGCTATATTTTCAGCTTTTAATTCTGCAATTTCCAGTTTCATGAGCTGTAAATCATTTTGCACTTCAATTAGTTTTTGTTCTATTTTTATACCTCTATTATCCATACAATCTAATTTTTCACTCATCTTTTTCATCATTTTTCAGCATCATTGAGAATTATTTTGTCCTAGCTTGTGATAAATTGGCTTTCTCTGTTTTGAAACAATGAGTTTATAATCGTCATAGTATCTATTGATATTGCTAATTCCAATATATCTTTTGTATCCCATTCCATTGAAAAAATCCTTATAAATATGAGCTTTATATTCACGGAAAAACGTTACTTATTTTGTTTTTACTATTACCTCTCCAATTTCAGGTAAAACATGATTCTACTAAATATTTTGTTATTTTAAATTTGATCTCATTAGAAATAATTTTGATATGTTCCTGGTAGTTTGTGTTCTACATACTAATATATTGTCAAAAGCACATAAATGCCCCAAATACAACTCATGCACCCATTAGGCCTGAATGGAAAGCATTTCCGGAAAGTTTTCTTAGGAAGAGCTAGTACATGCAGCGCGGATTTTATTGATCGAAAATTAAATTTCAAGTGTGGGTAGTTTTCATGGGCGTAACTTGAGTAATTGTTATGCAATTTAAACATAAATTAAATCATAAATAAAAATATAACATAAATTAAACCATAAATGTACTTGTGCACAGGTGCATGGATATAATTCAGCCATTGTACTTGTTTGCTGGATTCCATTAAAGCCTTGGATAAGGTCAAACATAATCGCCTTACCCAATTTCTTGAAAAGTAAATCTTTAGGGCATCAGGATCGTTAGCACTCTGTATTTTATTTAGAAAGCTGTGGTAAAAAAGAACAAAGTAAGTTTACATTAAAAAAAAATCGGTTGCCTGTAAAGTCGGTTTTACAGGCGAAGATTTTACGTGACAACGTCTTTTTCTCGGTAGAATATTTATTGATATGAATATTATTAAATTGCACAATAGGAACAAGGAATTGAATGAAAATAAGAATTGCACAAATTGAAAATCAAAACACTTATTCAGATCGAAGGTTCAAATTTTTGCTAAATAAATTTGAAATTAATTAAAATTTGTAAATGTAAATGATAAAGTTGAAAATTAAAACATTTACTAAAATTGGAATTTGAAATTCTTGCTAAACACAGTTAAATTCTAACTCCGCGCGTGGTGATTGGTCGGTTTAGTTCGTTTGTTTGGTCGCCCTGTTTTGACAGGTTAGAAGTTATAATTTGTTATTTTAAATGTTTGACTAGCAATACGCGCTGTTTCTTCTCAATCGACTGAATTACGATTGATTGCAGAGTGATTTAAACTAATAATTTACTTAACACTATCAACATTTGTCAATAGTATGACATAACCTATAAACTTAGTTTCTCAACTTTTGTGTCAATCTAACAATTAATCAATCAATCATAGTTTACGATAATGAAATATTAGTGTACAATTATTTACCTTTATTGTTGTAGTTGTTGTAAATGACGAATCTAAGCACTCCACATTTTCACTACAGACACAGCTGACGATACTTTCAACGATATTCAACTTTAGCGATTCAACGCGCCTAATTCTCTAGTGCCGCGCGCAGCGGACCGATCATGTTTGAGTGGGAGAGAGATGCAAGGCATTCGCCGGTCCGGCGGGCCTCTCTCTCGTTCGGCGACTCACTGTAACAGACGTGAGCGGGCGTTACACTTTTTCTTAAATGACTCCGAGCCACAACCTAATTTAAGACGTTGTCACGTCAAAACAAACAGGAAAATAAGAGATCGATGCTAAAATTCGATTCGTAACGATTCTCGAACGTTAAAATTCATCATATCATCAATTCATCAATTAATAACAATATAAAATCGTCTGTTTAATAAGGCAGGACTCACTAGAAGAGATAGAGTAAGGAATACTGAAATCAGAGAGCGTATGGGCATAGACATTGACGTCCTGGAAACTATAGAATGCGAAAGGCTGAAATGGTATGGCCATGTAGAAAGGATGAATGATCAACGATGGCCAAAGAGAATGTTACAGTGGATCCTCACCAACCGCAGGAAAAAGGGAAGACCAAGAAGATCGTGGAGACAAGAAGTAAAAGGTGCAATGGAAGATAGGGTCTACAAGTAGATGACTGGAACGATCGCAAGCGTTGGAAGCTAGGATGCGAGAAACGGCGGCAGCTGTAATAAACTCATTATATATATATATATATATATATATATATATATATATATATATATATATATATATATATATATATATATATATATATATATATATATATATATATATATATATATATATAATAAGGCAGGATATCATAATCAGTTTAAAGCGAACATTAAATAAATTAAAATTCCACTTGAAGAGTAAATTTTAGTTTCATAATACCTACTACGACTAAATTTTAACTTAAATGGTAAACATCTATCAACTATACATTATAACCTCAAAATTCTGACAATATTCTTTATTTTGTTTTTGTTTGTTTTGAAGTTTGTTTAAAATGTTATTTTTTTCAAATTTAAAATGATTGTGATAACTTCTTCAAGTTTGAATTCATCCAAAAATTAATTTATACATGTATGCCACTCAAAAGCTCTTGGATCTTGAGTTTGACCGTCAAACTTTTGGAAAAAATGCCTTAAAGGCAACTCATTAGCATGAAGCTAACTGACAAATCTTTGTAAAGGGCATCTTGACTTCAACTGTAGTTGAGAAATTACACAATTTTTTCTACCCGTGTTAACCACAGTTTCGTCACAGCCTACTACCGCTAGTTCTTCTAGATATAATTCACTAAAAATAAAAAAAAAGCCGATCCAGAATGGGGTACTGTGTGACCTAAAGATATAGAGCCTGGCTCTTGAACTAATGAAACATGCTCTTCGAGTGCGGTTCTTCTGTGGGGCTTGCCTTCAATATTTTCGATAATGAAGGTTTTATCTTTCCTCCCGTTAAAATATATGGCCTTCAATGTTTCGGGGGAGTTTTGCATAATCTTTTTCCTTGTCAAAAAAACATTGTTCAATAATTTCCCATTTGCAAGCACTGATATCAAACAGACGAGTGTTCTCAGTTTGAAATTCCTGGACACGTATTTTGTAACTATCATTTTTCTTAACTTCCGGATACCTCAAAAGTTTTAAATACTTGTCGTGATGAGTTTTTATTAATTGTAAAACACGTTTTCTTCTTATGGTAGAAATTATATCTTTCTGCGACAAACTTAAAATTTTGTCAGACAGTATGTTCTTCTTTAAGTGCCATCTCCGCGACGAAGGTTGGCAATCATCATGGCTATTCTGGCTATTCTCTCAGGTTCTTCAACCAGGAAACGCGTCTTCTTCCTACGCTTCTCCTACCCTTTACTTTACGAAGAGGAACTGATTTCCTAAATAGACTCCTTTAGAACTCCTGAGGCTCAGCTGCCAGAGTGGGAGGCGTAAATGAAGAGGCAGTCGCTAAGTTTTTTGCCTTTTAGATGCCATACACAAAATCAAAAAACATCAATCCTATCAGAATATATTATGTGGATGAGCCTGTACCAATAGACTAACATCAACAGGCTCATATCATATCAGTCTTGGTCCAACACAACAACCACAAATTTTTTAAGAGCAATAGTGTGCAATATACATATTGCCATGATGGTCGCCAACATCCGAAGCGGATAGGCACTACAAGAGAAGAAGAGTCTGGTATCCAGACAGCCCCTTGTTGCTTAAAATTTTAGCACATTAGGTGTGGAAACAGATTGGTTTTATAACAAGCGCAGAAGGGGGACAAAATGTCGCAGTTGTTTTCTGTGTAAATGTTGCAAGTGAATTGTTACGTAAAGCACTAATATGTACTCGCAAACGAAGAAATGTATTATTCTTTTAAGGCGCTCCATATGGAACACTTTTTCTTTAATGAATCTGGATACATGAAATCATTAAACCTTCATTCTGGTCCTAAAGTATTTTCAACGTCATATACACTCGTTAGTTGAAAATATGGTCTTATTATTGATTGATTGTCATTCAAGCCACAACTTTGCTTAAGCTATAGAATACTGTAAAGAAAATAGTAGTTTTCTTCTCCGCATTGTAGGCACGAGTTACAGCAACTGGATGTAGCAGTACTTTTACCTTTAATGGCGTATTTGAATGAGAAAGTTCTTTTATACCTTTAAAATATCCTGGAAAAGTTATAACTCATAGCAACATAAAGTCATAACAACATAGCTAGCTTATTCAGAAAATCGTATCGAAGAGCTGCCACACTTAACAACAGACTCGGTGGATTTGAGATAACAGACATCTGTCCTTTTAATTCGAACGTACTGCCAGTGTGGATCCTGGCTTGCTCTAAGATAAGTCGCCTTTTGTTTGGTTTCTTGCCTTCTGATCTCTAGTATCCCTAAGTCGGTATTAACTCCATCTAACCACCTAATTCGCAGTCGACCTCTGCTTCTTCTTCCTATGGGTGTACCTGTCATTAGTTTCTTAGCAAAATCGTGTCAGGCATTCGTATTATGTGTCCGTCCCATCTAAGTCGCTGTGTTTTAATGAACTTTACGACATCTGGTTCATTAAAGAGTTGGTATAATTCGAAATTAAATCTTTTGCGCCACTGCCCTTGATCGTTTATAGCTCCAAATATTTAGTGGATTATTTTACGCTAGAAAGAAATCTTTCATCCTTTTGCGTTAGAGTCCATGTTTCCGCCCCGCATGTGAGGACCGGCCCCAGCAGTGTTTTGTATATAATAATTTTGGTTTTTTCTTTGGATATTTTTTGAGTGGAATTGTTTTTTAGCATGCTCTATGTGTAAGGTTTGTTCGTCTTTTAATTTCTTTGCTTGTTTTATTGGTAGTAGTCACTAGCGAGCCAAGATATGTGAAGCTGCCAACACGTCGTTCAAAGATATTACTTCCAAATGCTGTTTTCCGTTCTTTATTTGCTAAAGTATCCTTAGTAACCAAGATGTACTTGGTTTTGTCTTCGTTGGTGAGACCAGTTTTGCTGCCGTTTTCAATTCTAGGAAATATTGCTCAATATCTTGCTTGCTAATCCCTATTATGTGAATGTCATCAGCGTATGCTAAGATTTGTATCGATCTATTGTAAATGTACCGCCGTCTTTAGTTCGTGTGTCTTGGACTGCCTTTTCCAAGGCAATATTAAATAGGAGACAAGCCAGGTCATTCCCTTGTCTGAGTCCACCCTTAATCTCAAGGAATCGAGAATTTTCTCCCTGTATCCTTACGCTGGCTTTTAAGTTAGACACTGTCATTCTCGTTAATCGGATAAGCTTCTCTGGTATACCAAACTCACGCATTGATTGGTATAGTACTGTTCTCTTAACACTATTGTATGCGTATTTGAAGTCGACGAATAGGTGATGGGTTTCAATAATAAAGTTCCTGGCACTTTATATTTTTAAGCCTTATAATGGCTTGGGTTTGTCTCTTTCGTTTGGGTTGAATCAACTCCAATCATTTCGATCTGCTACGGTGTTACTGTGCTTCTTCGATATAATGACCTTTAAATTTTGCGTCGCAAAATTCAACTTCTTCTTCTTCAAGTGCCATCTCCGCGGCGGAGGTCGGCAATTATCATAGCTATTCGGACTTTTGAGACGGCTGCTCTGAAAAGTTCATTTGATGTACATCCGTACCACTCTGTCAGGTTGCGCAGCCATGACATTCTACGCCTCCCTATGCTTCTCTTTCCTTGGATCTTTCCCTGCATAATCAGTTGGAACAAGGCGTATTTCTCTCCACGTGTAATATGTCCGAGATATTCTAATTTTCTTGTTTTTATTGAATTTAAAATTTCCAATTCTTTGTTCATCCTTCCCAGAACCTCTTTGTTTGTGACGTGTTCTGTCCATGATATTTTCAGAATTCTTCTGTGCACCCACAGCTCAAATGATTCCAGTTTTTTTATTGATGTCGCATTCAAGGTCCAAGATTCCATTCCATAAAATAAAGTCGAAAAAACATAGCACCTCGCCAACCTAACTCTTAGTTCCAGTTTTAAATCCCTGGTACATAGAACTCTTTTCATTTTGTTGAAATTTGCTCTAGCCTTTTCTATTCTTATTTTTATCTCCTGATTGTAATCATTTGTGGAGTTAATCATTGTTCCCAGGTATGCATATTTGTCCACTTGTTCGACGTTGGTTTCGTTTATTAGAAGATTCTCGTTATTTCTTTGAGTTTTCGATATTCTCATAAATTTCGTCTTCTTGAAATTCATTGTTAGACCATACTCTTTTCCATACTCTGCTATTCTGGTCACCAGTCTCTGAAGATCTTCAATGTTTTCGGCTAAGATCACAGTGTCGTCTGTATATCTAATGTTGTTAATGTGAACTCCATTTACCTTTATTCCAGCTGTTTCACCCTCAAGAGCTTTTTTCAGGACCTCTTCGGAGTAGGCATTAAAACGAATTGGCGACAATACGCATCCCTGTCTTACTCCACATCTAATTTCAATTTCTTCTGACAGCTGTTCGTTAACACGTACTTTTGCTCGCTGTTTATAGTATAAATTTAATATGATCCTAAGGTCATTGTAGTCAATCTTCTTTGATTTCAGGACATTCAATAAATGTTTATGTCGTACTTTATCGAATGCTTTATTATAGTCAATAAAACATGCGTATATATCTTGATTGACGTCCAGGCATCTTTGTATTAGTATTCTTCTTCTTCTTCTAATGGCGCTACAACCCTTTGTGAGTCTTGACCTGCTTAACAATGTTCTTCCATTCTGCCCTGTCGGATACTTTCCTTCGCCACTGCCTGATGTTCATGGTTTTAAGATCCCTCTCTACGTCGTCTATCCATCTTTTACGGGGCCTTCCTCTTGTTCTGTTTCCTTGGGGCTTCCATCTCTGGACTACTTTTACAGCTCGATTATCTGGCATTCTTTCTAGGTGACCAAGCCAGTTTAGTCTTTGTGATTTTACAAATCTGACAATATCTGCCCTCTGCATTAGTTCATCCAGCTCGTGGTTCATTTTAATTCTCCACGAACTATCGCTGCATTGGGTTGGTCCAAATATCTTCCTTAGTATTTTGCGCTCAAATATTCTCAGTTGATTTTCATCAGTGGTTGAGAGGGTCCACGTTTCACATCCATATGTGGCCACTGGTCTAATTACTGTTTTGTAGATTCTCAGCTTAGACTCACGATTCAGTAACTTACTTTTTATTAAGTCTTTGTATGCATAAAAACACTTATTACCGCTAAGAATCCGTGCTTGTATTTCTTGACTGATGTTGTTGTTGTCATTTATTATTGAGCCTAGGTAGGGAAAAGTGGAGGCATATTTGTAGGTATGGTTTTCTACCTTCAGATTCTCATGTTCATTCGATTTTGTGCACTCCATATATTTTGGTTTGCTGTCATTTATATATAGACCAAACGTAGCAGCTTCTCGTTTCAGTTCTATGACTTTTTCGCTCAATACGTGCGCATATTTGCATAGATCTTGTATTAATACAGCCGTTTACATCCAGTTTTCTAACAACAGCTTCTAAAGTTAGATTAAAAAGTGTTGTTGATAAGGCATCCCCTTGTCTAACTCCATTTTCAATATCAAAGGCCTGCGTCATATCTCCATCTATTCTCACCATAGCTTTGGAACCCTCCAGAGTCATTCATATAAGTTTAACCAACTTATTGGGTATCCCTAACATAGATAGTTGCTTTAACATCTTTTGTCGATCTACTCCATCAAACGCCTGTTTGAAATCGATATACAAGTTGTAAATAGGTATGTTATATTCAACACATTTTTCATGTATACCTCTTAACATATTTATTTGGTCTATAGTTGACCTCTTTGGTCTGAAGCCACCATCTCCACCAGTTATTCCATCTGTGCCAGGTGCTTTGTTATTTTTTAGATGTTTTATGACGTTTATCGTTTCTTCCAATGTTGGTTGCTCAACTAGTTGTTCTGCTGTGTGGTGAATTATCTCTTCATCTTCGTTTTGTTCTTTTTCTGGGTTTAACAGCTCTTGAAAATGCTCCTTCCACCTTTCCATTATTTCCTCTTTCTCGCTGATAATTGCCCCATTTTTGTCCTTGCAAACTGTTGATCTTGTTATGTATCCTTGGGTGCATTGCTTGATTTCCTTGTAAAATTTTTTAGCCTCTCTTCTGTTATTATAATCTGTAATTTGTTGTATTTTTCTATTCAACATTTCTCTCTTTTTCCTTCTGCATATTTTCTTTGCATCTTTTCTGAGTTCTTGATATGCCTTTCTATTCGATCGGGAATCCCTTTGTAGACATTTCTGTCTAGCTATATTTTTGCTATTTATTACTTGTTGGCAATCTTGGTCAAACCATTCCTCGTTTCTTTGGCTTGAGGTTTCACCTAATGTTTCCTTTGCCATATTTGTAATTGTCGTTTTGTATTAGTACATTAAGTGAAAAAAGAGCTTCACGTGTTCCTAGGCCTTTGCGAAAACCAAATTGTGTATTATTAACGTCTATGTCCAGTTTGTGATATATTCGGTTATGGATGACTTTAAGCAGTAACTTTAGCATATGAGACATTACGCTAATGGTGCGGTAATCGCTGCATTCTCTTGCGTTTTTTTTTTAGGGTGACAAATAAAAATAGATGTTAACCACTCTTTGGGTAATACGCCTGAACTATAAATTTGGTTCAAGAGTGTCACTAAAACATCAATATGCTTCTCATCTAGAATGTTTAGGATTTCTATAGGAAGCATATCAGGTCCAGGGCTTTTCCCACTCTTCATTGTTTTTAATGCGTGTAATATTTCTTCTTTTGTAATATATGGACCTATTTCTTCTAACGTAAGTTCTATGTTCTCCAGATCTCCTCTTTCATCATCGAACAATTCGTCGATATATTCTGCCCATCTTTGTATTTTCTCGTCCGTATGTGTTATAGCAGTACCGTGTCTATCCAGAATTGCACAAGTGGGATTTTGTTTTCTTAGTCCTGCCAGTTCTTTGACTTTCTTGTGTAGGTTAAACAGATCATATTTATTTTGAAGGTCTTCGATCTCTTTGCATTGCTCTTCAAAGTATTTTTCTTGCCTGCTTTATCGTCTTTCTAATCTCGTGGTTTATCTCTCTGTATTTATTGTTATCCTTGTTTTTAAATTGTCTCCGTTGTTCCATCATATTGAGTATCTCGTCATTCATCCATTCCTCTTTTCTCCTTGAGGAAGTCTTTAGTATTTCTTTACAGGGTTCCAGTAGACAATCTTTTAGTCGATTCCAGTACTCGTCAATATCATTGGTGTTTGTGTTCAATTTGTTGCAGTTCACATGCAGTTCATGTTGGAGGCATTCTTTTACTTTAGGTTCTTTAAGTTTTCTTGTGTCTATTGTAGGGATTCTTTGATGTCTTTTAATATTTTTAAGGGTGAGTGTAATTTTGGCCATAAGTGGATTGTGATCTGAGGCCACGTTTGATCCAGGATATGCTTTCAAGGCTTTAACAGCATTACGGTATCTTTCATTGATCATAATGTAGTCTATCTGGTTCCTGACTACTTTCTCCGATGTATCTGCGGGCGATCGCCATGTATACAAAATTCAACAAATTAGTTCAAAATTAAGGCCGTATCGCTTAGGATATTTCCTTCTCCATACTTACAGCTCCCTATTCTTGGCTTAAACTGTATTATATAGGAATATATATATATATATATATATATATATATATATATATATATATATATATATATATATATATATATATATATATATATATATATATATATATATATATATATATATATATATATATATATACAGGGGTTCTACAGTATTCACTGCCTTCCCTCGCTCAACCGTTTCCATCTCTCTCTGTTGTCCCTTGGCTTAAACTCTTTACGTATTTTGTTTACATTTCTGTATTCTTGATATATTCTTGATTTGTCTTAAGGTATGCTCTATTTTTGTTATCTGTTACTTCTTGGCACTCCTCGTCAAACAAAAAAATTTTGTCTAACTGGATTGGTTTTCTCCAATATATCCGATCCCTTTTTAGTTATTATGTTTCTACATTTTGTCCACAATTTCTCCACATTTTCCCCCGCTTCAAAGCTCTCTATTTCCTCGCTCATTTGTCGCTTATACTCTCTCGCAACGGTTTCAGTGCGCATATTATCAACATTAATTCTGTCTTGTTTCATATGTTTATCCTTCTGTAGGTTTGATAGTCTTTCTCTGATTTTTGCCACTACAAGAAACTGGTCCCTATCTATGTTTGGACCTCGGTAGCTTCTGACATCCATCGGAAGAATGACTTGCATCTATTAGGATGTGATTTATCTTACTAACGGTTTCGTTGTCAGGTGATTTCCACGTTCCTTTGTGAATTATTTTATGGGAAAATCTTGTTCCTCCTACTATCATGTTTTTGGTCTTTCAAAGTTTCAACCCGTCTCATGACGAAGGTATTATCGAAAAATATAACTTTATTCAATGAAGCTTTAAAGTATGAAGTTTACATTACAGGCAATTGGTAATTCAATCCCAATTTTCGAAGTTAGCACTTTATAACAGAAAATTAGCTTTAAAAGGAATAAAATTTGATTATCGCTGGAGTATATTGTTGTAACTCCATATGATATATTTCCACTACCTCAGACCCTCGGGTAACGAGTTCAAGACCTTCTCAAGACCTTCTGAGACTTACCCTCGGGTAAGGAGTTCAAGACCTTCTCAAGGATAAACTGTTTCTACCTTCTCATCAAATTGTCTTTTGATAAAAGAAAAACAAAAAACGTCAAAGTGAACTTCACAAGCAGCAATAAAAGTTGTAAGCAAAAATGTGTTTAGACAAACAAGAAAAATAAGAGATTTGATGATAATGAAGATGACGCCGCCTGTATATTTTGCTCAGAATTATACAGGAAATCGCAGACGAATGAGATTTGGATTAAGCGCAATTTATGCAATAAATGGTCTCATTTATTTTGTACGGGTGTAACTGGAAAGCAGAAATTGTATATTTGCGATTTTTGAAAATAGAAATGTTTTAGTACTATTTCTGTACAAAAGAACTATAGGAGTCATTTTACCTTAACCATGATGTAAAACGTTCCCTTTGGAGCTTTTCAAAAATAATATTATTTTTATTTTATAAACATATTTTTTTCAAAGAAATATGTTTTGTATACCCCTCTTATGGTTTGATTAAACTGTATGTAATTATTTCGTTTTTTGTTATTTTTAACAGGTTGACTGCCACAGCGGTCATTATGCCCGCTCATAGTACTAGTAACTCACGCCATGGCGGTCATATTGTCCGCCGTGCATTGTTTAACAAAAGTGTCTGTAAAGGGTATATGACCGCCGATTTCGTTAAAAATGCATAGGCAACGTGACCGCCTGGCCTGTATGGATATGTGAGTAAATATATTTACTTACATATGCGCTATGTATTATATGTGTATACCACAAAAAAATTGTACATTATAAGTAAAAAATCAATGATTTCAGATAGAAATAAGTAAGTTTTTATTGAAATAATTGAAAAATAACATGGTTTTAAAAGTCAAACATTTCAAACATTTTTAAATGTTTGAAATTAAAACAAGGCAGACAAAAATGAGGATACCCCTGGCAGTCTGTGCAATATGTAGTAACTTTTTTTACTTTGTTTTTAGATATTTCTCCTGTAGTTTTTTTCTTGTAGCAACCTCTGCAGTATTTCCTTACAGAAGTAGCAATTTCATCTTTTTTTAGCAATGTATGATTTCGTAAAGTCTTTCTTGTAGTTGCTGGTGGCAGTGGTTCATCTTCAGCTTGTTCGACTTGATCATAAACGGGTCCACCTTTGACTAAGTCAGATACAATTTCTTCTCTGAATTTAGTAATCGTCATGTTTGAAGTAGAAAGTGTCTTGAATACTATATAAGCGTTTACAATAGTTGTACCTAGCAGAAGTTCGATCGCGATTTTACGATACCATTTTAATGATCGACGCAAAGCGGAATTATAGCTGGACATCTGGTCTGACAAATCGATTGATGATTTCCCAGCGTTGTAATCAATTATAGCATCCGGTTTTCTTATGGGTCCTGAATGGCGTTCAATAAGTTGGCAACTATCAGTGTGCTTAGTAGACAAAATAAGAACATCGCGTTTATCATGCCACTTTATCACACATACACATCTTGAATTTTCTTTGCAAAATGTTTCGCCCTTCTTCAATGTCTTATCCAAAACCTCCTTTGGGTTACCTCTACGATTTGATCTCAAAGTTCCAATCAAATGTGTACGGTTGTCTAGTAGACGATTAGCCAGTTCAAGGCTGGTGTAATAATTATCAGTAATGGCAGTTCGACCTGCATTCAGGAGGTTTCTTGAAAAATTCATCACGACTTTAGTAGGAACTGAAGCTCCTCTGTCTCTTTCTTTGCCAGCATAAATTTGTAAATTCCAAGTATAGCCTTTACCACAGCATAACTTAAATACTTTAACACCATATTTATGAGTTTTTTGAGGTATGTATTGCTTCATCACTAATCTTCCTTGAAAGGGAACAATACTTTCATCGATACAAAATACTTCTCCTGGAGTATATGTGTCTTGATATTTTCTTAAGAGTAGGTCGACAAGTGGTTGAATTTTGTGCAGTCTATCTCCCTCTTCGCGTTCTTCATTATTTGAAAAGTGCCACATTCTGAGCAACAGCTAAAAGCGATTTCGACTAATAGCAATTGAAGAAATATCATTACGAAATAAGGGTTTTCTGCTCCAGTAATGTGATAGTGAAGGCATTTGAACTAATCCCATGTAACCCAGAAGACCGATGAACTGATACATCTCCTTTTTATTCGTTGGTTGCCAGGCGTGTAACCTCGAATTCAGTGAAACATCATTTCCTAACACTTGCTGTGTTGCATATAAATTGGTTTGATTGACTATCATATCCACTATTTCATTATCAAGAAATGCGTAAAAACAGGTTGACGGTGAAACTTGTTCTAAAGAAATAGCTGCTGCATAAATTGGGTTGAGCCCCCATGTCTCAGTAAAATCGAATTGTTCGTGATTACTAACAGGATTTGTCCATTCTGTTGGAACTGGGCTACTAATTGGTTGATCAATCACAAAATCGCCTCTATCAACCATTGGATCATTTCCAATCTCATTATTTTCTGGTAGTAACTCATCGTCGGACATATTGGTGACATCTCTAAGCGGCTCGGTTGTCAGTGGATTGATATTTACCCAATTACCAATACCTGATGGACCTGCTTGAGCTTCACAAGTATCAGTGGTTTTGTTTATATCAAACCGCATTTTCTTTTTATTTGGACTAATATTTTCATCATCGTCTGAATTAGATGATATGTCCATTTCTTCCGAACTTGAGGGTACATATAAATCTGTAGAATTAAATGAACCAAAGTCGTCATCTGTTTCTGACTCTTCTGAAATAAAACAATCTAACCTATATTTACAGAAAAACAATAAAATAATGCAGGTATTACCATCTGTTTGAGGCATTTCTCCAGCTAAGTTCAATAGACGTAAAGTACGCCGATTTGTAAACATAATGTAGTTTTGCAATACAAGTACACACACAATAAAAAACAACGAGCCACACCCTTGCAATAATAGTCTACACTAACTAACTAGCTAAAACGCGCGAACTATTACCTTAGCATAAGGATAGAGGTGGCCGCTACAGCTGACCGCTCTGGCGTAGACAGGTTATTTTGTCCACCTACGCCAGAGCGGTCATTTTAGCCGATTTTAAATTTTGGCCGTAATTTTTTTCTTTTAATTTATAACAAAATTTAGTTTGTGCCGAACTGTTTTTTAATACCTTTCTAGTATAAATTACTTTGGCGCAACAGGAAAAATTAGAATTTTCAGCTTGGCAGTCAACCTGTTAACCTAAAAAATGTTACAGGGACCATTTTGCCCCACTATCCCCTACCTACTTCAAAATGACAAATATTCTCTCTTACACGCACTAATGCAAGGAAGAATAGATGATAGAAAATGGAATAAAAAGGAAGTCTCATTGTAGAACAAACATTTCATGTTGCAAAAGATGGGGAAGCAATTTAAAAAGTGATCGCCAATCTTCGTTAAAAGATGGCACGAGAAGAAAAGGAATAATAACCAATAAGAAAATATCAGAATATATCAGTAATTTTTACAAATTTGCAGATATAATAATAATATATAATATTTTATATTATATTTACTGAAAAAATAACGATTGAGAAGCAAACATTTTGTGTATTATTTAGAAATTCACCTGAGTAGTGATAGCCATCGACACAGTAGTTTGTATTGATGGTTGTCTATAAGAAGAGTATAGCAGACGTATAAGTTTTAGTTATCTGTATTTCCGATGATGCGTAGGAATAAAATAACGCCACCAGATGGGAGCATTTGGTGAGACGTCTGTAAATAAAATATAAACTAACCATTCTCATTTTAATAAATTAATACAATGATCAACATGTATAAAACAAAGAAAAACTTATTGCAGACAAAATTAAATTATTAACTTTTGATTTGAACTTAATAATATAACCTTAATAAAAAGCCAATTTTGAAATGTTTAATTTAAGAAATCTTTTAAGAATTACAAATATTAATTTCATTAATAATAGAGATACACTTTAGGTTATTTAAACGGTTATTTAAAAAATATAATGTATCATATTCAATGAGTGATGAAGAAAAATATCCTGGTTTATTATGTACCACGACATATTTCTACCAAGATCAAGGGTAGTTAAGGACAAACGAGTTGGTATAACGAAAACATTAAAAATACTTAGCGATATAATGTTGGGTCAGAACGAACAGGAGCTTAACAAACAACTAAAAGAGAAAGAGAAAAGCGTAAACAGCAGTGATAACTATCATAACATAACTGTCATAATATATGAAGCGTATAAAAGCAAAACCAGACATTTGACATTTAAAAAAAAAATGAGTTATATATGGATTCCATATTATGTAAACATTGATAGGAATCCGTTTTTATGACCCTTATGATGTACATAAACAGACATTTGAATGGCATTATTCACAGTTGAAATTTAGCCTTAGATGCAAAAGCAGAAATTTGTGTACACTTGTTAGGTGCAGAGACAAACATTTGCCTTTAAACCAATCCGGATGCGACTTCTTAGTCACGTGCTGTCATGTTCGCGCTATTTCGTATTATCACTCGTATTTCGTTAATACTTTGTACTCACATTAAGGCCAAACGTGGTAAACATAAGTACCTACGTTATGAATTAGTGATCATGAAAACAAACAATAATTAAACATTGTAAACATGAATAACATTATTATTGAACCAAGTCCAGCTGGTAAAGGGTGAAAACAATTGGTAAATAGGGATCAGAAATAGCAAAAAAACAATGGTATGTTCATATTGAAGTTTTTGGTTAACAACTGACCGGATTATATCATTTTACTTTTTTGGGTGTTCTCGGCGGTGCCTTCCTGAATTTCCCAGGTGTGCTCATAAGACTAAAGTTCATCCTCGTTGACAATGACCAATATCAGAAAATTCAACAAAAGCTTTTATAGCAAACCATGTAAATCCTATCAAGACATGTTGAAACAGTCAGTGTGAAGTACATCATCAACACGTCAGGAGAATCAATTCCTGTTTGTAAAAAAACATTTGTAGCGATACTGGGTATTGGAAAAAACCGAACTGAAAGGATATTAAAGAAGTATCATAAAACAGGAGTTTTGCCAGCAGAAAAAAGAGGAGGTGACAGAACTTCACAAAAATCAATTTGTAAAAAGCAAGCCATAACACATTTCATTGAATCTATTACTTGCTGCGAAACTCATTATGTCAGGAATAAAACAGTTGTTAGACGATATTTGCCTTGTGAACTAAATATATCGAAACTGTGTAAGATGTATAATTCTACAACGGAGGAACATCTAAAAGTAAGACAGTGCTTCCTCAGAAATATTTTTGTACGACAATACAACATTGGTTTTGGATCATCAAAAGTTGATGTATCTTCACAATGTCTCCAATTTTCAGAAAAAATGAAAAAAATCACAAACCCACAAGAAAAAATAAAGATAATGACAGAACAGCGCGTACACAAACTGCGTAGTAAAGCGTTTTATGAGTTATTAAGAGAAGACAATCGCACAGTAGCAATATTTTCCTTTGATTGCCAAAAAATCTACCACTACCAAAGATTCCAGACCAGGCTTGCTATTTTAGTATGCAAATAAATTTGTACAATTTTACAGTTGTAACTGGAAAGTCCCCACTTAATCCTGAATCAGTAAAATCGTTTATATGGATAGAGAATGATCGCCAGAGGAGTTCATATGAGATTGTTTCCGCTGTTTATTACACATTGACAAACATTTTGATGAAGGAGTAGAGAAAGTGCTTTTAGTGGCTGATGGTTATGGAGGCCAGAATAAGAACACAATGGTTGGAATGGTTCAATACTGGCTACAATGCTGTGCTTCACTTTATATAAAGTATATAGAACTCGTATATCTCATAGCAGGTCATTCTTTCCTTCCCCCTGATCGAGTATTTGCTCAAATTGAAAGAAAAGTTAAAATGTGCCACCATAATTGATCCAAAAACATATTAATTTTATTAAAGATTATTCTACAGTACTGAAGATGGGAGAAGATTACACAGTTTTTGACTGAAAAGGTGAGGTGCAAAAAGTTCTTAAAAGTCCTGGATCCTGACATTTTCGTTTTCAATCATCTAAACGATTATTATTTTCAAAAAACAAGAAAGGGCGTGTTTATGTCACAGGCAAACCATTTTATAAAAATGTGCTTTCTAAGCCCAAGACCATCTGCAAGAAAGGAAACAATATTACTCAAATCCAGCATTAAGTGTAGGGAGACGTTTAAAACCAGATAAAATAAAAAGCATATCAACGTTGTTAACGAAACACTATGGGGTGAATTAAGCGGCTGATGAACGTCTTCATTTCTTTACAAAAGCTTTTAGCTACTTGGAAAACACTAGCCAGGCGGAAAATCATTCTGAGGATACGGAAGATCATCCTGAAGGTACAAAAGACGAAAGTATGATTAATTCATCTGATACTGAAGATAGTAACTTAGTTTTCGTTTATATATTAAATAAAAGCAATATTTTTCAAATTTAGAATTATTTTTTTTTGTTAGTATCACACACGAGGCTATCAATGTTATAAAAAATACAAAATCCGTTGAGGTTCATTTAGATGCATAAGCAGACATGCGCAACTCTCACGTGCAAAACAAGACATGTCTAATTTTTAAACCAAAATATCTTTTTACTAACAAGTCTAATAATTTATGTGTTGATTAGTAGTAACTATATTTATCAAAGATAGAAAATTTTGGTTAAAACACAATGTTCATTGGTGTCAAATTACGATTTTGGTAGGTTTTTGCGATTTACTCAAAACAACTTACAGGTCAAATGTCTGGGTTTGCATTTATACGCATGATATTATGTATAGGTATAGGGAGAGTCGCCCAAGTTGGGACAGTTTTTTTTTATAACAAATACTTGACAATCTATAGATATTAAAAAAAAGTTGAGGTAATAAAATGAAACTTTATTCTAATTATTAACACCTTTTAGATATAAACTAAATAAAAAATAAAAAATATGCTTCGTTTTTTGTTATTAAAAAAAAGTGTGAACGTCCCATCATGAGAAACCGGAATCCTAAGATGGTCCGTTGGGTTTCTCAAAAAGGGATATTACTCTATACAACTTCCACAAATAAAATAGAGATCATCCATTACTCCACAAGACTCATGAGCCCAATTTGAACATATTTTGCAGTTGTACCAGTCTTCACTACTCTCTGCATACTTCTTTCCACATACAATGCAGTTTGAATCATCTTTAGTTGAAGTGACGACTTTGATATTGCTAATATTTGCATTTCGAGCGCTGTGGTCCATAACTACAGTTCGTTTCACAGATTTAACCTTGTTAGTAGGGATTGTGGATTGCAACGTCTCTAATTCATTTTTATACGGCGATTCTGTGAGTATCGTGGATTTCAGAGAATGTCTAGAAGAAGTCTTACCTTTCTTTTTCTGTGCCTTTGGTAGCGGACTAATATCAGTCACTTTTACCTTGGATGTCGGAAATTGGATAGGAATGATTTGGCTTCTCTGTATCGGTCTGTTATCTTCGGAATCGCCATCTTTAGGTGACCTCAAAACAGACTGTTTTGAGGTTGAAGGAATCGGATTATCATACATTTCAACTTGATTTACGCCTTCGGTATGAGCCATCATTACGGGTAATTTATTGACCTGTGATGCAGTTTCATTGTCCACTGATTGTTCCGTCGTTTTAGAGGGAGCGAATTCACAGTCTTGAAATACGTCTTCGTTAAAAGGCCAAATTCCGGTTACTCGGAATCCATTTGTCGCTATCTGTACAGAAGATGCCTTTGAGAATGCTTCTGCAACAGCCCCTGAGATTTGATATATTCCAAATGTACGACCACAATGATTTTTTAGCCATCTAGTAAGGTACAAATCATAATAACTCATAAATGATTTAAAATACGAAACATCTAGGGGTTGCATTTTATGTACAGTGTGGTGGCAGGCATAATAAAATAATACCATTCTCGCGACAGAAGTTTATAACGTCTAAACTTTTTGTATGTGAACAATGGCCGTCCAAAATAATAAGAATTTTGCACTCCTTCGAAGGTCTGGTTTGTTGTGCAAAATATTTTATGAATTTTAAAAAAACATCACGATACATCCATCCTTTGTCCTGTGGAAATGCCGGACTACCGTTAGGTGCATTGTCTATCAGCTCTGGTTTTATTTTCTTTCTGGGAAATATAAAAGCAGGCGCAAGAAAATTGCCACTTGCACTCATAGCAGCTACTATAGTGACATTAACTCCTCTTTCGGCACTTGTTAAACCTCCCACTTGCTTTTTACCCCTCTGAGCAAGAACTTTAGACAATTTTTGGACGGTGGTCACTCCGGTCTCATCAATATTCCAGATTCTATCTGGAGTGAGGTGATGTTTATTATAACTACTTTCCAGGTTGTTGAAAAAACTTTGGACTGCATTCTTGTTGAATCCTGTAGCTCTAGCGTATGAGGTTGCTTCTGGTTTTCTCAGAGAAATATTTCTATGTCGACTCAAAAACCCATAAACCCACTTTTTAGAGGCCATTCGAGTATCTTTATTAAAATTGTTAGCAATATTATTGACTTGGGCAAAGTCAAATGCCAGACAACGAAGTTCTTTATAAGTGATTCCAAAAAATCGCTTTTCCATTTCAAGAATATGATCTAAAATTTCGTGTTCCTGTTCAACTGAGAATATTTGCCTAAACGGACCAAGATATTTGTCATTTTCGGTCACGATTTTATTTTTGTTTGTAACTCGTCTTTGAAGAGTACTTTTAGGAATATTATATCTGTCAGCAGCTTCTCGAAGCGATAGTTTGTTATTCCGAACTTTTTGTACAGCTAGAATCATATTTTGAACGGACCAGTTTCCACGATCAGTTTTTCTTTTGTAATAGGAATTTGGATTTCTATTTGGCATCTGTAAAAGAAAAATATATCAGTGCCACTTACGAGATATAGAGTTCACTGAATAAAACATTTTTTAATGACACATTATCTTTACTTAGCTATAATCAAGGTTAGAATATTATGACCTCCTTGGGTATAATCTAATTACTGAACCCCTACTTATAAATGTTTTTAGAATGAATTACCGTTATATGTAAGAATTAATAATATATAATATAATTGCATCATTTAAATAAGTTTAATTGATTAATTAATTAGCTAATTAATTGCTTGGTGCACCTCTGACTTTTAATATCACATTAATATATATATATATATATATATATATATATATATATATATATATATATCTATATATATATATATATATATATATATATATATATATATATATATATATATCTATATATATATATATATATATATATATATATATATATATATATATATATATATATATTCACAAATATTTTGTTTATTAATCTGGTGCTTTTTAATTTAATCAATATTACACATTACACCTTTTTCCCACAGTTTTACTTTTATTGTATATAGACAACGCCAACGTTCCAAAAAATTTTGGGGATTTTTTAAATAAGAATAACTCGTTTACTGTTAAACCTTGGAATGATTCATTGGTTTAACGTACTCACATAATGGATGGTGTTTTACAATACTGGGCGAAAGCAGCTTCTCCAAACCTACATATAAAACTAGAAATCGCCTATGGCCAATATTAAATCGTGAAGGAAATTTTACCATTCTTTAAATTAATTTAATTTAATTAATTATTAACTTCTACTAATTATATTATATTTTAAGAAAAAAGTAGATGGCTTTATATTTTGCTGTGAATGGCTGTAAATTAATCAAAAATTATTTTAACCAGTATTTCATCTCGATACGTGATATGTTAACAATAAATTTGGCAATATCGATTTCATTAATTATATATATAAATATTATTACAATTGTTTCATTATGATTTATTTAACAAATATACAGGGTGATTATTCATGACTGCCTAGCACTTTTCATACCTGTTACTATAATATATGGTGAATGGTCAAACAGATAAAAATTTGCTTTTGGCATTTCAAGCATCAAAGGATAAATTAATTAAACATTATAACAAAACCAATTGGATTTATTGTGTTGTTTTGCCGTTAGATCCTAGACACAAGTTCTTCTTCTTAGAGTGCCGTCTCCATACGAAGGTTAGCATTTATAATGGCTATTTTTATTTTTGAACTTGATGCTTTAAACAAATTAATCGATTTGCATTGATACCAATTACCTACGTAGTTTCTTCAACCAAGAATTTTCGGTTCGGCCAAAAATTCTTCTTCCTTGAATTTATGAATTTATTCCTGTATTATGAGTAGAGACCAGAACTTATGACAATTTGCATAGTTTGCATTTAATTGCTTTTTTTACTGTTTTTGCATATTTTGCATTATTTGCCATATTATAGCATTTATTCTACAAAATTTAATTGCCAAAATAAAATTATTCAGAGACCTAAATAAATTTCAATAGTTTAGTAATGCCGGATGCGGATAAATCGCCGCAACTGGACAATCCACGAGATACAATAGGCATTCGGGTAGTATTACTTTATTCTAAGAAAATAAATAACGGATTACGTTTATTGTAAATTCTGAAATGTCGAAGAATCGAAGTGAATTATTATAGATGTAACCTATGATAAAAATTAAATAATAAATGTTTCATTTAGCTGTCTTAGCTATATTCTAAAATTGCCTGTTAATTTAAAGATTTAAGTAATGTTCTTTTACTTTAATACTACATTCAGTGATAACTGACATAATTAACGAAATGCGTTCTTTGGGCTGATCTTTTAAAAATTGAGAGATTTTGCGTCCATAAATAGTCCACAAAAAGTCTATAAATATCTGTGTCCTATAAATAACAATTGTTTGTTAATTAAATTGTATTTATTAACAATGTATATTAACAGGCATTGCAATATTATTAAAAAAATATATATAAAATCAATAATGTTTTGTCTATTTCAGATCGCCTGTGATCGTCAGTTTCAAGTTTCACAACATATTTCTACTAAACTGCATAAAATAAAACTCCATTAACTTAGTCAATCAAAAGTAGGACAACAATATTTAAAACAAACATTTCAAGCTAAAACTATCAAAAATGATCAGCGCGAATTTAATGCTGCGCAGTTAACCTTCAAGAGCAGGCAATTGACCTAAAAATGTGATTCACAAGCAAAAGCAGTTTTTGCAAACATGGACTTGAAAGAATTTTGGTTAACCTACTTTCCTGTTTACCCAGAAGTGGCTTTAGTATCTGCGAACTTATTAGTCCAGTTTTCATCCACATATCTTTCCGAATCTGGTTTTTCTGCATTGGCGTATACAAAATCAAAATACCGTTCAAGGCTGGACGTTGAAAGTGACTTGAAGTGTGCTCTGACACAGTTTCAACCGAATATCGAAAAACTTGTCAAGAACAGGCAATGCCAACCCTCTCATTGAAAGTGCAAAAACACTCATATAAGACTTTCAACTTTATATGCGTATTTGATTTTTTGATTATTCTTTTTCTCAAATAAATAATGTTGAGTTTAATGAGACATCAAATAAACTTTCGTATTTAAATATATCTGAATTTTTATTTTGCATCTCAGCTTTTGCTAACGTAGAGTTAGCATCGTCAGTTTCACAATTTCACTGTACTAACTTGAACCAATCAATTATTGACTGGAGGGGAGGCGTGAGTTATCTTCAGTGTTCAAAGGGGACGCCAGTGCTAAAAGGTTGAGAACCGCTGGTGTAGAGCTTTTTTATTCCTCATCAAAAATTATAGAACGCGGCATTTAAAGAATTTTTACCAAAAAAATCTGCCTTTTGGACATACCAAATGAAAGCACTTTGCGCAAATATTATGTAGATAATGTTTATTTGGAAACAATGGAAGCTATCAAACAGATTATCAAAAATAATTACATATATTTTATTGTTTACGGAACTACTGATTCTTGCGGACGATATATTTCAAATCTTCTAATTGGTGTTTTAGATAATTATCAGATTAATTAGTATTAGATAATCATTATTTTAATTCCTCTGCAAATAAATCCTATTTGATTGCCTGTAAACAGCTGGATAGAACTAATAATGATACAATTTTACGGTTTGTAAATGAAACTTTAATCAATTTTTTTTGTTCCTGAAACTATACCAACTAATAAAATTTTACTCATGCTGTCAGATGAAGCTAGCTATATAGTTAAAACTTCTTTGAGAATTCAAATGTATAAGAAAAAGTTACCAAATGTTCCTCTGTAACCCGAACCGTGCAAAAAAATGCAGATGAAATGGCCAAACAAGGCTCACTAATGCCATTCGTTCGAAAAGAACTCTTCTGGAACTAATTTCATTCGTTCGAAAAGAACCCCTTATAATTCTCATGAATGGTGAAGAAATTCATCAGTACAAAAACAGGCGAAACAATTTATTTAGAACATTGGCCAAAATTGACGCCATACCTAATAAGCAAAGACAAGCTAATAGTGTACTATAACCTGAATAGGCAGTTAAGGCTGATGGGATTGTAGAGAGTACATTTTATGTCAGTGTGGTGATAGCCTGATAGCTTTTTGTTTTGTTCTATGATATTAGTTGTTTTTTTATTTTTAAATTTATGTCATTCCTAACGGCTTTTAAAATGGTTTTGTTATTCCTTAGCTCTGCAATGTTCGTTATGTACTTATCTTTCATTTCCCTTCTTTTTTGCATTAGGTTTCTTGTGTCTTCCGTGAGTTTTTCGTTTTTCTTTGTTTGCTTGGCTTGGCACCTCTTCTGTGCCTTGGTCTTGCTCTGGACTCCACCATTGTTTCGTTAAGCTGTTTAATATTGGTTTAATCTTGCACGTCTTTCTGTAGGTTACTCTCTTTTTCCTCTTGGTATTCCTTTGTGTTAGTAATCGCAGTGAATTTAATATTTCTAGTCCTTATTACCATATTTCTTCTTTCTGTCTTTACATTCAAGACTATCTTGGCTTTAACCATTTTACGGTCACTTCCGGTTAAAAATTGAATTAATACAGTTACGTCTTAAACAGCGTCTTTATTGTTAGTAAATATAAAGTCCATTTCGTTTTTGTTCAAGCCATTTGGTGATTGTCAAGTCCACTTTCTTTGGAAGCATTTTCTTAAATTAAAGTTCTCAACATATAGCCTGTGTTGCAGAAGAAATTCTATAATATTTTAACTCCTTTCGTTTCTATCTCCATATTCGTGTGGTCCAAGTACAAACTCCAAATAATCCTGATTAGTATATACCTGGATGATCTTTAATCGATTTTTTTCATTTACTTTGTAGCTAAGATTTATCTTATATCACTTATACTTTTAATTGATTGTGAGTATATTTTTTTTGTATTTTTTATTTACCATAAATCCGATTATAAGACCATTGGAAGACTCTTTCCTATAATTCAATAGGTTTCCTGACCAAAGTATTATTTGTTCTTCACGTTTTCGCCGAACTTCGAATAATCCAAGTATATCACATTGTATATCCTTCAGCTCGTATTCAAGTTTCACAATTTTTTCCTCTTCCATTAATGTGCTGGTGACATATGGTGCCATAAACCATAATATTTGCGGTTGTGGTTTCAACATATTATCAAGAATATATTCTTCTAGTAAACTATCTTAATCGTTCATGCTTTAATGTGGAAAATGTTCCACTAATTCCAACATTAGATAATTCGGAACTCGACGTTCTGGAAATCGTCTTTGATATTCTCTACCAGCTCTTTGCACTTTCTTAAACTACCAACGGAAAACCGCTAAAATAGTTAATAAAAATTATTAACAAATGATAACTATGAAAAACAAAATAAATTCACTATTTCATTATGAAAGAGATTAACCGACTTAGAACAAAAAACTGAAACAGTGGAGACAAGCTCTTGAGAAAAAAGTTCATTTAAAAATGTAAGAAGGTTCATTTAAAAATGAAGTTAGTACAAATAGAATGATATATTTGGATGGTGAAATGAATGTGAAAAATAATAGTTTTAAGTATCTAGGTTCGGTGTTACAGAGTAATGGGGGAATAGATGAAGATGAATGCAGTAGAATTAGGAATGGATGGATGAAGTGGAAGGAAGCGAGTGGTGTGTTGTGTGACAGAAATTTTTCAATGAAGCTGAAAGGAAAATTCTATAAAACAGCCATAAGACCAGCTACGATATACGGAACTGAATGTTGGGCAGTTAAAAAGAAAAAGGAACAACGAATGCATGTGGCGGAAATGAGAATGCATAGATGAATGAGTGGAGTGACAAAAAAGGGTAAAATAAGGAATGAGTATATTTTACTCATGAGTACAGTTTTTAATTAAAGGCGATTTTTTAGCAACATCGCATTTAAAGCGACGAAAGGAGATTTCTCTTATCAACTTTGCAGAGGCGTACCAAAATAAGAATAATTATTTATTTAAATACATAAGTAATTACCTAAAAATTAAATCTAAGACCGATATAATTATTAAATTATTATGTGTGTCTTGACGGATAAAGTAAAAGCCATATAAGAAGAAAGGTTAGTAATTAAGCAATGGTCAATGGGTATCAAACAATTTTTAAAATTTAATTTTAATCACTTAAAAAGTAAATTATGTAATTTCATATATTTTATTATTGTTCTGAAGCTATTTTCTTGTGGCATTTTTTAAGTAATTACTATTTAAATGGGAATAAGCCACAATTAAAGGTTAAAATAAGTTTATTGACGTCTCAATTTCCACTTCGGGAATCGTTCTCAAAATACAAACAGTAGTAAATTAAACAAATTTTGTTTCTTTGTTAATTTCTTTCTTAATAAAAAAACAAAATTTGTTTAATTTACTACTGTTTGTATTTTGAGAACGATTTCCGACGTGGAAATTAAAACGTCAATAAACGTACTTTAACCTTTAATTGTGGCTTATTCCCATTTAAATAGTAATTACATATATTTTATGTTCCGTAAGAAAATTTGATTTTGTTCCGTTAAAATCAAATGAAATGAATATAATATTTATATATAATTTATTACACACAATAAAATTTATTTTATTAATGACATTTTTAATATAGAAATCATTCAGTTTACTGTGCTATACTATAACTCTACATATAATATAATCTCTCTCCTATAGCGCTACAGCCCACGTCAGGCCCTGTTCTCTCCCAGCATCCTCCTCCAAGCACCCCTTTCCTTGGCTACTCTCCTCCAGTTATCCACCCTCATTATCTCTTTAGCATCGTTTCTTACTTCGTCTATCCACCGCTTCCTTGGATTTTATACTAGCCGATGTCCTATCATAGTTCCACTAAGCGTTCTAAGCTCCTATTAGGTGATCTATTATTATCCAAAAGCCCAAAATAAGATGGAAAGTGTAACTACTAAGGAATATATCAAAGATACTTAATGTTTATGAAACTATGTTTTCATAAACATAGACACTTCCCCTGTCAAACTAACCTAAAATAAATATAAAAAATAGAAGAGACATGGAAACCGTATTAATAAGTTTTAACAGAAATAATTGATGGATTCGACCGTTACTTGATGGAAATTAATTTTATGTAACAATAAAACACTGAAAACTTTGTTTTCAAAACTTTCACAAAATTTATTTTAAATTCTTATCACTACAGCTGTTTCGGCTGATTGCCTTTCTCAAGTGATCTGTTTTTGGCATGGGTTTACACTTTATAGTCTCTAATGAAATAGGTTGAGGAGGGGAGAACTGTTTGTCTCAAGCTGGTCATTCAGAATTATATCTGTGTTTTTTAATTTGTTGATTTCCATAAATTCTAACAAAGATAGCTTAAGGCCTTTATTTTGAATGTGGAGAATTTTAAATTCGTCATTAAAAGAATGATTATGATCTAGAAGGTGAAGTGCGTATGTAGAATCTGTTTTTCTATTATTGAAAGCCCTTTTATGTTCTGCTATTCGTTTATTAAAATTTCTATCTGTTTGACCAATGTAAGTTTTTGGGCAGTCGCCACATTTAAGTTTGTACACACCACTGTGTAAGTGTTTTTTATGTTGGCTCTTGTTGTTTTTAATATATTTGCCTAGGTTGTTATTTGTTCTGAAAGCTGGTGTTATTCCTTTCTTTTTTATGTGTTTGGCTATTTTTGTTGATATTTTGCCTGTATATGTAATCGAGCAGAAGGTACTGGGTTTTTTCTCTGGTGGTGGAAATACTAAGTTCAGGGCTTTCTTGTGTAGTTTTTGATTTAACATTTTATTAATTGTTTGTTCGTTGTATCCCTTGTTTACTGCTATTTGCTTAATGATATTTAATTCTGTCTCAAAATTGTATTTTGACATAGGAATTGCTGTTAATCTATGTAACATACTATGATAGGCTGCCAGTTTATGTTGTGTGGGATGGGATGATGAATTGTGAATAGTCGTGTCAGTATGGGTAGGTTTATGAAATATGGAGAAGTCATACCACTTTGATGTTCGGGCACAAGAGCACTCTTGTCGCCCATAGCAACAAAGCATCCATCACCTTCCTGCCCCTCTAATGGACAGTACGATTGGTGCTGTGAACTGCCAGGGTGTTGCGAGAAAACGCCCCTTCATCAAACATATCCTCCAACACCACAATATTCAGATCCTTGCCCTCTCCGACACCCGTGCCAAACACGATCCCATCTTCCCAGGATACTGCACACTACACCGTCCAAAAAGCCAAACGTCTCACGGCGTTGGCGTCCTGATTAAATACGGCATTCCTTTTTCCCTACATACCATTCCTCCTCATATCCTTCTCAATGATGAAGACTTCCTGGCAGTTGACATCCACCTCGACAATAACGAGACCGTTACCATTGTCTCTTATTACAAGCATCCTCAACAACCGCTATCCGAGACATTGTTTGACTACGTCTCCAGCCTGAACAAGGCTATCATCCTAGGAGACTTTAACGCCAGACACACCCGATATGGCGACACGGCCGTGAACCGTGCAGGCAATGTTCTCTCGGATTTGCTCCTTAAACTCCCTCTACACCGCATTCGCAACCGTGAACCGACGTATGTGGGTGCGCAGGGCCTGTCAGTCATCGATCATATCGTATGCACGTACGACTTAATTGACCGACTGGCTGACGAGTGTTTCCTGGGCGATACCATAACGTCGGATCACCTTCCTCTGCTGGTTAAGGAACAGATACTAAATCCTCCCCCTCCTAGCCCTCCTAAAGTAATAAGAGACTACAAACGCGCCAACTGGGAACTCTTCCAAACATACCTGTCAAATAACACTCCAGAGTTAGGCAATCTTTTTATGTACCCCGATGATATCGACCGAGGTATCACGGAAATTACTAACCTGATAAATCAAGCAATTGATTTGTCGGTCCCTAATAGGGTAATCAACCCTAACAAACCACCTCTACCTCAGTTCATTATCGATAAAATCAAACAAAAAAGACGTCTCCTACGTCAATTCCAACGCACACGCAATCCCATCGTCAAAACAGAGTATAACCGTCTGTCTGCGGCGATCAAACTGCAGGTCAACAATTTGCAGGCCAGACAATGGGCTGCAGCGACATCCAGTCTTGATTACCGCGACAGCGGCAAATTCTGGCAAAAATTCAAAGGCCTAACTAAACAAAAAACCAATAATCCTTCTCACCTTGTGGTGAACAATATAACTATTAATTCAAACGAACAGAAAGCAGAAGCTTTCAAAACCCACCTCCAGAACACCTTAATATCTCCCGACGATCCGAGATTCGATCATGCCTTCTGTGATCGCGCAGTGAGAGACATAACACGACTGCTCAGAACCCCTTTCGACCCTCAGGCACCCCATGAACATCCAATCATGGCGCCTGTGGATCACCAAACATTCATACAATTCTGCCAAATCGGCAAATCAAACGCACCGGGGCCTGACAAGATTGCCAGGAACTGTGTGCGTCACCTCCCGCTGAGCGTCACTCTATACTTAACGAACATAGTCAATGCCACTCTTAAACTCTGCTACTTCCCAAAACCTTGGAAAGTAGCACACACAATTATGCTCTGGAAAAAGGGCAAGCCGCGTACCAACCCACACTCTTACAGGCCGATATCTCTCCTGAACTCATTAGCGAAAGTCTTCGAGAGGATCCTCAAAGAAAGACTCGTAGACTTCGCCACAGAACACAACATCATCCCACCATACCAATTCGGCTTTAGAGAAGGGTACTCTACAAAAACGGCATTGACTGAAATCGTCACACACCTCACACAAAGTCTGAACGACGGCAAAATGTCACTAGGCATCTTCCTCGATGTTCAAAAAGCCTTCGACCAAGTCTGGCATGTGGGACTTGTCAAGAAACTTGTGAGCATCGGGCTACCTACTCCATTCGTCAGACTCATCCATTCATACGTCTCTCAACGTCAGATTACAGTCAAGGAGCGTGATCGATACTCTACATCCTTCACTCCCACCGCGGGAGTCCCTCAGGGTTCCGTGTTGGCACCAATACTTTACACAATATACAACAGCGACTTTCCCAATCCCAGACAAACACATACCACTACCTTACTATACGCAGACGATACGGCACTTCTCACTACCACACCACACATCGACTCCATACTTAGGTTCGCTCGAGATCATCTGCGCCTTGTCGAGCAATGGTGCCAGAGATGGAGAGTGACACCTAACCCTAACAAAACACAGATGATCCTTTTCAGACACCCATACCGCAGCCAATACATCACACCAATCATAACCGAAAGGCACAATTTGAGTCTATGGGGAGAACGACTCCGACTCCGTAACCAGGTCGACTACCTCGGCGTAGTGTTTACTCAAACACTTAACTGGAGGGACGACACTGAAAAAACCTGTGGTAAGGTTAGGAGTCGGCTCGGACTTCTCAACGCTCTTACTGGCAAATTCGGCCGCACTCAACCACGAACACTTATCCATACTTACAAAACATTCATCAGACCGGTTATCGAGTACAGATCTTGCATCTGTGCTGTGATGCCAAAGCACCTCAACAATAGAATAATCACACTGGAAAGGAGAATCTTACGCAAACTCAACAGAAAACGACACGACTATCCCTCCGCACTCATTCATCGCCTGTCGAACATCCAGCCCATTAATGAGAGGCTTACCTCTCTGAGCAGGAGTTACACAATTCGCACCATCCGGGGCCAAAACCTCAGAGCCCAAAGCACTCTTAAAACTACCTGCTCGTCCCTCGGCAATGTATTCAGACCACGACCCAAACCCAAACTCCCATTCCTACCCACTATTCTGCTGGAACTCGCCAGCAACGAGCTCCCGGATGAATACATTGACATACAGGAGGCAACTCCCCTCTATTACCGCCGTATATTATAATACCGAAAGTTCATTCCGAACTGACACCGACGGGGGGGGGATCGGTTTTCTGTGGTTTTCCGATCCCATTGCACAACGATACCCCGTCGTTTGCGAGGTCACCAGTCCACAGCTGCCCTCACGCGCCGCGATATTCACTCAAAAATTAAATTGATTTTTTAAATTAATAAACATATAAATTTCACATATTTACTAATTCTGTTTTTAGATCAAAAAATATTCTGAAAGGAACCGTTCACTTCTAACCCTTTCACCCCCGATTGTCCAGGACTAGCAAAGCAGCACAACCACAAACAACACCGCTACACCAGTGGACACCTCAAAATCCCAGTGCCACACCCACCAATAAGAAAACACGTCCTGAAGAGGCACAAGCCTAAAGCAGGACATCGGACACACCCAACACAGAAGATAAACACTCACACACAAAACCAACGCTACAATGAATCGAAAAGCAGATCACTTGAGAAAGGCAATCAGCCGAAACAGCTGTAGTGATAAGAATTTAAAATAAATTTTGTGGAAGTTTTGAAAACAAAGTTTTCAGTGTTTTATTGTTACATTTTAACAGAAAGAAAAAGATAATCAAATTAATAATGTCAATATGTTAAGTAATTTTGCTAATTTTACAATACAATCCTCACAAGGGTAAGGCTGTTGAAGATGCAACTTCATTGTTCTAATGTAGTTGTTTATGTTAATTTTTAGTATGTTTTGAAAAAGAAGAATAAACTCGAATATACTACGGAACTACGGAATATAATGTATCGTATTCATACAGTGAATGTATTATTTATTTTTATTTTAATAATTTTTGTTTAATTTTTGTGACGTATAATGTAGGTTTACCAACTAAACAAAGTTATGCATTTGCAAGAACATATTGTTATTAGAAAAATAAAGTTCCATTCACACATGTCATTGAAAAATGATTAATGTTAGAAAGAAATATGTGCTACAGCCGCGATATCTGTGAATATCGTATTACCATAAAATTCATATTTGTCATCATATTTTACATTTTTGTTGATGGTTTAACATTAAATGATCTTGTATTATTTAATATCTTAGTCAGAATTACATTTAGGCAATAAGTTAAACACTGAGATTGCAAAATTTGTTGTGCAAAACTTTGCAAAAACTTTAAATAACATTTTTGAGGATTGTGCATTTGCCTGAATGTAATTATCACTAAGATATTAAATAATACAAGATCATTTAATGTTTAACCATCAACAAAAATGTAAAATATGATGACAAATATGAATTTTATGGTAATACGATATTCACAGATATCGCGGCAGTAGCACATATTTCTTTGTCCATAACAGTAATTTAGATAACATAAATCATTTTTCAATGACATGTATGAATTGAACTTTATTTTTCTAATAACAATATGTTCTTGCAAATGCATAACTTTGTTTAGTTGGTAAACCTACATTATACGTCACAAAAATTAAACAAAAATCATTAAAATAAAAATAGTGTGTGTGTGTGTGTGTGTGTGTGTGTGTGTGTGTGTGTGTGTGTGTGTGTGTGTGTGTGTGTGTGTGTGTGTGTGTGTGTGTGTGTGTGTGTGTGTGTGTGTGTGTGTGTGTGTGTGTGTGTGTGTGTGTGTGTGTGTGTGTGTGTGTGTGTGTGTGTGTGTGTGTGTGTGTGTGTGTGTGTGTGTGTGTGTGTGTGTGTGTGTGTGTGTGTGTGTGTGTGTGTGTGTGTGTGTGTGTGTGTGTGTGTGTGTGTGTGTGTGTGTGTGTGTGTGTGTGTGTGTGTGTGTGTGTGTGTGTGTGTGTGTGTGTGTGTGTGTGTGTGTGTGTGTGTGTGTGTGTGTGTGTGTGTGTGTGTGTGTGTGTGTGTGTGTGTGTGTGTGTGTGTGTGTGTGTGTGTGTGTGTGTGTGTGTGTGTGTGTGTGTGTGTGTGTGTGTGTGTGTGTGTGTGTGTGTGTGTGTGTGTGTGTGTGTGTGTGTGTGTGTGTGTGTGTGTGTGTGTGTGTGTGTGTGTGTGTGTGTGTGTGTGTGTGTGTGTGTGTGTGTGTGTGTGTGTGTGTGTGTGTGTGTGTGTGTGTGTGTGTGTGTGTGTGTGTGTGTGTGTGTGTGTGTGTGTGTGTGTGTGTGTGTGTGTGTGTGTGTGTGTGTGTGTGTGTGTGTGTGTGTGTGTGTGTGTGTGTGTGTGTGTGTGTGTGTGTGTGTGTGTGTGTGTGTGTGTGTGTGTGTGTGTGTGTGTGTGTGTGTGTGTGTGTGTGTGTGTGTGTGTGTGTGTGTGTGTGTGTGTGTGTGTGTGTGTGTGTGTGTGTGTGTGTGTGTGTGTGTGTGTGTGTGTGTGTGTGTGTGTGTGTGTGTGTGTGTGTGTGTGTGTGTGTGTGTGTGTGTGTGTGTGTGTGTGTGTGTGTGTGTGTGTGTGTGTGTGTGTGTGTGTGTGTGTGTGTGTGTGTGTGTGTGTGTGTGTGTGTGTGTGTGTGTGTGTGTGTGTGTGTGTGTGTGTGTGTGTGTGTGTGTGTGTGTGTGTGTGTGTGTGTGTGTGTGTGTGTGTGTGTGTGTGTGTGTGTGTGTGTGTGTGTGTGTGTGTGTGTGTGTGTGTGTGTGTGTGTGTGTGTGTGTGTGTGTGTGTGTGTGTGTGTGTGTGTGTGTGTGTGTGTGTGTGTGTGTGTGTGTGTGTGTGTGTGTGTGTGTGTGTGTGTGTGTGTGTGTGTGCACCGATATTTGTGGTAACGTGTGTGAACATATTCCTGTATTATGGTAACTTCGTAAATTGTGGTAACTTACACACGTTACCACAATTTCTTTCCTCAACATTTTCTTTGTTTTAGTAGTATTTACTGTCTAAATAACTTTAAATACTCTTTTTTCTTATGTGCTTTTCATAGATACTGTTTTGAATACATAGGATCGAATAGAGCTTAAATAAAAATTGTATTACGTCGATTCTGCGTATGTTGCCAGAAATCAGGTTGAGGCAGATTGAATTTACACACGTAATTGTGGCATCATGGGCGTGGTCGTTAAGTGGCGCCCTCTGAGATGGCCTTGCGGTGTTGCCCATTTCAGTTGAAATAAAATTATTTTTATTTCGATTTAGGGAATAAAACGTGTTAGTGTGTGAAAGGTGCCACAAAAGTGCAACAATTTTCTTATACGCGATGGTGATGTTGACCAGAAATAATAGGATATTAATTTATTGAAAGATTAAAGGAATAATAACTTTAAGAAGAAAAGCGTATTATTTCTCCAAACATTATAGTTAGATGGGGTATTAGATACTAATTAAAATAAAGTTTTCTATAATCAGCGATGTGCTGTGGCCATTCGTATAACTTTTCACACCTACTTTTCATGCAAATTATGTAAGTTTAACTTATGAAAATTATACCTTTGGAATTCTGTAGACCCGTATGAAAAAAAAAAATATATAAAATTGTTCGTCTATTCATCCGTCCGTCTGAGTCTGTTACACAAAATGTATTGCGAATCTACGAAACCGATTAAATTAAAATTTGGTGCATATGACTCAGTTACGAATAGTTATGTGAAAAATAAATTTTTAAATATGAAGAAAACTGAAATACTATGCTTTAAATTTTAGATCAAATTAAAGGGCCTGTTTTAAGTTATTCAAGTTAAAATTTTTATTAAGTCTAAGACAATTTAAAATTGGAGTTGAAATAGCAGCTGCATGAACTTTCCATTATCAATGAATAAAATACTTATCACAAGAATTGCTTCCGACCAGCCTGGAGAGAAAATTTTGAAATTATTGTTGGTAGCGTCGTCACTATACATTTTCGGACATATGGAAACTATTTTATTTTTAACTGAAGATAAACTATAATTTTAGAGTCAAATGATAAAATGCTTTTCAAACATCTTCTCCCTCAGTTATTGCAAATGAGAATTTCAAAATGCTAATCTTGGATTGTTTTTAAATATAATAGGAGATTATATGATACCCTATTTTTAGAGGTTTATATAATAACTTAAAACACAAATCAAAGCGTTGCCACAAAAATGACGGCTGTCAAATTTGAGCGTTTTTATACAATATGCCGTTTTTTAACTCAACAACCAATTATCAAATCACTATTGCATTTATTGTTTACTTTCTGATCTGATGGAGATTAGTATCAAATGATATTTTAAAATTCAAAGACAAAAATCAGGCTCTGTATGCCAGACAAAAAGGTGTGAGTTCGAGTCCCATTGTATGCCCGGATTTTTCTTCTCCAATTTTCTAATATGATTTGATAACGCTATAGTAATTATATTAATCTTCTCTCAGAAGAACCTATCCAATTATATAATAAAGTATGGAACATTCCATTTAAAAACAATGCTCAGGATCTGTCAATGTTCGTCAAGAAACAATTAGACGATTAAAGAAAAAATGATAATAACATAAAATAAATTAATAAAAAAATAAATCGTTACCGTGTTATAAAGCAATTTAAACAAAAATTATTGATAATAACATAAAATAAATTAATAAAAAAATAAATCGTTACCGTGTTATAAAGCAATTTAAACAAAAATTATTAACTTCGACTGCTTCTAGATCGTCTTTTTAAAAGTAGCGATTTTATGTTCAGTAGACCTTATAAAATGTCAATAACTCTGGTATAAATTTAAAGTGAAAAAATCGTTTCTTACAATTTCACCATCATCTACTTACAACTAAAATAAAAAAGATTTGTGTTATGTTTTTACTAAACTTTGACCACTTTGATAATTTTCCACCGTAAACCAATCTTATTCGGAAACGTTCCCGCAAGCTTAATATTCAAGCCAGCGAAATTAAAAAAATATATTTTTCAAATACCACAGTGTTCTGCTAGATTTTTTTGAATTTATTGCCACCCTATTAATTTTTCACTTCTCAACTACCACTTATGAGAAGTCAATAATTCTGTTGGGATAATATTTAAAGTGAAAAAATCTTCTTTTGCAATTTCACCGTCTTCCACAACTGAAATGAAAAAGTGTTCTGTTAAGTTTTTACTAAACCTTGACCACCCTGATAATTTTCCACCCCTAAATCAATCTTATTTGGAAACGTTTCCGCTAGCTTAATATTTGAGTTAGTGGATTAAAAAAGAAAATTTTGAAATATCACATTGTTCTGCTAGGTTTTTACGAATTTATTAGTACTTGAGTAATTTTTTATCCCAAGACTAACCCTAGTGGGGAGTCAATAATTCTGGTATTATAGGTTAAAATTAAAGGGGTAGATTTTTTTTGTAATTATACTGCACTTTATTCAAAATAAGAAACTGATCTGTTTTTAGTAAATGTTAACCAACTACACGTTTTTACTAAATGTTAACCAACCACACCAATTCTATCAGCCACACATTTACAATATTTTTAGTTTTTTACTATATTTTTAACAGACTTGTCATTTTTTTCTCGACTACCCAAATTAAAAAGCATTCTCAAATAATACTCTGTGCTAAATAATATATACTTTTTAAATATTTAAATATATTGAATATTTTAAATATAGAATAGTCTAACTATTGAAAATATGAAAATACTTTGTTGAAAAAATTATAAATTTTAACTGTTTTAAAAAAGTTACTCGGATTCGCGTCGTGAGTACCCCTTTATGAATATAAAATAGCTGAAATCAAGTTGAGTTTTAGTAAATACAATGGCATTGTTATATTTTAAATAATAATAAGCAGGTAAGAAATATTCAAATTCCAATAGTTTTATTACATCCTTTACTTTAATTAGCTAATTGTAAAGGCGGATCGAGACACTTTGCGCACCTATTGTTAGAAGATTAAAAGATTTGTGTTTATTAGGTACCTGAAAATTTGGAAAAAAGCTTAGGTATTAAATATTTTAATATTATTTAAATAAGAAGGGTATTAAATATACTGTTTAGGTTACTTGTATAACATAAAGAGTTTATATTACTTGGAAAACATTTTAGCAGACAAATATTTTAAGAATATTCAAATATGACGGAAATTACAGGTTGGACAGAACAGCTAGTTTAGATTATTTGAGTAGTAAAATAGATTTATATTAGCTGCATTTCAAAAATTTAAATATATTTATATTATTTAATTTTATGTCGATATTATATTTATTGTCAGTTGGATGTAGGCAAAAATTAACAGAGTATTAGGGTATTAATGAGTTAGTTAAGGGGTGAAAAAACTAGGGTGGTAATAAATTCACAAAAACCTAGCAGAACACGGTGGTATTTAAACTATTTTTTTAAATTTCGCTGTCTCGAATATTAAGCTAGCAAGAACTTTACTAAATAAGATTGATTTAGGGGGGAAAAATGATTAGGATGGTCAAAGTTTAGTAAAAACTTAACAGAACACTGTTTTATTTCAGTTATAAGTACAGGACGGTGAAATTTTAAAGAATATTTTTTCTCCTTAAATTTTAACGTAACAGAATTATTGACTTCCGATAGGAGTGAATTGAGGGGTGAATAATTACTGGGGTGGTAATGAATTTGTAAAATCCTAGCAGAACACTGTGGCATTTCAAAATTTTTTTTTTCCAATTTCGCTGGCTCGGATATTAAGCTAGCAGTAACGTTTCCAAATAAGATTGGTTTATCATCATTCCGTCTTTACAACCCTACGTGGGTCCTAGCCTCCTCAAGAATTTCTCTCCAGTCGTCCCTAACCATCGCCTTTCTCTCTCCGCCAAGCACGTGTTTCCATATTTTTCATGTCTTCATCGATGTTATCAAGGAACCTTGTTCTAGGTCTTCCTCTTCTTCTCTGACCAATGGGTCTATCAAGGAGCGTTTTCTAGCTGGGTCATTTTGTTCCATCCGCATTACATGCCCTATTCACCTCAGACGTTCCAAGATTGGTTTAGGGGTGCAGAACAGAACACTTTTTATTTTAGTTATAAGTTATAATTTATAAAACTGGGTGAAAAAATATGGCATAGGCAAAAAAATATTTTTTTAAAGTCTGCCAGCTTGAACCGTAATCCAGGAGAATCGCTCCTCTTAAGGGTGGTTCGGTGGTGAAAAATTATTATGGTGGTAATTAATTAGTGAAAAATGTGTGAAAAAAAATGTCATAGACAAGAAGTTTTTTGTTTGAATCCTGCTAGCTTGAACTTTAAGCCAGCAGAATCACTCCTGGTGAAAAATTAGTGAAAATCGGTGAAAAAATATTGCATAGGTTAAATTGGATTTAGCTTATGTGCCCCGCAAGCTTTAGTGGTCCTATAAAAAATGCTGGAGCACGTCGAATATAAATATGCGCTTTTTAAATATAGTGGACAAGGTGACTCAGGCAAGCCTACCATAGTCCAAAAGCTTTACTTTTAATAAAACTCCCTGTATATTTTTCTTTTCTTAAAAGCTCCTTAATAACCCGATCTCAACCAACTATATGACTCATAATAGACTCTACATTATTAAAGGGTAGTTAATATGTTGAAATTAAACAGTGTGGAAACCACTTATGGAATAAAATTGTTTGTGTCCTTGAATCTTCTGCCCTTATGAATCATCTTTTACATTTAAATTTATGTTTAAAAGCGCACATTTGAATTTAAAAGTAACAGACGAGGCGTTTTTTATAATTTTCTAAAACAAGGACGCAAACAATTGTATTCCATGAGTGGTTTACACACTGTATAATTTTAAAATTCCACCCTGTATTATTCATAATAGACCCTACGTGATACATGATATAGTTCGTCGAGATCAGGTTATTAAGCAGCTTTTAAAAATAAAAAATATACAGGGAAGTCTATTAAAAATAAAACTTATGCAGTATGCTAGACATGCATGAATTACCCTGTACATTTAAATTTTTCCTTAAAAGGCACACATTTATATGTATTAAAAGTCAACGGGTGTCATCGTTTTTTATTTTTTTTTTAAACAAGGACAGAAATAACTCTATTCTATTATTTAGGGGGATCCACATATATTATAATATTATATATATATATATATATATATATATATATATATATATATATATATATATATATATATATATATATATATAGATAGATATATAATATATTGAGATAATATTAAATATAGGAGAAACGAAGGTAATCTAAAATGAACTTAAATAGTGATTAAAGAAATAATTTATAAGTTATATACTAGAGAATATTATAAAAAGTATTTATATGAGGGCATTCTTAAGAAATTAGCATAATAATAAGTTTAAAAAGTTTTTTATTTTGCAATGTATTTGGTTATTTTAATAATTATGATATTATAAATATATTTTAGTACGCCATCTTTATAGGAAACCAAATATACACTGAAGTAAATTTGGTTGTGGGAACTTTTGTATATAATTATGGATTTAAAATAGTGTTATTTATTAATTAAGATGTTTAATTTATATATAAGTTTACATTCTGATCTGAAAAGCCTAAATTTCCATAAAATTCTCGATAGAAGAGTAAATAATTATCTAGAACTCGAAAATAAGACGTCGATAGAAAGAATTTAACCTTTTTTTGGAGTAGAATGTTCGCGAACATTGTAGTGTCTATGAAATAGAAGGATTCGAATATATTTCCTTTCAAGAATATTCGTGAACATTGAAATGATATAAATACGATGTGATTTGGATTCAAGATGGTCAGTCAGTCAGTCAGTATAGTCAGTATTAGGGTATTAGTACAGTATTCAATAGTCATTAATGCAGTATTCAAGAAAGTCAGTAATCAGTGATTCAGTAGTGGAAAGTATATTAGATGAAGATTAAAAAATGGAATTAAGAGAGTATTAGTTGGAGATTAAAAATTATATTATGTATATGGTGACTGGAGATTGGAAGAGAGAAATAGATTATTAAAAAGAAGAATAAACAAAAAAGCAAATAAAAAAAAGGAAGAATATTTTACCGATTTATAAATGCTATTAAGAAGAAAAATATTTTAAAATGGTAGAAGCTGATAATTAAAACATTGTGTTGTATTTGGCAATGCAAGTTCACAAAAGGAAGGATAACCGAGGCTGACAACGAAGACATTGAGTGGTGATTAAATTTTTTTATTTTGGAAAACAGTTTCATTTAGGCATTCAGTGACAGAAAGGTACCAAATTTTGTTAATATAATTTAATTAGTGTCATAAGAATTTCAATGTAAAGATAGTTTGTTTTAAATTTACATTGTCTATATTAGATATCTATATGTGTGTTTCATAATAATTATAATAAAGATAATTTCAAAAAGTGCTTACAAACTAATTCTTTGAGAACCGCGATAAAAACCCTATATACATGATATTTAAAAACACTCATTGCTCATAAAACTATTATATCCGTATGACAGAAAATGTAAAGCACCAACTTGTTCCTATAACAAATATGGCAACATGGCTTTCAAACACACTGTATATACAGCAATACTTATGGAACCCCGAAACACAGAAAATGTGTTACGGATATATTTGTGGCATCTTTTGCACACAGTTTCTGATGACAAAATATTTGTGGAATCCGGTGCCACAATTATATTCGTCGATAATATTAATACCATGGAGTGTATCAAAGTAATTCCTATCCATAAACACTCTGCGCGACGGGTGCCAGTATCATGGTATGTTTACACTGATTTGCCACAATTGAGGATATAGTATGTGATGCCACAAATATTGCGAAACGTGTATAGGTGTGTGTGTGTGTGTGTGTGTGTGTGTGTGTGTGTGTGTGTGTGTGTGTGTGTGTGTGTGTGTGTGTGTGTGTGTGTGTGTGTGTGTGTGTGTGTGTGTGTGTGTGTGTGTGTGTGTGTGTGTGTGTGTGTGTGTGTGTGTGTGTGTGTGTGTGTGTGTGTGTGTGTGTGTGTGTGTGTGTGTGTGTGTGTGTGTGTGTGTGTGTGTGTGTGTGTGTGTGTGTGTGTGTGTGTGTGTGTGTGTGTGTGTGTGTGTGTGTGTGTGTGTGTGTGTGTGTGTGTGTGTGTGTGTGTGTGTGTGTGTGTGTGTGTGTGTGTGTGTGTGTGTGTGTGTGTGTGTGTGTGTGTGTGTGTGTGTGTGTGTGTGTGTGTGTGTGTGTGTGTGTGTGTGTGTGTGTGTGTGTGTGTGTGTGTGTGTGTGTGTGTGTGTGTGTGTGTGTGTGTGTGTGTGTGTGTGTGTGTGTGTGTGTGTGTGTGTGTGTGTGTGTGTGTGTGTGTGTGTGTGTGTGTGTGTGTGTGTGTGTGTGTGTGTGTGTGTGTGTGTGTGTGTGTGTGTGTGTGTGTGTGTGTGTGTGTGTGTGTGTGTGTGTGTGTGTGTGTGTGTGTGTGTGTGTGTGTGTGTGTGTGTGTGTGTGTGTGTGTGTGTGTGTGTGTGTGTGTGTGTGTGTGTGTGTGTGTGTGTGTGTGTGTGTGTGTGTGTGTGTGTGTGTGTGTGTGTGTGTGTGTGTGTGTGTGTGTGTGTGTGTGTGTGTGTGTGTGTGTGTGTGTGTGTGTGTGTGTGTGTGTGTGTGTGTGTGTGTGTGTGTGTGTGTGTGTGTGTGTGTGTGTGTGTGTGTGTGTGTGTGTGTGTGTGTGTGTGTGTGTGTGTTATTGGCACTGGTTTTGACAAACAACTGGCCAGTCAATTTGTTTTATTGTTAGTATTTAAATTTAAAATTATTGTATTGACAGTTAAGACATGGAATATCAGAAACTTACTTACTACTTTACTCTGTTTTTGTTGTTTTTTTTTTGTATCTTTTTTTTATTTTTTTTTTACTTTTTTTTACTTTTTTTTATTTTGTTTTATTTATTTTTTTTATTACTACGCTAAGACATAAACCCGATTCGACACCTCCGAGTTTTAGATCTTCTTAGTAATTTTTTTTTTATTTTATTTTTTTTTTATTTTGTTCTCCATTTTTTTTATTCTTTATTATTTTTTTATTGTTTTTTTTGTCAGAGCTTTAATTATAAGCAATTAATATGACCATATAAAATTTTATATACATCTACATTCTTTGACTTTAAAAGATGTGTTAGATTAGAAGGTAATTGAACATTAACTTGAACTAGCTTGGTAAAAAAATTTGATATTTCAATAAAATGTAAAGGACATTCTAACAGCATATGTTGTAGATCAGCTAGCTTCCCATATATACATTCATTATTATTTGTCAGTCCTATTTTTCTTTTGTATACTGGAGTCATACAATGATTGCTTCTTATTCTACAAATAGTTTTGATGAAGCCTCTGTTGGAAACTTGTTTAAACCATGTCTTGACCGAAATTGTGGGTTGGATTCTTTTATAAAATTGGCCTTTGTCTGAATTGTTGTAGTGTCCCTGCCATTTTGTGCGTGTAAGAGGTCTGATTACAGATATTAAATCACCCATAGGAAGTTGATAGGTTTGCGGAGTGGATTCTTTCATTGTTGCTTTTTTAGCCAGATCATCTACTATTTCGTTGTTTTTTATACCAATATGTGCTTTTATCCAGCACAATATGATATTATTGCCCGATTTCAAAGCTTCACTATTCAGTGCTATGATGTCACTGATGATATAATTTTCTTCAAAATTATGTAAATTATATTTCAGTTTATGCACAATGCTTTGGCAGTCTGTAAATATAACATAGTTTAGTTCTTTTTGATTCATACATATTTTGTAAACTTCTTTGACTGCTACGAGTTCAGCTGTGAAAGTTGTCATTTTGTCAGGTAATCTGTTGTTTATCTTTATACTTTTTTGGGGGTAGAATATAGCATATCCAACTCTGCCGTCCATTTTTGAACCATCTGTATATAGTTTTTGATAACTCCCCCAATGATGTTGTACATACTGAAGGTGATCTATTCTAGTAAGAAAATCTGTGGCAAGAATATTACTTAAATGGCAGTTAAATGGAGATAAATAATCTTCATAGTTTAATTTTCGAGATGAGGTTCGTTCCATTTGGTGTTTGTTGTCAATGTAACTAAAAACGTTGAGAAAACTTTCCACAACTAAAAGCTGCTTCTTTTTTTCCCAGTAATGATGAGTTAGGTATATAGTGGTTAGTTGTACAATTTTACTCAACAACAGTTTATTGTTAACTGACGTAATCTCTCCAGCTATTTCTTTTAGCTTGTTTAGTGATCTTCTTCACGTGGGCATCATCTTTTTTATACTTAAGTAAGTTTTCTTGATTTGGATGATCTTTGAATATACAAAAACTTTCCCGTCTTCTTCTGACTGCTTCCTCACATCCTAAATTCCACCAGTATTTTCCTCTGGAAGTTGGTTTTTTTATTTTAAATTTGGGAATGCAGTAGGATGCAGTTGTATTTATATTGTGCAAAAATTTTTCATATGAATTTATATCTTCAGATTTAGAGAAGATATCTTCCGAAAATTGTTCATATAATTTCCAGTCGGCTTTCTTTAAATTCCACTTTCGTGAATACGGGTTATATATATATATATATATATATATATATATATATATATATATATATATATATATATATATATATATATATATATATATATATATGAGTTGGTTGATCCTCTAGTTCGACCCTTATGGGGTGCATGGTCTGAACCGAATAGGTCTTGAAGTGTTTTCCAAGTGATCAGATGACTTAAGTCAGGAGTACAAATGGTCAGATCTATTGCCGATTTCGAAAAGTTCCTAAAGAAAGTAGGAGAGCGATCATTTTTGTATATCAAATTATTATCATCTATACAGTCCATTAAGATTTTGCATTTTATATCTGTATGATTGTCCAAGCCCCAAGCAATGTGATGAGCATTGAAGTCGCCTCCTATTACGAACGGTCTTTCTATAGATGTTATATAATTGTTCCACTGTTGTAACGATAACTTTTCTCCTGGGGGAACATACATCGATATAAATGTGACAGTGAATGATTTAAACTTAATTTTATTGGCTTCTTTATTGATGTTTAATAATTCGACTTTCATGGTGACTTCCTCATAATACAGATTTGAGTTTATTAAAATTGCCGAGCCACCACCGACAGTTGCTGAAAAGCGGTCGTCTCTGACAATATTATATCCGTGAAAGTTAATATACTTTTCTGGTTTAAATCTAGTTTCTGATAATAATGCGATATCAACTTTCTGGTCTTCTAGTAGGTGGAGAAGATTTTCTCTATTAGAGTTAGCCGATCTACAATTCCATTGACAAATTACCAAACTATTCATTATTATATGAGAGAGAACTTAAAACTGTTTGAATTAAATTTTTTAAAACTGATTTCTTTGGGATTTCAAAATTTTCGTGATTCATATTAGAAATAATACTTATAACTATATTTGATATTAGTTCTGTTAATTCTTTATGAGATTCATGTATTTTGGATCCTTGTTCTGCATTAAATTTAGATTGATAAGAAGATGAATTGAAAATGCCGCCAGGTCTGGTGGACATAGGGTTTAACTTTATTATTTTTTGATGTTCTATTGCTATTGGGTCTTGCGAGGAAGGGAGGGGTCGTTTGGATTTTGGAGGTTTTATTATTGTATATCTATTTGAAACTGTAGGGTGGGCGAGCTGATTGGGGGGTGAGGAGGATGTGGACAATTGAGTAGAGGAATATGATGTAAATTTATTGAGGAATTATTAGCTGTTATCGATGCATCGGTTACTTTAGGAAATAATTTAAGCGTTTCTTTGAAAGACAAGCTGTTTTCAGACATGTAATGTTTTATTTTTTTTTTGACGGTCGAATTCTGGACATATCTCCCATTCATTAGTGAAGTGTTCACCTTCACAGGAGAGACATTTTTTATTAAAGGATGATAAAGAACAAGAATCGGAAGGATGAGACTCATGACATTTAAGACATCTAGGGTTACTTTTACATTGCTTACTCATGTGTCCATACCTATAACAGTTGTAGCAAATAATTACTTTTTGTTGGTATTTTTCTACATTATGTAAAACATGGTTAATTACGATATATTTTGGTATACTTTGACATTTGAATGATACAATTACCGATTTTGTAGGTTTAAAAACTACTTTATCATCTGTACTATTTTTCTCTTTATTCTTTTCACATAATGCATCGAGAATTTACAATGGTGATCAAATTCTTTTATTTTATCTTTAAGATATTCTTCCGATATATCTGATTCTATATCCCTAACTACACCTAATTTAAATAATTGAAATTTCGGAATACATGCAGTTAGATTTTTTTGAATAAGCAATTTAGAAGTAATTAAGGTATTTGCACTAGCATATTTTTTAAATGTTATCCTAATCCGGTTGCGTCCAATTGAATCAATTTTTTTAATATAATTATCAATTTCTGGGTGTACGGTAAATAATATTTCACCTATCTTAACTGCATTTAATTTGCCTGTAAAAATTTTATCATTGTTTCCAATAAAAATGTGAAATGGCCCTAAATCAGTTTTATCATATAAATATACAGGTCTGGTTTTTCTGGCTCATTAGAAGTTAATGAGTTAATTTGTTTATCGGTTTTTAAATGATTAATATTATTAAGACTACTTATCGAGTTTTCTAGCTGATGGGATGAAAATTCATGGGAACCATAACTCCAATCATCCATCGCATCCTGATCCCTTGGCATTTTATCGGGGGCTCGCCCCCGTTAGAAGACTCCATAAATGGAGCCTTCGACGATCGCTTCGACGACTAAACTAGTACTAATGTATATGTATTAAACTATAGAAATAGAATGTAACTGTGTTTGGGACTTCCTAAATCGCAGAGAACTTTAAAATGTGTAATTTAACTTGAGTTTATATGTAAAACTATCTGAAATTAAACTTTAAAATGCAGAGAACTTTTAAGTTCGTATTTACACTTTGACGTTTATTTGACAGATGAAAAAATGAATTCATTAAGTCTAAACAATTCCAAACAAAGAAAGTGTCAAAATATCACAGCCTTATATCTAACAAAAGCAAAATCTGGAAATAACTAAAACATTTTTATTGATAAATATATAACATGAGCTATGTTTCTACTAACTATTAAAAATTCAATTTATTACAAAAAATTAAAGATCTTTTTTAAAATCTACGATCCAAACTTTTTATTTATTAATTTTTTAAGACTAGTTCTGTTTTTTTTTAGTATCAATAAATCAGGTAATGAGGTGATAGTACTGTAACATTTAACCAAAGTATGATAAATCGAAATCACTGTTCAAAACTTATGACCACAAGAACATAAGACACAATTCTTATCTCGCCCTATACAGGGTGAGTCACGCACAACGGGACGGAGCCTACCGGGGAAACGGCTAAAGATATTAAAAATTTCTTTTGCAGGAATACGTAGGTTAGTACCGGCTACAAATTTAAATTTGTGAGATATATACAGGGTGTCCCAATTTGGCGTAATGATATAAACTTATACTTTTTTAAATAGAACAACATATATTTCACTTTAATTTTGAATTCTACTGAACAAAATAATGTTACTTTATTCAACATTCCCTATACCTATTTTTGACCGGTTTCGATTTATTTGGGTTTTTCTGAAAATGTACTATTCGCGAAATTAATTAATTACACAATATCGCATGAATTTTAATTAACGCCTTTTTGTCAGTTAATTGTCAGGTGTCCATGCTTTACATCAGAATAATTACCATTTGAAACTAATCTACAGAGTGTTCGCAATCTGAAGTGTCAATGCTGTACCATATTTTGTATAATTACTTTCTTAACTTAAATGGGACACCCTGTATTTTACTTTAATTTTGAATTCTAATTAAAAAAATAATATTACTTTATTAAACAATCCCTTTACCTATCTTTAAGAATTTTCGATTTATTTGCGTTTTTCTGAAAATGCACTATGTATTCTTGAAATTAATTAATTTTTATCACTTTATTACATAAAGTTCTACTCTAACTTAAACAAAAACCCTGTATTTGAATGTTGTAACAATTATTATAATCAAACTATTATAAAATTTTATATTAATATCTAGTATTTTCAAATCTATTTGCATTATGTTACCTGGAACATTAAATGTCATTAATTACATAGCTCGTTATTATAAAGAATGCCATGAAAAAACAAAAGGTACCTAGCTGTCAAACTAATTGTCAAACTATTAACTGTATTGCTTTCAATTAAATAGAAATGGCAGATTATTCAATTGAAGACCGAGTAAATATGATTTTAATACTGGGTGAATGTGATCAAAACAGTTTGTTAGCATCAAGAGTCTATGCTGAGAGATTTCCCTTAATACGTCATCCTCGTAAAGAAGTATTTGACAGAGTCTTAACAAGGTTTCGTGAAACTGGCAGTGTTGTTTATACTAAACGAAAATTAATAAATCCGATAACTGAAGATGAAAATACCGAATTAGAAGTTATTCAATCAGTTATTGAAAATCCAAATACAAGTACAAGGACGATGGCCAGGGAGATTGAAGTAAGCCAAACTAGTATATGCAGAATTCTTAAAAAATATCAATATCACCCATACCATATTCAAATGCATTAGCATTTGTATGGAACTGATTTTGAACGTAGGTTAGAATTTTGTTTATGGTTTCTAGACAAAACGGGAGCAGATCAACATTTTTTTGATAAAATTTTGTTCACTGATGAATCTACTTTCCATAATAATGGACTCGTGAACCGACATAACTTTCACTATTATAATACGGAAAATCAACATGAATATAGATGTACTGATCGACAAAACCGATGGTCCCTTAATGTATATGGTGGAATAATAGGAGAACATGTGATAGGACCGTATTTTTTTAATGGCCATTTAAATGGACAAAAGTTTTTAAGATTTCTACGAAGAGACTTTTGGATACTTCTGCAAAATATCCCTTTAAATTTTAGAACAACAATGTTTCTGCAGCTAGACGGTGCTCCAGCACATTACACGCGTAACGTTAGAGAATATTTAGACAGAAAATTTCCCGGAAAGTGGATAGGTAGGGGTGGTGCTGTCAATTGGCCCCCTAGATCACCTGGGTTAACATCAATGGACTTTTTTTTTGGGCATATATTAAAAGTTTGGTTTATCAAACTCCACCTACAACCGCTGAAGACATGAAAACGCGTATTCGTAATGCGTTTGCAACAGTTACTCCAGAAATGATAAGAAGAGTAAAACAAAATTTTGAACACAGAGTGAGGTTATGTATTGAAGAAAATGGACACCATTTTAAACATTTAATGTAAATTAATTTTTTTCTAGTGTGTTTTGTTTAACTTTATGTAATAAAGTGTAATTAATTAATTTCAAGAATAGTGCATTTTCAAAAAAACCCGAATTAATCGAAAATTATAAAGGATACGTATAGGGATTGTTTAATAAAGTAATATTATTTTTTTGATTAGAATTCAAAATTAAAGTAAAATACAGGGTGTCCCATTTAAGTTAAGAAAGTAATTACACAAACTATTATACAGCATTGACACTTCGTATTGCGAACACTCTGTAGATTAATTTCAATTGGTAATTATTCTGATGTAAAGCATGGACACTTGAAAATTAATTGACAAAAAGGCGTTAATTATAATTGATGCGATATTGTGTAATTAATTAATTTCGCGAATAGTACATTTTCAGAAAAACCCAAATAAATCGAAACCGGTCAAAAATAGGTATAGGGAATGTTGAAAAAAGTAACATTATTTTGTTCAGTAGAATTCAAAATTAAAGTGAAATATAGGTTATTCCATTTAAAAAAGTATAAGTTTATATCATTACGCCAAATTGGGACACCCTGTATATATCTCACAAATTTTAATTTGTAGCCGGTACTGACCTACGTATTCCTACAAAAGGAATTTTTAATATCTTTAGCCATTTCCCCTGTAGGCTCCGTCCCGTTGAGCGTGACTCACCCTGTATATCATTCAACTATAAAAGCAGACACATTTTAATGGACATTTGACATTTTCCATAGTAGACTAGAGAACTAAGGATTTTTACGTGACATTCATTGATACAGTTATTTAACAATTGCTTTTGATAATTTTGGTAATATTAATATGTAACAAACAAAATATACAAACGACTAAATGTCATTTTTTACTTATAAACAACACATAAACAATGTATGATCGCTATTTGCGCTTTTAAATACTAAAGGTGAAGACCGAAAAATTATATGTAAATGCCACAATCCTGCTGAAAAAGCATAGAAACTCCTTTAAAATCAGAGTTTGCAAAGATATTTTTGTTAATTTGTTGCTTAATTATTGCATTAAATAGCTTCAATATTCGCTTTTTAAAAAATGATTGATAACTTTTCTAAAAATGAACAAAAAAAAAATTAATTTTGCTTGAGAATAAGGACCATGTCACAAATGTTCAGCTTTAAAAATTTTAGGAAGTTTCACTTAATAGCTGCTATTGCAAAACTAAAATTGTTTATCCTAAAAAGCTTTTATCTACAACGTTATTATGCGTAAACTATTGGGACTTCATGAATTTTAAAAGCACCAAATTGAAGAAAAAGGCTCAGTTTATCAAAGTCAATTATTTAAGAATTAAAAAGTTTATGTAAAATATTGTAAAATAGATTTGCAAAAGTATGCTGCGATTTGCAATATCTCCATTACATTTATCTCCAGATTAAGGTTGTGAATGAATTCCTAGCCTTCTCTATTAGATATTGTACTTCCTGTGAGTAATCCTATTGTTCGTTTACTATTGTTCCAAGATAGGTAAACTGTTTTACTCGGTCCACTGGTGTATTCTTGATAAGCAGTTGCACGTCTCTAATTTTATTTTTGCTGATGACATAGTTTATTAATTCTCTTTAATTTTAATAATTTTTTTTTTCGATAATTCACATATAAACAAATAAAAACGATTCCTTTTAAAACAAGCCATTTATGATGCGCCAAAGAGGGTTTACAACCTCTCGATTTTAGATACTATTTCCAAAACTGAATTTATGAATTCAAATTTATATTAATAATGCAATATATCTGGTTCTAATTAACGAAATTTTGTTTTAAATTTGGGATACCTCGTGGCATAGATTATAAAAATGCATTTAGTTAATTTGTGAATTGCTTATTTAACCGAGTAATTTATTTAAACAATTTAAAATAAATATTTATTTTGCAAAATTTTACATTTCTCTTGACTTATATAGATATAAGCAGTATTATGGAGAACAAAATTTGTGTTCATGATTATACCACGTTTTAAACCGCTCTGTTATTTTTCAATTTTTAAATGTAAAATACGGAACAAAAATTTGATATCCTTAAATACTATTAACAAACAATAGTGCAGTGATAATGCCAATCAACTCAACCCGACGTGAGTAACAAAAAACCTTTATATAAGATATTACAATAGTAAATATAACCTATACAATTCGAATCAAGTTCAACCTACTGGTTTTATCAACTGGTTTTTTGGAACCGTTCCGAACTGATCCACGCCGGTTCTTTGGCCGGTGACAAGACCGGACCTGCGGCAACGCGGGAAACAAAATAAAAATGACTTCAATTAACATGACTACTTCTACTTCAAATACACCAAAAAATACTTATTCCAATGTAGTAAATACGTTCAAACACCCAACAGAGGACCAAGCAGTAGTACTCTCCAGTATCGAAGGCATCAAAATCCACAATTACATCGTAGCAATTGGATCACTGGTTGGTCCACGTAACGTCTTGTTTGCATCTAGAATTCCAAATAACAGAATATGTATCTACCTCTCTACCAAAAACATAGTCGATATGCTTCTTCATTCCTACAAATATATTAATATACATGAGTCAGAAATAGAGATAAGAAGATTAATCACACCAGCACAACGACTTGTAATTTCTAACGCATGTCCTTCAATTCCAAACAGTATCATTGAAGCAGAATTACAAAAATTAGGCATCACTGCAGTTTCCAAGATGACTTTCTTAAGAGTTGGTATGGCAGAAACCGAATATAGCCACGTCCTAAGCTTCAGACGGTAAGTATTTATTTCGCCCCTTGATAATACCTCCATTCCTGACTCCTTCAATGTATTCCACAATAAAACTTATCGTTTATTCCTCTCTATTGATGGACTAAACTGCTCTAAGTGCAAGACTATTGGACATAACGATACAGATTGTCCCATCATAACAACTACTAACTCCTCAACCGTACCCTCAGAAACCTCTCCAAATACGACACCTGAAATAGATGATAGAGATCCTGAAACACAACAAAACATGGAAACGAACGTCAGCATAACTGAAACTATAGAAAACGCAAGTCAACCCTCCTTACCAAAAGAAACAATATCATAAAATCTAAATAATATTAATAATCCTGCTGAAACTGTAACTCTGCAACCTTCAGTTAATATTAATAAACAACTTACTCAAGTATCTACTCAAGTTAAAAGACAAATCCCATCCTCACCTGACATCGACCAAAATAACCCAGAAACGGACTCACAAATCTTTACTCCTCCTATCAAACATAAACTAAAAAAACCTAAAAAACAAACTATAACCTTTAACGACGACATTATTTGTTCTCTAGAATTGATAAAAGACAAAATTGAAAACCGATCACCCCCATTCATATTAAATTTTAATGAAATATGCGACTTTCTAGTTAATACCCTTCATGCTAAACATCCTGAAACTATCTCAAAGAACTACTCAAATGAACCTTCCGAATTAACCGATATCCTTAACTTTATTCATTTTTACTCTCACAACTCTAAATTAAAAAACAATATTGCCAGATTAAAGAAAAAACTTAACCCCACTCACACATCTTCAACGGAAGAGACTGAAAAATCCGATGGATAAATCACTAATCCTTCAATGGAACCCAAATGGGTATTTCGCTCACCTCGAATCACTCAAACTATTAATTCAAAAATATTCTCCACTAACACTGTGTATACAAGAAACTCACTTCAAAGAGAATTCTATAATAAACCTAAAAAAATTATACTCCTGAACCTGAACAAATTAAAAGATGTCATAGAAATTGTCAGCACCACCTTACCACTCCCACTCAAACGTTGTGAACAAGTGATAATAACTCGACTACGATTAGGACATACTATACCAACCCATATTCACTTAATAAATAAAGAAGCCATCACTTTCTGCCACAACTGCAAGACACAAATAACTGTGAAACATATTCTGTTAGAATGCAAAACATACACCCAAGAAAGAAGAAAAAATAACCTCTCTACCAACATGAAGGATCTACTAAGCTGCCAGTTCAACCAAGTGCTGAAATATTTGAAAGACATTAATTTTTACAATATTTAATAGAATGTATTTAAGTTATATATACATTGTAAGAAATTGAATACTTGTAATTTGTGTTTGTACCCCCTGCTAATAACTCTTAGTAGTTGATGCAGGGTCATTTTTGTTTAAATAAAAAAAAAAGAAATAAAAATGTTTAAATAAAAAAAAAAAAAGAAAAAAAAAGAAAAAAATTGTGTTACAAAACACTGTCTTGCAAAACACCGTTCATAAAGATATAATTATTCAGTTTCAACCATACGTTCTTTCCGAACAACCGATATCATGTGTATATTCTATATTTATCTATGTCCCTGATAAAAAAAATTCGGCTTGTATGAGTAATCATGTGAAATACTATGTCTGTAAATATGTATTTTTGTGTATCATATTTGCAAATCTTATTATATTGATATCGCGGTCTGCACTCTGCGGTCTTCCCTTCACTTTCATTTTCATTTTGTTCATGTCAGTAGTTGGACGATGTACGAGATAAGGTAAACCTCTCTGTGTATAGAGTTGTAATGTGCTGAACCAGTGATAGAATATTAATTAAAGAGTAACTACCAAGTTTGGATATATTACAAGGATATATTTTTTTGCAAGAAAGACATAAAAATATACTTGGGTAAGTAAACAAAATAAAATTCCTGCAGCTTATAACCCAATAAATATGTATTATCTTTTGTGTCTGTACTGAAAAATAATAATTTCAACATAAATTTTACTTTATATTTACCTACATGATAAAGTAACTCAATCTGATTTTCTTGCAACTTGGGGATGTTAGACTTTTGCTGTGTTATTACTGTAGTCTCCCCAAGTTCCAATAAATGCTGTTTTGTAGTACAAAAAATGAAGATGATCCCTAACACTTTTACATTGCGAACTAATCGAGTTAAAAATATTTGTATATTATTTGTACAAATGTTGAGTCCACCTCCAACATAAATATTCTTCAACATAAAATGGTGATTGCGTTTATCTAGTAGTTTTATATGCCAACTTTTCTTTGCTTGTATCCTTTTGTAATCCAGAACATTTTATGAGGCCTTATGTATAGTATTTTTGATGTTTTCACATTGTTCTTATACGCTTTCTTTCAATTTTTTTGCTGATATTGAGTATTTATTTTCTAATTTCTTTAGTAATTTTTCTCTATACCCGGTTCACAATTTGTTGATAGCTCACTACAAGTTTAACCCTAATTAGAAAACTAAAATACAGAGAGGATAAGTAATACGATATAATAGTAAAAACCAACCTAAAACTGACGGTTTAAGACGTTTTCGACTAACCCACCTTATATCTGAAGGAATAGAATACCTTATAATCCTATTACGGGGGTATTTTGAATGGTTGGATATGAACGACCAGTGTCGTAGAGTATATGATTGAAATATTTATTTGAACTAAATAAATATATTTTTTAAATTGTACTTATGTAAATTGTATTTTTTAATAAAACTTATTTATTTTATTCAAAAATAAAAAGTTTCTTGTCATTTGTAAAAGATACATTTATTTAATTAAGGAAAAAGTATTTCCAATGTGTTTTAAATGTATCCATTATTTTCGAATCCGGAGAAAACTAATAAATATTTTTGAAAAATTTAAACGCAGAATGAAAGATTACATTATTACTCAGGGCAGAAAGTCTCTGAAAACTTCTACAGTGTTTATTTTAATATGTTATGTAACAGCTTCTGTTGTACTGCATCTTTCCAGTTTTGTTTTGTAATATGTTATAAAGACTCGTATAACAATTCACGTACAACTTGTATTTTATATGACGTATTTTTTCTAGCCACATATCTTTTCATTTGTGCTCAAATGAGTTCAATTAGATCTATTTCGCAGTGGTAGAGTGGAAGTCTAAAGACTGTGATGTTTCGCCTTTCCGCCATTTTGTCAACTACGTATTTCTTGAACTTAGATTTGTGTTGCCGGGCAATTTTTAAAAGTTCTGCTTTTACCATTCCATCTTCGTAAGGCAGATACTTATTCCGCAGCTAGTCAAGAATATCCTGTTTCTTCCACGCATTCGTTAGAAGTCTTTCTACTAGTCGTGAATGATAAGGTGCATTATCTAATACTATAATTGAATTTGGTGGTATGTGTTCAATCATTTGCTCAAAATACTCTTCGAAAACATCAGCTGTCATCTCCTCGTGATAGTCTTTTGTGCTTTTGGAATGAAATTCCAACAAACCATGCTTAACAAATCCTTTTTCACTGCCAATGTGAGAAATTATTAATCTACTGTCTTTACCAGAAGGTGGGGAGATACCAGTAGACCAACCTTCCATAAAGGCTTGCCTGAAGCTTAATATATTTTTATCTGACCAAATTTTTTTTAGAGGATGACCTGAGTTTACCCACGTTTCATCCTGGTAGAAGATGGGCCTTTCTTTAGACCGGAATTTTCGTATGAATCTTAGATAATTTCTTCTTTAACATCATCTTCTCCTCCCGGTCAATCAAAAGTGATTTTCGGTCTGATTTCTCCCACCGGAAATTTAATTCTTTTAAAACTTGCCACAATTTAGTTCGTCCGATATGAGGCAAATCCGGGTCGTCTCTAACTTCTTGTAAAATTTTGTTTAGGTTTGGTATTTCTTTTTTGAAAAAAAAATCCGTGAATTTTCCTTCGAATACCACTTTTGGCGAATTCATCAATTTCAATAGGCTTTTTCGCTCTCTTTAAGTGTTTGTTTGTGTTTGGGTTAGCTATACCGTGTTTTTTTCTTTCTAATAGGAACCTATATAAAGTTGACTCTCCTACGCGTCATGTTGGCACAACTTTCGACTATGTTGCAAACAGTGTTTGTGGGATTCTGAGAAACCAGAGCATCGTGAACATTCAGGACAATAGTCTTCTCTCTTGGTGAATAGACAGACTTACTGACTGTACGCAACAGTACCGGTGTAAAACTTGATGATGAAGCCATCACAAACAATCCAACAAAACGAGCACCAGCGAAAGGTACGTATATGTTCGTAGGTATATGGAATAAAAAATCACTCACGCACTGCATATAATTCGCAAAAGAAATATTCGCGACGCTAATTACTGCTGTAGACGCGGAAACACCGACGAGCCGTAAATTACATGCGATCAAAAACGTACTAAACAAAAAACGAATAGTACCTTCGGATATGAATTCCAGGTTTTCTAGTAAAGTGATTAAACGCGAAGATTAGTATTGAAATATCCAAAGAGATAAGGTATTCTTATTTACAAAATTGTTAATGGCTAAATTCTTATTTTTATTAATATAATATAATATATATATACCCGGTATTTAGGCGGCACACGCCCTTCCGGTAGGGATCTATGGAGGAGTATCACCAAGCCGCAAGCCCTTATCTCTTGCCGTACTGCTCCACCATAGGCCGATCAGATACCAGCATATTCTAGACTAAGCCGCAGATTCATTTAGAATTTTAAACTGCTGCGTTAGCCTTTTTGTTTTCTGTACACCGAGCTGGGGATTGAACTGACATCTCTCGCAGTGAAGCGAAGGAGAAGCCAGCCGCCCAGCCCGCTTGGCTATCGATCCGATAATATAATATAATAACCAACATTAGTCGTGAAAGTTTTAATTGTTTTTTTGCTAAATATATTAGTATTAAAATATTATCAATATTATATATAACAGTATTAAAACATTATATTATTATTTAATGAATAAACACCTTAGGAACGCCTATGATTTACGACCGTTTTATGAGTTTGAGGCATATTTCGTGCTCTCAACAATTTGTGAACGAAGAATAGTTGTTTTATTTTTTAAAACTTCAATTTTATATACAACGTGTTTTGTAGTCCTAAAGATCATTTTACCTTTGAACCTAAAGTTACTAATTAGTGGGATATAATCAGAGCCAATATCTGCTCCATGGGAAGCAGCTTCTTTTTTAATGCTATTTTGGAATCGTTTATTTATCAAGACATAATCTATTTGGTTTCTAATTTTGTGTTGTTAAGTGTCTCATGAAAATTTCCATGTACATAATGTCTGGGTGATAGATTATAGTAATTTTAAATGCCCAGTTCTTCTTCCTGTCAGAATTGAACTGACATATCCCATATCTCCACGTTCATTCCTTTCTCCTAAGCCAAAGGTATCACGACTTATGTTACTGCTTTTGTTCATATAATTGTTCAGCTTCAGGAGAGTATAATATATTAAAGTATTTTTACAGTTATGTGTTTTTATTCCAATATTAATATGATTATTTCGGATATAGGCACTACGTTTTTGAGGTCTTTCGTTAGAGAACTCTATAGAATTTACTCTAGAGAGTTAATTATTAATAAATCCAATTCCGATCTACCAGTCTATCTATCTAATCTATCTAATTAGCTTTCTTCGGCCCATCTTTGGACATAGACCTCCCTAATCCTTTCCCATTCTTCTCTGTCTGTCGCTACAGTGATCCACCTAGAGCCCACGTGCTTCTTGATATTATCTGCCTATCTCATTTGGGCCCTTCCTCTGCTTTGTTTATATTCCCACTATCTCACAACTTATAAGAATTTTATTCCATCGGTGTTCTGTTTGTCTAATATTGTGTCCGGTAAATCTCCATTTCAATTTGGCAACTTCTTGTCTAACATCCCTCACTTTTGTTTTCTCTCTTATCCACTCGTTTCTCTTTTTATCCATTAGTCTTATGGGCAACATTTGTCTTTCCATGCTCTTTCGGTTTTTATGATTTTATCCATGTTTGCTTTCGTAATTGTCCACGTTTGAGATGTCATCAGCGTACCTTAGATGGTTCAAGCGTTGTCCACAAATTTTTATACGTTTTTCTTCCCATTATAATCCTTTAAAAATATCTTCCAGAGCCTGATTAAAAAGTTTCGGTGATATTGTGTCACCCTGTCTTACGCCTCTATTTATTTGTATCGATTTTGTTGTATTGAATTGATATATTGGCTATTAGTTCCGTATATGTGTGGTCAATTCTGCTGTTAATCAAAGAACTTTTCACTGCCCAATGTTCGACACTGTCGAAAGCCTTTTCGAAATCTATGAACGCTATATACAGAGGAATGTGGTATTCATTTGCTCGTTCTATAAGTATTTTTATACTTAGTAAATAGTCACTTGTGCTGAATCCCTTTCTAAAACCAGCTTGTTCTTTTGTCTGGTATCCGTCAAATTTTGTCGTCAATCTATTGGTTAAAATTTTTGTTAGTTTATACATTACATTGAGGAGTGTTGTAGGACGGTAGTTTTTTATATCTGCTTTATCCCCTTTCTTGTGTAGGATAATGGTTACGGATTCCTTCCAGTTGTTTGGGATTCTTTTTTCTTTTAATATCTTTTTAAAAACTGAATGTAGAGTATTAATTACCACTTTTCCACCATCTTTCAGCGTCTCTGCAGTTATTCCATCTTTTCCAGGCGATTTGTTGTTTTTCATTTCTTTCAATGCCTTCTTTATTCCTGATTTGCTTATTTCTGGCTGTAGCTCTGAGTTGACATTTTTTATTTTAGCCTTAAGTTGGTTTTTAATTTCTTCTAGTGGTTCCTTTTTTGTTTTATATAAATCTGAGTAGAAATGGTGGATTATATTTATGATGTCATCTTTAATGTTTATTTGTACTCCGTTTACATCTTTTAGTTTGTTTATTTCACACTTACCTAATTTCGGTCTTGAGCATTTCATATTTTTGTTGTTCTGTATTACTTCTTCTATTATTATTTCTTGTTCTTTTTTCTTATTTTTTTATCATTCTGCTTATTGTTTTATTTTATTTCTACATATTCTATAGATTTTCTTTTACCTTCTTCGTTCAGCTTCCTTCTTTTATCCATAAGCTTCTTTGTTTCTGTTGATATATAGTTGTTCTTTTTTACTATTTCTTTTCCTGATGTAATCATCATTGCTGTAAGTATGTTGTCTATTTCGTCTATATCTTTATCATCACTGTCTAATTTTTTGGTAAGTTGTTCTTTTAATGGGTCTTTGTATATCTCTTTATATTGCCCTAGTTTGTTTCTACCACTCTACTAGACCAAAATTGTGGGATTAGTAGTTTAAGACACAAAACTACATAACATTTGGATGTAACTAATTATACTGTTTTTTTAGGTCATGGGTTCATCACAAGAAGACATAACAGGTATGCCAATATACAAGAAATTATTTTTCATATATAATATTTTATTAACTTTAAGTAATATGTAAAAATTAAAGACCTGATTATAAGTATGACAGAAAGGTTCAAAAAACATTTATATAAGCACACAATTTTGCAGAAATAAGCAAAATATTTTCAAAATAAGCATGGTTTAAGCAAAAAATTGCTGTAGCCTTTTAGTAAATATCGATATAAATTTCAATGAAATACATTAACATATTTTTTTGATAAATATTAGTAAGAAAGTTAATTTTACACCCAATTATATTATTTTTTTATTATTCCTAAGAATCAGCATAAAAACAATTGAATTGGTCATTTTAAAAACCAAATATATCCAGTAGTAGTACTTTTGAGAAAACGGGAAAAACTGTTTTAACGCAATTATATTGTTTGAGAGACCAATTATTGTGGCTTGGTACTTACTTAAAGAATATATGCAATGCTTGCTATCATATGTTGTAGATTTTGGCATAACACTTCTTTCATAAAACTACGTAAAGGTCTATTAATATAAGCGGTTTTTAAAATGTTAATGAGACTACCCCGCTATTTTTCGAAAATTTTTTAAAATAAATCTACGATTTCGCAATGTCAACTTAATAAGATATTTAACATAATTAACATAGAACAAAATAGAACAAAAACATTGTCGTAAATAGTAATGTATACAAAAAATAATAATTTTATTGATGATCTTTGTACTCTACTGATGTTGTAAGCTAGTCAAAAATTTCAGAATAGAACTCTTTACAGCGTTGTTCTTCTAGATTTTTTACGTAAGGCATAAACTTGCGTAAATTTAACATTTTCCTGTCTTTAATACAAATTTTTTGGTCAGGGTAAGCTTTCTCTACAGGAAAACCAGAAATAGTATCTGTTATTCAAAGTTTAAACGAATATTGTGTAAAACCATCTATGAAGTCACGTCCGATCACATATCTTTTTTTATTTTAGAGTAAGAAAAGTGATTGAACTATGCAATAGTGAATTCTTGCTTTTGATTTTTGGTACATCTCTGCTAGAAGTTTCTACGAATAAGCATATTTTTCTATAATATTTAGGTCAATATCGCTTAAAATACTTTATCAAGCTGTTATTTTCAATCAAAAATACGGTAAAGTTATTTTTCTGATCCGATGACAATACTAGTTGCTCATAATGAAATGGTTTATAAATTCGGTTAAATTTCTTTAATTTTCGCTTAATAACTACAAAATCTCAATCACATTGAATATATGAATCTCAACGAACAGGAAAATACTGATCCACCTTTTTAAATATATTAAGTCGAACAAAAGCAGAACACCTTCGTGCCGTAGTGTGGTTTTTATTTTGACCTGAACATCCGTCCATGAAAATATGAAGATGTTTTACCGCTTCAGATAGAATTTTCTGTTGCATAATGAAATCAACAATAAAAGAACAAACCTCATTGGGACATTCTTTTCCTACCCCTTCATGATATAGGTACAAGAAGGATTTTCCAGTTTTCCTATCCTGAATATTATATAAGCTAATAGTCAATTGTTGCAGATAAAAAGTTTCCAGTACTGAACTACATGAGAGCATCAGATTTTGCATATAATCTATACAAACACCCCAAAGAGAACGATAATTTTGACATAGTTCTATGATTTCTTTCATTTTATTCTAATTTTTTTTTGTTCTACGCTAATGGACCATTTTTTCTGCTGTAACTACACGTTTTGTAGTATCATTGAGGGATTTTGATTTGAGTTTTAAATCTAACTTTTTACATTTGCAGCATGTATCCACATGTGGCCTCCCAAATGAAAAATTATAATAATTCTGCTAGAACATTTTTAAGTAAAATTTATATATAATTGTCAAGTCAGGATGTAGCGCCTTAAACATTTCATGCATGATTTTCACACTTAGTTTTTTATTTATTCATTTATATTCTCCACTAGTATAATGCCATGGGAAATACTCTGTTATCTGTTATCCCATGTAATTTCACAAAAGCTTCCTTACATACATCTTTTCTGCCAGAAGAAAACAATATTGAATATGTGTATGAGGATGAGTGAGGTTTTCTTTTTACATTCTCTCCCTGTACTGGACGCCTCCAAACAACAGTTTTAGGTGTAATAAGATCTTGTAAATACGTATCTTGTTCTAGGTATGGGAAAAACCTACCGGTTTTAACCGAAAACCGGTTTTTTTACTTCGCAATAACCGGTTTTATCGGTTGTTTTTTTGTCCCGGTTATAACCGGTTTTTTATTTTTAATGTAAAAACCGGTTATTAGGTTTTTACGGTAATAAGGATAAGGTTAGGTATTATTTTGGATCCCAATCATAATTATTATTCTCAAGTAATTATTCCAAACAAAACCATAATTCAAATTTTATTTTATTTAATAAATACAGAAGCAAACTGAAAGTGCAAAGTTGTAACCTATTGGATTAAAAAAACCGAAAACCGGTTTTTGAAAAAACCGGTTTTTTTGGCCGGTTATAAACGCCAGGTTAAACCGTAAGCAAAAAAAAACCGGTATAACCGAAAACCGGTGTTTTGTCAAAAACCGCCATCCCTATCTTGTTCATCTTTTGTGGTAAATCTTATGAATTTTGCATACGTTTCTAACTTTATTTCATCTGCGACTTGAGCAATACATTTTTTCCTGCATCTAAAAGTAACATTTTATAGGAGACTGTTTGAGGTTATTAAGTAAGAAATATTTACTTGCAACTTTAGCCTTGTTCAATTTTGATAACCCTGTTTCCTTTCTAATTTATATACTCTTTACCTTGCACTCGAGCTTTTTTAAATATTTCACACTTTAATGTAACATTTATTACAACTTTTTTACTTCTTTCTTTTGATTCACGTACATCGGTATCCATTTTCACAGAATTGTTGTTGCTTTTAAATAGTAATGTCAACATTGCGATAAGCGCGATTTCTAACGGGTAATTTACAAAACAACATATATCCCGGATATACGTGGTTTTTAAAATAAACTCAATATTTTTGGAATGCTTATCTTACTAACTAAAGATGGGATTAGTGTGATTTGTTCTTTAAATGATATGTTCTTGGCGATTTATTTCTCAACATTTTTCCTTAACTATCCTTTTAGCTAGATACACTTAACCAGCGATGTTTTAACTTCTTTAAGCCGTCTAAAACATACCTACGTTTTCTCGAGGTCTGTAAGCTACGCTTCTGTTGCGGCGTGATCTCCTTTTTGACTTAAATTTATTGAAAGCAGGTGACTTTTTCAAGTTTAGAAACAAAATGAAAACTTAGATCGTGTCTAGATAATATATTTATTATGAGACAAGTAATAAAAAAGAAAGAAGAGAAAAATATTAAAACATATATGACCTTTATCGAATAAGAGATAACATATAATAGCTTGCTCAGAAAATAACTATGGAAGGCATAGAGAAAAATGCACGTTAGAAAAAAATAGGTGAATATAACAATCACCGCAACAAAGGTCTCATCAAACAGGGATGTGGTGTATCATCTACACTTTTTAACATATAGATGTATATATTATATATATATATATATATATATATATATATATATATATATATATATATATATATATATATATATATATATATATATATATATATATATAATACATCTATATGTTAAAAAAGTGTAGGTGATAGACCATATATATATATATATATATATATATATATATATATATATATATATATAAATATATATATATATATATATATATATATATATATATATATATATGTATATATATATATATATATATGTATATGTATATATATATATAAATTAAGGAACACTCGAAGAGTGGTGGGTTTTTCAGCAGTGACATTATTGATTTGAGAAATAATAAACTTAATATCGGTGTGAACCTTAGATATATGGAAATTGGGTACTCGTGCCCTCACCTGTCTGTTTAAAACTTGGCTTCTGCGGCATAGTGTGTCATTAGTGGAACCTGATGTTGATGAAAATATGTTGGAAGTGGTGTCTATAATAAATCTTGGGATCTTTTTAGTTCTCCTACACTCAAGAAGAAAGGTTCTTCTTGCTTCTGCTGTTGCTAGTTTCTCGGTTAGATTAGTACATCTCTTCAGCCTCTTCACTGCTGGTTCTCCATGGATGCGCCTGGTGGTGGCCAAGCATACTTGTGCTCTTGCCCAGCATGCTATTAACACTAAACACAAAAGTGGACTTTAATGAAGTTAAGATTCTTAGCAATGAACACAATCTCGTTAGAAGACAGTTTTTGGAAATGTGTTTAATACTCAAACACCCAAACGCTCTTAATAAAAGAACGGACATTAGTAACTCGAGCCAAATTTATCATGCATTAATATCGCAGAATTAGGCTTAATATGTTGTTTACTTTAAAAATTGTCCCCTAAGGTGTATGTTCTATCATATTTTCATGTTAAATAATTTTCAAATTAAAATAAATTAAATATTTTCTTACTTTATTTAACTTTGATTTATTCAACTTACATTTTATTGATTTTGTCAATGTTACTTTTACATTATGTGAAATAATTGTTTCTGGTCAAATAGTTTAATAAAATTTTATAATTAAAATAGATTCATAGAATCTATATTAGTCTCAGTTTCAAATGTTATGAACCTTGGACTGCTGGAAGTTGAATCAATCTTCACCTGTTGGCTGGCTATTCTGCCACAACGAAGACTCTTTAAAATACGCCTTGCTTTTCTGTCATATTTTGACCTCAAGGCCACTGTCTTTTCTCGTTTGGCGTGGTACCTAACTGCTGGTGGCGTTCTTATAACATTGATAGCCTCGTGTGTGATACTAACAAAAAAGGCTCGTAATAAAATAAAACTAAATTTGAAAAATATTGCTTTTAATGAATATATAAATAAAAACTGAATCATTAAGTTAATATCTTTAGTATCAGATGAACTAATCATACATTTATTCGTCTTCTGCACCTTCAGGATGATCTTCCGTACCTTAAAGATGATTTTCCGCCTGGTTAGTGTTTTCCAAGTAGTTGAAAGCTTTTGTGAAGAAATGAAGCCGTTGATCAGCCGCTCATTTCACCCCATAGTGTTTCGTTAACAAAGTTGATATGCTTTTTATTTTATCTGGTTTTAAACGTCTTCCTACACTCAATGGTTGTAACTGGATTTGAGTAATATTTTTTCCTTTCTTGCAGATGCTCTTGGGCTCAGAAAGCACATTTTAATCTAAAAAAAACTAAAAGTATTTTTATATAAATTTTAAATGCGAAGTGAATTTAAATCAAATTTTATCCCGACTGGTACTGATACCGAAAGCCGATCGGAAACGATGGTGTGTACAAAGCCTAAGACTTAATAGGCTAGAAGATCTACAACAAATAGTTGACATAAAGCTAAAAGTCAACAAGGACAATGGCTTATTCCTTAATTAAAAGATTTTTGTCGTGACAAAGACATAACAAGGTTAAGAAATCTTCAGAATACATGTTAAATAAATAAATAATGTCAAAAATTATGACAGTGACCTACAGACTAATAGAAGCATACTGTGAACAAGCTCGGTGGATTGAATCAAAAATGGCATTGAATATAATCTGAAAAGAAAAGGAAGTTTTGAGCACCATTAAAAGTAGAAAATTCCAATATCTACGACATATCATGTGAGACATGTCGTGAGTAGAAACGTTACAACTTGCTCGAAATAATAATACAAGGAAGAATCTAAGAAAGAAATAAGATGTATTTCTATGTTGATCAATTAATTAATTTGAGGACAAGAAATGTAGTTAGATTAACTTTTTTCGAGCAGCATCATTAAAAATATGAATTGTCGTTACAAGTGCCAACTTTCTTAGTAGATTAAACATCTGAACAACAAAAAAGGACATTTAAATTGTAAAACGGACAACACTCAGTAAAAAATTGTTTTATCTTTTTATTTTTTCTTATAGATGATGAATTTGACGTAGAAGAAGCCAGTCGAGATTATACTGTTGTGCTGCAAAGACTGAAAGAATTTTCATTTTATCTCGTAGAAAATATTGAATTTAATCTAGATTTCTGCCTTAAATTATTAGAAGAACGAACAGTTCCTGCCAAACCAAATAGTATGCATGTCACTGCCCTTAGTATGCTTTGTTCCGCAATACCAAAGATAGGAGGTGGATTGGGAAGTGCCTTAAAAACGGGTGAGGTAACGTTGTTCAGAAAAATAGAGAAGAAGAACTCTAGACTACTTGCTGATCTCGTCTACTACTTTAGCGACAATAAGCAAGCTTTTAGGTAAATAATATATTATCATTATTTGTATAAGATTGTTAAAAGTATACAAGTAAAATAAAATAGACAATATAGTCCAGTCGGGATCTCATTTAATCTTGCATGGCGATTTGCCCCAAATTTGAATGTCCTTACATTTAGTAGGGTCAATAGTAGTGTAAATTTAAAATTGCGACTAAATTCCGCCGCCGCGTTGACCGCCATCTTAAATTTAAAGAAGACCCGTTTTTGCTCAATATCTCTGCTATTCTCAACTTTTCGACAAAAATAGTAGGAAGTAAAATTGTTGCAAATACGATTTCCTATAAATTCTTCGTTGCAAATTTTTTAGTGCGGTCAATATTTTCCTAGTTAAGGGGGAAAATAATGACCAAGTATAACTATTAAATTATCTGACTTATTATTAAATCCATACCACCACAGGTGTAGAGTTTTAAGCGCGTTTTTTACGTGGTATCTCCATATTTGAGCATACACTTGTGTTTTTTATCACCACGAATAATGTTTAATAATAAAAGTGATTATCACCACGTTGTTTAATGTGACAACCTTATTTTCGATTGTAGCTTCTCCTCATACAAAATACTTCTCCATTTTGATTGAAATACGTCTATTTCGAAAAGTTTCTATCGACAAACTGAGCCCTTGTTCACGAGACAGGTTTTTTACTGTTTATGGCCTGCTGCTGATAATGCCAGCGCCTATGGTTCGTTAATCGCTTGTGTCTCATTAGACTTGTCATAGGCGTAAGAACTTAAATGTTGATTGTAGTACAAAAACTAAAGAAATCAAAATTATATAAAATATAATTCTCTCCATTTTCTGTATATTTATGTCGTAAAGTTAATAATAAACGAGATAATTCAATAGTTATCCTTATTCACTATTTTTCTTCTTAACTCGGAAAATATGGACCTTACAAAAAAATTAAGAAGAAATTGTGGGAAATCGTAACTGCAACCGTTTAACTTGGTAAAACGGTAAAATTGGCAGATATAATTAAAAAAAAACAATTCATATAAATCTAATTCCCGCAAGGTATTACGCTCGCGCCTTTACAGCATACGTACACAAACTATGAAAAAGTCAAAATTGTATAAAATATAATTCTGTCCATTCTTATTTATGTACATTTATGTCGGGAATTTAATAATAAATAAGATAATTCAATAATTATGCTTTGTCAGTATTTTCTTCCTTAACTCGAAAAATATATACAAAATGAGATTTGCAACCATTTCTGTTCTTACCATTTTTGTCGAAAAGTTGAAAATGGCAGAGATATTGAGCAAAACCGGTTTTCCTCTAAATTCAATTTTAAAGTTTATTCAAGATGGCGGTTAACGTCGCGGCGGAATTCAGTCGAGATTAGAAATTTGTATTACTATTGACCTCCCCTAAGGAGATCTTCTTCTTTAAGTGCCATGTCCGTGGCGGAGGTCAGCAACCATCATAGCTATTCGGACTTTTGAGACGGCTGCTCTGAAAAGTTCATTTGATGTACATCCGTACCACTCTCTCAGGTTGCGCAGCCATGACATTCTACACCTCCCTATGCTTTTCTTTCCTTGGATCTTTCCCTGCATAATCAGTTTCGTGGTCCAGCCCATTTCCATTTCAGTTTAGCTGCCTGTTCGACAGCATCTTTTACTTTTGTTCTATTACGAATGTCTTCATTGGATTTATGATCTTTGAGTGAGATACCCAGCATCTGTCGTTTCATAGCTCTCTGAGTTTTTCTGATCTTCTCCATGTTTATTTTAGTGAATGTCCAGGTTTAAGCTCCATATGTAAGTACAGGTAGGATACAGGAATTATACACTTTGGTCCGCAGTCTTTGAGAATATTTTTATTTTTAAGTACATATGAGAGTCTTCCGACTTACTGTACTTAATATGCCATACCCTAAATAAAAAATAAATTCTGCGCTACTGAAAAACTTCTTGGTAAAACTTATAGGGACAACTAAATTATGCGATAACTTAAGAGATCCAACGTATGACTCATTTTAATATACCCTTGCTGGAGTATACAATTGTTTCATTCTCTTCAATTTGTTTATCCACTATATAATCTTCTTCTTCTTCAAGTGCCATCTCCGTGGCGGAGGTCGGCAATCATCATAACTATTCGGACTTTTGAGACGGCTGCTCTTAATAGTTTATTTGATGTATATCCGTACCACTCTCTCAGGTTGCGCAGCCATAACATGCTACGCCTCCCTATGCTTCTCTTTCCTTGGATTTTTCCCTGCATAATCAGTTGGAGCAAGGTGTATTTGTTTCCACGTGTAATATGTCCGAGATATTTCATATTTCTTGTTTTAATTGTATTTAAAATTTCTATTTCTTTATTCATCCTTCTCAGAACCTCTTTGTTTGTGACGTGCTCTGTCCACGATATTTTTCAGAATTCTTCTATATACCCACAGCTCGAATGATTCCAGTTTTATCATGGATGTCGCATTTAAGGTCCAAGATTTCATTCCATAAAACAAAGTCGAAAAATTATAGCACCTCGCCAACCTAACTCTTAGTTCCAATTTGAAATCCTTTGTACATTGCACTCTTCTCATTTTGTTGAAATTTGCTCTAGCCTTTTCTATTCTGATATTGATCTCCTGAATGTAATCATTTGTGGATTTAATCATTGTTCCCAGATATGCATATTTGTCTACTTGTTCCATGTTGGTTCAGTTTATTAGAAGATTCTCGTTATTTCTTTGAGTTTTCGATATTCTAATATATTTCGTCTTCTTGACGTTCATTGTTAGACCGTACTCTTTTCCATACTCCGCTATTCTAGTCACCAGTTTCTGAAGAACTTCAATATTTTCGGCTAAGATCACAGTTGTTAATGGGAACTACATTTACACTATATTTTACGAATATTTAATTGCTTTATCTTGTTTCTTGATTCGTACCGTTCCTTTGACGAATTTATTTATATTTTCTTTCTAGTTTCTTCTGGCCCTTATGGTCTCGTATATATATTTTTTTGGATATCCTACTATATACCATTCTATGCTCATCTTAATTCGCTATCTCATATCTATTCTACCATGTACTACATAAAATTATAAACTGATTTGTTTAATCTGATTATATAAAAGAAAAATATATACTTTAATTGATATATGTTTTAGAGATACTGTGTTGGAAGCTGCAGTTGAAATTTTTGCCAGTTTCGAAAATAAGTTTATGGAATTTACATGCAATGGAGGTGAAAAAAGAGCCATGATGAAATTAGCCATAGATGCTTCTGACAGAATATTTAACTACTTTCTTAGCACTGAACAAAAGAGGGATGTTACTAAAAATGAATTTATTAGAGGTTTGTCTACAAATTTTTCTTATAATTTAAATGTTAAGATTTATTTATAAGTAGTTTTTGTGTGGCGTTTTTACTACCAAATATTTAATTTTCAATATAATAATCAGAGTTCGGATTTCTAGGCAACAAAAATTGTATATATATTGTAGCGGTTATATTTGCCTACCACATTGGGTATTACTTATAGGGGGTTGTAACTGGAGACAGAAACTACTGTGCTGAATATAGGGTAAGCAAACAAACCGAAATTTGTGCGAACGGCTACTCTTGGTTTGGTTGGAGAGCTGGGTCGTAAGTAAGTGATTACCAGAGAGACTGGAAAGGGGTAACTACAAAAAGAGAGATCAAAAAGTACTTACATGGATTTCTTGGACAACACAACATAAGAAAGTTCCTAAACTATTTAGATTGGACGCCGTTTACAGGAATCTTCCTGCTGGATGGCAAGATAGGATTTTCTTTCCTTTAAAAATAATGGGTTAGAAATCTTTTTAAAGAAAATAATACTACACTTGGTTTAGAGAGAAACATTACTTATTTATTATTACTTCATCATTGTTAGTTTTATTTGTATTAACTGTTATACAAATAAAATTAACAAAATGCAAAAACAACTTACAATGGTACTATCGGTTTACAACAAACTCTAGACGTTGTGAACACTATAGCAAATTAAATTATTATTAAATTGAAAATATCTAGATTTTTTAAAGGGGCTTACATTGTGGTAAACTTTCAAATACAAAGAAAATAATTCAAAATTTATGGTTATGTACCAAATGTTCGAAAAAGATAATGCTAACTGTCATACGTCAAGAATGAAATATCAAAACTTTTTGAAATATTAATTAAATTGTAAAATTATTTGCATTTAAAAGAAGGATAATATGACAATTAGCCAATCCCTAAAATTTATAATTTTATTTATTACAATTTTTTAAATTGTCATGAAAACAATTATTAATGAAAAATGTCTATTTTTACTTTGAAAATTTTTAACAAAAAAAAGTACCTGATATCACTGGCTGATGTATTTCCTTTCAAAGTTTTTGGGGTTGAGACTGGATCCAAAACACTGCAAACAAACACGAATGCGTCTCACTCAAGCTGTAGATTGGTCTGAAGTGACCAGGGAAAACAAATAGGCCATTCTTTAGAAGTTGGGCACTGGATTAGGATAGATGTAAATAAAAAGTGGTGTAATAGAGAGACAGAAGATCACGATAGATGAAATCAAATATGCTATCAAAAACTCTAAAGACAATAAGGCAGCTGGATTAGATGAAACACCAGTAGAACTGTTAAAACTAGTGGAAGAGGATAACGTGGAAGTATTGGCAGACTTATTCAACACGGTGTACGATACGGGAATAATACCACAAGAGTGGCACAAGTCAGCATTTATAACCATCCCTAAAAAACAAGCAGCAAAAGAGTGCTCTGATTATCGAATACTGAGCCTCATGAGTCATACTTTAAAAGTATTGCTGAAAGTAATACATGCTGCCATCCTTATATTGATTCAGCGATGTCCGGATGTAAACGTTGATCTATACTTGAACTTTGTTGACTACGAAAAAGCTTTCGATAAAGTAAGAAATAAAAAACTAATATCAATACTTATGAACAAGTGCATTAACAGTAAAATCATAAATATAGTGCAAACATTATATTGGAACCAAAGTGCCATAGTTCAAATTGATGGGCAACACTCAGAACAAATAAAGATCTGTAGAGGAGTTAGACAGGGATGTGTTTTATCGCCACTTTTGTTTAACTTATTTTCTGAAGAAATTTTTCAAAACACGCTCAATAATATCAAAGCGGGAGTTACCGTTAACGGAAAATTAATTAACAACTTACGATATGCAGACGACACTGTGATCATAGCAACGAGTATAGAAGATCTACAAACATCTTATCGAAAGCTTAAGTATGAATAGTGCTGAGATGGGAATTACTATAAACGCTAAAAAAAAAACGAAGTACATGCTACCTACAAAAAGACCACAAAATATACATCACCTATTGACAGTCAATGGTAACGTGATAGAACAAGTAGAAAAATATCAGTACTTCGGAACTTTGATAAATGAAACCAATGATCATACTGCAGAAATAAACAGGCGAATAATCAGACTAGATCAGAGCTGAGACTTGGACTTTAAAAAATGCAATTTAAAAAGAATCGAGGCTTTCGAACTCTGGTTATACCACAGAGTATTAAAAGTATCATGGACTGATAGAATTACAAATAAAGAAGTACTGGAGAGGGTTTATAAAGAAATAGAACTAATCACCACTATTATCTTGGATGACAAGAAACTGTGATCTTCAAAGCTCGGCTTTTCAAGTTCTTGCTTGAAACCATGTGTACCTCTTAAATTGTTGTGGCGCTCTTTTTCAAATCTCTCAAATAGGACATAATACAACACATCGGTGATCAAATCAACAAAACTGCCACATTTGATTAAATTCACCTCTCTTTTTCTTCTTCTTCTTCTTCAAGTGCCCTGTCCGTTGCGAACGTTGGCTATTAACATGGCAATTCTGATCTTATTTGCGGCGCTTCTGAATAGTTTTCATAATCTATAAAAGCCAGACATAATGGGAGATTGTATTCGTTACTCTTTTCTATTAAGATTTTCAAAGTATATAGATGGTCACAGGTGCTGTCCCTTTTCTAAATCCGGCTTGTTCTACTGGTTGATATCCGTCAAATTTAATTGTTACTTACTTACTTACTTTCCGTGTCCGGAACAACAACAGCTTTAAATTTTGTGTTTCCAATGGTTGGCTACATAGATGGCCCTGTCATTCGTTAAGAATAGGTCTTCTTCTGTGCAGGTCTCTCTCATCTCTGTGCATGATAGTAGATAGTGACTATTCTGAACCGCGCCAAAGTCGCAGGTATCGTACTCCTGGTATCCCCATTTCTTCAGATTACTAGCACAACACGTGGAACGCCAGTTATGGGATGAGAAAGAGAGAAAAATAAAACTTAGTGATTTGCCGCACGGTTTACAAAATGCTCTATCTCCTTCTTCTTCTTCTTCTTCTTCTTCGTCGAGCCATTCACGTCCACATCTGAACATAAGCCTCTTCAAGTCTTCCTTTCCATTGTTTTTTATTGTACGCTACTTGTAGCCAATTTTTCCCGGCAGTTTTTTTCAGATCATCTGTCCATCTCATAGGAGGTCTGCCTCTGGGTCTTTTGTGTTGGTATGGTCTCCAGGTTAAAATTGATCTGTGCCATTTGTTTAGATCGCTCCTAGCTACATGTCCAGCGTATTCCCATTTCAACTTTAATGATTTTTGCACGACATCGGTGATTTTGGTTTTCTGTCTTATCCATGTGTTTGTTTTCTTGTCCTTAAGTGATATACCTAGCATTGCTCTTTCCATCGCGTGTTGAGTGACTCTAAGTATATTCATATTCTCTTTTGTGATTGTCCATGTTTGTGCCGCATAAGTTAATATCGGAATAATGCATGTATCAAAAACTTTAGATCTAAGATGTAATTGAATTTGTTGATTTCTGAGTATATAGTTCAGTTTACCGAATGCTGCCCAAGCTTACTTTCTTCTTCTTTTTATTTCTTCAGTTTGAATTTCCCTATTTAGTATTATTTTTTGTCCTAAGTATATATATTCTTCAACTTTTTCTCTCCTTCTAGAGAAAGTATTTTGTAATTTTTTATTAGACTGACTTTATTTAAAGATGTATAATACTAAATTTTTGAGAAAATCTGGATAATTTTACAGTTTTTACATGACTTTATATACTATTTTTCTTTTTGTAGGTGTTTTATATGGTGACTCTAAAAGAAACAGAGGTGGCAAAAAAGAAGGAAAATCTGTTACCAAAAACGACAATGCCGAACAAGAAATTAAAATAAAAACAGACAAACTGTACTCCAAGTCAGGAATATATATTCCTGTAAGAAACTTGTTTTACAAAAATGATCACACAAAACCAGAAAAGTATGGATACAGAAAACTATTTTCGTGGGAAGACGAAACTGAAATCATGCAAACTTGGACTTTGGACGACACTCTTGAAAAACCTGTTTATACAATAAATGTCACGGACGAATTATTGCTATCAATTAAAGAGTACGTGATGAGTAAAAATCGTTTCGAAGAAGCCATATTGGCGAGACAAAAATTGAGTGACGAAGCAAAGGAAGATAGGCAACAAAAGCATGAAGCAGCATTAACAATGCTTAAAGAATGTTATGATAAAATTATAAGTGAATTAGAAAATATACAGCAAAAGACTCTTGACATGTTTAAAGAAAGTACAACTTTAATGGAAAAAGTAGTTGAAAATCAAGAAGCAGACAAAGAAACTAAAACAGTAATAATTACAAAACTAGAAAGTGCTCACAGTGATATTTTGGATACTAAAGGAAAACAGGAAGACATTTTAAAATCAAACGAAGATATTAAAAATAATATAGTTGCAATAAGAACTAACCAAGAGGAATTAGCTACCAGTACACTTAAACATGAAGATGTTGAAAGCATTGTTAATGTTAAAGTTAAGGAAGGTGCCAAAGATGGCGTTAAAGAATTCATTAGTGAAACGTTAAGGAAAAATGATCCTGGTCCTACAATTAAACGAGAAGTGGAAAGAAGTTTGGGCAAGACTAAAAATGAATTAAAAAGGTTCGAACAGAGAATAAGAAAGTTTAAGTGGTAGTTAGAAAAATTTATACAATGGTAATTTATTATATTAAACTTTAACAACCTAGCATTTTGTCTTTTATTTTTTCCTATACTAAATAATGAATCAATCTCATTGTTCTTTCCATCAAATATCCTTATTGGACCTTGGCGATCATCCTGACCCACATTAGTTTGTCTACAGCAGTTCTAAGAATATTTGACCCGTCCACTCTCTCAGATTTGTCAGCAAAGAGATTCGTCGTTTACCTGGCCCACTGCCTACTTTTAATTTACCCTGCATGATAACTTGTAGAATGTGCTATTTATCGTTTCTCATCATATGGCCAAAATATGAGAATTAATAAATGGTAGTGCCACGTATGTCTTAGAGTTTGGTTGGCCTTCTACTTCTAGATTCTATAGGGCTTCTGCTACTAGTTTATGGTTAACAGGTCGGCTGGGATCCTTTGTTTGAGCCTTCGTTCGTTTGGTTGTGTCGTTACTTTTTGGGCTAGATTATTGGAATGGCCATATTTGCATATTTTGGATAAATTGTATAAGTGCATATGCATTTATTAAAAGTGCATATTTTCGGGTATACCACAATATATACAAATATCTGAGAACGCAAATAATACAATTTAGTGAGGTAGGTAAAAATATCCCTCGGAAATACTCCTTGGTATTAGCATAAGAATACGGCCGGTTTGCGCTCGACCGTTGTGCGCCCTTATCTGAAATCGACCGGTTTGCGCTTTGCAATTTTCATAATAGAAATATCTAACTACTATAGTTTCCTTAATCGGCCGATTTGCGCTCTCTTGCATTATAATTTTAATTTCATTGTACAATAATAATCTGGTGAACCTGCAATGAACAAACTAACATGTCAAATAAACAGAAACATCTTTTTCCTCTAGATTTGAAAAAAAAATGTCAAATCAAAACTAACAAAATTATTAAATTTTTCTAATACTGTCGAACAACAGAGTGTTCTTTAATCTTTAATACCTCTAATTACTATTTAAATGGGAATAAGCCACAATTAAAGGTTAAAATACGTTTATTGCCGTTTCAATTTCCACTTCGGAAATCGTTCTCAAAATACAAACATTAGTAAATTGTATTTTGAGAACGATTTCCGAAGTGGAAATTGAAACGTCAATAAACGTATTTTAACCTTTAATTGTGGCTTATTCCCATTTAAATAGTAATTAATTTAAAATGCCACAAGAAAATAGCTTCAGAACAATTTTAATACCTCTGTTTATAATCCTTCTACCTGGAAGTTAATTGTTTAGATATAATTAGTAACTAGAATTTTCAAAATGAGAGATCGCTGGAACTGGAAAAATGTCGAGGCCACATAATTATGGATAATAACACAATAATTAAGAAAGATGAACATCTGTGTAAGCCGAGTGTTGCAGCGACAGAAGTAAAGCAGTGTGTCTTCAATGCTCGAAAAAGAGCTAGGGAAGACAATAGTTATTTGCCGATATCAAAAATATATCAAGATAAATCTCAAAGATAATATAGTCAAGGACTGGATTTCGAGCGACAAAACGAAATTTTTATTTATCGACAAGACCACTCCCTCGGGATACAGAATCTTGGTGTTTGCCAGCAACAAAGCTAGGCAGATTTTGGTTAACAGTAAGGGCACTGTATTTATGGATGGAACATTCAAAAGCTGCAGTAAGCAATTTAGTCAAATATATACCGTTCATATCGATATTAGTAGTACGTCAGAGGAGACAAATACAATTCCATTGATATTTGCGTTACTTCCTAACAAAACCAAAGAGACATACCATATGTTATTTTCATCAATGAAAGAGAAACTACCAAATTGGAAACCATCTCTTATAAAACTGGATTTTGAACAGGCAGTGATTGGTGCCTTAGAAAATTATTTTCCCGACGCCAAAATTACTGGTTGTAATTTTCATTTCAATCAATGTATATGGAAAAATGTTCAAAATATTGGACTTATTTCTGAATACACTGACAACGAAGAGATACGTTTGCACATAAGAATGTGTGCTGGGTTAGCGTATCTACCCATAGAAGATATCGATGATGGCTGGTTATGCATTCAAGAAACCTCTCCTATTTCTGAAAAAATGGAACAGTTTTATGACAACTTTGTCAAACAATGGTTAGAAAATACTCACATTACCAAGGAAATGTGGAATTGACATGATCAAAGACATCGCAGTAATAACGTTTTAGAAGGTTGGAATCATCGTCTGAATACATTAATAAGACCACATCCCAATGTATTCCAATTAGTGAAGTGCCTGGTTAAAGAAGCAGAATATTGTGATCACCTTTATGATTGATTTACTTTCAATCTAGAAGGAAAGCGGTGCAAGAAAACATATATTAATCTTGATGAAAGATTATCCACAACTTTACTGTAATAAATAGACAATTTTTTATTCCCAAAAATTTTTTATATTTTACTGTATAAAAAATTTAAAAAAAAAACAAAAAAAAACAAAAAAAATTAAAAAAAAACAAAAAAAAAATTAACAAATTAAAATAAAAACAAAAAAAAAATGAAACAATAAAAAAAAACATCTTCTAAACACGCCAATGTTTATAGTATGTATAAACTATGACAGTCCTAAGCCTGAATGAAAGTATAAAGGGAAGATGGTTTATTTTTATTTTTTTATAAGTTTTATGATTTTTTAAAACTAACTTTACTAACCTAACCGTTACCTGATCGTTATGGTAGAATAAAATAAAACGTCGATTACAAGAGAGCGCAAAACGGTCGATATAAGAAAATAATTAGCTATACACGTTGATTATACATCTCCATTAAGAAAGTGTAAAGACTTGTTTACACGAGTAGAGTTGTGAGGAGAGTAGAGTAGCGAGTAGAGTCGACTCTACTCGCTACTCTACCAAAAATGGCTTGATACCGTTCACACGAGGAGAGTTACAAGTATAGTACTTATGCTAGTATACTGTGGAGTAGGTGTTTGTTTAGTACAAAATGAATTCAAGAAAAAGAAAATTGATTCAAAATTGTTTAGCTACTGTTGCAAATGCATTTGTAACTGAGGTCGCTTTGTAACAAAGAAAAGAGTGGATGAGAGAGTGGCTTAAAAGAAGGAATACACACGGGGCCTCAGCTCTTTTATCTTGATAAGAATACATTTTTTATTTTTTATTGTATTTTTTATTAACAAGTAATAAAAACCTGTAACTTGCCCGTGAGCCTTCAGTTTTCTTGTTTCTTTTTGCACCTTTCATGATTGCTTCCATAGGAGTGAACCATTTCACGTTCGGAACGTATACATCGGCTGAACCTGAACCCCATTTTTTTGATTTTTGTATTTTTAAACACTCTTGATTATAAGTGCACCTTATATTCTTAATTTTTTGCTTGAGCTCGTTTACTCCAAAGCCACCTTTTGCCATTCTTTCGACGATTTCATCCTCCGCAACTTGCCTCATACTTTTATTTCTGTAGTGTACACTACCTAAATTCCATAAACACTGGTATTCGCCATACATCTCTACAAGTTTTAAAGTGAAAGTGAAATGAAGTTCATCTTCGGTGAACTTTATTTTCACTATTTACACAAAACACAACTCCAGACGGAATGACAGCGTCCCTATGCACTCTCCTACCTACTCTACTCTACCAGAATTGACAGCGTTCCATGGGTAGAGTGCGCAGACGAGTGGATATTTTGGCGGTGGTGGTGGTAGTAGAGTTACTTTGCCTTGCCACATGTTGCTAGTCACTCTACCACGTACTATGCACTCTACTTGCTACTCTACTGCGCTGAGCGTTTTTACGGGTAGAGTTACTCTACTCTACCAAGTACTTGCATCATTACTCTACCCGTGTAAACGGGTCTTTAGAGCGCAAACCGGCCGATTTCAGGTAAGGGCGCAAAACGGTCGAGCGCATATCGGCCGACACCTTAGCATAATATGATAATGTGAACAGTAAAACGCGATAAACCGGTTGCCAGCATTAAATAAAATCATAAATCAATATGGTTTTCCCCGAAAGCTTAACAAATAACAAATTAGCTGAATTTGTATTAGCAAAAGACAAAATGCAATTGGCATTCTTCCATAGTTAGAGTTAGTTCAGTTTGGTGTATTCTTTGGTTCAATAAAGTTGTGTTTAAGTTTTTAACAAAAGTGTTTGAAAATGTCAAAACAAAGTGCAAGTATATCAATTCTTCTAAAAAAGTGGATTAATAGTAAAAAAGAGTTCAAATTCATTGATGACAACCATATATTTTGCACGGTTTGTAACAAACCGGTATTATGTTTAATTTAATTATTGTTTTAATTTTTAACTATTTTTATAAAATTATAAGCTAAATATAATTTTACTTTAAAATCTAAGTTTTAGAATAGGAGTGTATAGGATTTCAATATGAAAAACTTGTTTTAAAATTATTTTTAGCAAAGGTGTAAACATGGTTTTGACACTGACTTTTTCATCATAGATTAATATGTTATTTTTTACTATAAAAATGTAACATTTCACGAAAATCTCTGATATTTTTGAAGAAAAATTCTTTCTTCTTCTTCTCATTGCGCCGTCTCCTTTCGAAGGTTGGCGATCCAAATGGCAATTGTAGTTTTGGAAACTGCTGCGCGAAAGATCTCTGCGGATGAGCGGTCGAACCAGCTCCTCAGGTCTTTCAGCCACGAGTTCTGGCGTCTTCCTACTGATCTTTTGCCCTGTACTTTTCCTTCCAGTATAACTTGAAGTAATTCATATCTTTCGCCTCTCAGCACATGACCCAAGTATTGCATTTTCCTCTCTTTGATTATTCTTAGTAATTCTTTTTGTTTACACATGCGACGAAGTACCTCAACATTAGTAACTCTTTGTACCCATGGAATCCTCAACATTCTTCTGTATATATACATCTCAAAGGCATCTATTCTTTTTTCTATTTCGGAGTCCATTGTCCAACTTTCACAGCCATACAGTAAGACAGAAAAAACGTAACATCTGATCATTCGGATTCTAAGCTATAGACTAAGGTCTGATCTTGTAAAAAATGTTTTAATGCTCATGAATGTTTTCCTTTGCTTGTTCGATTCTTGATAGGATTTCTTTTTTTGGATTACACTGGCTATTGATATTTGTTCCCAAATATTTTATGGAATTTACCTGTTCTATTATTTGACCCTTGGTATACACCTGTACGTTTATTGGTGTCTTTGAAAATACTAAAGTTTTAGTTTTGGAAACGTTTAGATGTAAACCGAACATTTCGCTGTGGTGAACTACCGCATTTATTATATTTTGTAGTTCTTGTGCGTTGCTTGCTATTAAGACGGTATCATCAGCATATCTGATGTTGTCTATGCTGATTCCGTTAATCCTAATTCCGCCTTGGACCTCGTCTAATGCTTCTCTGAATATAGACTCCGAATACAAATTAAAGAGTAGCGGTGATAAGACGCAACCCTGTCTCACTCCTCGTCGGATTTGTATGTCTTCGGATGTTGTGTGCTCTATTTCAATTGTTGCCGTTTGGTGCCAGTATAGTTCTGAGATAATTCGCAAGTCTTGTTCGTCAACTCCAGTTGTTCTCAGAATTTCGATCATCCTTTGATGGTTAACGCAGTCAAATGCTTTTCGATAGTCAATAAAACATGCATATACATCTACATTCATGTCTCTGCATCGTTGCGTTAACACATTTAAAGCAAAAAGAGCCTCTCGTGTTCCCAATCCGTTCCGAAATCCGAATTGAGTGTCGCTCATCTGGAACTCGCACTTCTTGTAAATTCGTGTATGGATAATTCTGAGAAAAGTTTTAAGGACATGAGACATCAAGCTTAATATTCGATAATCATCGCATTGTGAGGAATTCGATTTTTTTGGTAATGCTACGAATGTTGATTTTAGCCAGTCTGTTGGTATTTTACCTGTGTCATATATCTTATTTAATAGTGCTGTTATTAAATCTAGGCTTTTACTTTCGTTATCTGCCATTAGTTTAAGTATTTCGACATTGATATTGTCTGGACCGGTGGCTTTTCCATCTTTCTGAGATTTTACTGCATGAATTACTTCTTCTTTGGTTATTTCTGGGCCTTTTTCATTTATTCGATTATCTGTGGATGGTGGAGAACAAGGTCTATCGTCGTCAAAAAGAGTTTGTATGTATGCTTTCCATCTCTCTAGTTTGTCTTCTGTACCCATAATTATTTCGTTATTATCATTTTTTAATATTGTTTCTTGTCTCTTTTTGTGTCTACCTGTCATTTCTTTTACTTTTTTATGGATATTAAAGGTGTCGTATTTTTCCTGAAGTTGTTCAATTTCTAGGCATTTTGTTGACATCCAGTTTTCTTTCGCCTCCCTGCACTTTTTTCTAATGATTTTGATGATTCGCTTGTATTCTATTGGGTTAGTTTTATGTTTTCGTCTTACGTCCATGAGGTCCATGATCTCTTGCGTTATCCATTCTTGTTTTTTGTTGTGTTTTATGAACCCGATGTCTTCTTCTTATATCTTTGTTATTTTTGTTTTTAGAGCAGTCCATGTTACTTCAATGTCTGTCTGTACCAAGTTTTCGATCGTTTTTATTTCTTTCTCAATCTTGATACTTATTTCTTTTTTCTGTTCAGGGTTCTTCAGTTGTGAGATGTCTATTTTTCTTGTCACTGTTTTCTTTTTGACTTTGAGAAATCTTTTTAATCTAAAATCCATTATAACTGGATTGTGATCGCTATGTATATCAGCTCCAGGGTATGTTTTCGTAGATTGTATGTACTTCTTAAAGGTGTTATTGAGCAAAATGAAGTCAATTTGATTTCTAACAATTCTGTCTTTTCTGTCTGCAGGTGATTTCCATGTGTATAGCCTTCTAGGATGTTGTTTGAAGAAGGTATTGGCAATTAATAGATTGTTTTCTACGCAGAATTGTACAAGTCTATCTCCTCTATTATTTCTGGTACCTAGACCGTATGCTCCTATGTGGTCTCCTTCAGCACCACGACCAATTTTAGCGTTAAAGTCACCCATCATCATCGTTATCTCACCTCTTTTTGTCAGTCTCATTATTTCATCTATGTTGTTATAAAATTTTTCGATTTCTTTGTCTGACTTGTCACTTGTTGGAGCATAGACCTGAATAATATTTAGTTTTCTGTGAGTTGTTTGTAGTTTTAACATTGCTACTCTATCATTTAGAGGGATGAAGTCTATGACTGATTGAGCAATTTTGTTCGACACTAATATAGCAGTTCCATATTGATGTTCTGGGTAGGTTCCACCTGAATAATATATGTATCTATGTTTTGTTTTTTGTATTCCTGATCCAGGCCATCTTACTTCACTCATCCCCAAGATGTCTATTTTCAATCTTACCATCTCGGCTTCAGTGTTTGCCAGTTTCCCGGACATAAATAAGCTGCGTACGTTCCAGGTGGCAATGCGTACTATTCGGTCGTATATTTGTATTCTCTGTGCACTTTCTTGGGTAGTTGACGGTCATGCTTGTGGTAATCCAGTTTCAAGCCGGTCCAGGATCATTTCCTCTACGCCTTGAACTGGTACTGATGATCGCTGCTGCCCTTCACCAGGGAGGGATAGGAAGTAGGTAACTAGATTTTGGAAGGATAAAGGAATGGGACATGATTTCTCTCAGTAAGGAATTGAGAGCAAAGCATGGCTCGCGTGGGCAGGGATGCTTCCCTGAAGTAGACCTATTTTCTACCAGGATAGTAGAAAAGTGTCTACCCGCTACCCTTAAAAAAATTCTTTGATCAAAACTTAAAAAATAGTGTGAGTTAGGTACCGTCCAGTGACGGTTCTCTATTGCGGTAGGTCTTCTGGCCATACCCTCCTCAATCTTCTTTCGGCAAGTGGTTGGGTGAATAAATTATTTTTATCAGTTCGTTGTTGTGATCAGTGGTGCGATTTTTATATTTTATTGAGTGATTCTTCATTGTGTCCTTAAGTAATGGGATGTCCAGATCATTGTTAAGTGTTTGGTTAGATACATACCATGGAGCTTTACTTATCATACGAAGTATTTTGGATTGGAATGATTGAAGTATTTGAAGGTTTACTACAGCCCCATAGTTCTATTCAATATAACCAAACTGGTATTAGAATAGCTTTGTACAGAAGCAGTTTCTAATAAATAAGATCAATATAATGTAATTGTTGTACAGTGTGTAAATATTTGGTGATATTATGTAATACTGAGTCAGTGACAGCTAAGTAAATAAAACTACCAAACGAATAAGTTCATATTTAGTACAGTTCGTTATACCATTTATTAGAATTGCACGTAGTTCTATTTACTTACCCACCCTTCATTTTCTAAATAGAATGTGGAAATTTAGATATTCTTAGAAAGCAAGTAAAAAAATTATTTTACTTGTATATAGTGACGAATGGGTCACAGCTGATCTAAAAAGTCAGGCAGCTGTGCCAACAAATCCCACCTCCTACGCCCACAAATACATAATGTAATTCCCGGTAATATATGGGGTATTACTTTATGATAACAGGATTATAGCGGCAATGTCATGATTTTGATTCGGTTAGGAAACCATGTTGGAGTTCTATTACCCATGACTTCCACCTGAAGAGCATTTGGCTGATATTTGTGCCTGTTTGGAATTCACGGACAATAAAACAAAGTAGCAACATTGTGCGCCAAACTCGGTACCAGCGTTTTGAAGCGACGCAACTGCGACCGGCGAAGGGGAAGGAGAGATAATCAACAACCATAGACAATACACAACGCCTTTCATTTAATTTCAGTTTAAATCAGTTTTTTTATGTAAATATATCAGAAATAAAGTTTATTTTATAATCACTTCTCTTCTAAAATTAATAACTTCGAATATTTTGTCAACAGTGCCCTTATCGCGCATCAGAGTACTACAGGGGGAAAGGGATGGTCTGGAGTATTGGAGCACTGTGGAGTGACTCCTGTTTTTACTCGAGTTAATACATCTCGCCCCAGTGAATTGTTGCATCCGAACGTAATTCTTACACACCAGCCAATCCTTACCAACACCGACTGAGGCAGCGTGGTGAGGTACGTCTCATAACTCCTAACATAAAAGATACATTTAAATCATGGCTCTCATTCTCCATAGACTTTAATGGCCCTGAACTGGGTAACTTTCGGGATCCAGCCAGCAGGGCAGAGGTTGCTAAGAATCTGCGGATTCTAAACTGCTACCCAAATAAAACAACTACGCTTTATATAGCGACATATAACTGCCACTCGCTATCAAATTAATCCATACTTGTAAAACTGGAAAAATAAACTGAAAATATAAAATTGAACGTCATAGGAATCAGCGAAGTAAGACGGAAAGATGAAGAGTTCAACGAGAAATGGAAATAAAGAGTAGTAAAAATAACTATTATTTTGGATACAGTAGCTAGCCTAACCTTAAAAACTATCAAAGAGATCTTCTTCTTATGGTGCCTATCCGTTACGAATGTTGGACACTAACATGGCTATTCTGACTTTGTTGACTGCTGCCCTGAAAAGTCCGGTAGTGGTTAAGTTAAACCATTGTCGCAGATTATGCAGCCAGGATATTCTTCTTCATCCTGGACCTCTTTTCCCATGCACTTTACCTTGAAGTATGGCCCGAAGTAGTTGTATCGTTGCTCATTGCGCATTATATGGCCCAGGTATTCTAGTTTGCGACGTTATATGGTTATGACTAGTTTGAGCTCTTTACCCATTCTATGTAGTACTTCTTCGTTGGTAACTCTGTCTATCCAAGAAATCCTCAACATGCGTCTATAGCACCACATCTCAAATGCTTCGAGTCTCTTTAGTGATGCTTCAGTTAAAGTCCATGACTCCACGCCATATAAAAGAACGGAGAATACGTAGCATTTTAGTAAACGAATCAAACGAATCAAAGAGATATAAAATACAAATTATACAAATATACACCCCAACTATTACTTACACTGACGAAGAAATAGAGGAAATCTACAGTAACATAACTGAGGTATTAAATAACAATTAAAGTCACTTCTAATATTTAATCGGTGGCTTTAATGCCAAAGTTGGAAAGAGAAACGGCAACGAACAAGTCATGGGAAAGTATGGAGTCGGTGACAGAAATGAAAGGGAAGAAAGACTGGTTTAATTTGTGTACTACCAAAACATTCCTATTGCAAATACATTTTTTAAGAAACTTTACAGAAAATAGACTTGGTAGCACCAAATATAACCACTAAGAATGAAATGTACTTTATTCTAACCAACAATATTTGCTACAATAAAAGATGTTAGTGCAATAAATAAATTTTAAACTGGCATCGACCGTAGACTAATTAGAGCAAAAATTGTTCTAGATCTGAAATTAGAAAGAATAAAATTAATCATAAAACCAACAATCACCGGTATAAATACTAACAATTTAAAAGAAAACTCGAGTTACTACCAAAGGGCAATTGATGAAAGATAACATGAACAAATGGACAGCTTTCAATTATTAGAAATCGTCGTTAGTGCCAAAGAAATCGGACGCCTGTAACAACAAAATGAACATAGTAAACTGTCTAATATACCAAAATAATGACCAAACAAAGAAGAGAAATAAAGTAAGTAGCAACATACAGAGAATACAATACACAAAATGTTGTCTCGGTTGTCAAAAGTCAATAAGGAAAGGTATTACGGAAGACATAAAAAAATACAATAAAAGACTGGTAGAACATGCAATCGAAAACAGAAAAAAACTATAAGAAAATAAGAAAAGCAATAATCATTGGAAAAAAGCAAATCGTCGCTCTAAAAAACTAAAACACCAGAATTACAGACAGAAATAAAATAATACAGCTACTGCAAACTATACAAAATCCTTGAAACACTTGAAGAAGTAAACAGTAGCCAAGAAGATGTACCAGAAGTCCTTCTGGAAGAATATGAATCGATAATTGCAAAAATAAAAAGCGGTAAAGCCCCTGAAATAGATGGAGTAACAGTGGAACTGTTTGAATACACTGGTAAAAAAACCTGCAAAATCTTAACAGGAATATTTACAAACGGCTTAAGATCTAGATGCATACCAGACCACTGGAAAACATAATTCTAATTCATAAGAAAGGTAGCAAAGAGAAGATCAAAAACTATAGACCTATATGTCTACTACTAATCATATGCAAGATATTTACAAAAGATCACAACAATAGATTAACAAATGCATTACATGCTGCACAGACAAGAGAGCAAGCTGACTTCAGAAGTGGATTAAGTACCCTAGATGATATCTCTACGCTGCGAGAACTAATGAATAGAGCTAAATAATATGAAAAACGGATAGCATTAACCTTACTATATTTCGAAAAGGCACTGGATTCTAAATATCATAAGTCAGTAATAAAGGCTTTGACCAACTAAGGCATTGACAAACTGTACATAGAAACTTTAGCAAATATATTCTTCTTAAAGTGCCGTCTCCCTACGGAGGTTGGCAATCATAACGGCTATTTTTATTTTTGAACTTAGTGCTCTAAACAAATCAATCGATCTGCATTGATACCAATCACATAGATTCTTCAACCATGAGTTCTGCCTTCGGCCAACAGATCTTCTTCCTTAAATCTTTCCCTGTATTATGAGTCTCAAAATTCATATTTTGGTCCCCTCATCAGTATAGGTATTCCAGTTTTCTGGTTTATATTGTGGTGATTAGTTCTGTCTCTTTACCAACCCTCTTCAGTACTTCTTTATTTGTAATTCTATCAGTCCATGATATTTTTAATACTCTACGATATAACCAGAGTTCGAAAGCCTCGATTATTTTTAAATTGCATTTTTTTAACGTCCAAGTCTCAGCTCCATATAATAATATTGAAAGTATATAACAGCGAATGTTACGTAGTCTGATCTCCACATTTAAATTTTTGCACGTTAGGAGTGGCTTCATTTGTATAAATGCTGATCTAGCAATCTCTATTCGCCTGTTTATTCCTGCAATATGATTATTGGTTTCATTGATCAAAGTTCCCAAGTACTGATATTTTTCTACTTGTTCTTTCACGTTACCATTGATTGTCAATAGGTGATTTATATTTTTTGGTCTTTTTGTAATTAGCATGTATTTCGTTTTTTTAGCGTTTATAGTAATTCCCATCTCATCTCAGCAAATTTATACAGAAAAGCAAAAACTGAGGTAAAAATTTACGAAAACATTCCAAGATTTCCCACTACCAGAGGAATCTGACAAAGAAACACAATATTACCAAAGCTCTCTTCACTGCAACTCTACAAAATATATTCAGCAAAATGAACTGACAGAACAAAGGTCTATCCATTGATGAGAAATAGCTCAGCCATCTAAGGTTTTCAGATAACATTGTTCTGATCCCTAATAATTCTCAGCGTATTCGATAGAATACGCTGAGAATTATGATTAAGTTATAATAGTGAAATTTGGAGGGAGGTAATAAACAGACGTAGGCTTCTCAACTAGTCATAACCTGTGACGTAACAGTGACAGATAAGGTTACAGCGCCACTGTGACAGATAATTTTTAATGGGACCTTATGGCAAGTAATACCTCGTTTGAAAAGTTTTGAAAATCCCTATTCAGTCATTTTGTATGAGGTTAAGCTCATTTTGATAAATAAATTAAATAAATACTAAAATTGTAGCTTCTTATTTAATTAAGAAATATTTAACAACCAGTTCTTATAGTAAGTGTTTAAAATGTGCTCTACTTCCTGACAGTAATGCATCCTATTTCTAAACTCTTACCGTACTCGTTCAAATGTGTCGGGGGAAATTGCCCAACATTCTTCAACAATTCGTTGTTTCAAAATGTCAACACTGTCGGGTGCTGTAGCGTAGACTTTAGATTTCAAGTATCCCCACAGAAAAAATCTAATGGTGTGAGATCTGGTGACCGAGCTGGCCATTTTGTCGTATCTCGTCGTCCAATCCATCTACCACGATATTCCTCATCTAGGTAACGTCTCACTGCACCATAATGGTGTGCAGGAGTACCATCTTGTTGAAACGTTATTTCCAAGTTGCCGAATTCATTTGGATTGTCCTCAAGAATTTCAAGTATTACGGTTCATCATTCATACATTCATTGTTCATACAATTGCATTTTGTAACATCTTCAGATACAGTTTACCGGTAAAGTTAGTATTCAGAAAAGCAGGCCCAACTATGTGGTTTCCCAAAATACCTGCCCAAACATTTATTTTTTTTGGAAATTGAGTATGTGTTTCACGAATGACGTGAGGATTTGTGTCACTCCAATAACTCACATTGTGTGTGTTAACATTTCCATTGAGAGAAAATAAAAGAAATTATTTTTATCTAATCAGGCCGTTGGTTAATGTTATTTAACATATTTTCACAGAATTCTAGTCTTCGGTCGGGGTCATCATCTGAAAGTTGGTGCACAATTTTTAATTTGTATGGATGAAATTTGTTTTCATCCAACATTCAGCGTACTATCTTTTGACTGATTCCATAGATATATGCGACTTGTGCTGTAGAAGAAATAGGGTTCACTACCATTTCTGAAATTATGTAAATTTTTTTTGTCATCACTAATTGTTGGTCGACCAGAACGTTTGACATCTTAAACACTAGCTCTTTGTTTAAACTTCCGAAGAAGCTTCTTCAAATAAGCTCTAGATGTAGGGCGATCGGGGTACCTCTCATTAAAAAGACGTTCCGCAGGATGGAATTTATTTCCACATTCACCAATTATTAACACAGCTGCTACTTTGTCCGCTACAGTACGTACCATTCTGCCTTTGTAAAAATGTAAACGTCTCGTTAAACAATAATTAAGCTAAATGTTAACTAAGAGCAACTAACTAAAAATAACTTGCCTAAACTTGAATTGACTAAACTAAGCAGAAACGAATACTAAATATTGAGCTATAAACGTTTTTACAAACTAAACACAACTAGAAAATTGAAAAATGTCAACTTTTTTGACAAATAACTAAAGGCAGACGTTGGAATTTTTATTAATTAAATGCCAAACTAGAATTTTAGTATTTATTTAATTGATTCGTTAAATCCTCTTAAATCCAAACAAAATTAGTAAGATTGAATAGGTATATTAAAATAATTCTAATATATTCTATAAATATTCTAATGTTTGCCTCTGATTGATTAGGGAGTTTTTGTAACTACTTAACGTAACGTATCTCCCTATACGTAAAGAACTAACGTATCGAAGAAGATGAACGTTAAATTGAGAGTTAAGTTCTGCACGCAACGTAACGGTGGTGTTGCCCTCATCGAATTAGTGATTAACTAATAAAATTGTCAGTGCCAGTCTTGTCCTTGTCATTTAACCCTATTTTTGATATTCAAAATAAATAACAAATATTTTTTTAAACAATTTTTAATTCTTGAGATGGACGCGATATTAAATGTAGGTGCCTTTATGGATGATAAAGAAGACGAAGACATAGAAGATGCCCTTCTTCTCCACATCTTACACGACTATACGGCCGCCTTAATTTTGATACCATGTCTGATATAAAATGTAAAAATATTTTTCGCTTTTGGATTAAATTTCACCTTTCTGGATGGTCGTAAGGGTTCTTGTCTACGACTTCCTTCAACAAGAATAAATCATCTTCAATGCTGAAGTGAAGTCGTTTTCTACTGCTCTCCATTATTTATAAAAATCAAAACAAATATACTTAACCACAAATGTGAAAAAACACGTACCACAGGTGCTAATGAAATGTGGATGTTGAAATTTTGGTAATCGGGTAAGATCCCCTTGTGCATTCGGTTACCTTCGGTTCGATAGGGATGCGTATCAACGTAACGTACCAGCCCGTTACGTTAGGTAATACGTATTGTATCTAGATACGTTAGTTCAACCATTAATGCGCATGCTTATATGTCAAAAAGATACGTTACGTATACGTATTTGCTTGCACAAAAACTCTCTATTGTCAAAAAAGTTGACGTTGACGTAAAAACAAGCAATTAGAGAATTGAAAAACGTCTACTTTTAACCACAGGCAGATGTTTTAATATTTAGTCATTAAATAAGCATAAACTGAAATAAAATAAGTATGGTTGAATAGGTATTTTCAATACCTTTCAAACGAGGTATCACTTGACATAAGGTCTTAAAATTACCTGTCACAGTGGCGCTGCTACGTCTGTTTATCACCTCCCTCAAAATTTCACTGTTATAAGTATAACTATTTAAAAGATACGAGGGGGGAAACGGATTTTTGACTAGCACTGTATATGTATATGTTTTTTCATCATTGATAAAGAACAAAAATAAAATAGAACCAGATTTTTCTCTAATTTTATTACCAAATCATTACCTAGTACCACGTGAGTGAATCATTGTAAAACTTAAATCAGTTATTTACATCATTGTTCTATTGTAGCATACCTCTGAAAATGGCTTTGTAAGCCGAAAGCGCTCAGCTAGGATTAAAATTGATTACAGACTTCAAAAATACTTTCCTTTTTCCATCTTTTGATTTGTCATAAGTGTGTACAAAAATATATCAGTCTTTTCATTTACATAAATAAAATTTAGGGGTTTGATGTCCTCCCCCCCAAGTAAAAGCAATCCTGGGCTCAAGTCAAAAAATGAAATTAAGGTTGAGAGGAACCTAAATTCAAATTTTAAAGCAAATCATGTTGCAAAACAAATTTATGTTGAGGATTTTACACTGATTATCTTTTAGTAGCGGAGTCATGATCTGTCAATGACTTCTAAGTATATATAAAATTCTAAATAATCTGGCTCCATCTTATTTTTAATTCAGATTTGCATGAACATTTGACTAGGTCAATAAACCAGATACATATTTACAGAACCAATAGGCATAGTTCAATGAAATTTCTTGTTTTTACTAGTTTTAGTAACTTTAACTAATTATTTAGCTACCATACCATATTAAACACAACTACAAATATTTTTATTTTTTAAGAAAAAACTCATTAACTATGTTAATTAAATGATTTTATCTTATATGTTGCAGATTTTATGTATAATTCGTTTTTTCTTACTTTAGAATTATACTGGTATTGTATACTTTTTGCAAATTCTATGTAGTGTTTTAATGTTTCTAATATTTTAATATTAACGTCCATATTGTGTGTAATGATAACGTTCATATAATGTATTACTTACTTGTACCAATTGCGAAATATTAGGGTTTCCTAAAACTATATCTTTATATTCATAGAAAACTATATCTCTATCTTTACAGTTCAATTAAGATTTCATTCAAAAAAGAAATCGGTATTTGATCGCTAGCGCTGACTACCCGACAAATATACACATGGGAATACCTACAATGCGCGTGTATATAATAATTGATGTTGCGTTCTTTTTGCTTAGTCACATTTTATATATGGTTTGTACAAGAACGATATTTTTTATATTTTGTGACTGGAAGTTATTTAGTTAATTTTGTTTTTATTTTCGCATCTATCTGTGATTATTTATCAGGTGAGTTTTAGTAATTATAAATATATTTTAACGCTTATTCAAGGGAATTATGTACATATTTCAATAGATTATGAACAAATATAATTATGTATGCATATTTTTTAGTATCTGACAGCCATCTCAATAGTAAACTTCAATATCTCTTGTAAAATAATCATAATCATCATTATTCTCTTTGCCTTTATCCCTATGCGGGATTGGCTACACTAAATTAGATTTCTCCGTAGGATTCTATCTTGGGTCATATCAATATCACTCCCCGTTAGCGACATGGCATGCCTAAGTCTCCCCCAGATCTTCTTTGGTGTTCCTCTTCTACTCCTTCCCTAGGAACCCGCAGATCCGCAATTCTTTGTGTTGGGTGATTAACGTCTTGTTAGGATGTTCTTCTTCGGCCTGGGCCTCTTCTTCCGGCGATCTTGCCCTGTATTATGAAGTGTAGAGGGTTATATCCCTCTGGATGTCACATTACATGGCCAAAATATTGCAACTTAACTTACTTAACAACGATACTTAACTGTTCTGATGTTATTTGCACCTCTTGTGCTATAGTTATGTAAGTCAGAGTGTTTAATTAAAGTATCATAATGTTGGTAAGGGAATTATCTTATATTTAATAAACAACGGTTTGCACGATTCCAAGTAGCTAACTTTTGCAATTATTCTTATTGCTTTTTTTTGCAATTTAAATATTGTTATGGCATTGCAAGAATTTCCCCACAGAATAACACCATAGCTTAAAAATGAATGGAAAAGAGAAAAGTACGTTATTTTCAAGGTATCAACACTTGTAACAAGTTCTAATTTTCTGAGTAAAAATAAGGTACTACAATAGAAAGTTTACTAATGTTCTGAAGCTATTTTCTTGTGGCATTGTAAATTAATTACTATTTAAATGGGAATAAGCCACAATTAAAGGTTAAAATACGTTTATTGACGTTTTAATTTCCACTTCGGAAATCGTTCTCAAAATACAAACATTAGTAAATTAAACAAATTTTGTTTTTTGTTACTTAAAGAAAAATTCTTCTAATAATTTAATTTTATCTGACTCATCTATATTGACAATTCAGACATATCTTATACATTTTAAAGTAGACGACTTTAAAATGATATTGCCAATATTGTTGAGTTGCGTTCCTGGGACGACTTTACTTATAAGATAGTTCATTCGATTAGATGAAATCAACTTTAACTTGAGAATATCCGTCAGAAAAGATCATAACATGTAATTCGTCTTTAAAAAGACAAATACATGCCATGATGACAGTAAAACCTCATAATACTATCCCGACATGGTAAGTATTTGATCGTGCATTTAGTTTACCTTCAATAAACACCAAATTCCGATTTTATATAAATTAAATATTTAAATACCAGTATTGGTAAGTCAGTAACATATAGAGAATACATCATTTATGTTTTTTAAATAACAAACATATAAAATCGGAATTTGGTGTTTATTGAAGGTAAACTAAATGCACGATCAAATACTTACCATGTCGGGATAGTATTATGAGGTTTTTTTCCTGGTTTTTCCCTCATAATTTACTATGGAATCACTAACAGGAGAATTTTACTGTCATCATGGCATGTATTTGTCTTTTTAAAGACGAATTACATGTTATGATCTTTTCTGACGGATATTCTCAAGTTAAAGTTGATTTCATGTAATCGAATGACCTATCTTATAAGTAAAGTCGTCCCAGGAACGCAACTCAACAATATTGGCAATATCATTTTAAAGTCGTCTACTTTAAAATGTATAAGGTATGTCTGAATTGTCAATATAGATGAGTGAGATAAAATTAAATTATTGGAAGAATTTTTCTTTAAGTAACAAAAAACAAAATTTGTTTAATTTACTAATGTTTGTATTTTGAGAACGATTTCCGAAGTGGAAATTGAAACGTCAATAAACGTATTTTAACCTTTAATTGTGGCTTATTCTCATTTAAATAGTAATTAGAAAGTTTACCTTTGAGATGGTCAATATGGTTATACCAAGTCAATGTGTTGTCAACTGTTATGCCCAACAATTTGACATTATTTTTTTCAACACTCACATGGAAGGTAGACGAAAAAATTAAATTTTGAGTTTTGTTATCATTTAGTTTAAGTTTATTTGCTAAGAAGCATGATTGAGCATTGGAATTTTTCTCAAACCGCAAGATTTTTATCAGAAAAAATAAAAGTAGTGTCATCTACAAATAAAACTGTTTTAAATAGAGCCATGAAATTGGGCAAGTCGTTAACATATATTATAAATAATAGAGGGCCCAGAACTGTTCCTTGTAGAACTCCATTCTTTATCTGCTTAAATTCACAGAGACAATTTCCGTAGTTGACTGCTTAGTATATATCCTTTAGATACGATGAAATTAGTTCCAAAGGAGTACCTCTTATATCGTAAAAATGCAGTTTTTTAGCAAAATATCATGAGAAACACAGTCAAAGGCCTTTGGAAGATCACACAGCGTTATGGCAGAGTAATTATGCTTCTCAAGGCCATCAACTATGGCACTCATCACATCTAAAAGTGCATGTGTTGTGGAACGATCCTTTCTAAACCCATATTGTAATCTAGTAAAAAAGTTATTTGTTTCGAAGTACGATATAAGACGTTCCTTCAGAATTTTTTCGATTATTTTACTGAATATCGAAACGGTGGAAATTGGTCTATAATTGTCTACAAGGTCACGATCGCCTTTTTAAAAAATAGGAACAATCTTGGAGTATTTAAATGAAGTTAGGAATATCCCGATTGAAAAATACTATTAATGAGATGTGTTAAAGGTTTAGTAATTATTTCACTAGTGCTTTTGATAAAAGATGCGTTTAGCTCATTAGTATCCAAACAATTTGAATTTTTTAATGCTTTTATAACCGTTGATACTTCTTGTTGATTGGTTGGAGACAGAAAAAATGAATTCGATTGAGCTGGAGAATTTTGATAGTTCAAAATTGTGTCGTTTGGTGTATTTGGAAGAGATTTTATAATATTCTTAACAATTCCAACAAATAAGTTATTGAAAAAGTCACAAGATATGTTGGTTGTTGAATTATGTAAACCATTTGTTTTATTTCGCTCATAGTTAATTACCTTCCAACACATTTTGGATCCACTCTTTGAAGTTAATATTAATTGATCATATGCCAGCTTTTTCGTTCTTTTCAACTCAGCATTGTAATGATTTTTATATCTTTTATATTCGCTGTAATGTATTGGGTTTTGAGTAGAATCAGCACGTATTTTATATGTTTGCAAATGATTTCTCATATTTTTTAAGTTGTCATTGAACCTGTTTACCGGACATCTTCTGTCTTTGATAACCAGTTTTTTAGTGGAAAATATTGCGATACTGCAAGATTTTAATTATCTATTAGAAACTTTGCTGGGTAATTTACATCAAGATTTTCGTTAAAAATGTTCCAGTCTAATACGGATGAAAAGTTCTGCATTTTTAAGATACTCTTTTGCGTAAAGGCTCTAGTACAAACACTTGACTTTTGCTGAATTGATGCTAAGCTTATACTGATATACTGGCCGCGATGATCAGAGAAACAAGGTTCAAGAACATTTGCCCGAAACTGATCTTCTTCAACATTTGTCATAATATTGTCTATACAAGTGGCAGATGTATCAGAATTCTAGTATAGTCATGGATTGTTTGTTTTATTCCAAATGATGATATTATAGAAGTCAGCTCACTAGTATTTGCCGTTTTCGCAATAAAATTAATATTAAAATCTCCCAAAATTATTACTTTTAAATTTGGCCTCATAATGGAACCTAATAAATTTTCGAAATTTGTAAAAAAAAGACTTAAAATCGTTACATTTATTCGATCTATACACTGCCAATACAACCGTGTTAATATCTTGTAGAACAATTAAACAAAATTCAGATGTTTGTTCTATAATAAATTTATCACAGTTAATAGCTTCGAATTTTAAAGTATTTTTTACATATATTACAGTACCACCGTCCTTTTTATTTTTCCTACAGAAACTGTTAGCAAGTAAATACCCAACGATGTTTATGTATCGGAGATTTGCTTCATTCACTCTGCCAGTGCTCTGAGAAGCAAACAACATCGATGTAAATTCCAACAAAAATAAATCTATCATTTGTACTTTATTTTCTAAACATTGAACATTAACATGGAACATACTCACCAGGCTTTCGCTATTCAAAATATGAATTAGTTTTTCAGGAACTTCTAAACTTCCTACGCCTAGATCTAGATTGTTTCCATTTGTGTGGACTGCTGCATTTTCACTACAGTTTTGTAAAATCTCGATATGTTTCATTACAAAGGAGTTTTCTTCCCGTGTCTCTGCTGCAGGCACATTTGTAGCTGTAGTCAAAGTTATGAATTGTCTGCTGACTGCGTTCTTTCCCGAAAATGTTTAATGAATTTGAATCTTCTTACGACAGATCCACTGGGCCATATAGATGGGTTGTATACATTGTCTAGACTTTCTAAAGGGAAGGACACTTTATAAGATGATTGCTTATCAGTTCTATTCCATTCCTCACAATCAAAACATATTTCAGACGCCGCGCCGTTTCTTTTAAAAAATCCTTCATATCATTTGAATTCATATCGGCACCGACACGTAAAACGTGCAGATGCATCCGTCGAGGATGAGAAGAAATTTTGCTACCGAAAATCGGTTTGTTGTATTTATTTATTTATTTTATTTTGTGTCGGGGAATTCCTTTAGGAATCTCCTACCGGTTTTGCATTTGAACCAATATTTTGTTCAGTAGCTTTTTGTTCAGGTTCACTAGCCGACACAATTTTTTGCTCGTTTAATTTATATTTACTTTTTCTAGAATTTGTATTTGTTGTTGATGTTTTAATAGAATCTGATATTTTACTAGTAGATGGCGGTACATGTTGCAAAATTGAATTAGTATTTTGTAGTTTTAACACTAATATTAAATCTTCTTGTTCTTGAGTTCTTTTTTCAAGGTAATAAGAAAGTCTACTTACGATTTCAAGTTCTTTTTTAATAACGTCTTAATCTTTCGCAAGTCTTCCAGAATCACAAGATAAATTTTCACTCGTGTCATGAAATTTGTCTTCTTTATGACTGTTTATTAAGTTCGTAGCTTTATCACTAAGTTTATTTACATAATTTATTAACTGAATGTTTGTCACTGTCACTGGTAACTTAAAATTAACTAAAATGTGCACAAGTTCGTTCTTTTTCAATTTATTTAATTCCGTCGTTATGATGACTGTTAAACTACTGCCGCCATTTTGAAACGAATTTGCATTCCACAACATTCCTCCTCATCTAAGGAACGCCGTTCTGTTAGATGTAGCCAATTGTTGAATGGCGACTAAGGACAAATAAGAGAAGTAGAATTAGACCTTCAAGCAGATGGGCTAATGCCATTTAGGGGACGGCTGGTCACGAATGGATGCAAAAAACAACGAACAAAAATAGATAAACCTAAGGAGGCTTACATCCGACGATGGATGCAATAGCTGTTAATTATGATGATGATGATGTGAGATTATGAGATATGTAAGATGGAGAGTAACAAATTGAATTCTGATAGATCTGAGAGAAATTTATATTAAAGATATATTAAAGTGACCAGAAATAGAGATTTTTTAAGACGAACAATACATGACGATGTACCCTCACCCAAGGAAGTGTAGTGATCATCACGATGATCACTACACTCCCTTGGGTAGGGGGGGGGGGAAGGTCAGGACTGAAGAGAGATATATGAAATTTATATAGAAAATTAATTAAATTCACTTATCAATATAAATCTCTGAGTTGTAAGTTATTGGAAGGACTAGGAGAGAAAGACCAAAGACCACCTTACTTAGTGGTAAGTGCTTAGCCAAAAAAATCCGTGAAAGTGATCATTGACCGAAAATGGTTATTGGTATAATCAAAGACCAAAATTTATGGAAAATGTAAATAGAGAAACCGACTTTGTCTAGATCTAAAGTATCCGCACTCTCACCAATAACCGACCATTACCATCGATGTGTATTGGAAATAAAACACCGACCAAGAGTATAAAATGCCATGCAGATCGAACTAAGGTCGATTCGAAGAATTGATCTGGCAAGAACTTCTACCCTAATCTCTGGGTCAGAGCACATCGTCCTTCACGTTACTTCGGTTGAGTGTTGATCGATCACTTCCGTCATCCTTCCGTACCTCATATCACCTTAATCGCATATTAATCTGTCGCTCCACGATCTTTGGGTATTGACTAAAGTCGTTTCTTCATCCTATCCAACCGAACACCGCTACCATTTATTTCTGTTGACGGACAACAACGTCGAGGATCGAAGACCGTTTGGTTTCATTAAGAGGATTCATCTTTATATTTTACGTGTTGTATAGAAGTGAGTTTAGAGTGAGTGAGAATATATTTTTTTTAAACTAAACTTGTGTTTTACCGAGTGTGATGTCTAATATAGATACCCGTCAGAAGGAAGAAAATGAAAATGTGACTAAATCGTCAGAGGTCGTTCATAAACTACTTGTAAAATATACTGATGGCCAAAAAAAAGCAACGCTTTATATACGGTTATTTATTTGGATCAATAGTATTTCTTTGTTTTTTTTTTAAATATTTATGCGATAAACTTTTTACCTTACTATCTTTTGTTTAACTGAAGTTTATTTTTTATTATCAAAAACCAGAAAGATAAGAAAGTTTATTTATGTGTATTTAACTTTAGTTTATTTGTAATTTTGAGTTATTTTGGATTGTATTTCATTTATTATAACCAAAACATTTATAACGCCAATAGTTCGCAGTCGTTGGCAATTTTAATTTTAAGTGACTACGAATACCAAGAGTTGAAGCTAATCCATCAAAGGTAGTAAAAGTTTGGAGAAGGTGCTCCAATGATGAGATTTAATAGCATCGTGGAGCGTCTGGACTTCCTAGAATATTGCAAGGCCGTGATTTGCTCCATTTTCGACTTCTTGCTCTCAGAAATAGACGGGACAGTGTACATTTTTGAGACTACCCTTCCTGTAGCTGCAGCTAGAGGAAGGGTACCGTAGCTTACCGTTTACTTTTGGTGTTACCTTTAACATCACAGCATAAGGCTCGACGCTTAGAAGGGTGTCTGCTTCAGTGATGAATCTAGGTTCTCTTTAGGTGGCTCTGATGGGCGCATAAGGATAAGACGTTTTTTTCAAGGTGAGAAATAAAATATAGACTTGCATAAGCATTATAGTATGGGGTGATATATGCTTGGGAAGCAGATCACTTCTAGTTCTTACTAACGGCACTTTGACTCTTCGACGGTATATTGGTGAAGTACTGCATACCTACCTATAAACCATTCCAAATGCGATTTTTCAACAGGATAATGCCAGACCTCATAATATTGCCTGTGAAATTATGAATTTCATACAAGAATTTGGTATAGAGATTTTGGAGTGGCCATCAAGATCAGCTGATTTGTCATCCATCGAATATGTGTGGGATATGGTAGGTCGAAACCTAAATTGATTTCCACGTTTTCAAGCAAACTTTATAACCTATGGCATACCATAAGAAGAATCTGGATGAGTATTCCGTAATATGATATGGACCACTTAATTTGATCAATGCCCAATAGAGTAACTGAGTGTATGGAAAATTATGAACGAGCCACTCATTATTAATTTTTTGACGAAAATGACGTTGCAAATTTATTTATAATGTTATCAAATAATAAGAATAATATAATGTGTACTTTCATAAATAAATATTTAAATAAATATTTGTCCTTCTAGGTGTTACATTTTTTTTGCCATCAGTATAGTGAGTGCATAAAAGTTACCACTATCTCCGGATGTTATGTACTATATATATTTATACTAAAATATTAATCGTTATAAATAAATTTTAAAAATAAATAACTAGATACTAATCTAGAGATAGTGGTGTTAGTCACAAGAAATGTATCTATTTGTTTATGTTATCTTACGATTTATTGATGATGCAAGCATTGATTATATTAAAAATAATTTAGACTTTTAGTTTTCATAATACCTGAAATTTTTTGTAGCTATTTAAAAATGGATTCCACAACCTTAGCGGACAATTTGCCAGGTATGTAACTCTTTTATATATTCAGTAGACTCAGCACAATATCTACGTCCCAACACAATATTTTTGTTTACTGCTTTTTCATATTTGATTTTCGTTTTTATTTTATTTTTAACTGCAAATTTATAATCTTCTCCATAACAGCTGTAAGCAAATGTATAACTCAAGTATATACATAATATAAGTATAACTCAAGAGAGGCTATCCAGTAATATATTTATAATCTCATTATCAGATTCTTAAGCAACTTTTTCTTCTTATAATGGACGGTTCTGCCAGTGGACTAATTTATTCATTTTCTTTGTCATTTTTTTATTTCCTCTTTCACATAGACATATCCAGATCATTATGAATGGTTTTGTTGTAGACCTACCAAGAAGTGTATAATTCTAAACATTTTAGAAGCACATATACAGAGAGATCCTCTAGAAATTATACAAAAAGAAACAGTAGATACAGAGTGTTAATGTTGAAATTTAAAATTTAATTTATTTCTATAACTTTCATGTTTGTATAAATTTATGTATAAAAATGTATACATACTTCTGAAGATTGTGAGTATAAGAAATTATAAGTTGGTGCAAACTTTTTTAGCTGGTAGAGTATAACATTCTTTTACATAATCAGCTGAATCATTAATAAAGTATTATAGGATCTTACATCAAACATTTTACATTAAATTAAAGTCATAATAAAATACATTTTATTTAAAAACCAAACTAAAAAATAGTTAAACTGAATAACATTAAACTTTTTGTTAAAGTAAGTGTTCGATATGTCCACCATTTTTTTCAATGCATTTATCAGTACGTTCCATAAAAGATCGTCTCATATTAAATAGCATCATTGATTTAAAAGAAATTGCTGCAGTATTTATTTCTTTCCAAAATTGGTTGCGAGTGTTTATGGGATTCCTGTAGACAAGTTTTTTCATTGTGGTCCATACACCAAAATCAATTGGATTAATATCTGGGCGTGATGGCTAAGGAAAATGACTACCAATAGTCAGCGTTCAGGAAAGTTAATATTTGAATATGCTATCACTAACCTCGTATAATGTGGGGATTCACCGTTATGCGTGAGTCACATATTTTGCCTTAAATTTAATGCCAATTCTTTTAAAAATCAATAAAATCATTTTATAAAAATGTTAATAGTTCTCACCATTCAAATTACGAGGTATCTTCCATGGCCCTAAAAAATAATTCCCAATGATTTCACAGTGTACTTGTATTTTTAATTCATGTTGTAAATTTTCAGTGTCCCAAAAATAGTTATCAAAATTTTGCCTGTTTTGGATATCATTTGCAAATCTGCATCTTCAAGGTAAATCTGCTGGCAAAAGATTTCGCACAGGTGTAAAATGGTAAGGGTGAAAATGCTCAGGATGTAGAATTTTTAAAACTGAAGTGTTGCTGATTCCTGGCGCTAAAGATAAACGTCGTGTACTTTGTAACGATAAGACTACCAAAGAAAATTAAAATACTAATATAAAAATAATACCTGAATCAACCATGGGAGCTTATCGTCTACGCTTCGCCTAGCTCAGTCTCTCAAGTGTGAATTCGTCTTGTCTTAAACTATGAATTAAACAATTAACTAATCATGTTTATTTAACACATAAATCATAATATTTAAATAGCAAAGACAACCCTGCCTAATGCGTTACATTAAATAAATTTGAACGATACTTGTGGCATCGATGGGCTGCTTGCTTCTAAATATGTGTGGCCTGCAAATTATGTGGGCAGGTCTTGTTGCCGGCTCCAAATCATGTGAGTAGGTCTTGGAGATAGCTGTTTAGGTCCACACCACTCCATAAAGTATTTTCCATAAAATGTTCTAGAAATATCCCATAAAATATTTCAATAAAATGTTCCAGAAATATCCCATAAATTCTCCAATAAAGGCAATAAAATCTTTAATAAATGTCCCATAAACTAGAATATGTATTAGAGAAACATCAAAGGGGGTTAACTTCCATGCCAATTATTTTACCAAAATTACAATTAAACAAATAGCAAATGGCAAGGATAAAATGAAATAGAATTACTATTAAAATTAGCTAAATTCTGTTAGATTCCTACATGCATAAAATTGAACACGTGGCTTTAAAGGAAGTGAGGTTACGAATATTGAAAATGCTGTCAGAATTATAGAATATCGATTACAATGAAAGTACTTACCCCAAGAGAATTCTGCAGACGATAAAATGAACCTTATTACAATTCTTACCTTCTTTTATAAATTTCAGAAACAGACAAAAAATAGTACTTCTTCTTCTTCTTTCGTTTTATGGCCTCCACCTCTTAGGTACGTGGCCAGCTATGTATATATTTTCATTTCAATTATAGAAGGGAATTCTCCACACAGAGATTCTGGAAATAACCATATTCCCTTCAACTATTTTGGACAATTTATAATGGGTATTCTAAAATAATTCTATATGTCATTAATGATATAGATTTTTCTTGTTCCATCTATTAAGCTATGAATGTAAGGTATATCTGGAATTTGGCATCTTGGACAGGACATCAGTGGTTAAAGGATAGGTTAGGTTGGGTATTTATTTATATTTTACTTACACTTTAATTTGGAAAATATTGATTAACTTACCAATCGTTTTCAAGGTTTTAGCATTGATATTGTGGAAAATATTTTGTACTGAAATAGGTGTTGAACATCCATCTTTAATAAGTTTTTGATATAAATCAAATTGTCATGTCTTATTGATAGGACACTCTAGCAAGATGTGTATTATACTTCCTATTTGCCCACACTCACAAAAAGGGGAATCAATATAGATAATTTTAAATAGATGATGGTGCCAAACAATGTCTTGTTCGTAACCTAATAATTGTTGTCAGGTGTCTACGGTCTACAAAGGCAAACTTATGAAACCATGGTGTTATAGAGAATTCGTTTTGACATTGTTGGTACCACTTTGCCTTTTGTTTAAACTGTTTAGGTTGTCCAACTGTAGGTTGGACACTTATTTCTCTGTAGTAGTTAGGATCTTTTCGATTACCCTTTTTAAAGATGGACACTTGGTGAGCGGTGTTCCATTCAGATGGTACTTTATTCTGTTGGCAGCATTGAGTTATTAGAAAAGTTATTCATTCTATTAGGAGGGGACCTCCTGCTTCAAGTAACTTTACAGAGATATTGACAGGTCCTGGAGATCGCCCGTTTTTCATTTTAATCAACGCAGTACGGACCTTGTTGTTAGTAGTATTATTGCTACTATTTGTTTGTCTCTCCATGTATTCCAATCTGGACTCTTGGAGTAATTTTTGTTAGTGATTTTCCCACTTTTCCACTTTTCTGTAGGAATTAAGTTGCTTAAGGAGTTATGGGTGTTTTTCTTTAGATTAGTGATAGTTCTCCATGCTTCCGTAGTCTGAAAACCACCAATTAAATTTTTAACTTGGACACATTTTTGTTCCCAGAAATTTTACTTCTTTTATTTGATTGCGTACTTCTCCGTTTTTTCTTTGATATGTTACTCTATTGCTAGATATTTTATTTGTTAGCCATTTCTATATATATATATATATATATATATATATATATATATATATATATATATATATATATATATATATATACAGTCACATGGTTCATACCTATTTCTTTATACATTCTGCTTCTCTCCACTTTCCCTCTATTACGCTCTAGCATTGTGTGAGTTACAATGTCAGAATATTCGCACTATAGGTACCTATTTATCTGTATCTGTCTTTCTGAACCTATGAAGATACGCCCTAAAACAGACAATCTACCCAGTCCCTTAGGCTCAGGATCAGCATCTTGTTCCACTGAGCATTATCTTACTTGTTGTTCCACTCTTCTTGCCATCTTTCCATTGATATTTTCCTTTCTATTTTTTTATAGTTGTTGTCAAATGCTCTCTTCCCTCATAGAGAGGTCTCTGTTCTACAGCTAACACATACAGAGGAAAACAATCCATCTACTTTTGTCATGAGCCTAATATTGGGTATCTATATCTAAATATAATGAAAAATATTATTAATTATTGTGTATTAATTATTATGTATTTATACAATAATTATTGTATTCTACATATTTAAACTGGTAATTTAATTATTAAATTAGCGTTTTGGATTTTTTGTATTGTGTGTGAAAGGCAAGTTACATTTTCCTACTATTCTTTATATATATTTTTTACGTTATATGCCCTGGGGAGGGGGGTTTAACCCCCAAAACCCCCCTGGGTGCGCCACAGACGTCCAGGGCCCCCTCTTATCCTCAATGTTGCCTTATAGAATCAACTGTAAAAGTCGGTATTTATTATTACGCATTATGTGGCCGAAGTAAGCCAATTTTCGGTTCTTTACGGTGATATAAACCATAAAGATAATAAAAAAAAGCTAATGAATAAAATGCAAATGCATGATGTAATTTTTAAAAAATACCTGCCTTTTTGTATCACTTAAAATTAAAAAGACATTAATGGATTACCTACGCCAAATTCAACAAAATTTTTCTTGCTAATGACTATACTATTTGTATACTACAGTTAAATAGCAAAACAGATCAAATTTTTCTTACATTGGTATTTAAAAACCCATTAAATTCATGACCTTCCTAATAATACTGAATTCAGATATTATAATAAATTAAAATAAAATAAACTTTTGAGGAAGACTGTACCGTTACCATGAATTCGAGCGTCTACCTGTTCGCACTCTCTCTCTCTCTCTCTCTCTCTCTCTCTCTCTCTCTCTCTCTCTCTCTCTCTCTCTCTCTCTCCGAATACTTTCTTTATCTGTCCTCTGCGTCGACAGCTGAGATTTTGAAACTTTTTCCTACATTTGACAAAAAATAATAAGTTAATTACTATATATTTATAAATTAAATACTGTGTTTAAATAATAATTGTATTTATATGAAATTTAAACAGATAATTCGATATTGTTTATAATCGGATCACATTTATGGCTTTTAAATTTTGACAATCATTGTGAATCGAATCTTTTATTGACAAATATAGTGAGGGAAAAGATTTATGCGAAATTTTAAAAACCGACCTGCTAGTAATCCGATATTGATCCCTATTGTAACACCGACTCCCAGACAGACATTTACAGAGTTGTAGGTATAGTTTGTTTCACGAAAAATGGTTGAGTGCTTAATGGTTACATGAGTTGATCCTATTGTGTATACAAGAATCTCGCAATAAACTACCGAAGTACACATGGTCGCACTTCAGAAAGTTTGTTATTTAATATATTTCATTGGTAGCTGTGTAATACACGATTATAAAAATTTATTAAATTATTTCATATGGTATTTTCAGGTTGTTCAAGCGAATATACTTGATAATTGAACAATTTTTAACATGAAGAAAGTAGTTTTTTTGTTCTACGTGAATAATTGTAGTATATGGATCTAAATTCAGAAAGGTACTTTCCTTCACACTTTTTACAGGCACTTTTTTTAGGACTGTCAGCAAAAAACTGGCGTGTTTAAAAGTTTTTGCTTTTCCTAATCGGATATCGTTAAAAATGTACAGTAATAATAGTTCTATTTACAGTATATACATACAAACGAATACATAATGTACAAAAAATAGATGAACTCAAAAAAAAGAAAAATATATACAAGTTAATATTTACAAAAAAAATACCCAAAATAACCAAAATATATTTATGAATTCCTAAATATCTAATTCTGTTTCGCTGTCGCTATCCTCTTCAAGATTAATAACAATTGGTTTAATTATGTGATTCAAAGTAACATATGAATTTTCTACGTTCATTACATGGCGTACTGAATTTTTCCAACTTTCTGGGGAGATATCACCAACACATTTCCTTATTAATTCGACTACACTACCACTTAAAGTCGGAGAAACATTTTGTGACCTAATATTTGACTTTAGATGGTGCCACATATGCTCTATAGGATGAAATAAACAATAGTAGAGCGGAAGCCGTAACACTGTATGTCCCATGTCCTCGGCCAATGCGTCACAAACATATACTTTTTTAATAGAAAATGATTTTAACACTTTTAACAGTTTATTTTTTAAATTACTTTTTTTAAAATATAGGTATATCGTTTTTTAACAGGTAGTTTTGAATTTCAATTTTCGTGTTATCTGCACTTGGAGACTTATGTAATTAACGAATGTGGTAACTTGCATTGTCCAATACTATCGCACTATTTTGAGGAAGGTTAGGTATAAGACAATTCTTAAACCATTGCTTAAAAAGCTCTGCCGTTGCATCTTCATGGTAGTCCACGCAGGAGGCTTTAACGTTCTTTTCAGAAAGCCATAACGTATGTGGGACCCAACCATTTTCTGATCCTCCATGTAAAATTTTTATTCTTTTCCCTTTTTTTGATAAAGCTTTTGTTTGACACCTGTTGGAAGAATCGGACCATCCTTTGGATGGTGTTTCATGAGTGTCAAACCATGTCTCGTCCAGATAAATTATTGGTCGATCTTCTGCACGGTACTTTCTTATGGAAGTTATATATTCAGTACGCCACTTTTGTAAACGATGGGACTGCATAAGCACTTGCCTTATGTCAATGGTACGATATCTGAAGCCCATTTTAGACAAAATCCTCCAAAGACTAATGCGGCTACAGTTTATTTGTGTATCATCATTAGTAAGCCGTTGTTTTAATGCATCTAATGTAGGTATCCGTTGCTCTTCGTACATTGTGTAAATTTTTCGTCATATTAAGTCCGTATTACTTTCGCCAATACATTTGGTAGAACCGGCATCCTTAAGCTTCCTTCTTGACTTAATGGGATTTGATGTAATTCTTTTCACTGTGATTAGAAGTGCTTTCGTTAAATCAGATATTTCACTGGCATCAGTATTAGCAGTAAGTCCTCTTGAAAGTAAAGAACTATACTATGCGGTCGGGTTTTATTGCAATCATTAAGCACTCAACCACTTTTCGTAAAATAAACTATACTAATCTGTATCCAACATTCAAATAAAATTAAAGGAGAAAGTATTGAATTTCGAATTATTAATTTGTGTACTTAAATGTTTTTCCCAATTGATCAAAATACTGATTATTTTTAAAGTAAACTACCTCATAATATAGTATTTAGAAAAATTTACTTTCACCTTTATTCAAAATTAAGACTGGCAAAATAAAATATTTTTTCAGTTACGAAAATAAAAATTTTCTTTCGGTGGATTTACGAGTTTTTTTATTAACCGTGCTAAGTTCATCAATGAACATTTAATATTATTATATTATACAGTAGATGAAAACAACTAAACCAGTTCGATTTTTATACACAAAAAATACATACTTATACAATATACAAAGCATGAGTAAATATCTGTCACCGTCCTAATATAATCAAATTAACAAAAACACCAATATATTTTTTACACTTTATTTGCATTAACACCTAACTTAAATGATTTAGATGTAGCAACTAACTTCATGCTGTGAATGTGCGCGTACTTCATACTGTGAATTTTATTAAAATTCACTCTCATCAATTTTTCCCAACCGCGCCTAAAGAAGTATAACTTCAAAAATAGTTTTTATTTACTTACATTCGACGCCACAAAAAGTTACTCATTGGTTTTTTTAGTATTATAAATTAAATGGTATACTAGCCACTTCCGAAATTCACATTCATTTGTGATCTTCCAGTTAGAGTTAACAGTTATTTCAACTCATCGTCATTATCGTTCTCTTCATCACTCTCAGCCAAATTAATAATAATTTTCTTCAAGGCTGGGACATTTTTCATGTAATCTTTTTCAATCTTCTTTACATGTTCATGTAAATATAAAATTTTTTCGATTATTCATTCCTCCATTTTATTAGGCGGCTACTTTCCATTATGGTTTGTCTATTATTGACACTTTCATTTTAAAACCATTTTTGGTCAAAAAATCTTCCCAAAGTCTTTGTGAAACAATCATTAACAATATGTTTTTCTTTTAATTTTGCCATGATATTGTTTAGGTTAGGCATAACTTTAGCTGCATACATATTATATGTTGTCTCACTAATAGGTTCCAAGGGGTGAGGTTGAATTTTTTTAAAGCTTCTTAAATCCTTTCTTGTTGTTCTACGTTTCGAACATGTCTTCATTAAACGGTACACTGTTGCACAAGAAATTTTTGTTAAAACCGCCGTTTGCTTAACAGCTTCATATTTGGTCATTTTTTAGGAAGTCCATCAAATACATCGCCATACCATATTTTGCTCAACTACACACAAACTCTTCCTTTGCTGAGTACTTGGCCTCGCACTTTCATCTTCATCTTCTAAATTATCCGTAGGTTCATTTTCGTAAGGTAAACGCACATCACTTTCCCATGGCCGTCACATATTTTTCTTTGATAAATACTAAATATATCACAACACTTTTTTTCGACAAATTTTGGCAGAAAGAACCACAAAATATACTGCTTAAGAATGACTAATTCCGTTATATATATATTGTGACAATGATCCCGCCCTATTTAATTATTCTACGAAAATATACTTATTAAGTACTTAGCCATTACCGGAAATATAAAATTGTTTATATTTAGGACAACCGCAGGAATTTCTCTTAATTATTTTTAAATGTTTTAAACAAAGACATCATATTTTTGACAACATTTCACAAAAATATTTAATGACGATGATTTGGAATAAGTTTTACTTCTTTTTGTGTATATTAATAATTAGTGTTCATTGACGAACCCACAAAACAAAATGTCTACTTATTTTCGTAACTGAAAAATATTTTATTTTGACAGTCCTAAGTTTAGAAAAATGATGAACGCAAGTATTTTTTTAACATTGTTCCGATCAATTTGTAAAAACATTTAAACAAACTAATAATTCAAAATTCAACACTGCTCTGGTAATTTTATTTCAATGTTGGATAAAGGTTAGTACAACTCTGTAATATCTCTCTAGGCGTCTGTGTTACAATAGGTATCAATAGCTGATTATCAGCAGGTTGGTCTTTAAAATTTTGCGTAGATCTTGTCCCCCATTATAATACTTTTAATTTTTACTTCTCATTTAATATCTGTATTTTGATTTAGTTATTTTGCATAGAGTTTTTAATTTAAACCTGCTTAGAATAAATATATGATGACTAGACACGAATTGATCGAGAGTAGTGAATTGATGTGAAGAACCGTTATTTTGTGACGGTACCCGTCTTATGGCGCTAGTTCCACGACGCTAACTTATGGCCCTAGTTCAGTGACGCTAGCCTCAGCATTTTACTATAGAGAAAAAAAGTATAATGCCAGTATAGAAGCTTGTCTTTAAAAATGGCAAAAATCGCGCAACGTGTATTAATTTAACACCTTTATAAAAACTGACTTTATTTACGGAAAAATATAAAAGTTGTATACGAAAGCTGCACTTTTTACCTTTAAAACACATTTTGATTCTGGTCGATAGGACACTCCAATCAAAAGATATCGAATTTTTACCGTAGAGTTAGAAACAAATTATATTTAAAATCACCGGTCGCTTTAAGCGTTGTTTCTGAGAGAACGGTTCATTCTACACAAAAAGTTCTAATAAACATTTTTGTATACAATTGTCTCAGCTACATTTTTATTTAAATACTTTTTTTCTACGACATACAGATTTTTAATAAATCAATTTTTATCGATTTTCTTCCCATACGAGGGGACGTTTTAGAGGAAAATTGACATTCTCATCAAAATTTAGCTTGTTCGTATGATTTTTTTAGTGGTTCAGTGATGTTTTCGTTTCAGATGACTGGAGTATATTTGAATTTCATAAATGAAAATTTAAAGGTCTAAATAAGCGTATTTTTAACTGAAATTGTGGTTAACTTTCATTAGAAATAATAAATAACATAAACACGCCACAAAAAAAAATAGCTTTAGAACCATATTTTTAGGATTTGTTGAGATAGTTCGATTACTAATTCGTAGGTGAGTTTTGGCACTATATCTTTGGCTGTTCACTCGAAAAATAAATCCTTAACTGTTTTTATTAGTTGATACTATACTTGCAATAAACTTTTCTCTATGTTTCAGACGACGAGTTCGATATTGAGTCGACAACAGCTTCTGATGCAGCTACGACTGTCCAAAGACTGAAAGAATTTGCTTATTACCTAGTAGATAATATAGAATTTAACTTAACTTTTTTGCTCAAACTATTAGAAGAACGACAAGTGTCACCAAAACCGACCAGTCAGACTGTTGCTGTCATAAGTACACTGTTTTCAGTGATACCAAAAATTGGAAGCGGAATTAGCAGCGGACTGAAAACTGGAGAGTCTTATGTTTTTCGAAAAATAGACAAAAAACATGCACGCGCTTTAGCTGAACTTATTTATCACTTTAGCGATAATAAACAAAAATTTAGGTACGAATTTTAAAAAATATATTTATTTATTTAGTCCGTTTAGTTGTGGATTTGCTTTTTTACTAGACAGAAATTATGAATGTACGATTTATTTATAAGTTTCAAAGGTTATTTTTAAATTTAGGACAGACTTATTGACAATATTGGTTTATTGTGACACTTACTGATTCGTCAGCTGTCAGTTCCTTTTTTGTCGCCAGGGCGCAGCGTATTTTTTATTACGAATCTAATATGCGTCTATTGTTATTATTGTCGTTTGAAAAATTCTAAGTGAGATACTAACTGCATTACAAAATTACCGAACTACATTTTTTAATGTTTTTGCGTATCTTAGATACCGACAGTGCGATAATGCGTTTTTAATGGGCGATCTTAATAGCAGACATACTCAATTTGCTGATATCTCTACAAATATTCTCAGCAGAATGCTCTCAGACCTTTTTCTAGAGCTGCATATTTCTAGAATTACCAACAATGAAGTCACGTTCATTAATAACCGTGGAATATCCATAGTCGATCACATCCTATGCACTAACAGAATGCTGGATAGGTTCAGCATTATATTACTGACTTCAATAATTCTCCTCCCCAGAATAGAACTTCTATCTATATGCAAGATTTTTGTAAGGCAAATTGGCAACTATTCTAAGAACATATCAGCCAAAACCTCCTTAAGTTAGGTAACATATCAACACATAATCAAGTTGAAATCGTAATTTCAAAAATTTAAAGACTTCTTCAAGAAGCTTCAACCCTAGCAATTCCAATAACTCGATACAATCCATATACTCCATTTCTTCCACAAAGAATCATAGTAAAAGAGATCCCTTTATCAAAACAGAATATAATCGCCTCTCGGCGTCAGTAAGGTTGAAAGTAAACAAACTGAAACAAAAACAGTGGATACGAGTTACGGCCAACCTAGACTAACGAGACGGTTCAAAATTCTGGAACTAATTTAAAATCCTAACTAAACAAAAAAGTCAACCACGCTCACATCTCAAAGTCAATGACATCATTATAAAGAGCAAGATAAGTCCGAAATATTTACAAATACGCTCCAGGCCGCACTGATCTCCACAAATAACACCAACTTCAACGAAAGATCCAACAGGTTAGCCGAACGGAGAGTGGAAGATACAATCTACTATCCTCAGGCTCACATGGGGCCCCATCCTCATCCGATGGTAGCTCCTCTGACAGAGGACACCGTCAGGCAGATGTGTAACTTAAAAACACATCTCTTGCTAATATAATCAATGCATGTCTCACGCTGAAATACTTTCCAAACTCATGGAAGGTGGCCAGCACAGTGATGATTTCCAAACCAGGGAAACCCCCAACCAACCTTAAATCATATAGACTTTTTTCGCTACTACGCACCTTAGGTAAAGCCTACAAAAGGATCCTTAAGGAGAGACTCGTAGAATTTCTAGACGCTCACTTCACCATTTTAAACTAACAATTCGGATTCAGGGCTGAACGTTTCACTCCAAATGCATTGATTGAAGCAGAAACCTTCATATTGAAATCAATTAATGGAAACAGATACGTCATAGGCATCTTCCTAGACGTTCAGAAAGCCTTCGATCAGATCTAGCATACAGGTCTGATTGAAAAACTCCACAACTCCAACTCCAAAGTTGCCAACACGCTATCCACACCATTCACTCAACAATCTGGAGTCCACAACAGTGACATTCCCCACCCTCAAACTAGATCGGAGTCTTTATTGCTATTTGCTGAGGATACTGGACTCATTGGAGGCTCATATAGAGCGACGCAGAGACAACTTCTGTATTCAAAAGAGCTCAAAACCATCTAAATAGAATTGTAGGGTGATGCAATAGATGTAATTAATATTTCCCTCCTCTTTTTATTCTTTTTAATCTAGCTAATTCCATAATTACTTAATTAATTGTCCTTTTTTTATTTGAAAACCGTTTTGTAGAAGGTATTTTTTAATGTCTCATGGTAACACTTATTCCTTGCTTATCTTTTTGCAGTCTTGTTACCAGGGTCTTTAAAGTACAGCTGGTTGATTTGATCATTTTGAGCAGTGTATTTGATTGGTCTGACATTATATTATATTTATTATTGTTATAATTTAAGTTAGGTGAAGTTCTACTTCTAGTTTGAAGACATCAAGAGAAAAGGAAATATGCACCAATAAACGTCTGGCCATCAACAATTATACTTTATTCCTTCTTACATACAGAACAATACAAGACTTGACTGACAGTAGTTTATGACCTATTTTTGACATTACTCATTGAATTGTCATCAATGTCACTTCATATAGAACAACTATAGGACAACATCCACTTTTTATGTTGGATATTCTAACAATTATAACAGACACATAATAAAATAAATAAACAAACAACAAACAATTGATTACATATGTTAATTCATAAATTGTAATAATTATTAAGGTCTAAATTTTGATATTATTTTGAATTCCCGCATTTTATAAAGAGTATATGAATGATAGTTTTTACATAAAATAAGGTTGTTGTTATTATTTTTATTATTATTAAGGAATAAAACAAACGACTTAACAACATATTAAAGCAAGAATTGTAAAAAAATTAAAAGATAACTGGGCACTATGTAATAAGAGGCAGCAAAACATTTTAACATAAGCAGAACCACAGTTTATCTATGGAGGAAACAAGAAACTCTCAAAAGAAAACGAGGGTCTGGAAGACCACAACTATACTAAATTTAGGTATGTAAAAATAAAATTAATATTTTGTAATATCTGCATCAGCATTGATAACAGCTTGTAGTCTTCGGTCCATCTGCGTGAAAGGAACTATGAAATTGTCTTCTTCAGAGAGCTCTTACCAAACCTATTGTATACCGTGCCATAGCTCTTCAGCATTTTGAGGTATAAAATTGCGCCGATACAACCGTTTTTTAATAACCCCCCACACAATCTCATTGGGTTTAAATCTGGACTGTACTTGGGCCATGGTAAGGTTTCGATGTTGTTATTCTGGAGCCACTGGTTTATTATATGTATTTGCAGTGTGAACAGGACAATTATCTTGCTGGAGGATAAAATTATTTTCTGAATACAACCGTTCTACACTGGGAAACATGATGTTTTCTAGAATATTCAGATAAGTCTGTCCAACAAACCGCCATACCATTCCCATTCCTCTAGATGAAATTCATCCCCATACATTAGTGCTAAAATTACCAGCTGCTCGATATCTATCAACGTATAGAGGATTAAATCTATTATTTTCTGGTCTATACACCCCAATTTTGCCCTTTTTAGAAGATTGAAAAATTTTGTCATCTCTAAATATTACTTTGTCCCAAAAATCTTGATTTTGTAGCTGATGGTTTAAAGCAAATATATCGCTTGATTGCTTCTGTTGTGGTGAAAGAGCATGTTTTTTTTTTGCTGCAGTTCAGTACCTAAGACGCGATGCTTTAATTCTGAGCCAAGTTGTTGTCTTTCTTCCTGGAAACTTTGACATAATTCTTTCAGTTTTTGCATTTTCAAAAGAATTCTCTTCTAATCTCTCCAAAAACGTACGATCTTCATGAGCGGTAGATATTTTTGGTCTTCCAGAACCTTGCTTTCTTTCGAGAGTTTTTTGTTCCCTCAATCTTTTATTAATATAAAAAACTGTTGTTCTGCTTACATTAAAATGGTTTCGTACAGAAGATAGTGACCAACCATCTTCTAAATTTGTTACAACTTTTGCTTTTAGTTCTTTGCTAGCATGTGGAGCCATTTTTAGAGGTTGAACAGAATAACAAATTTTATTTGGCAGTGACAGTGACAATATGTCAATAATAAGTATTTATCCTTCAAAATACACTGCTGAATTTTCTACAAAATAGGCTATAAGAGTCGTTATCAGTTATTTAGGAATGATCGAGGAAGCCGAAGAAGAAATAATCCCCAAATTACGGCACAACAAGTATTAGTTTGGACCACATAAAAACCATTGATAATATTTACTATAAAAATATGGATTTTAAAACTTTTTCGACTTTTTTAGACAATTAATTTCCGAATGATGACGATTACGTCAAGTTTGTTATATTAGATTTATTCGATAATGTGTGCTACTAAAAATTCTTTGTGATGTTTTTAACGGCTATATCTTCTATTCGATGTGTATATATAACTATAGTCGTCTGTCACCTACCAGAAATTATTATGTGACGAAATAACTTTGTTAATTCGTTTAAATGTCTGAACTTTTATACGTTATTAAATTATCCATTTTGTTTTTATCTCTACTGTTTATTTCGAAATATTATTTTCCCATTTTTTTTAGATATACTGTGATTGAAGCCGCTGTAGAAGCTTTTAGTAATTTTGAACTCCAATTTATGAAGCTAACTTGCAATGGAGGACCAACGAGAGCAATGCAAAAATTAGCTAGAGATGCTTCTGATAGAATTTTTGATTACTTTCTGACAACAGTGCAAGACAAAAATGTTACTAAAGCAGAATTGACTAAAGGTTGGTAAAAGTCTCGAGATTTTTATTAGCTTATCTTGTCTTAGTTGTGTTACATGGTATTAGTGTGCTGAATCCTTTACCATTCTTGCCCATTAACTCTGCAAAATTAAAAATATTTCTGTTGCAAATTTTCTTTCTTCCATATTTTTTTCTTTTCTTGTTTTCTGGATATTTTTTTGTTAGAATAACCTTACTCCGAATAGCAAGTAGAAAACCTTCTATTTCGGGAAAGACTGCCCTTTCTGCTTTCTGAAACAGTAGGTAGAAAATAGCTCAAAAATAAAAATTTACTTTATGCAAATAGGTGCTTTTCCTCTGGGGTGGTTACGACCCCAACTCAAAAATGAAAAATGTTGATAAAAAATTTTTTTTGTAAAGTTTTTGTGAAGTCAATATTTTTGAATTAATTCGTGACTGAAAGTTCACTAATTACACAGAAAAAAGCATGGTTTTAAGTTTATTATTTTACAATAAAGTAAATTTTCAACGATAAATAATAATTAATATGAAAATAATAGAAGTTTATAATAATACGTAGACTACAATAAACAATAAACAATTTCAATGACTTACCTTTTAGAAAATCAGAAGTATATTTGAATATGACAAATTGCCCACCATTAATGCCATTTTGTTACAGTTTTCTCTTTTATAACTCGAAACATAATATTTATGAAAAAAAAAGAGTTTACCATGGTGGGACGATAAATGCGAGCAGTTGATATTAAAAAGAAGAGAATCAATTAAGAATTACATTGAAAATCAGACGTTGGAAAACTACATAAATTGTAATAAAGTAAAGGCTTTTGTGAAAAGACAACTTCAAATTAAGAAAAGGATGAGTTTTAGAGCATTTTGTGGGACCCTTAATCGACATACACCAATCAGCAAAATCTGAAATACAGTTAAAAAATTTAAAACATATTTTGGCAGTTGTTTTTTTTTTTGAGTTGTTCGAAATCATCGGTCTCCTCTACGGCTATGGTCTGAAGCACATCTAAGGCATCTCCCCGAAGAGCGATAGTCAGGTTTACAGCCTTTTCTTTTTCAGACCATCCATTTGCTCTTGCAGCTGATTCGAACTGTTTCATGTAGTTGTTCCATGACGATTTTCCGTCGAAAATTGGGACTTTCACATGGACAGAACCTCCACTTCCTTCAAATTTCGGCCGTATTTCCAACTTACATTTCGTCTCGTCTTCTTTTGTCTCTATTGTAATCGGGTTGTTTCCTCTCTCTGCTGTCCCTGTTTCCCCCATCTTCCTTTCCATCTCCTTCCATATCTTTTCTTCGAAGGCCAACATATCGGCAGCAACTTGGTCTTTTAACGAAGACATTCTATCGTCGAGGGCAAACATCTCAGAAGTGACTTTAGAGATGTTAGCAGAAACTTTACTTACCAGAGAAGAAATCTCGTTAGAAACTTTGTTTTCTAATGAAGCGATGTCGCCGGATACTTTGTTCTCCAATGATGCGATGTCGCCGGAAACTTTCGAAATATCGCCGGAAACTTTGTTCTCTAATGATGCGATGTTACCAGAAACTTTGGCTACATCACCAGAAACTTTGGCTACATCACCAGAAACTTTGGCTACATCAGAAGAAACTTTCGAAATCGACGGGAGGACAGCATCTTCAAATATATAAGTCTCTGGATCTAGACCATCTTGCTCCAAAGCATTCTTTAGTCGTTGGACCAACTCAGCCTTTTTTCCGGTAGAAGGTAATTCTCTATCCTCGAGATGTCTTCTTAAATTCGTCAGTGTGAGCTCATAAATCGTCGTCATTTTCACAATTTAAAAATATTCTCTTCGGAACAACACTTGTTGTGATTATTATCTAAGTCTAAGTCTAATTTACTTTTATTTCACTTCTTTACACCACTGTAGTATTTCTAATAATTCTAATTTATCTATTATTTATTTCTTAGAAGGTTCTATTTATAACACTTATAAATTTATTAAGGTCTTTATTAAATAATTTATCTGAATTATACAATTTATTATAATTCGTGCGTACAATTTAAACGCGGCGCGAATCTTCAAAATTAACTGTTCTTCCATATAAAATGTTTTATTTATATACATAAACTGCCGTTATCTCGAAAAGTCGACAACCCTCTCGACCAGACTGAGCAGCGAAATGGTAACGGCAAACTGGTATGTTCATATCGGCTCGCCTCCAAAAGTTTCGAACTGTTGTTTTTATAACAAAGTGTGTTGTCAGGTAGGCATTACCTAGAAAATACTCGAATGAATAAGCATATTAGTGATAAACATGTTTACCGTTCTGAGTCATACGACACGTCACCATCTATCGTAACAATATTTAAAACGCCACGCTTGCCGAGCGGGTTGACGAGTGATTCTATACAGTCCCTAAAATCAGGGGATTGCTACTTCCGCCATCCACGCCGTTCCCGTGTAAGGTATTTTTCTCCGCCGTGGCTGCCGTTGTGGACTTCATCCCGTTACCCAACATTATAAAATAAACCCTAAAAACCCTGATAGTCCAGTCGTCAGAGAGTTGACCCCTAAAAATCATACGAACAAGCTGAATTTTGCAGAGAATATTATTAATATTATTATTTATTTAATAACGGATATACCATTTACATTGGAACACAATATAATATATAAAATTTTTCAAAGTAAGCATAACATTGGAAAATAATTAGTAAAGTTTAACAAAAACTAATAATTAACTTGAATACAAACTAATATCACACAAATAGCAGTCTCTTTATCACATTTTTAAATTGTTCTAAGGACTGGAAAAATAAGTCCAGATCACTTTGGTACTTATTATATAGTTTCACCATATGAGAGGCTTGAAGCATTCATAATTAAATTGATGAAATGGTAGGTGAAAGAACGGAGTATGCCTAGTTCCATGAAGAGTGTTAAAACCTAAACGATTTAAAAGTCCAGGGCAATTTATCAAATTATTAGCAATTTTGTAAAGGAATATTAGGCAAAAATAATCTTTTCACCGATTCATAGAAACCATTTTCAAGTGATCAGCTATCATACTATAACTTTATGGGACAAAGAGGTCATGAAAAACACTACGGTAATAATAGTGTTTACCAAATTTATGCTGAACACGATCAAGCTTGTCTATAGATGTTTGATAGTAAGGTCACCATACAACTATTGCATATTCTAGTCTGGAGCGAATGAGACCATTAAAAAGAATCGGTAAAACAAAACATGAAAACTGAGAAGTGTTTCTAGTTATAAACCCTAATTGTTTAAATGCACTGTTTACTGTGACCTCTAGATGCTTACGAAATGTTAATTTACAATCAAAATAAACACCTAAATCCTTAACACAGCCCTGCCTAGACAGCTGAGTGTTATCAATGCTATAATCATAATCTAAAATTGTTTGCTTCCTTTGAAAAATAATAACACAACACTTATCAATGTTCAATTTTAATTCATTTAGTTCGCACCAATCGCTAAATCTGCTGAGATCCTTTTGTAGCTGAATTTGATCATACTGACAAGTAATGACTTTATAAATTTTTTTATCATCAGCAAAGTTGAGAAATTTTGAATACTTAATGACTTTCTCAACATCGTTAACAAAGAGGACAAAAAGTAGAGGACCACAATGTGACCCCTGCGGTACTCTAGAGAGCACGTCAACAGATTGAGACAACACACCATTTATCTTAATGCTCTGGGTGTTACCCACAAGAAAACTATCATACCATTCAAGCCATTTGCCAGCTTTACCAATGGCTCCTAATTTACTGATTAAATAACGATGATTTACTTTATCGAATGCCTTTGAGAAGTCAGTATAGATGCTGTACACCTGGTACTTCCTCTCAAAGGCACCCAATATATCATCTTAGATTAATTTTGGGACTCAAGAAAATATGCAAAAAAGTTTACCACTTTTACCCCCGGGCTTTATTAAATATCAAATGTTTACCGTCGAGCTGATACAAATTTTATTCAACATTGATTTCGTGCACGTAACTGACATTTAAAATCGACGGTCGCTTCAAACGTTGTTTCTAAGAGAACGGTTCATTCTACACAAAAAATTTTTCTAAATATTTTGTTTAAAATTATCTCAGCTACATTTTTTATTTGAAATATTTTTTCTACAGTATACAGATTTTTGGTAAATTGATTTTTTTGCGTTTTCGCCAGCCCTGCGACTGGGGTTTTAGAGGGAAGCCCAGTGGTAAAAGTGGTAAACTTTTACATCTTTTGTGGGGTCCCAAAATTAATATTCTCGGCAAAATTCAGCTTGTTCGTATGATTTTTAGAGATTAAATGGCATTTTCGTCTCTGAAAACTGGAGTATTATTATGGGAGATTAATTATTTTTAGTATAACATCCTATTACATGTTCGGCTACTCCACGTAATAATATGCTATACTATCTAATTTTTGCTATGTATTAAATATTGTAACATGAAATATTAGAATAATATTATCTTAATTTTTAGGTATTATTTCTGGGGAGTCCAAAAGAAATAGAGTAGGCAAGAAAGAAGGAAAAGAAGTTTCAAGTAAATTATCCAAATGGAAAACATGCAAGCTCTACTCGAAAGTGGGTATATGCATTCCTGATCCAGGAATATTTTATAAAAATAATTTTACTAATACTCAGAAATATGGATATCGCAAAATGTTTACATGGGAAGAGGAAGACATTGTTCGTAAAACATGGATTTTAGACAGCCATTTTGAATTTCCAACATATACCTTAAAAGTATCCGAAGATTTATTGACGGATATTAAAGAATATATTATGAGAAAGGCTCCATTTGAAGAAGCGCAACTGGATCGACAAAAATATCACATGAATGCAACGGAAGATAGACAAGTAAAACATAACCAAACAAAATCACTATTGGAAACACTTACTGAACAGATTTTAAAAATAACTATTGGCACCGAACAGTACAAGAATCTGCTAGATGCTTTATATAAAAATCAAGAAAATAGTACTAAACAACAGTACCAGATTGTTACTAAATTGGAACTAGTTCATAACGATGTTTTAGATTCAAAAGAAAAACAAGAAAACTTGAGAAGAACAAGCGAAAACCTTCAAAACGATATCCAAGAGTTAAAAAGTAACCATAATGAGATAACCACATCTCTTATTACTGTAGAAGAGATAGAACAATTAGTAAAGGAGCAAGCCACAAAAAGTGTTTTAACAGATCTAAAAGAATATGCTGGAAACTGTATAAAAAGCTTAAACCCTAGTCCCGTAGTTAAAACGGGGGTGGAAGTTGTAATACCAAAAATAATAGAAGGTGTAGAAAAAATGAAGCCAAAAATAAAAGAGGGAGTAGACGTATTGATTCCAAAAATTGAAGAAGGAAGGGACAAAGTTATTCCAAAAATTAATGAGGCAGTAGAAAAGGTTCTTCCAAAGATTCAAGATTTAAGTAATGATTTTTCTAGTAAATCTCGCGTTAGTAGTGAAGTTTTTAAGAAAGGACTTGAAGAATCCGTACAAAATGTCTCAAACAGCGTAGACAATGCTAAAGAAAAAATAAGAGGCTTTTTTAATTTTTAAGAATATAAATTATATTATATATATGTATATATATATATATATATATATATATATATATATATATATATTCGAATTCGAGAAATTTTTACCCACAACGCGTTGTAAATTTCGTTTAGTTCTCACATCGCGTTTCGGATATTTTCGACGTGCACAGAACGCGAAACTGCGAAGACCGTCGGACACACACGACGATTTTTCACGTTATGGACAATACAAATACCCACAAAGCGACACGTCTAATTTTATTAAAAAAATGCAGATAACACAAAAATTTTTAGAACCAAATTTCTTCATTTATTTTTGCATGTCAACGATCCATGACAGTTTAAATTACATTGTTTGTTCCGTTGTTTACAGGAACATTTATTGTCGCCACAGAATCTTTTACAGTTGTATCTGAGAAAACCTTGATAAGAACCTTTGGATGACATATTTGCTGCAGTTCGCAAGGGTATTTTCTTACTACTAATATCATTTAATTTAAACAATAATTGCGAATAGGTTTAAAGGAGTTCATTTCTTGAATATAATCTATCCAGTGGCCCATTCTCAGTACTGAGTTTGTACAAGCCATCATTAATAATTTCAGAAACAATGGCTAATACATTTCTTGGAGTTAATCGACCTCTATCAACATAAGACACTCGAATCAAAACAAGAGTACCTTTTTTAAAGAAGTCAATCTTTTATTTGACGCACATATCATCTTTGATGCCTGAACTCTTATCATTTTATGTGATTATTCTCTCTCATTTAATATTCTCTTACTTCTTTGGGTTAATTGATCATTGAAATTGCCGTCAACTTTGCCTTCTTGTATATTGGGTGCATCTTCATTATACTTTCCATTTTGTATTATTATATCGTTACATCGTATTATCGTTTAACAGGTAATCAACATATCCCGGACATCTTGATTAGCCCTCTCTACAGAGCCTTGACTTTGTGAGTGTCTTGGTCGACCGTAAACTATTTTCAAACCAGACCACATTGTAGTTAGTTCTACAATAACCGAGTTGGCAAACTCACGGCTGGTATCACTTTGCAAGATATATAACCTAGACCTAACCTAACCTAACCTAACCTAACCTAACCTACTAGACAAAACCAAGTGGTCAATCACTTCAATTGCTACTTTGGTTTTTAATGGTCTCAAAAACAAAGAATTAGTCAATTGATCCTGGTAGTTTAAAATAAAGTTATATGGACCATCGGGCTGTTGCATATCTATCAGGTCAACCTACAATATGATTAATATTATTTTTTCATATCTAAAAATTATTAGTTCTTTATAATAACCTGACATCTACAGTTTATATTATTAAAAATTATTAGCTTGACAACCAATTCTTTGAAATTTTTTCTTGCATTTGCTAAGGTCCATAATTTCTGGGGTTATATTCGCGTATTTTTTTTCTTTAACTCATGCTTCATTCCTATAAACAATAAAAAAATGTTTCAAGACTTTTAACACGAACTTGCTAGAGAGAGAGAGAGATAGAGAGAGAGAGAGAGAGAGAGAGAGAGAGAGAGAGAGTGAGAGAGAGAGAGAGAAAGAGAGAGAGGGGGATAGAGAGAGAGTGAGAGAGAGGGGTACCTAAGGACTGTGCCTAACGCATAGTTAAAAAAACGAAAATATGTACCTACCTTTTTTTCTTTTATGTTCTATATTTATGTGGGCTTTATGCACAATATCAAAAAATTGCTCACGAGATGAACAAAAAATTTGATTTCCTCTTCGTTAGTGCGTTTTTTGGCTATCAGATGTTAATTTTCTCCAATGTTTAATGATTCATATCGATTGAGTCTTCGATAATGTAAAACTTGATTTCACGTAAAGTTTTATTCAAACCATTCTTGAATCATTTTTTAAGGTTTTCGATTGATTTACCCATTGTATTAGAAATTATCAGAAACTACACTGAATAAAACTCGTGTTACCGGTAAGATTCGATATGCGATTTCTGTATTTCTGGCGAAATTTCTCGTGTGTTTCCGACGGCCTTCGTAGTTTCGCATTGTGGGTCATTGTAATTTATCCACAACGCTTTCTGTGCACGTTAAAAATATCCGAAACACGATGTGAGAAAGTAAAAGAAATTCACAAACTTCACAACGCGTTGTGGGTATAAATTTCGGTATATACATATATATATATATATATATATATATATATATATATATATATATAGATATATATATATATATATAGATATATATATATATATATATATATATATATATATATATATATATATATATATATATATATATATATATATATCTTCTTCTTATGGTGCCGTGCACCTATATTGCGTTGACGAATTATCTTAAGGTCAGACGTCTGTCTTTTGCGGCATGCAAAAGTTCGCCAGTGTTAGTTACGCCTGTCCAGTTCTTTATATTTCGCAGCCACGACATTTGTTTGCGACCTACTCCTCTCTTGCCCTCAATCTTTCCTTGGATAATTAGTTGAGGGATTGCGTATTTTTCCCCTCTCAGGATGTGGCCCAGGTATCCAATCTTTACTTAGTCTATATATATATATATATATATATATATATATATATATATATATATATATATATATATATATATATACATATATATACCTATATATATATATATATATATATATATATATATATATATATATATACTAACAACACAGTTTATTAGGGTTGCAGTCAGAAAGTTGGCCGGGATGTTAATGAAACACTCTTATGACTTTTTGTCTAGCTTTCGGAATGGTTTTATTCCTTTTTCAAGACACTGTAATAAGAAAAAGTGTAAAACATCCAAAATAAAATTAATATCTACCTGTACCCGTACCCACACAAATTACAGTTTATATGCATAACATGTTGCATACCATTAAGACAGGTTTAAAAATTAAAATCACCTAAGATGGGCCTCTAGTATTTCTTAAAAAGAAATATGATATTAAGTACACCTAATTACTTTTTAATCATAGGATTTTTTCTTTTTGTTCTCCATGTGCCAGAGTTAAAACACACCAGTAAAAGATGACAACAAAATTTTTACTATTTTTACCTAAATTTTAAAGAATTTTAAAATGTATTTTGTCCACTATTTTATATTTTATGTGTGTGTTATTAATGTTGAGTGTCTATGCTTTTATAAATAATCTCAACGACTAGTAAGTTGCACTGAAGATTTGTGATATTTTATAAATATTTACACTTTTTCTTCTTACAGTGTCTTGAAAAAGGAATAAAACCATTCCGAAAGCTAGACAAAAAGTCATAAGAGTGTTTCATTAACATCCCGGCAAACTTTCTGACTGCAACCCTAATAAACTGTGTTGTTAGTTTATATTGACAGTCACGAATATCCAGTAATTCTTATATATATATATATATATATATATATATATATATATATATATATATATATATATATAATTTATAAATAAATGAACAATGTCTATCCATATTTTTTGTTTTGTTATTATTAGAGATTAGAGAATTGATCAGAGTAGTGAATCGATGTAAAGACCCGCTATTCCATGACGCTTCTCGTGACGACTGCATCTTGTGACGCAAGTTAAATGACGCTCGCCTCAGCATTTTACTATAGAGAAAAAAGTCAAATAAAACGACAATATAGAAGCTGTGCTTTAAGAACTACACGTACTCTTCTTTCTTTTCACATACAGATATTATTGTACCAAATTCTAATGAAATCGTACATTTAAATAAAAATATTGTTCTATCCAGAACGAGCAATTACAAAGAGTCAATAGCTCTATATACAGATGCGTCTAAATCTTTAGATGGAACCGGATGCTCTTTTTTTATACCATCGGGACATATAGAAAATAAATTCAAACTGAAATCAGAGACTTCGATTTATATAGTAGAGGCTATTGTAATATATGAAGCTTTATTATATGTAGCTGAAGTTGATTGAGCAATGTTAAAATCTATTGGTAAATATGAGTCTCCAAACTTACAAGACAGCTCATACTCGTACATTGATAGAATTAAACATACTAAACAAATGTTTTAACCAAAGGGATCAATGTCCATTTTCTATGGATTAAACCACATACAGGATTTGAACATAATGAATATGTCGACTTGTTAGTCAAAGAAAGCATTTTAATTGATGCCGGTATTCTACAAAGGTAACGTTTTCTGATAGTATCATCTCTTGCAAGTCAACATTGCTTCGAGAGTGGAGCTACCAGTGGAAAGAATAATCTTTTGTGAATCAAAATAGATACTCGTTAATTCAGCCAGATATTTCTACATTTCCTTGGTACAAGTCTTGTAGAGCTTTTGTATAACTTGGCTCTGTAGATGTATACAGCTTCTTAATTAACTTTTTAAAAGACAGCAAATGATCATTATATCATTCTCTAAAACTTTTTAAGGTAATCTTGTTACCTTTGTTTTAAACCATTTGTATAACTTCCTTCCCTCTGTGGCCCAATGTTGTTGTGTCTAATATAAATCAACGCCTTGATTGGTCCCTAGGCGAGAAAAGTGTGTACCTTTTTCCCTCATGTTGATGTAGGTAATCCTAACTTTATGTTAAGGCATTTAGGTAATGATGGATACTGTCTTATTCCTTTTGTGTCTGGCTGTGTGATGGTCTACGACAAACAAAAATCATTACCCAAGTAGCAAAACTGAAGGTACGTCCAATTTATTTTCTTTTTTCTATGTTGGACCCCTAGTCCGTCATACGTAACGATACAGAAATCCATCATAGACAAATAGACAAGGCAGTCAATTTCATTCTGTTACTTTTGTTTTGTAAATTTTAACCTAAAACAAAGTATAGTATTTAAGTAACATATTGCGTACAAAACGATTTAAAACCATACTTAAAACAAAAAATAATTCAAAAATTGCAACAAACTTGGAACAACACTCCATCAAGGCTATATTAAGTCAACAAACATCCACATCCAACTGCCATTTTTTGTGACCTCAGTCGTGCTTTTGATTGTGTGCAACACGATGTACTCCATGATAGATTGTACAGATATGGTGTTAGGGGAGTTGCCCATAGTTGGTTTGGTTCCTATCTGAAAGACCGGGACCAAATAGTTATAATTAGAGTGAAAAATAACTTCGAGATTTCAATGTCTGATCCGATTGTTAATAAGAATGGAGTACCACAAGGCTCCATATTGGGCCCGATATTATTTATTTTGTATATTAATGAACTACCATATGTAATGTCTGATGCATTTGTATCAGTTTATGCTGATGACTCAACAATGCTATATCGCGATAAAGACATAAATTTTTTACAAGATAAAATAACAAACTCACTGAAGACCTTCTCTGATTGGTCCAGTAATCAGTCGCTCCTGTTCAACGTTCACAAAACTAAATTTTTATCATTTACATCCCGTTCAAATTCTACTAAACCTGATTTAAGTATTTTCAACAATGGTGAGGGTATTTTGAGTTGTAGTGAAGTGAAGTTTTTAGGAGTGACTTTCGACTCTCATTCATCTTTTAAGACTCATTGTTGGAATGTATGTGAAAAACTCAATTCTAAATGTTATCAATTGAGAAATTTGGGTAGAATACTTAGTCTCCAACACCTTCGTCTTTTTTATTTTGCTGAGGTATAATCGACAATGAATTACGGTATAACTGTCTGGGGTGGCTCTTCTAGTATAAAGGATGTTTTCAAGGCCCAAAAGCGTATTGTCAGATGTATTGCAGGTGTTCCATATGGTTGGTCTTGTAAAAACCTATTTAGAGATTTGAATATATTAACAGTGTATGGAATTTACATTTTGGAATTATTGATACTAATTCATAAAAATAAAAGAACTTTTTTATGTAACAGTGATATTCACCCACACAACACAAGAAATAAGAGACAGTTTGTAGTACCCTACCGACATTTTAGAAATAAGTAGGAAGTCATCTACTGTCTGTGGTTTACAACTGTATAATCAACTAACTCAATAATTTAAAAACATTCATTCAACTACAGCTTTTAAAAACCAAGTCAAAGAGTACCTAGTGACCATGTGTCCTTATACATTAGGTGAATATTACCAGAGTGTATCTGTGAATGCCCAAGCTGCAACATAACCAAATTTAATATTATTTTTATTATATTATGATGTCCATATTGTACGTTTTATATGTATTTTAATATTTTAAATATTTTTAATGTATTGTTTTCATTTTGTTGTAATGATTAATATTTATAATTTTAGTTTGACTTGCTGTAAACCTTGTTGTAATATACAGTCAAATAAACTATCTATCTATCTATCTACATCTTTGGAAACCAAAAATAAAAGACAGAAGACAGCATGTGACACTCACCCGTCTCCGTATCGGCCATACACGACTTACTCATGACTATTACAGCGCAAAAATAAACCAGTGTGTGAATTGTGCAACAGTGTTCTAACGGTAAAACATTTTTTAATACAGTGTCCTAAATATACCAGTGAACGACTAAAATATAGCATACCCAACTCTCTAAGAGATGCTCTAGAAGAAAATACATATACCCAAAGAATATTTTCTTATCTTAAAGACTGTCAACTTCTTCAACAGATTTAAAACATACGTTGTAATACACATACATATTATTATTATTGTAAACTAATGTAAGTATATACACATACACTAATTGTATCAACTGTGACATTAATCTAAATACGCTAATGACCCTGCGTGATTGATGCGTTATTAAAAAAAAAAAAAAAGTATAGTATTGGACAAAGAAAGTGTAGTAATTTTATGCAAAATGGAAGCAACACTTAGCTTATCGTATGTTCCCTAAATGCGTCTATATTCTTTGGCTTAATTTTAGAATTCTTGCCCCCTTATTTTTTTTTCGCCGAAAAATAGCTCCCTCTAGCCGGCTTTAATTCTATCTTAGTAAGGTCATAGGGAGTTCGAGCGCTAGGTTATTTAATAGAACTCTGTGGTTTAGACAAATCATTGAAAAAATTAAATTGCAAGGCAAAATACTGCTCTAATATTGTAATCATTTCAGTTTCTCTTTGTTGTCCAACCTAAACTTTGCCAACGACTCCGTTACCTCTCATCGGCTTAACACTAACAAAATACCACAAGGCATAATGTAATTATTATTGTGTCAATAATATATACAACACATGCTTTGAAAATAGACAATAGTCACGTTGTAGACTTGATTTATAAAGTAAAATAAATAGGGTATCTAAATACCAACTTATTGCAGCATAATACTGGACAAATAGCAGCATTCGATAAGTATGTTCCATCGCAAAAAATACTATCAATACAATAGGTAATTAATGTTACCCTCATTTATTGCCATTCACGATACACAGAATCATTTTCCTACCCATCCTATCATAAAGAATATCGAACAGAAATTAAATCTACTGCAGTTCAGGAATAAGGAATAATGAATTTGTATGTATTTTCCCCCTAATAACTCTTAGCTTTAAAAATATAAAATTCATTATTAGTGGCACCTGAGAGCAGATGTTTAAAACTTTTGTGTATCTTTATAGAGTTCCTTCGAACTTCCTTTGATATAACTACTTGAACATAGATGTCGCCGATAGACACAAAACGAATTAGCCAGAAAAAACCAGGGATGCTTAAAAAGATCTGTTGGAAAATTAGGAGTTGTAATGTTTAAAATGAAAGAAAAAAGAAATTAATGTGATAAATTAATCAAATATATATTAATAAAAAAATCAATTAAATTTTTTTAATGAAAAAGTTTTTGAATTACGTAGCTAATAATAAAATAATATAAAACTAATTCAAGTATCAGCTATGAAACTCAGTACAATGGTTTAATAAAATTTTAGAAAAAAAAATTAAGATAATAAAAGAGATGCGGTAAGATACAGGTTAAATGCGGTAGGATTTTCTCCTGGGGAAAATGATTCAAACTCCGATCAAAACAGCTAAATAGTTTTTGAAAAACAACAAAGAAATGTCTAATCGTTCCAAATTTTGAAAAAACAGGAAATTTTCTCGAGAAAAAAATGGAAGTTGTACCTTTAGTATAAGAACACATTTATAGGCAGAGAATATTAAGATAGGGTGAAATGGGGTAACTGTGGTTTGAGGTAACTGTGGCACCCATTAATGTTCTTTTTTATTAACAAGATATTATAAAGTTTACCTTCTGGACCAGAAAGATTCTGGAATGGCGACCAAGGCAAGAGGCATATCGAAGCAGAGGACGACCACCGACTAGATGGACGGATGATATCAAGCGCATCACCACAAACTGGATGCAAGAAGCACAAGATATAAATAGGTGGAAAATTTTACGGGAGGCCTACGTTCAGCAGTGGACAAATATAGGCTAATTGATGAAGTAAGACAGTAATGTAAGCTTTTATTTTAATATTTTTTATGTATAATCAGATATGCTAATGTACAGTTCAGGCAACCGAACCTTTTTACCAACCAACTTTTAAGACCTTTAAGGAAGGCCTTTAAGGTAGGTTTTTCACATTACGTCTTATTGTACGTTTTGTGGGTCATATAAAACGTACGACAAAATGTACGTTTTGTCCAGTGTATACACACTACGTTTTTCCTTCCGTTTTCTACCTCATTTCTAATTCAGATTCTTGAGTTGTGTGAAGTTTGTTTAGTGTTTTTTTTTATTATGGAGGAAACACGTCTGCTTTCTTTTATTTTTTCAACTATAAAGATACTACGACTAAGGAAAAAGGGGATTGAGAGGGAAAAGACAAGATGGTCAAGAGAGTGGGCTTCTAAAAAGAAGCCAGTATTCCCACAGCTCGTTACTAAAAGAGACGAACCAGATGACTGGCGCAATTATTTGCGAATGGACACCTCAGCCTATTGTCAATTGCTAGAGTTGGTAAGACCATACATATTGAAATAAGACACCTCATGAGAAAAGCCATTACACCTTATGAAATACTCACAGCAACTCTCAGATATCTTACAACAGGACGCAGCGTCAAGGACTTGGATTTCACAATCACAATATCCAAACCAGCGTTAAGCCAAATAATTCCTGAAACCTGTAATGCAATCTACTTGGTTTTAAAACATAACTACTTAAAAACTTTTATACAATTCAATAAATTCCCCGAGAAAATCGTGGGTGCATTGCCGCAAATCTGACATTATTAGGCTTTTTTTGGGAAAAATGAAACGAACTGCAGTGGAACTAGTCGTCAAATAAGTCAAGATCGGACGACTTGTCTGAACATGTATTTTCACGTAACGTTTTATCCTATCAGTTCTTGCAAAACTATGCTTCTCCCATCATTTCTACGATGTGACCTTGGATTTCATTTCGATTCGACAAGACGTACGTTTTGCTGTTTACATGCCACGTTTTATTGTATAGGATTTGTCCTATCCAACAAAACGTACAATAAGACGTAGCGTGAAAACCGGCCTTTACATCGATAACAACTTTCTAAATAATTTTGCGGAAAATTTTGATACAAGAAATTTTAATTGCTTTTCAATGGAAGAAATTATGAACATTACTATAAACAATACAATTAGCACTAAGGACCGGAAAAAAACTTTGGAAAATTTTAGACAAGATCATTTAAATGTTGGAGAGAAACGTGCATTAAAGCTATTAGTGGAAGAATGCCAAGATATTTTTCATAACCCTGAAGACAAATTGACTTTCACAAATCAATTAAAACACAGCATTTAGACCACTGATGAAATTCCAGTGTATTCCAAATCATACAGATATCCCCACATACACAAGGAAGAGATAAGAAAACAAATCAATAAAATGTTGGAAGATGGAATAATCAGACCATCACAGAGTCCGTGGAGCTCTCCCATCTGGATTGTTCCTAAAAAATTAGACGCTTCCGGCAAACAAAAATGGCGAATCGTGGTAGATTATAGAAAAATAAACGAAAAAACTGTTGACGATCGCTATCCATTACCTTCAATTCAGGATATACTAGATGAACTTGGCAGATGCCAATATTTTACTACAATTGACTTAGCTTCTGGATTTACACAGATAGAAATGGAGAAAGAGTCTATTCCTAAGACAGCTTTCAACGTCGAAAATGGCCACTACGAATATCTTCGCATGTCATTTGGCCTTAAAAATGCACCCGCGACGTTTCAAAGAGTAATGGATAACATACTGAAAGACATTTTAAATAAAATTTGTTTTGTATATATGGATGACATAATAATATTCTCCACTTCACTTCAAGAACACATAATTAATATAAAACAAGTCTTTAAGAGATTAAGAGAAGCTGGTTTAAAAATACAATTAGACAAATCAAAATTCTTCTGCAAAGATGTAGAATTTTTATTTTAGGACACGTCAATACCCCAGAACGCATTAAACCTAATCCGAAAAAAGTAAATACAATAAAAAAATTTCTCATTCCAAAAACTGCCAAAGAAATTAAATCATTGCTGGACTCATAAGCTATTACCGAAGATTTATAAAAAATTTCGCCAAATTGACTAAACCGTTAACATCATGCTTAAAGAAGGGAATGCAAATCAAACACACTCCTGAATTTATAGAAAGTTTCGAACTTTGTAAGAACATCCTGATGAATGATCCTATCTTACAATACCCAGATTTCAACAAACCTTTTAATGTAACAACAGATGCTTCCAATTTTGCAATCGGTGCAATACTATCTCAAGGACCAATAGGAAACGACTTACCTGTTGCTTTTGCATCTAGAACTTTGAATCCAGCGGAATGTCACTACAGTACTATAGCAAAGGAACTCTTAGCTATAGTATATGCTGTTAAATATTTTAGACCATACTTGTACGGCGCAAAATTCAATATTATCTGTGACTATAAACCCTTACAATGGCTTTTCTCCTTAAAGGAACCCAATTCCAAACTAATTAGATGGAAGCTTAAACTAGAGGAATACGATTACCAGATTATTTATAAGAAAGGCAAATTAAATACAAACGCAGATGCTCTCTCTAGAGTAGAAATTCATCCTGTAGAAACCGAAGATAACGACAAATTGTCCATTATAATGAACTTAGATCACAATGAATTTATTGATCTTGAAGAATCGACAAATGAAATGTCGAAACTTAAAGACTTCGATTCGAATGATATACTAAAACCTGCTCTTGATCAGAACGATATACAAGGTATTATAAATATCAATCCCTACCAAAATATAACGCAAGAATTTATTAACGAAACAAGTGACAAAGAATTACCAATACCAGAAGAAGATATTCTAGAATCTACAGAAGAAACCATCCAAAAAGAAACACTACCACTAGAAGATACCCAAAAAGAGACAAAAATAAAAATTCTTCAAAATAAAGTAATACCAAATTCAGAAGAGAAATCTGACGATTTAGAAACGATGCATACTAGTCTAGAAGATCTCATATTAAATATACCGTATACAGAAAAGGCCATAAATATATACAAAAATCAAATAATAGTAACTTTTGCAAATATATCTAAATCAAAATATACATACGAAAAAATATTCGACAAAAATAGATACCATTGGCAAACACCAAAAAATGATTTTGATGAATCACAATTTCTATGTTTAATTAAAGAGATCATAAAACCCAATACAACCTATTGCCTACTATTCAAAAACAAAGACCTCGAGATACCTTTTATTCTTTTTATGACAAACTTATTTAAAAATAATGCATTTTCCCTGGTCATTTCTAATAAAATTCTAACAGATATAACGGAAGAAGCAGAAAAACAAGAAAAGTTAAAATTTTACCACGAAACGAAAACAAACCACAGAGGCAATAATGAAAATCTCGCAGCAGCCAAAAAACATTTGTACTGGCCTGACATGGACAAAGATGTCACAAATTACGTTAACACTTGTGACCTATGTCAAAAGTCAAAGTACAAAAGACATCCCAACTCACTTATTCCCAAACCAACACCAATTGGCAATTCTCCTATGGAACACATATATATCGATACATTTAAATTTAGTAACCAAAATTTCCTTACCATTTTCGATAGCTTTTCTAAATTTGGTCAAGCCTATCCTATAAATTTAATAAACGCTATGGAAATTGTTAACAAATTGACATTCTTTATAAGTCACTACGGAATACCCAACAAAATAACATGTGACAATGGCGCAGAATTTAGAAATAAAATCTTTTAAGATCTCTGCCTCTTACATCATATAGATGTCCATTACGTAACCGCCTACAACCCAAATGGCAACAGTCCGATAGAAAGATTTCATTCTTCAGTCATAGAAAGTCTGAGAATACTTAAAGAAGAAAAAGAAAATATCATCATTTCTCAGTTGATGAGTTACGCAATATTAGCTTATAACAATAGTATTCATAATGCTTCAGGATATAGTCCCTTTCAAATAATGCGAGGCAAACTAGATTATAAAAATCCCTTCGAACGAGATGAGAATAAAAGGATAACCCATTATATTCATGATCACTCAAAAAACCTAAAATACTTAATGATCTTATTCTTAATAAACTAAATAAAAACTAAACATAAAACTTAGAACGTGCAAATAAATCTAAACAATCAGAAATAAAATTAGACACGAATCGTCCCATATATCAGTTAAAGGGTTCAGAAGAAAGATTAGTGAAATATAATCAACCTTATCAAAAATTAGTAAATCCTAAATTAGTCGGAGATAATAAAATATTATCCAACAATAAAGTATATCACTTACGAAGTATAAAACCTCAACGTATTGTTAAGTAATCAAATAATTTACAATGAAATAATAAACTTAAGAGAGCCTATTAAAGTAAATAGTCACTTTTCTATATTAATTACAAACAAAATAGATCACGCTATATCACTAACAAAACTAAATATTCTTCATAGCTCAATTATTAATCCTTTACAATTAGAATCAATAATACTAAATTTAAACAAAATATATACGGTACGAAATGTACCACAACTTCAAAATTTAATGAATTATTATAATCTCTTTTCAACTCAGGTAAATATTCATGAGAATTTGGAAATTTTCAAGATTCATACCTTAATAGTTAGTAATTCCTTAAAATATTTCCGAATATATCCTATACCTTTAAACAACCTAAGAATTATACCCGATCAACCATTCCTGCTTCTCAGCAACGAAGAAAATTAGACAACATCTGAACAATGTCCCGAAATCGAAAACTACTATTACTGTCCAAAGAAGTATCTACAAGAAAATACACAACCTTGTTTAAGCAAACTCATCCGAACTGGCAAGAATAACTGTATAAGCACGAGTATCCATTTGAAGAAGACTACAATAACCACAATTAATTCAAACCAGTTAGTCGTCATACCCATCAATCCCATAAGAATAGAAGCAGATTGTGAAAAGAACGGTATATACGAAATAGACAAACCTTCCATCATAACCATCGACAAATGTAAAATAACCATCGACAACAAAATTTACGAACAAGAAGAAACAATACATGAAGAGTATGTATTCGATTTACCCAAATTCGAGTTTCAAAGTAACTTAACCCAAGTTCCAACAGTAAAACTAAAAACATTGGATGACTCAAAAATCAAGCATATCCAGACCATAGCAGAGAATATCGAACTTCCAGAATTAAAAGAAGCCCCGACGTACCATAATTGGACCAACACATCTCTCATCATCTTTATTATACTAATAATCTCTGTTCTAGCATATTTCAAAGTATTCAAGCCCAAAATCAACTCCATCACAAGAAGTCAACCAAGAGAGGCACATGGCTCAGAAAATCCAACTCCCTTGTTTTCCGAGCTTAAGGAGGGAGGAATTATATAAACATAAAAGAGATATCTAAATGTCATAGTCCAAGTCATTAGTACGATATATATAGTGCAGCCACGGCTGTGAACATTCACTCTTGATTTATTATTGTTATTGTATACTTGTTTTGATTCGTTGTTTTACCTTTGTATTTTAGTTAATTTTAAATAAAGTGTTTTTAAAAACGCGAGTCTGAAAACGAGTTCTTTAATTCGTTCGGAAAAATATTCCCATAAGATTTTTTTGCATAATCACTTTCATGAGACACCCCAAAATAAGGTTCAAGAGGTCGCCCAGGCATAAAGTTGCCCAGAAATTCTCATTATACAAATAAGCGCCCGCCCTGCCATACGCGCTTCATTGTAAATTAAAAAACAATGGTTTAATAGTTGTTTATGCACCAAGGGTGTTATTAAGATGTTTGCGTCCGAAGGGCAACATAATCCAGCCAAAAAACCTCTGGCCCGAGGGATGGATGTTGCTCAATAGGCGTAATTATTCGGTAACAACAGTGGTACATACAAGATTTTATTTTTCACTTCACATAATATAAAAACTAAATTTGACGTTTTTACTTTTTACTTTACTGCACCTACAAAGTATATATTATGTACATTTTGAATGTACCATTGGTGTTACCGGATGATTAAGCCCATAGAGCAATGTACAGTCCTCAGGACAGAGATCCTCTGGCTGGATTATGTTGCTCTCCGGCGTAATCATCTTAATAACATCCTTGGTGAATAAATAACTATTTAACCATTGGTTTTTAATTGATAATGAAGCCCGCATGGCAGGGCGAATGCTCATTTGTACAATGAGAATTTAAACCAGCAAAAATTGTGCAATAAATCTTATTTCTCTCTCTTATAATAGCTCTGTCATAAGCTCTTCATAACCAATTAAAAAACAATATTTTAAAATAAAATTTGCCCAAAATACTTAATAGAAAAAGATAGAAAAAGGTTTGAGCTTGAATTTAGGTCTTTGGCGAATTTCAAAATAATGTTTTTTACTTGTGTTTTTGAGCTTGAAGATCGTAATTTTGCGTTTTTCTCAGTTTTAAATTATTTATAACTCGAAAACGATCAAGCTTACAGAAAAATTACAAGAGACCTATTTTATTCAAAAAGATCCAAAGAATTAAAAAAATTGTCCGGACCGAAGAAATTAATTGTTACAATTTGTTTAAAAAAATTTGATCAAGACCTTTTAAACCTTATTTTGGGGTATCTCATGAAGGCGATCTTGCAAAAAAATTTTATGGAAACATTTTTCTGAACGAACCCGAGCTTTTTGAATTGTCTATGAAGCGACCGGTGATTTTCACTGTCAGGTACGCGTGCAAATTCAATTTGAAATAAAATTTGTATTAAGTTGGCTTTAAAAATTCGATATCTTTTGATCAGAGTCTTCTATCGTCAAAAATCAAAATGTGTTTTATCAATCAAGATCAAAATTTCTTTCGTATGCAATTTTTGTATTTTGCTACAAATGAAGGCAGGTTCTATAAACGCTGTAAATAAATAAATGTTTAGAGATTTTTACCATTTTTTACGATTCTCGTGATATCAATCAAATTTAGCACTTCCATTGGTCGGTCACAATGAAATTTTCATTACTAGAGCCTAATCTTCAAAAGATTTAGCCCAAAACTTCGGTATTGAGTTTTGGTAACAAATGTGAAACATTTGAAACAGGTCTAAAAAAAGCTGAATTTAAACTTTCACATTACAAACGATTTAAAACATTTAAAGCTACCTCTTTTTAATTATACAAGTACTTTTTTTGAAACGACAAAACTTTAGCTACAAACTCCATCTAATAGCGTCTTCGTGGAAGCATTTCCCATGACGTGCGATCGTTTGTGATGTAAATATTTTAAATGATTCATATTTTTTGCCAAAACTTAAAATTGAAATTTCATATTATAGGTTTTGAAGATTAGGCTCCAGCAATGAAAATTTTATAGCAACCGGTCAATGGAAGTGATAAGTTTTTTTGATCTTATGAGAATCGTAAAAAATAGTAAAAATTCCGCAACGTGTATTTCTTTAACAGATTTGGAGAAACTGACTTTACTTGCGGCAAAATACAAAAATTTTATAAGATAGCTGCACTTTTCACCTTTAAAATGCATTTTAATTTTTGTCGATAGGACACCCTGATTAAAAAGACCGAATTTTTACCGTTGAGTTGATATACATTTTATTTAAAATTGATTTCGCGCGCGAACATGACATTGAAAATCACCGATTACTTTAAGCGTTATTTCTAAAATAACGATTCATTCTACAGAAAAAGTGCAAATAAGCGTTTTTGTTTAAAATTATCTCAGCTACATTTTTTATTCAAAACATTTTTTTCTTCGGCGTATAGATTTTTGGAAAATCGATTTTTTCTGTTTTCAGTTCTGGAAATCTGTTTTTCCGCCATACGAGGGAGGGTTTTAGGAGAAGTCTTGGGGTAAATCGATAAACCTTATTTGCATCTTTTTGCCGTCCCAAAATTGACAATCTTAGCAAAATTTAGCTTGTTCGTATAATTTTTAGGGGTCGAATCTCTTACGACTGGACTATTAATGTAATACTACTGTTAATTAATATACATATACCCTTTTATTCATACACATAAAGCAGACGAAACAGATAAATAAAAACTTTATTCTATTGTGAAATAACAGCACACAAACCTATAAAAAGAGAAAAAACTATTCCGAAAAATGATAAAGTGAGACAAAAGTTCGTACGAATGTATGCGGAAAGGTTTAGTGCTGAACGATAGATCCGGACAATGGCTAATCCGCAAGGCAAGGCCCGATTCAAATCATTTTCTATTGAGTTCAGTATTTGCTCTCAGCTTGGCGCCGCCGTTTCGACGTTTACACCACTTGCCCATATCTATTTAAGGTCTCACACTGATTCCTTTTATCACTTTCCATTGGCGGAGAAGAAATGTTATAAGTTATTATCTTTATTTGTTTCTTAATTTGTCGAATACATGACGAAATCTAAATATCCGAAAATCAGTTTGGATTTATACAAAGCAGATGCAATTTTAATTATAAACAGTTGATGGAAAAATAAAGGAATAGAGAAAAATATGTTCTTATGTTATTCATTGCTCGTGCGCTCCTTTCCGATGAGTATGTGAAGATTGTGAGAGATATAAATGATGATGATGTGTAAGTAAAAAATACTAATGGAATTAAAGCAATAATACTGGAACAAGACTACTGGTATTCTACAAATACTAAATAGATAGAAGTGGTTGAAAAAAGGTTTAAAGCTTAGTAGGCAAAAACAAACTATTGATTGTACAAAAATATTAGTCTTAAGTAACTATTATTTACAAAAGGATGGATAACGTGAAAGAAGGAAAGACGATAATGAAAATTGTGGTGTAATGAAAAGGTGGATAGGTAGCGGGACAAAAAAAAACTAAAATTAAAGCTAAGAGCAACAAAGATCTATGGGGACATGCTTAGACAAGGCATTTCTATGAAGAAGATTACTATTAGTGATCCAAAACAGTATTGTATAGATCTTCTTCTTCTTATGGTGCCGTGCACCTATAGTGCGTTGGCGAATTATCTTAAGGTCAGACGTCTGTCTTTTGCGGCATGCAAAAGTTCGCCAGTGTTAGTTACGCCTGTCCAGTTCTTTATATTTCGCAGCCACGACATTTGTTTGCGACCTACTCCTCTCTTGCCCTCAATCTTTCCTTGGATAATCAGTTAAGGGATTGCGTATTTTTCCCCTCTCAGGATGTGGCCCAGGTATCCAATCTTTCGTGCCTTGATCAAGCAGAGCAATTCTCTCTCAGTATTTGCTCTTCTTAGGACTTCCTCGTTTCTCACCCTATCTGTCCATGGTATGCGGAACATTCTTCGCAAGGTCCACATTTCGAAGGCTTCCAACTTGTTAATGGAAGATATTTTCAACGTCCATGTCTCCATGCCGTATAACAATATGGACCATACATAGCACTTAACCATTCTGTAACGGAGATTGAAGGAAAGATTGCGGTTACAAAGTAGCGGTTTAAATTTAAGAAAAGCTTGTCTTGCTTGTTCGGTACGGCATTTTATTTCTTGTTGAGAATCCCATTGGTCATTCACCATCATTCCCAAGTATTTGAATATTTTCACTTGCTCGATTGGAGCATTATCTACGTGCAGTTGTACTCTGAAAAATGCGCCCTTTCTTATTGTCATGCATTTTGTTTTTCCAGCATTTATCTTCAGGCCATATGTTTTTCCTGTGGTGTTTATTTTATTTAGTATCAACTGCATATCATGCTCGTTATCTGTGATTATTGCGGTGTCGTCAGCGTAACGAATGTTATTTATCGGGTACCCGTTGACCTTTATACCACAATCAGTGCCTTCAAGTGCCTCTGCAAAAACATTCTCCACATAGAGGTTGAACAGCATAGGAGACAAAATACACCCCTGTCGCACCCCTCGTAAAATTTCGAATTCCTCTGTGTTTGTTGATTTGTTCAGCCTCACACGTGCCTTTTGATTCCAATAGAGATTCTGGATAACTCATATCTTTCTCATCAAAATCAGCATTGTGTAGCATTTTTATTATTTCATCGTGTTTTACGGTGTCAAAAGCTTTTTTGTAGTCGAGGAATGTGATGACTATATCTTTTTGTTGGTCCATACAGTTTTGTACCAGGGTATTCAAGCAGAATGATGCTTCGCGCGTCCCGAGTCCCTTCTTGAAACCAAATTGTGTCAAATATTGACAACAAAACAGATAATGTAAAAATAATGGATAAAACAGATAATGGAGAGTTGGACAACAGTACTCGGAGACATTTACAATAAACAATGGACTAAAACAGGGGGATGCAGTTTCACCACAACTCTTCAACTTAGCTCTGGAAATTACCGACTACAATATTCCATAGAAAAGGACCAAACCTACTGTTATAATTTGCAGAAGATATAGAACACACCAGACAAGGGTGAAGAAGACTTTCGTCAGGTTCAAGAACGAAGCAGAGCTCCTAATCAATGAAAACACAACTAAATATATGCAAATTAGCCACAATAACCGAAACAGAGATAGAATCGGATAGAACATTACCATCTATGGCTTTAACTTTGGGCGTATCAGAGGATTTAAGTATTTTGGAACAACAGTATCTAAAGACAATAACGGATCACAAGAAATAAACAATGAGATACAAACCGGCAACATTCAAAGATACATACAACTATAAAAAATAGTCATAAGACCCGTAATGATGTATAGTAGCGAAAATGGAAGGTAATAAAAAAATCAAACGAAGAGCGACTACGTATCTGGGGATGAAAAATCCCCAATGGGAACAGCAACCTGGAATGTTCAAGGAATATTGCAATCAGGCGAACTGCATATACTACAACGAGAAGTCGAAAGAGAAGATATAGAAATATGCTGACTTTCGGAGACTCATTGGAAAGGACAAGGATACTTCCGATCGGCAGATCATGTTGTATCGGGAGCAAATAACACAGGAAGAAATGGTGTTGCAATTATGTTGACTAAAAGAGTTTCACAATACGTGTATGATTACCAACTGATAAATGATAGACATATAAAAATAACCTTACTAGCATCACCAAACAAAATGCACATTCTTTAGGTCTATATGCCAACCACAGACGCGTTAGACAATAAAGTGGAAGACGTATACTCTGTTATTGAAGACACAATAAGAAATATTTCATCTAAAGAACCACTCATAATCATGGGCGATTTTAACGCTAAGGTAGGAGAAACAAGAAATGATAACATCCAAAATGTAGGAAACTATGGGTTAGGTATTAGAAACAGCCGAGGTGAACGTTTAATAGATTTTGCAACCGAAAACAGTTTGGCCATTGTAAACACAATGTTCAAACATCATACCCGTCGTTTATCAACGTGGATCAGCCCAAATGGAGAATACAAGAACCAAATCGACTACATATTGATTATAAACAGATGGAAAACATGTTTTACAAACGTAAAAACTAGACCAAGAGCTGAATGTGGATCCGATTATAAATTTTTATGGGCTTGCTTCAAGATAAAGCTAAGAAGAACAATGCCGCACCAAAATCAAAACAGGCTGAAGATTTCAAATCCGAAAACATTTAGCGATGCATTAAAGGAAACTAGTATGTTGAACACACAAGACAACCCAGAAGAAATGTGGAAAGGTTTCAGAAATGCCATAGAAACCTCTGTAGAAAGAACCAAAACCGAAAAAAAGATCATCAAGAGAAAACACTGGATGACAGACAGAACGCTGCAACTTCTCGAAGAGCGAAGGAGAATCAAATCTCTCATATATCAAAACGACAGCAACAAAAACGAATTAGCAAGGTTATATAGAGAAATTAAAAGAGCACGTAGGGATGATAAAAATAAACATATAAATGAAGAATGCAAAGAACTAGAGAGACATGTAAACCGGTATGAATCTCATGAGCTATATAACAAAGTCCGATATCTATACAGGGAAATTAAACCAATCACACAAACAATAATGGATCAAAACCAACATTTTATAAATGACGAGAAAGGTATTGCGGAGGTATGGAGAAAATATTGTCAAAGTCTATACGTAGATGATCTTCAGAATGCAAATCACGACGAGTTCACTGCAGAGAGAGAACCAAATATTCTAAAGTCAGAGGTAGAAAAAGCAATCAAAAAGATAAAAAATAGAAAATCTCCTGGCGCAGACCAGATCACCGCAGAAGTTTCGAAAGAGACTGGAGATGGAGTAAATGTTATGCATATGATCTGTGTGAATCTTTGGAAAACCGAAAGACTAAAAGCTTTTCTATTGTCTCAGATATCAGAAGAACAAGCGGGATGTGTCCCAGGAAAAGGCACAAGAGAACACATCCTTAATGTCAGACAGCTAATCAAAAAAACTCGCGAATTCATTACTCCTATGCTTATGTGCTTTACGGATTACACAAAGGCCTTTGATAAAGTAAAATGGTAGCAGTTATGGTCCATACTAGCGGAAATGGGAACACCCCACCACTTAATTCAACTAATTAGAAGTCTATATGAAAATAATAAGTGCACAGTAAAAATAATTTTGTTTAATATCTACAGCAAACACATTATGCGGAAGGTACTAGATGGATAGAAGGGTGGAATATCAGTAGGAGGTCAAAAAATCAGTAATTTGAGATATGCTGATGACACTTTAATAATCGTGGCAAATCAAGAAGAAATGGAAGATATAGTGAGATGTCTGGAGGAGAAAAGCAAAACATATGGACTAAAGCTATATAGGAGTAAGACAAAGGTCATGATAGTAGACAGAGCTCGGAATAATCTTTAACACATTAAAGAAATTGGGGGCTTTGAAGTAGTAAATAGTTTTATATACCTGGGGTCCCTAATAAAAAATGACGGAGGGTGTGACAGAGAGATACGTAGAAGGTTGACTATTGCCAGAACAGCTATGATGAAGCTGGTAACCATTTGGGAAAATTCTAGCATAACAATACACACAAAACTAAGGCTGGTAAGGGCACTCATTTTTCCCATAGCCCACATATGCATCCCAAACGTGGACCTTAAAGAAAGCGGATAAAAATAAACTAGACGCTTTTGAAATGTGGGTATACCGCCGCATGTTAAGAATATCCTGGATTGATCATCGCACTAACGTATCGATATTAGAACAGCTTAAAGTAAAGGATAGATTGCTTAAACAAATACAACAGAGATATTTGCAGTATTTTGGATACATTGCTAGAAGAACAGGTACGATGGAAAAATTGATAGTCGAGGGCAGAGTTGAAGGAAACAGACCTAGAGAGGGAAATCGTGAAAAAACTGTAAAGGCCTGATGGTGTCACCACATCCCAATAGGGATAAGGACTGAGGAGGAGGAGGAATCATTTAAAACGCAAAAGGATGCCTTTAATTATAATTACCCGAGGCCTTTAATAAGTTCTTTTTGTATGCCTAACATAATAAGAGTTTTGGGATTTCTATCATACTTATTACAAAATATCCATGTATTTACAATACATGTGACAAGATAAATTTGAAACTAAAATACTTTATACTAACAGTTATTGTGGATGCGGTGTTAATACAGATAGCCTGAGACTCTGCACAGTGAGTCCACAGGGAGTCTTATCTCCTCTCTTCGCAGCTAGACTTAGCAACGACAGACAACATGTTCTGGGTTACACGAATGACCGGTTCACCGGTCGGTTTATCCCCCATATTGTCTGGAGTTTCAGGATAATTTCCGATCGCCGCTCGTGAGGAAGAACGAAGGTATTTCGATTCAATCCTCTGTTTGCTCGGGAAATTATGTATCTTCGACTTACACTTAGCGAGAAGTTCACTGAAGGCTCTGTTGTTAACAAGGTGCTACCGGCAGTATAGAATACTTTAAAAGTTCGAATTTCTTTTACTTGAATGTATATATTTGTCTTATATTAAATATTAGGACTTCCTCGTTTCTCACCCTATCTGTTCATGGTATGCGGAACATTCTTCGCAAGGTCCACATTTCGAAGGCTTCCAACTTGTTAATGGAAGATATTTTCAACGTCCATGTCTCCATGCCGTATAACAATATGGACCATACATAGCACTTAACCATTCTGTAACGGAGATTGAAGGAAAGATTGCGGTTACAAAGTAGCGGTTTAAATTTAAGAAAAGCTTGTCTTGCTTGTTCGGTACGGCATTTTATTTCTTGTTGAGAATCCCATTGGTCATTCACCATCATTCCCAAGTATTTGAATATTTTCACTTGCTCGATTGGAGCATTATCTACGTGCAGTTGTACTCTGAAAAATGCGCCCTTTCTTATTGTCATGCATTTTGTTTTTCCAGCATTTATCTTCAGGCCATATGTTTTTCCTGTGGTGTTTATTTTATTTAGTATCAACTGCATATCATGCTCGTTATCTGTGATTATTGCGGTGTCGTCAGCGTAACGAATGTTATTTATCGGGTACCCGTTGACCTTTATACCACAATCAGTGCCTTCAAGTGCCTCTGCAAAAACATTCTCCACATAGAGGTTGAACAGCATAGGAGACAAAATACACCCCTGTCGCACCCCTCGTAAAATTTCGAATTCCTCTGTGTTTGTTGATTTGTTCAGCCTCACACGTGCCTTTTGATTCCAATAGAGATTCTGGATAACTCATATCTTTCTCATCAAAATCAGCATTGTGTAGCATTTTTATTATTTCATCGTGTTTTACGGTGTCAAAAGCTTTTTTGTAGTCGAGGAATGTGATAACTATATCTTTTTGTTGGTCCATACAGTTTTGTACCAGGGTATTCAAGCAGAATGATGCTTCGCGCGTCCCGAGTCCCTTCTTGAAACCAAATTGTGTCAAATATTGACAACAAAACAGATAATGTAAAAATAATGGATAAAACAGATAATGGAGAGTTGGACAACAGTACTCGGAGACATTTACAATAAACAATGGACTAAAACAGGGGGATGCAGTTTCACCACAACTCTTCAACTTAGCTCTGGAAATTACCGACTACAATATTCCATAGAAAAGGACCAAACCTACTGTTATAATTTGCAGAAGATATAGAACACACCAGACAAGGGTGAAGAAGACTTTCGTCAGGTTCAAGAACGAAGCAGAGCTCCTAATCAATGAAAACACAACTAAATATATGCAAATTAGCCACAATAACCGAAACAGAGATAGAATCGGATAGAACATTACCATCTATGGCTTTAACTTTGGGCGTATCAGAGGATTTAAGTATTTTGGAACAACAGTATCTAAAGACAATAACGGATCACAAGAAATAAACAATGAGATACAAACCGGCAACATTCAAAGATACATACAACTATAAAAAATAGTCATAAGACCCGTAATGATGTATAGTAGCGAAAATGGAAGGTAATAAAAAAATCAAACGAAGAGCGACTACGTATCTGGGGATGAAAAATCCCCAATGGGAACAGCAACCTGGAATGTTCAAGGAATATTGCAATCAGGCGAACTGCATATACTACAACGAGAAGTCGAAAGAGAAGATATAGAAATATGCTGACTTTCGGAGACTCATTGGAAAGGACAAGGATACTTCCGATCGGCAGATCATGTTGTATCGGGAGCAAATAACACAGGAAGAAATGGTGTTGCAATTATGTTGACTAAAAGAGTTTCACAATACGTGTATGATTACCAACTGATAAATGATAGACATATAAAAATAACCTTACTAGCATCACCAAACAAAATGCACATTCTTTAGGTCTATATGCCAACCACAGACGCGTTAGACAATAAAGTGGAAGACGTATACTCTGTTATTGAAGACACAATAAGAAATATTTCATCTAAAGAACCACTCATAATCATGGGCGATTTTAACGCTAAGGTAGGAGAAACAAGAAATGATAACATCCAAAATGTAGGAAACTATGGGTTAGGTATTAGAAACAGCCGAGGTGAACGTTTAATAGATTTTGCAACCGAAAACAGTTTGGCCATTGTAAACACAATGTTCAAACATCATACCCGTCGTTTATCAACGTGGATCAGCCCAAATGGAGAATACAAGAACCAAATCGACTACATATTGATTATAAACAGATGGAAAACATGTTTTACAAACGTAAAAACTAGACCAAGAGCTGAATGTGGATCCGATTATAAATTTTTATGGGCTTGCTTCAAGATAAAGCTAAGAAGAACAATGCCGCACCAAAATCAAAACAGGCTGAAGATTTCAAATCCGAAAACATTTAGCGATGCATTAAAGGAAACTAGTATGTTGAACACACAAGACAACCCAGAAGAAATGTGGAAAGGTTTCAGAAATGCCATAGAAACCTCTGTAGAAAGAACCAAAACCGAAAAAAAGATCATCAAGAGAAAACACTGGATGACAGACAGAACGCTGCAACTTCTCGAAGAGCGAAGGAGAATCAAATCTCTCATATATCAAAACGACAGCAACAAAAACGAATTAGCAAGGTTATATAGAGAAATTAAAAGAGCACGTAGGGATGATAAAAATAAACATATAAATGAAGAATGCAAAGAACTAGAGAGACATGTAAACCGGTATGAATCTCATGAGCTATATAACAAAGTCCGATATCTATACAGGGAAATTAAACCAATCACACAAACAATAATGGATCAAAACCAACATTTTATAAATGACGAGAAAGGTATTGCGGAGGTATGGAGAAAATATTGTCAAAGTCTATACGTAGATGATCTTCAGAATGCAAATCACGACGAGTTCACTGCAGAGAGAGAACCAAATATTCTAAAGTCAGAGGTAGAAAAAGCAATCAAAAAGATAAAAAATAGAAAATCTCCTGGCGCAGACCAGATCACCGCAGAAGTTTCGAAAGAGACTGGAGATGGAGTAAATGTTATGCATATGATCTGTGTGAATCTTTGGAAAACCGAAAGACTAAAAGCTTTTCTATTGTCTCAGATATCAGAAGAACAAGCGGGATGTGTCCCAGGAAAAGGCACAAGAGAACACATCCTTAATGTCAGACAGCTAATCAAAAAAACTCGCGAATTCATTACTCCTATGCTTATGTGCTTTACGGATTACACAAAGGCCTTTGATAAAGTAAAATGGTAGCAGTTATGGTCCATACTAGCGGAAATGGGAACACCCCACCACTTAATTCAACTAATTAGAAGTCTATATGAAAATAATAAGTGCACAGTAAAAATAATTTTGTTTAATATCTACAGCAAACACATTATGCGGAAGGTACTAGATGGATAGAAGGGTGGAATATCAGTAGGAGGTCAAAAAATCAGTAATTTGAGATATGCTGATGACACTTTAATAATCGTGGCAAATCAAGAAGAAATGGAAGATATAGTGAGATGTCTGGAGGAGAAAAGCAAAACATATGGACTAAAGCTATATAGGAGTAAGACAAAGGTCATGATAGTAGACAGAGCTCGGAATAATCTTTAACACATTAAAGAAATTGGGGGCTTTGAAGTAGTAAATAGTTTTATATACCTGGGGTCCCTAATAAAAAATGACGGAGGGTGTGACAGAGAGATACGTAGAAGGTTGACTATTGCCAGAACAGCTATGATGAAGCTGGTAACCATTTGGGAAAATTCTAGCATAACAATACACACAAAACTAAGGCTGGTAAGGGCACTCATTTTTCCCATAGCCCACATATGCATCCCAAACGTGGACCTTAAAGAAAGCGGATAAAAATAAACTAGACGCTTTTGAAATGTGGGTATACCGCCGCATGTTAAGAATATCCTGGATTGATCATCGCACTAACGTATCGATATTAGAACAGCTTAAAGTAAAGGATAGATTGCTTAAACAAATACAACAGAGATATTTGCAGTATTTTGGATACATTGCTAGAAGAACAGGTACGATGGAAAAATTGATAGTCGAGGGCAGAGTTGAAGGAAACAGACCTAGAGAGGGAAATCGTGAAAAAACTGTAAAGGCCTGATGGTGTCACCACATCCCAATAGGGATAAGGACTGAGGAGGAGGAGGAATCATTTAAAACGCAAAAGGATGCCTTTAATTATAATTACCCGAGGCCTTTAATAAGTTCTTTTTGTATGCCTAACATAATAAGAGTTTTGGGATTTCTATCATACTTATTACAAAATATCCATGTATTTACAATACATGTGACAAGATAAATTTGAAACTAAAATACTTTATACTAACAGTTATTGTGGATGCGGTGTTAATACAGATAGCCTGAGACTCTGCACAGTGAGTCCACAGGGAGTCTTATCTCCTCTCTTCGCAGCTAGACTTAGCAACGACAGACAACATGTTCTGGGTTACACGAATGACCGGTTCACCGGTCGGTTTATCCCCCATATTGTCTGGAGTTTCAGGATAATTTCCGATCGCCGCTCGTGAGGAAGAACGAAGGTATTTCGATTCAATCCTCTGTTTGCTTGGGAAATTATGTATCTTCGACTTACACTTAGCGAAAAGTTCACTGAAGGCTCTGTTGTTAACAAGGTGCTACCGGCAGGATAGAATACTTTAAAAGTTCGAATTTCTTTTACTTGAATGTATGTATATATTTGTCTTATATTAAATATTTGCCAGTATTCTATGCACAGTAGACGCTTCGAATATCAACAGAGATGCCGGTCCCTCAAGTCTCAGCCTGTAACCGAGTTTACACTCCTCGAGGTATAGGACCGCTGGCAGAGTAACGACTCTTTGACTAGTTCAAGATTGCGGAATAATTGAAAGTCCCTTCGGGACTTTTATTTATTCTCGTAATCACTCTCCATAGCGAAGGGCTCACACTGTACCGCCGCCTCTCGTGAAATAATTATAAGTCCGGTACGGATCTTTATTTATTTCCAACGAATGGTTTGGCGAAGAAGTGCTGCTTCAGCTCGTCCACCGATTAAGAAATAATTCCAAGTCCGCTGGGACACGATCTGAAATAGTATTAAGACAATCTGACTTTTATGTATTTCCGAGATCAATATCTCCCTGATTAGTCCCAGACAGTCACAAACGCCGGTTTCCTACACTTTTTATTGTTGGACAATATCGAAGTCGTGAGACCTCGTGTTCATTCAAACACTTGAAGAGCTGTAGAACCTTTTTCGAAGTGAAGTCTTTGTAGTTCGATGAACTTTCACATAGGTGAGAAATAAAACACAGAGGTTTCTTGAGATGGCTACTCAGCCAAATAGGTCTTGACGGTATCAAGATTAAAACTAGCTAGATCCCATTCGGAAGATACCCTTTTTATGCATTTCTTGGTTGCATCTCCGCAGCGATATTTCTTCGGAAGGCCAATACAATTACAGTTAATAAAACTCCTTGTAATTGGCTGGACAGAGTAACAATCTTCGCTGTGATTCATAGTGATATCATGATTTCGTGAATATTCTGCATAGGACAAGTGATTTTGTGAAATATTCTTCATTTTTTTATTAAGTTTTTTAATTAAATGTTTTAAATTTTTTTAATAGTTACGCCAGTGATAAAATGAAACAATTAAATTACATACCATTATTAAATTTAATAATGAATAATGAAGAATAAATTAAAATTATCAAACCTGTTATCCTCCGTATAGTTACGCCTCTAGTGTAGCATCATGGAACAGATCGTTTCTCGCCCTCAAATTTCCCATATCAAATTGACTAGATCGTTGGCGGTAAAGTGAGTGAACGACTGTTAAGGGTCTTCTAACTTTTATGTCACCCTATACACGACAAAATACTCCTCTCTCTTTGGTCGTGTCTCTTCTGCTGGCTGTCATTTAATTTTCCTCGGTGGTATCCTAATCATCGGCTTTCGAGGGGCTCGTCTAATGTCCACTATCGTTTTGTACAGGGTGGAAGACTGTAAACAGGGTTAAATGTAGGGTTAAATAGCGATATTTAGATCTAAATAATAATCTTTAATATTTTATTTCTTATTAATTCAATAATTTTGTAAAATGATTTAGAATGTTTTACACAATTAAGTAGTCTCGGTTAATAAGACTAAATGGTTGTATTTGCCCTACGAATTCTTCACAAATATGTTTCTATTGTATCAACATACATGGTCAAACAAAGATAAAAGCATACGTATATAGTTATATACAGGTTTGGTGTAAAGTATGGAACCAAGTAAATGTCTTTGAAACGAGAAAGGCGATACTTGTTCATGAAACTTTACATGCAAGTAAATCAGCCATCTGACTCTATATTTTTAGTTACTACTCTACTTCCGGTTATATCAGTAAGTTTGGTAGCAAAAATTTGTTTAAATGAAACATAGTTCACTTTAGAGTTATATAATTCTTCTTCTTCTTCAGCCTTAAGTAATCCAACTTTGGACATAGGCCTCCCCCAAATCAATCCAGTGTCTTTCATTTTGCGCCACTTTCTTCCAGTTGCGTCCTCCGATCTTCTTAATGTCATCAGCCCATCTCATTTGTGGTCTTGTGGTCTTCCTCTGCTTCTCTTTCCTAACCATGGCCTCCACTGTTGTATTTCGTGGTTCCATCTCTTATCCTTCAGTCGGGCATTGTGTCCTGCGAAGCTCCTTTTAATTTGGCAGCATGTTCTCCTGCGTCTTTTACTTTGGTTTTGCTTCTAATCCATTTGTTTGTTTTTTTGACTATAAGTCTCTCTCCGAGCATTGATCTTTCCATCGCTCTTTGTGCTTTTACTATTTTATCCATATTGGACTTGGTGAGTGTCCACGTCTGTGAACCATACGTGAGTATAGGATAGATACACTGATCGTAAATTCTGGTTTTCAAATACTGTTCTATTTTAGTCCTTTCAAGATCCAACTCAGTTTTCCAAATCCTGCCCACGCTAACCTTATTCTTCTGGTAATTTCGGCAGTTTTATTTTCTTTGTTAATTTTCGTTATCTGTCCCAGGTAGATGTATTCGCTTACTCTTTCTAAATTTATGTCGTTCAGTGTTATTTCTGGAATGTTCGGTGTATTTGTCATTATTTTTGTTTTTTCCAAGTTCATCTTAAGACCTACTTTTTCAGCGTATCTTAAATGACTCAGCTTTCTTCCATTAACATTTGTTCCTTTTTCTGCCCAGTTAATGTCTTTGAACACGTCTTCAAGTCCAAGTGTGAATAGCTTTGGTGAGATAACATCTCCCTGGCGAACTCCTCTGTTGATTGGTATAGCTTTGGTTTTCGCATCAGTTTGTATTTTCATTGTAGCTCTCTTGTAAATATTGTGTATGAGCATTCTGTATCGGGAGTCTATCCTGCAGTTGTTCATAGCCCTCTCTATTGCCCAAAGTTCTATGGAGTCGAATGCCTTTTCATAATCAACGAAGCCAATATATAAGTTCAAGTGATATTCATTGGCTTTCTCTATTAGAGTTCTGACTGTAAGAAGATGATCCGCTGTACTGTAACCTTTTCGGAATCCTGCCTGCTCTACCGGTTGATAGCTATCGAGCTTCGACGTTAACCTGTTAGTTATTACTCTCATAAACAATTGTACATTTGGGACAGCAGGGAGATTGGCCTATAGTTCTTGAGATCTCCCCTGTCTCCCTTTTTAAAGAGAAGTATTGTCAAACTTTCATTCCAATCATCTGGGACTTCCCCTCTGTGAAGACATTCGTTGAAAAGTTTTTTCAATTCTTCGAGAATAATTTTATTCCCCTCCTTCAACATTTCTACAAGTATTCCATCTGGACCCGGAGCCTTATTGTTCTTTAGTTAGAGTTATATAATAGGAAAATTTATTTACTAAAACCAATTTTTTTAACATCCAAGATTTTTTACAATCTGTTTCACAATAAAAATAATAAGTAAAATTGTTTGTGTTAGCAATGTCAGAGAGATGTAAGGTTCAGTGACCAAAGCATCAGAACACAAATATTGTCTTGTTTACCGGTGGGATGCGCACTTACACATACACGCGAACACAAATACTAAAAGCTGCACAGATCACAATGGCTGGGCGCTGTTGAATGCGTAGCTTTCACTATTGTAGGCACTGTCAGGAGCGGTTTGGTAGGTCCAAAAGATCATATCGCTTTAATATCTTCGCTTGTTCGTTGTTAAGAAGATTGTATGCTAGGGTGTTAGGTTGCAAACGCAACCTGTTTTGATTTTGTTCAGAATTTCTTTTGCACTCTTCACAAACTGTTAGTTAGTACCTGCAGATCTCTATGTAAGGCTTCATGCTGGATATACCAAGAGGCATTAGCGATTGTTCTCAGATTATTAGATTGAAACGGGTTTTATTTTTACTTTGTATATCAGCAGCTTGTTGTCGATCGATAGGTGTAAATTTTTTCACAGCATCCAGTAAAGTTTTCTGTGTAAAATTCCTAGTTGTAGTCTTTTCGTCCATATATGTTTTTGGTCATTTGGACTTGTCAAGATGGCGACTGACGAATTAATATACAAAGAACTAGATCGTCTTAAGAAATCAGAATTATTGGAAATACTTATTCACAAAAAGGTTTCCGAAGGAATAAAAATTAGTGAAAGTGTCAAAAATGTTTTGGAGACCAGTGGATTTTCTTGTACCGATGTGAAACTGTGCAATAGTGATTTGAAGTTAGAACTCACTCAACTACAGTGCAAGTTAAAGTGTGCCGAGATCGAGATTACTTACTTAAAATCGTTAAATACAGTATTTAAATGGGAATAAGCCACAATTAAAGGTTACAATACGTTTATTGACGTTTCAATTTCCACTTCGGAAATCATTCTCGAGAATGATTTCCGAAGTGGAAATTGAAACGTCAATAAACGTATTTTAACCTTTAATTGTGGCTTATTCCCATTTAAATAGTAATTAATTTAAAATGCTACAAGAAAATAGCTTCAGAACAATGTTAAATACAGAGCTAGTAAAAGGTAATGAACGTCAAGATTTAATTATTTCTTTATTAAAAACGAATTCAAATAAAAATATTGAACATAAACGGACTACGTCCAACGTTGCCAAACCTACTAACGGGGGACTTAAACATTCAAATGCTGTAGCTAATAATAGTAGTCGTAGTCGTAGTAAAAGTCAATCCACGTCCACTGTGGAAGCAGCACTTCCAGCTTCAGTTGATTTAGGAAGTAATGAGTGTCAAAAGGCCCAAGAAAGTATTATGTCATTTGTAATAAATCTTACGAAAGAAGCCACAAAAGACGAAGCTCCATGGCAGAAAGTTCAAGACAGAAACAAAAGAAGAAGACAGTTAGTTGTTGGAACTGGTGCTGGATCTGTCAAAGGTGTTCCAAAATATGTGGATCTACATGTGTATCGCATTGATCCTAGCACCAATGTGACTGCAATGGAAAATCTTCTAAAACCCCATTTTCCGAAAGTGCTTTGCGAGTCTATGGAGTCTCGCTACCCAAGTCTTTACTCATCATTTAAGGTCCGAATATATCAAAATAATTTCAATAAAGCCATGGATCCAGCACTCTGGCCTTAAAATGCATGTGTGAACAATTTTTTGTACCTACGGAAAAATCAGAGGTTCCAGAGGTAATGTTTAACCATAAAATATGTGACATTGTTGTGGATATTAATACATTTAAAAATATAGAAATCTTATGTCTAACAGAATTATGGGAAACCATTGACTCTATTAATAATGTATACATTGATGGATTTACTATGAGTAGTAGTTATTGTAGAAACTCTTCCGTAAGAAGAGGTGGTGTAGGAATATTCGTAAAGAAAAATGTAAACGCTCATAATATTAATGTTAAAAAATTCTGTTCTGATAAACATTCAGAGTTTTGTTGTTCTTTAATTAGGGATAAAAACAATAATATCTTTTACATATTGAATTGCTACCGATCTCCGTGTCGAGATGTAAATATTTTTTTAAATAATCTTGACTGTCTTTTAAATCATTTATACAAGCCAAATGCATGTTATATTATTTGTGGTGACTTTAATATTGTTATGAAAACGTCAAACAATAGCCAAACAAAACTACTTAATTGCTTATCTGCTTATAACATACATACTAATCTTGTCAAATGGCCTACAAGAGTAACAAATACCAGCATAACAACAATTGATAATATTTTTGTAAATTTTTCTAATTTAGGTACATCATGTATTCTTGACAACACTGTGTCTGATCATAGAACTGTTTTAGTCGAACTTAAAATCGATATATCGACCTTGCCTATGTCTTGTCAAAAGCGATATTTTTCTGAGAGTGGGATAGATAATTTTGTTACGAGTCTTGTGCTGGAAGATTGGAATCTTGTTTATGGTATACTTGATACTAATTTGGCTTTTAATGTGTTTGTTGATATTTTTTCGTATTATTTTAACATTAATTTTCCATTGCAAAATAAACGTATTATAAATGATCGTAAAAAATGGGTAAACACTGAAGTACGCTTATCTAGTAGTAACTTAAAAAACTTGCATGTTTTATCTAGATCCTGTCCGTGTCTTCGTGAATATTACAAGTTAGAAAAAAAGAAACACCAGAAACTTTTATGTTTGACAAAGAAAAATTATTACCAGAATATTATTTCATCATCAGATAATCCTACAAAAAGTGCCTGGAGACTTGTTGCCGACGTGACTAATAATGTTGACAATAATAAAAGGAAAAATATATGTCTAAAATCAGATGAAAATTGTGTAACAGAGGAATGCCCTATTGTTGCTAACATGTTCAATGTTTTCTTTAAGAATGCTCCAATTGAGGTACGTTCTAAAATTCCCAGTCATCAAAATACTACTTTAAGGAAACCGCCTTATAATGAAAATGACAATTTTTTACAATTATGTCCTTACACTCCAAATGAGCTGAGTGAGTTATTGATAGGAAAATTGAAATCTTCAAAATCGTGTGGATTCGATGAAATACCTCAATTTTTATTCAAAAAAGTAATTCCATTCATATTATCACCTTTAACATTTCTAATAAACTTGTCTTTTCGCAATGGTATTTTCCCGTATTATCTAAAGGTGGGAAAAGTCATTCCTGTACATAAGAAAGGTGATCCAAAGAATATTAGTAATTATCGCCCAATAACTGTCCCTTCAGTGTTTTCAAAAATATTCGAATACTGTTATCTTAACAGATTAAACTCTTATTTATTGGAGAAAGGTATTGTTAGTAAATATCAGCATGGCTTTCAGGCAGGTAAGTCTACAAATACAGCAGTTCATTCATTTTATGAGACTTTAACTAACTATATTGATGCGGATGAATGCCCTGTCGGGATTTTTTGTGATCTCAGTAGGGCATTTGACTGTGTCGATCATACGTTACTCATTAATAAGTTAGAAAATATTGGAATAAAAGATCTCTCTCTAAAATGGATAGAATCCTACCTATCAGAACGTCGTCAGTATGTCTTCTTAACAGATGTATCCCAACAATCAGTAAATATTTGCAAATCAGATTACATTTACATTCATATGGGTGTTACACAAGGTTCTGTAATTGGCCCAATATTATTTCTTATTTACTTAAATGATATTGTCTCAATAAATTCTGCTGTACAGTTTACACTTTATGCAGATGATACTTCAATACTTATATCAGATAAATCACATATATCTCTTGAAAATAAATGTAACGAACTTTTGTGTGATCTTAGTAATTGGTTTTCCTCGAATTACTTACATCTTAATGCGGATAAAACGCATGCTATTCATTTCCACAATAGACAGAAACATCTGTTAGATATCGAACTATCAATATATTCTAAACAAATTGAAAAAGTTCATTGTCTAAAGTTTTTGGGTTTGTATGTTGATGAATGTCTCAATTGGAAAAGGCAATGTGATGATATTACATATTTCCAAAATAAACTCATCATGCTACCTACTTCGAAACCTCAAAGATATACTAAGTGAAAAACAGCTAATTATGCTGTATTATGCTCAGGTGGAGTCTCGTTTGCGGTATGGCATAGTATTTTGGGGTAGATCTTGTAAATTCTGTGAAGTCTTTCTGTCTCAAAAGAGAATAGTCCGTTGTATTGCTGGTATTTCTCGAATCACTAGCTGTAAGAGTTACTTTACTAGATATAAACTTTTAACTGTGCCGTGTTTATATATTTTTGAAGTTTGTGTTTTTATTCATTCAAATCTTGAGAAATTTAAAACTAATAGTCAAATTCACAATATAAATACAAGGCAGAATCAAAAATTACATGTGCCTTTTTCTAAAGGAAATATGCATTTTTACTCACCTGCAATAATAGGTCAAAGAATATATAATAAGTTACCCGAGCCAATAAAAAAATGTAAGAATATGAAAATATTTAAATTAACTTTAAAAGATTTTTTATTGCAGAATACGTTTTATTCTGTTGATGAATATTTTAGTAGTTGGCATTATTTTAAGTATATACTAGTAATTTTACATTTCTATTTGTGTTTGTCTTGTAATGTTAGGTTTAGCGTAATTTTAGATTTACATTTATATTTACTTATTTTGTTTTCTAAACTGTGACTGATCCTATACAAATTGTATTTGTCAAAAAGGAAATAAAGTATTATCCAGATTTAGCCATACGGCTCACACTCCCTCTAAGGGGAAAATTCACTCATCCCAGATATCTACGGTATCATCTATGGTACATTTTGTCTTGCTTAGTCAGGTGGTTTATGCGCATTTCTTGTTCCCTCAGTTTAAGCGGCGTCGTATCATCTACTGCGCAAATTGCTCGATGTAAAGTAGATGTCTCAGCCTGTACCTGAAAATAAGTTCTTAAATTAGCAATTTGTTTATCCAATTGCTCACCTATATCCATAAGTCCTCTTCCCCCTTGTTATTATTATCCAGATTTAGCCATACGGCTCACACTCCCTCTAAGGGGAAAATTCACTCATCCCAGATACCTACGGTATCAAAAGGATTGAGCTCTGGTGGGACTCTTTCCATGTTATCGAGTCCTAGGTGACTTGGTATGTCGGTGTATCTCCCAAAAATTTTCGTACGCATCTGGACGTCGAAAGTAACACAGCTTTCTGCATAATCTTATATAGATGTTCGTTTAGACCCAGCTTTTTTATGTTTTCTAGGAGGCTCTTCGGGATGACTCCAGTGGTAGAAAGAATAATGGGTATCGTCTGGGTACTTTCCATTCTCCATTGTCTCCTGATTTGTATTTCTAGATCTCTGTACTTGGCGATCTTTTCGTTGTATTTAACACGTAAATTATTGGTGTTGGGTATCGCCACATCAATAAGTGTTGTTTGCCTAGTAATTTTATTAACTAGTATGAGATCGGGTCTATTATGGGCCACTGGTTGGTCTGTAAGCACAGTGCGGTCCCAGTATAGCTTGTAGTTGTCATTTTCAAGCATTCTATCAGGGACGTATTGATAATAAGAAAGATGGTCGGTTTGGAGAAGTCCCAGTTTGTCAGCTAGTTCTTGGTGGATAATCTTTCCTACTGAGTCATGGCGTTCTTTATAATCAGTACCGACAAATACCTGGCAGCCGCCGGTAAGATGTTGGATGGTTTCTTGGGCTTGGCATCCATATCGGCATTTGTCATTTTGGGCTTGAGGATCTTTAACAATATATTTCAGGTAATTTTTAGTTGGAATAACCTGATCCTGAATGGCAAGTAGGAAACCCTCAGTCTCGGGAAACATCTTTCCTGATGTCAACCAATAGTTCGACGCTGTATTGTCGACATATTCTTGGCTGATCTCATTGAGATGTCGCCCATGCAGAGGTTTACTCATCCAGGTGCGCATTTTGTCTTGTTTAGTCAGGTGGTTTATGCGCATTTCTTGTTCCCTCAGTTTAAGCGGCGTCGTATCATCTACTGCGCAAATTGCTCGATGTAAAGTAGATGTCTCAGCCTGTACCTGAAAATAAGTTCTTAAATTAGCAATTTGTTTATCCAATTGCTCACCTATATCCATAAGTCCTCTTCCCCCTTGATACCGCGGTAATGTTGTTCTTTCTACTGCACTGCGTGGGTGATGTTTTTGCGCCTTTGTGAGAAGTGTTCTTACTTTCCGCTGAAGACCCTCTATATCTGTTTTTGACCACTTTATAATACCAAATGAGTAGCTCAGCGCGGAACAGGCGTACGTATTTAATGCTTTAAACAAATTTTTACTATTAAGATATGACCGATTTAGTTGTCTTACTCTTCGTACGAACTCCGAAGTTAGTTCAGTTTTCATTTGTTTATGGTCAATTTTCCGCGCTTGTTTTACTCCGAGATATTTGTACATATCATTTTCACCCATTGCCTCGATGTTTTGGCCATCTTGCATATCGAAACCTCCGGGCTGAATCTTTCCTCTGACTATATTTAGTATACGGCACTTGTCTAGTCCAAAATTCATACTGATATCATTTGAGAAATTTTCTACAGTTTTTAGCATCTCATCTAGGTGGTTTCGAGTGGAAGCCATTAATTTTAAATCATCCATATACAACAGATGATTAAGCTTCGCTACAACAGTGTTGTTATTTTTGATGCTAAAACCTGAGTCAGTAGAGTTCAGCAGCTGAGATAGTGGGTTCATTGCTAGGCAGAACCAAAGTGGACTCAACGAGTCCCCCTGGAAAAGCCCCCGGTTAATAGGGATATTTTCAGTTTCGATATTAATTTCACCCGGTATTTGGAGGTGAATTTTAGTCTTCCACTCTGCCATTATATTCTTCAAAAAGGTCACGAGATTATCATCGACTTTATATATTTTCAATATATCTATAAGCCATTCATGCGGCACTGAGTCAAAAGCCTTCTTGTAGTCAATGAAGGCAGTAAAAAGGTTTCTTTTTTTGGTGTATGCCTGGTTAGAAATGACTGAGTCGATAATAAGTTGTTCTTTGCAGCCCATGGAGCCCTTAGCGCATCCTTTCTGTTGAGGCTCTATGATATTGTTCAGAGCACAATGTTGGTAGATACGCCGGGCCACACAGGATGTGACCAATTTGTACAAAGTTGGAAGACAAGTAATTGGGCGGTACTTTGCTGGATCTTGGGTATTACTTTGATCCTTCGGTATTAGATAAGTGGTTCCCTGAGTAAGAAATGATGGTATTTCCTGTGAATTAGAAATAATATTATTAATAAATACTGTTAAAAGCTCATGAACACTCCAAAACTTCTTTAGCCAGAAGTTTTTTTTAATAATAACTTTTATTATTATTATTATTATTATTATTATTATCCAGATTTAGCCATACGGCTCACACTCCCTCTAAGGGGAAAATTCACTCATCCCAGATACCTACGGTATCAAAAGGATTGAGCTCTGGTGGGACTCTTTCCATGTTATCGAGTCCTAGGTGACTTGGTACATCGGTGTATCTCCCAAAAATTTTCGTACGCATCTGGACGTCGAAAGTAGCACAGCTTTCTGCATGATCTTATATAGATGTTCATTTAGACCCAGCTTTTTTATGTTTTCTAGAAGGTTCTTCGGGATGACTCCAGTGGTAGAAAGAATAATAGGTATCGTCTGGGTGCTTTCCATTCTCCATTGTCTCCTTATTTGTATTTCCAGATCTCTGTACTTGGCTATCTTTTCGTTGTACTTAACACGCAGATTATTGTTGTTAGGTATGGCCACATCGATTAGTGTTGTTTGTCTTGTCAGTTTATTAACTAGCACGAGATCTGGTCTGTTATGTGCTACAGTTTGGTCTGTGAGCACAGTGCGATCCCAGTATAGCTTGTAGTTGTCATTCTCAAGCATACTCTCAGGAACGTATTAATAATATGGGAGATGGTTTGTTTGTAGAAGACCCAGTTTAAAAGCTATCTCTTGATGGAGGATCTTTCCTACTGAGTCATGCCGTTCCTTATAGTCAGTTGCAGCAAATGCCTGGCAGCCCCCGGTAAGATGTTGGATGGTTTCTTGGGCTTGACATCCATATCGGCATTTGTCGTTTTGGACCTGAGGGTCTTTGACAATATATTTCAGGTAATTTTTGGTTGGTATAACCTGATCCTGAATGGCGAGTAATGAACCTTCTGTTTCAGGGAACATCTTTCCTGATATCAGCCAATAGTTCGACGCTATATTGTCGACATAGTCTTGACTGACTTCATTCGGATGTCGCCCGTGCAGAGGTTTACCCATCCAGATGCGCATTTTTTCGTTCTTAGTAAGATGGTTTATGCGCATTTCTTGTTCCCTCAGTTTAATCGGTGTTGTGTCATCTACTGCACAAATCGCGCGATGAAGAGTAGATGTCTCCGCCTGCACCTGAAAATAAGTTCGTAAATTAGTAATCTGTTTTTCTAATTGCTCGCTTATATCAATAAGTCCTCATCCTCCTAAATACCGCGGTAATGTCGTTCTTTCTACTGCACTTCGAGGATGGTGTTTTTGTGCCTTTGTGAGGTGTGTTCGTACTTTTCGCTGAAGCGTTTCTATATCCGTTTTACTCTTCGTATGAACTCTGATGTTAATTCGATTTTCATTTGTTTATGGTCAATTTTCCGCGCTTGCTTTACTCCTAGATATTTATACATGTCGTTTTCGCCCATAGCCTCGATGTTTTGGCCATTTTGCATATCGAATCCTCCGGGCTGAACCTTACCCTTGACTATATTTAGTACACGACATTTGTCTAACCCAAAGTGCATACTGATATCAAAGTATTATTATTATCCAGATTTAGCCATACGGCTCACACTCCCTGTAAGGGGAAAATTCACTCATCCCAGATACCTACGGTATCAAAAGGATTGAGCTCTGGTGGGACTCTTTCCATGTTATCGAGTCCTAGGTGACTTAGTATGTCGGTGTATCTCCCAAAAATTTTCGTACGCATCTGGACGTCGAAAGTAACACAACTTTTTGCATAATCTTATATAGATGTTCGTTTAGACCCAGTTTTTTTATGTTTTCTAGGAGGCTCTTCGGGATGACTCCAGTGGTAGAAAGAATAATGGGTATCGTCTGGGTACTTTCCATTCTCCATTGTCTCCTGATTTGTATTTCTAGATCTCTGTACTTGGCGATCTTTTCGTTGTATTTAACACGTAAATTATTGGTGTTGGGTATCGCCACATCAATAAGTGTTATTATTATTATTATTATTATTATTATTATGGTCCATGTTAATCGTTTGTCCAGATGAATGCCTATATATTTTACGTCATTGTTTTGGAGTAAGGGATATCCATCGAGGTTAACTTGTGAACATATACCTCTTCTTAGAGTAAATATAATACGTGTAGATGTTGAGGGATTTACTTTAATTCTCCAGAGTTTAAATGTCATTAGTTTTGTTTAGATGTAGTTGTAGTATATCTGATGCTATTGCTGAATTACTATGAGATGTTAGGAAAGCAGTATCATCTGCAAATGTTACAAGCGTTAGGTTATTACTTGTTGGTAAGTCAGATGTATATATCAGGTACAATAACGGACCGAGCACACTACCCTGATGTACAAAAGATTTAATGGGGTAGAGTTTTGTATAGGCTTCACTATACCTTACTAAATATCTTCTTTCTGTAAGGTATGATTTAAGCAGTTTGAAGTAAGTGTAAGGTAGGTTTTTCTTAAGACTCTTTTTGTCCAATGTTGGTTTGATTTTCCTTAACAAAACTTTTTCAAAAATCATAGAAATGACTAAGAGTAGACTAATCGGTCGGTATGAGTTGACATCTTTTCTCTCTTTACCAGGTTTTTGAATGAATATAACATGTGCCACTTTCCATTACAAAGGGAAGTAGTGCAGACTTAACATAGCATTGAAGATCATAGTGGTTATTCTGTAGCAATCATGGGTTAGTTCTTGAAGGACCTTACCTGTAATGAGGTCGTATTCCGGCGCCTTATTGGGTTTTATCTCATTTTTTATTATCTCTTTTACTTCTTTATTGTTAAATTGAGAGATTAGAAGTTCCATTGGATATGGAGCGTCAAGAAAATAATGAAGTGGTTCTTCTTGTTCTAAAGGCACTACTCTGGTAAATAGACTAAATACTTTCGAAAGATGTTCTGCGAATGTCTCGGATTTCTATCAGCTCATGTCCATTTACCTGTGGCATTTTTTAAATGGTATAATGTCTTAGAGCCCTTCTACTTTTCTCGTCGCTTTTTATAAAAAATGGTTTGTATCTTTAAACGGCATCAGATTTTCTAGATAATTTTGGATTTCCTTAATTTTTCTTTTTTTAACAGATTTAGATTGGTACATGGTAACAACTTTAGATTGTCCCCATGTTTCGAGTAGTGGCAAATTTAAGTAGAAAAAATATTTAGAAAACAAAAGATCGAGAGATACACCCTGTATCTCCAGCGTGGCAACCCGACCAAACCCTCCTATTATTGAAAACTACCTAAATGTGAAATGCGTATTCGACGAGAATAAGGTTTAAACTGGTAGCGATTGACGAAATTGAATTAATGCACGCCAACTAGATTCACCGTTCACTGTGCTCGACTGCCTGCGTGTACGTGTTATTCAATTTCGTATTAATTTTACACCCGGCTAAGTTGTAAATAAAATTAGTACAGATTACAGATGAGGGAAGTGAAAATAACTGAGATGCTGAAGAAGCGCGAGGATCGTTCTATAAGGCTTGTTAGAACATTAACATACAGAAACCAACCAGATTATAATACATTATAGGATATGTAAATTTCTATTATTTACATGATTAGGGAGAGTTGGAGTTTGAGTTAATATATAATAATTTCTGGGGATTACTAAAATTACTTTGGACTAAATTATTTTAATAAAAATTGAATACAAAATTATTGCATTGGCAGTCTTCTTCTTCTTTAAGTTCCATCTTCTATCGAAGGTTGGAAATCATCATGGCTATGCGGAGCCTGTTGACTTCCGCTCTAAATAGTTCTGCACTACTGCATTCAAGCCACGATATTCTTCGTCTTCCCACATTTCGCTTTCCTCGCATTTTGCCTTGCATAATAAGCTGCAATAATGAGTATCTTGGCCCTCTCATAACATGGCCCGAGTACTCAAGTTTTCTTCTTTTGATAGTCAATATTATTTCAGCTCCATTTCTTATTCTTCTAGTAACTTCTGCGTTTGACATACTTTGAGTTCATGATGTCCGTAGCATTCTTCTGTAACATCAAAATTCAAAGGCAGCTAACTTATTCAGATGCACTTGCTTTAATCTCCATGATTCCATGCCATAAAGAAGAGTAGTGAATACATAACACCGAAACATTCTTAGGCGTAGTCCTAACCTTATATCCCGACAACAAATAAATTTTTTAAATTTAACGAATCATGCACGTGCTATTTCAATACGTGCCTTAATTTCTTTGGTTTGGTCTACATTTGACGTTATCCATGTTCCTAAGTATTTGTAGGTATTCACACTCCCAATTATAGTATTTTTAACAATCAATTTGATATTTGCATCTGCTGATTTAGTCATGATCATGCAATTAGTTTTTTTCAAATTCATCCTCAGTCCGTATTCAGGGCCGCCGTTACCATGTGTGCCAAGTGTGCATCTCACACGGGCGGCCAACAATAGGGGCGGCCAAAAGCAGTCAACTGATGATACTACTTTTTTAAAATGAAAATAAATTCAAATAATTAAATAGTAATGATTCAGATAATTAAACTAACTAAAGATAATTGGCAGGACATGTGATACGAAGTAACGACAATCGCCTTATAAACAATGTGTTCTGGGAAAGGTCAGAGGGAAGAAGGTCTGTAGGGCGGCCTAGAAAAAGGTGGAAAGATGCAGTCAAATAAGATCTAGAGAAAATGGGAGTGCGACAATGGGAATTATTGGCATAGGACCGACAAACATGAAAGGCAATAGTAAACGCGGCAAAGACTCACAAAGAGTTGTAGCGCCATTGATGATGATGATGATGATGATTCAGATAATTGTATGAACTCTAATATTCCAAACAATAATAATTATTCAGTACGTGATAATACTTAAATGCGTTTCATTTATCATGTATACTTCTTTTTTTCATCCTAATCTAAAAAAAATATCAGAAAATATTATTTATTATATGAACTGCCGCCCTTTTGTAGGTACAGTCATAAAGCAGTTTCGGGAATACTTTTTAATTCAAAGCGTCTGGCGGCTTTCAGACTTCAGTTATTTGAGATTTCACACGTAGATACTTTACAAGAATTTAGGCAAGTGGTTGTAAAGTTTCTGTTATAATATTGTTCCTATGGTTATGTTTATAGATGGGTTATTATGTCTTATGTTCAGTCTTAGTTGAGAATTCGATGAATTTAGACATGCTTTTGATAAACGATTTTGTTTGTAAAATATAGTACTGTACCCGTTTCTTTTGCACAGTAGTTACTGTATTTCGAAGTAACATCGAGATCAGAGCAATTTTATTCGTATACGCGTTACGGTTACATATTATTTGGAGAAACATTCTTTGGACAACTTATTTGCAGTGTTTTTGAATTTATTTTGTTAAATTCGCCCGGCTTCATTCTTAAGTGATAATTTCAAAATGTCCGAAAGAAAAAGAAAACGACTTTCAGCATTTTAATATAGAAAAATAAAAGAGGCAAAAACTGAGGAGAAAAAAAACTTAGCGGTGCACTGGAATCATTTTTGATGAAAAACATACATGAAAATATAGAAGACTCGGATATAAATTTAGGATCTTCAACTTCAAGCAAAGTCCAAACCATAAAAAAAAGTACCAAACAATTGAATATTGTGCGATTACTGATGCTGAAACGCCTGAACTTGAAACCACCAACCAAGACCGAACAATTAATGTTCCAGTTAATCTGGATTGCAGTGTATAAAGCTCCAGCATATACTTCAATTCAGATGATCCTGGAAAATGGCCTACAAATATGAATCCAAGTGAAGTTCAATTTGTTGTTGAAAATTTTCGTCAGCAAATTACAAAAATTAACTTCCCCAGAGATACAAATAATAGGAAATTTTCAGAAACTTATTATTATCGCACATTACCTAATCAAGGCCAAATTCATCACCCGTGGTTACTTTACTCATCACTAAATAGTGTTTTTTGTGCACCTTGTAAACTATTTTGTTGTGATGAAAGCAGCCGACAATTACTTAGTGGAATTAATGGGGTAAGTGACTGGCAATATTTAGCTGTTATTTTAAAAAGACATGAATCCGGTGCAGCTCATATAAAATATTCTCAAAAACTGTTTGAACTATCTACAACATTAAAAAAAAAAGGATTAACAGTTGACTCTGCTCAATAAAAATTATATGAAATGGAGAAAAAACATTGGGGCGCACGTAGAACAAATAACAATTATTGTAGTAAGATGTGTTTCTGATTTCTGCGATGTTATCTATTGAACATGAAGTGTGTGCGACATTGGACATTAAAGATATTGTCAAAAAGTTTTCCGAGACGAAAGCCCGAAAAGTGCGTTTTTTTTTTAAATGAACGTTTATTAATTAATAATATTATTAATTAATAATAATAATATGTATTAGGATATACATATTCTGGACGTTGGATCATGATTACTAAATTAGGATATTGAACGTTTAAATTAGGATATTAGGATAGGATATTAGGATATTAGGATATACATTAGGATAATATATATGGACGTTGGATCATGGAGATTAGTCTAAATGTTCAAGTAAATATTTATCTATTTACAAATTATTATTGTTATATTATGCATCTTCTGCACATTTCTTTAAATAATAGTATGTATGTCTAAAGTGTTGGAAGGGGGGCGGCAAATATTAAGTTGCACACGGGCGGCCAATACCTTAGCGGCGGACCTGTCCGTATTCATGACAGCATTCATTAAGTCGTTGCATTACGTTCTGTAAATCATTGTTGTTATCCGTCATTATTACTGTATCATCGGCTAAATGCAAGTTATTCAAAACTTCTCGATTGATAGATATACCTTCTATTGAATCTGAGAGTGCTTCTTTGAATAAAGCAACTCTGGCTGACTCCTCTCTGTATTTTGATATCTCGTGTGTTCTGGTTGTCAATTCTTACCTTGGCAGTTCAATTCTAATATAAATTAGATATAATTTTCATATCACGACTGTCAATATTTTTGATTTTTAATATTTCTACAAGCTTTTTATGTTTAACCTTATCAAATGCCTTTTCAAAATCTACAAAACAGAAGTGCATGTTCTGATTCATATCCTTGCTCATAACAAAGCATATATTGTGCCCATACCAATTGTAAAGCCAAATTGTGTGTCACTAATTTCATATTCAAGAGTTTTAACAATTCTGCTGTGTATTATTTTCAAAAATATTTTGAGTGTGTGACTCATTAAAGCTATTATTCTGTGATCTGAGCAGGATATTGTTACGATACATATGAGTCACATTAAAAACCTGTAAACATTTTGTTATTCTCATTTTTGTTCTAGTATTTTCTCCAACCCGCTAGAAACCGGTCTGGCGTTCCCTTTCATTCGAGACAATTCAAGGGTCAACATCCGCCTGCTTCGAAGGGATTCCATAACTAACGGCTATTTGATATAAATAGCGGAATTTTCATTATGTGAGGCAGTCTGAAAATATAATCGGGTCGAGTTTCGAATTGTAACACGGAAATAAATATTGTAAATAAATAATATAAATTAAAGTAGTTGTGATAAGTGTAAGAATATTGTATATATAAATTAAATAAAGACTTTAATAAACTAAGTAGAACAGTTTTATAATAAATAAAGTTAATAGATTAGACTAATAAACTCAGTTCAATATTGTCCTTGACTTTTTTGGTATTGCCACAAAGGTCGATTGCAGCCATTGTCTGGGGATTGTGGAAGTCTAATATATTAGATTAAAAAGTTCAACCATTAGATCAATAACATCTTCATCAATGAGTTTTAATAATTCGATGGGCACATCCTCTGGTCCGGTAGCTTTGCCCTCTTTTATGTTTTTGATGACATAGATGACTTCTTCCCGTAATATGGGTGGTCCGGTATCCTCTGTGGTTTCTAATAATAGTTCTTCTCTTTCATCATTAAATAGTTTTTGGATGTAATCGGTCCAGTGACACAATTTTTCCTTCATATCAGTAATAATATCTCCTTTATCATTTTTAAAGATATTCGTTCTTGTGCTTTTTCTAGAATTCTGCTGTTCAAGAATTTCTACTGTCATCCAAGGTTTTTTCTCCAAGTAGTTTAAGGGTTTCTTTTCCAACTGACATAAGAGCATGTTGAATTTTTGCCCATTTTTGATCAATAGTTAGAGTTTCTACAATATTTTCTTAGACTTTTCTTAAGTTTTCGTTTATTTTAAATTTCGTTTCCGCATATGTACTGTCTTGTTTGAGCCGCCTTGTATCCATGATTTTCTTGGTGCTAGGGTGCTTTACATTCTTTAGTTTCACTCTTATCGGCAAAACAACCAGATTGTGATCGGAAAATATGTCCGCTCCTGAATAAGTTTTGGATGATATTATAGAATTTCTATATCTTCTATTGACTATTGTATAATCTTTTTGATTTCTGACTATTTTGTTGTTATTATCAGCTGGTGACCTCCATGTGTATAATCTACGATTAGGAAGTTTGAACAAGGTATTTGCAATTTTGAGTTCCTTATTTATACAGAAATAAACCAGCCGATCTCCATGTTCATTCCTCTCCCCGAATCCATATCGCACCACACAATTTTCCATTTCTCCTTGGCCCACTTTAGCGTTTATTTAAATCTCCCAATATAATATTTGTGTCTTTTAGTCAGCTTTAAGACATTGCCAATTTGTTCATAGAAGTTCTCTATGGTGTCTTCATCCTTGTCTGCAGTGGATGCATATATTTAGATTTTATTTAGTTTACGTCATGAAGGAAAGATGAGAGAAAGCATCAATACTCGATCAGACTAGGGAACAAAGTTACAAACAGCTTTTTGAGAATTCTTATCAACTTAATCTTCATTCTGGACATTTTCGACACAGTGTTATCTAGTTTTCCAGATTAGTATAAACTTCTTACGTTCCATGTTCCAATTTTTAAGCATATAGAGTTATTCTTATTTGTTTGACGACCTGAGAGGCCCTGTCGTCTAAATCTGATTGTTCTCAGGGAATCTTTCTATCTTATCCCATTGCCAGCTTCAATAGGGTCTGTTAGTGCTCCTTCTATTATTACTTTTATTGTGTTGTTTTTAATTCTAAGATTCTAAGTTGTAACTTAGCAATATTTGTTCTTAACGTTTCTTCACAACCTATATTTCTGATATTCTGATCTTTTTGATGACAACAACATTCGACAAACACAGAGTCAAGTATAATAATTTTAGAAATAGAAAAGGCTGTGTAGATATTAGAAAATTATAAAGCTGCGAAACTAGATCCCTAATCTATTTGACACCACCTATAATAGTGGATATATTCCTCCTTGGCCAAAATATACATTTATACCTATTTCTAAGAATTCATTAATTTATTAATTTAATAATTTATACTAAGAAACCAAATGACAAACAGGGCGATGAGTTTCGATTAATTAGTTTGATGGGTCAAGTAGTAAAGTTACTTCTCAATTTAAGAGTTGAATTGAAGTAGCCAAAGAAAACTTTTTAAAAATGCGTAGCCTCCTAAGCGATAGACCGCTCGATATAAAGTGCCTCCTCCAAAATATGCCTTTAACCTTGCCGGTCCCGCGTTGATCTTCTCCAGGTTCTCACGTCTGGCAAATTTTGCGCGTTCGCTGCCATTTCATCCTCTTTCCTTTTCCGTGGCTCTCCTTTTGGTCTTACGCCCTGCATTTAACTATCTAGGGTTCTTTTCGGCAATCTTTTTGCCTCCATTCTTACTATATAACCAGCCCATCGAAGTCTCTGAAGTTTAACGAATTCCAAGATTGGTACCTCATTGAACAGTAGTTGATAAAGTTTATGGTTTTACCTGGATCTCCATATTCTGTTTTCGTTAAAAGGTCCAAACTTTTGAGTACGTTCAAATCAAATGAATTTGGTGGCATCATTAGTTTAACACATTATTTTTAAAACTTTTTTGCCTCTCATCACTTTTTCTAGAATTTTAAATATAGCTAGTTTTTTTCCTAGTTGGCCATAAAATTACAATAAGTTTCTACGGTTACAATAATTACAAACAGTTCCATTAATAATAGTCAATAATTTGAAGCTATCAGTTATTGTGTGAATAAGATTAATATTAAATTTTTTTATATTACAATGGCCTGCACATTTCAGGAAATGGCAGATATGCATTTAACTTTAGGTAAGTTGGATCAGATTAAATTATGATTTCAATAAACTATCTAGAATATCGTAGGTGAATGTCAAGGAAATAGTGCAGCAGCCGCAAGGCGTTATGCAGTAAAATACCCCAATCGAAATACACCCGATAGACGATTATCTCTGACCATTGATCGTCGTTTACGGGAAACGGGTACATTCCAACCGCAAGTTGCTGGAATTGATGCAACTGATGAAGACATTTTAGAAATCATTCAAGAAGTCCCTGGAACAAGTACAAGGGTAATAGCTGCTCAACTAAATGTTCCTCACGTAAGAGTTTGGAGGTATTTGAAGGATCAGCTACTTAAACCCTATCACTTAACAACGGTTTAAGAGTTATTGGTTAAAGATTATCCTAAAAGGATTGGATTTTGCGATTGGTTGTTAATGGAAAACACTCGAAATGTTAAATTTTATTAGAAATATTTTGTTTACCGACGGGGCTATTTTCAGTAGAAATGGAATAACAAACCATCATAACGAGCACATTTGGGCCGACGAAAATCCTCACGCCAAAAAAACGACTCATCACCGAAGGACTTTCAAAGTTAATGTTTGGGCAGGAATTGTGGATAACAATCTAATAGGTCCACTATTTCTTCTCAACAATTTAAATGGTGATAATTATTTGCAGTTCTTGGCAAACGATTTACAAGAGTATTTGGAAGAAGTGAAAATTGCAATAAGGCAATATATGTGGTTTCTACAAGATGGCGCTCCACCGCATTACAGTAATGAAGTCCGGGAATTGAAGCTGCAAATCAATTTCGTCAGAAAAATTATGATTTCTCAGCGCATTCGGTTTTCTTAATTAAAACGATACCGAATGTGTATTAAAGAAAATGGGGGTTATTTTGAACATTTATTGTTATATCATATTTATAGAGGTTATAGACATTTTTTGTACTTGTTAATTCATTTAAGCCGTTTATTTAGTTGCACATAATTTTTTAAAGGTTAATGAAAAGGGCCGTAACTCAATAAAAACTGTTTTTTGAAAAAAGTGATACGAGGCAAAAAAATTTAAAATAATGTGTTAAGCTAATGATGTCACAAAATTCATTTGATTAGAACGTACTTAAAAGTTTGGGGGGGTCTAGAGCTGCACACCCCCTCTAAAAATTTTTCTGTGCGCTTAGATTTTGTTGTTACTTTTAAATGAAAAATGCTTTCAGAACAAGAAAGTAACGTGTCCATTTTTATTACAAAATGTCAAGTAGTTTAGGAGATAATGCAAAAAAACAATTTTTATTTTGTAACTTCAAAGGGCTGTAACTTTTTTTGTGTACACTTTTGTACTAAGGTAAGTTGGATTCAATCAATTTATTTTTGTCCCCGGAATAAGTGATTTAATTTATGACATACCTTTTTGAAACACTCTGTATATACAGCCGTTGTAAAAATAATATGTATATTGCATTTTTGCATTTAAAACTTTAGGTTTTTCCAAATGTATATACCTCAAAGTAGTAGATGCAGTCAATAATTGATCAAAGAACATATTCGCGTTTACTGCTCGATTCATATCGAAATCACAGAACAACAAAACAGAAAACAGAAACACAAAGGACTGCTTTTTCTCATTGCAATGCAATATATTCTAAAACGATGCGATGAAGGGCTGCGGCCCGCGGCGACAATATTCAGCTGCCGCCTCTCTTGCCTCTGCCGTCTCCTAGCGTCTCTTTGTGAACCGCCACCGACCGCCACATTGCTTTGTACTCGCTCTATTTTCTATTTACACTGCCGTCAACTCTTATTCAAACCCCAGCGAAATTGCTTTTCTACGGGGTTTTGTTCGGGGTTATATTAGGTATACAAATTCGGAAGACATCTTGTGATGAGATTTCCAAATATGTTAAAGGAATTTCCTTTCCATTTTATCTAGAAGTGACTATAATTTTAATAAACAGAATCATAAGATTTATTAAATTATGTTTTAAATATCTGATACCTTGTTCTACATAAAAGAAACAAAAAACTGTATCGACCTTTTTTTATAGTACGTTTAAAAAATTAAATAATATAATTTACTAACATGTTCAAACTCACCGGGCACAGAAAAGAAATATAGGAAAAAATTACCTCTGACACATATCTTAGATTCAAAAATAAAAACAAAAAAAAATATAAATATCACTAAGAGATAACCAGATATGTCAGCTCCCACGTCGCATAGGGTTAGAATGGGCAGCACAGCTTTTGGTAAATTAAACTATGTATTTAAATCGGATCTACCCATAAGCCTCAAAAGAAAAATCTTTGACCAATGTGTGTTACTTTTGTACTCACTTATCGAGCGGAAACTTTAACACTCACAAAAAGGTAGTGAAGTTTCGTGTGACTCAGAGGACTATGGAGCGCCAGATGTAGAGTGTCTCTCTGTGAGACCGAATCCCAAACAAAGAAATACTTCATAGATCATAAACAACATATGCCATCGAACAAACGTCAAAAACAACTATCAAAGTTATTATAATTTTTTAGATCTCTTCTAAAAAATATTGAATTTTGGCGGTTTTTTAATAGATACTGTGTTGTAATCAATTTCCTCTGGCAATGATCGAAAATTAAAATTATTATCTTTGAAAAACTTGGTTTGGAATTGTTAAGGACAAAGTATATATTTGTCGAATTAGCATTCAAAGCGGATTGATCGTTCTGAGTATGCGATCCGTGTTAATGTGTTTAAAGTGTTAAAATTTTACAATGGAAATTAATACAATTATTGGTAAAGACCATCCACCCGATCTAGCAAAGGCCATTAATATTTTTAATACTATGGATTTGGATAATGAAAGACAAAAAACACAGCTAAGTGAAAATACAATTCAAAGTTCCATGGCTTCACAGGTATTAAAACCACAACCAAATAACTTTTTTCCAGTTTTTCAGGTAAGCGATACTAATAGTACTAATGTAAATCAGCGGGTCTTCAGATTTAACTGTCCTCTTCAATCAAAGTTCGGTTATTTTATATGAAATCCTGATATTCGAGAACAGCGTCGTCTCGCATCGAAAGATCCAGAAGCTCAGACCGGCTCATTCACCATAATTTGGTTCTAGACCTTCGCCGAAATTTCTACAACAAAACAGAATTATTAGTCATCATATATTTACAGTTATTTTTAGGCCATGATATTTATCGTAACATTGCCCCCCTCTTAAAAGATGGTTCCTCCTGGAACCGTGTCGGGACTGGAACCGGAACTGTATGCTGGTATCGGCAACTGGACCCTCTTTTACAACTTCCAGTTGTATAAAAATGACAAGGGACGGTTTTCTCTCCGCACCAGTAACTATGCGGATTGCAACAGACTAACACCTGGACTTTGGTGTCTTTGAAGATCTCCTCCACCATATTTCGGATAACCCTCCAATCTAATTGGCGGCACTCCAACTTTGGCATAGCTAACTTTTGCACGTCGGACTCTAGTACGTGCTCTCTCAATTGAAGTAAGGCTTCCCATACATCTCGGTAGGTAGGTTGGTCACAGGCAGTGTCTTTTGTTACCAGGTAGAAAAGGTAACGTGATGCATCTTGGAGTTTCAGAGTTTTGCCGGGAGCTGGCACTTGGCATTGAAGTTCTGCAACTCGACCAAACTTCCTTCGAAAAACGGATGCCAACCCTGGTGCGTCTTTGATACTGGCCGGGATGGTAAGGGCCAGCGCGTAGTCATCGGGGAGCGCGAGTAGATCTTGCTTTTCTTCAGTGGTAACACCATGTCTTGCTTTACCGGTACCTCCATAGGCACCCATGAATTCCTCAAACGTGAGGTCAGACACATCTTGGACTTGGTTTACTTCCACTTCTTCATCTACGTCGTGGTCACCTTCGAAAGACGCCAGCCGGTTATGGTGTACTATCATCGGCTTTCCCCTCGGAATCTTGCTTATTCGGTAGATGACATCGTTGATCTTCTCCATAATTAGGTATGGGCCTTCCCAAAACTGCTGCAATTTGGGAGAACAACCTTTTCGCTTCTTGGGATTATAGAGCCAGACCTTGTCGTTCTTCTTAAAGCAACCCTTTTCGGCTTGTGTATCGTACCGTTTCTTCATTCGGTCGCTAGCGATCTGAAGGTGGGAACGGACCAACTCATGTACATCGTCCATTCTTCTTCGTAATTAGATCACATAATCTTCACCTGCTACATCTTCTTCTGGTCGACACCCAAATTCTAGATCACAAGGTAGTCGCATTTCGCGTCCGAATAGGACTCTGGCTGGTGTCTGGCCTGTTGATTCGTTAACAGCTGATCTGTAGGCCATTGTGAAGAACGGAAGGTATTGGTCCCAGTCTCGCTGATGATCGGACACCATCTTTGTCAAATACTTGCCGACTGTCCTATTCATCCGCTCTACCGTACCATCAGATTGCGGATGATATGCTGTAGTTCTTGTTTTCTTCATGCCTAGTCTATCACATATTCCTTGGAATAGATCGCTTTCGAAGTTCCTGCCTTGGTCACTATGTATCTCCAAAGGCACTCCAAATCGGCTGATATATTCTTGGATCAACTTATCTGCAACGGTGGCGGCCTTCTGGTCTGGAAGTGCGTAAATCTCGACCCACTTAGTGAAGTAATCCATTACTACCAGCATGTACTTGCCTCCATTTTCACTTTCTGGAAATGGCCCAGCGATGTCCAAAGCTATTCTTTCAAACAGGCTTCCAACATTATATTGTCTCATAGGAGCTCTTGTTTTTCGGTAAGGCCCGTTACTCGTGGCACAAATAGTACATTTCTTACACCAGTCTTTTACATCGTCGGAACTGTTCATCCAATAAAACCGTTCTTGAATTCGCTGAAGGGTTTTCTTTACACCAAAATGACCTCCCGATGGACTGTCGTGTAACTGACGAAGTACTTCGGCTATTCTGCTCTTTGGGATCACCAACTGTCTTCTCTTCTCTGAACCGTCATCATTTTCCAGGAGTCGTTTGAGCAAGCCATCTTCGATGATAAAGGAGTCCCACTGGGCCCAATACGTCTTAACTACTGAGCATAGGTTTGATATTTCCTGCCAAGGTGGTCGACGGTTTTCCTCTTTCCATTTTCGGATTTTCTGTATAACTGGATCTCTCTCTTGTTCTTCCCTTATCTTAGTAGGCGTCCAGTCGTCGTTGACAATCGTCGTTCTTAGCACTGCTGCTTCCTTCTTCTTCTTCTACGGCACTACAGCCCAAAATGAGCCTTGGCCTCCTTTATTTTTTGCCTCCACCCTTGTCTGTCTGTGGCTGCTCTTCTCCATACACGGACTCCTAAAAGTGCTTGTGCGTCGCTGCTTACTGTGTCTTCCCAGCGCTTTCTTGGCTTTCCAACTGGTCTCTTTCCCTGCATTCTGGCGTTCAGTGCTCGTTTTGGTAGCCTATCCTCTCCCATTCGTATCACATGTCCGGCCCATTGCAATCTTTGTATTCTAATGAAGTCTGACAGTGGTGTTTCCTTATACAGTTGATAGAGCTCGTTGTTATATCGAATTCTGAAGATTCCGTTTTCCCTCACAGGTCCTAGTATTCTCCTCAGTACTTTTCTTTCTAATGTGTCGAGTTTGTTTTTGGATGTTTCTTTCAGGACCCATGCTTCGCTGCCATAACATGCTATTGGCCGAATTAAAGTTTTATAGATTCTCATCTTTGTATTTCGGTGGACACTTTTAGACCGAAATATATGGGAGAGGGCAAAATAAGCTTTGTTTGCCTGCGTTATCCTTTTTCGTATTTCTCCATCCTCTGCTCCATCGACATATATTTCTGCTGCTTCCTTGGATTCCGTTTTGTTGCAGTGGGAACACTCTCCTGGGCATGGCCTTCTGGAAAGAGAATCAGCGTTTCTATGGCTAACTCCGGCCCGGTGCTCAATCTTAAAATCGTATTCTTGGAGTCGTTCGATCCACCTGGCTATCTGACCCTCTGGATTCTTAAACTGCATCAACCACTTAAGGGCGGCATGGTCGGTTCGGATTAGAAACTTTCTGCCATAGAGATATTGATAAAAGTGCTCTACTGATTTCACTACTGCCAGAAGTTCTCTTCTCGTGACGCAATAATTCCGTTCAGGTTTTGAAAGAACTTTACTAAAATATCCGAGGACTCGTTCCTGTCCTCCTTGAATCTGAGACAGCACTCCTCCAATTCCCACATTACTTGCATCCGTATCTAAGATGAACTCTCCTTCTGGCAGTGGATACCCTAAAATTGGTGCTGTTATTAAATGCTTTTTCAACGTTTCAAAGGCATTTTGGCAGTCTATATCCCAGCGGTAATCTCTTGCTTCCTCCGTAAGTCGCGTTAATGGCTTAGCAATATCTGCAAACTTCTTAATAAACCTCCGGTAGTAAGTACATAGTCCAAGAAAACTTCTCACTTGATGTTTGTCAGTTGGTTTTGGCCATTCCTTAATGGAATCGATTTTTCCCTTATCCACGGCCACTCCTTCTTTACTGACTATATGACCCAGATAATTGACTTTACCTTGAAATAGCTGGCACTTCTTGGGGTTTAGCATCAATTGGGCAGCCTTAATTCGATTAAAAACGTTTTCTAAATTCCTCAAATGATCTTCGAATGTCTCCCCCAAGACGATTATGTCATCTAAATAAACCAGGCATGTTTTCCAAGATAACCCTTTTAACACATTTTCCATAAGCCTCTCAAATGTCGCAGGAGCATTACAAAGTCCAAATGGCATAACGTTGAATTGCCACAATCCAGATCCTGTGGTGAAGGCTGTCTTTTCTTTATCGACTGGGTCCATTTCTACCTGCCAGTATCCAGACTTCAAATCTAAAGTAGAAAACAATTTACTTCCAGCCAATGTGTCCAATGTGTCATCGATCCGAGGCAGAGGATAACTATCTTTCTTGGTAACGTTGTTCAGCAAACGGTAATCCACACAGAACCTCGTCGTTCCGTCTTTCTTCTTAACCAGGACCACCGGAGAGACCCATGGGCTCGTAGAAGGTTCTATCACCCCGTCTTTCTTCCTTTCCTGAACAATCGTTTCAGCTTCCTCTCTCTTCGCCTGTGGTAATCGTCGAGCTGTTTGACGAATTGGCTTAGCATTACCAGTATCAATTTTATGCTTAACAACGGTAGTTCTTCCCGTCTTTCCTCCTTTCGGTACGAAAATATCACGATACTGCCGAAGAAATTCCCTTAATTTCCTTTTCTCCATCTGATTTAGAGACTGTCCTGCAACTGCAACCATTTGGTCGAATTTGTCGTTGGAATTATCAGATGTTGTCGCCTGACGGATTATGGATGTCACAGGTACACAAGTTCCTACCTTTGTCTCTTTCTTGATGGTCACTGGGTAGTCGTTGACATTGATAAGTCTCACAGGAATTTCTTTGGCCGAAGTCACCAATTCCTTTCCAATTATGATTCCACGGCCAACCTCATCGTCGTGGTTCCAAGGCTCCATCATAACAGGTGTCCCTTCGTCTACAATTCCCTGTAGTCGCGCTACTATGATCGTTTCGCTTCTCGCAGGCACGACTGTATCTTCTGTAATGGCTGCTTGCACAGTGTTGTCATTATGTGGATAATGACAACACTCGTTGAAATACCTCCTCGTTGCCAACTTTGATTACCTTATTCTTAAAATCCAATTGGAATCCATGCATATTCATTACGTCCATTCCTAATATAACATCCTCTTCGATGTCAGCAACTATAACAGTATGGACGAACTTTTCTGCTCCAATTCCCAATTGTACCTGGATTTCTCCATGAATGTTAGCATTTTCACCTGTAGCGGTCCGAAGTCGCAACCTCGTTGGTAACAGTTTCTTTCGGCTGTTTATAACTGTCGGGCGTATAATGGTTCTGGTCGCTCCGGTATCCACCAACAACGTATGCTTTTTACCATTTATGTCTCCATCTACATATACACTATCTTCACGACATTTCAAAGAAGCTATTAGTATGAGAGGGTCTTTGGAAAAGTTCTGGGTCGAAGCTGCTCCCCTAAAGCCGACTCGTTCTGGTTTTCCTGATGGTGAGTTTCTTGATTTTATGGTCTTCGTTTTCTTGCATGTAATAATTTTCATCATATTAACGAGCTGGTCAAGTTTATCTTCATCTCCTTCCTCTTTTACAGTCCTAACTTTACTGTATCCTCCAGAGGCCTGCGTAGCTGACTCGTATTCGAGGGCGGCGGATAGGACATCAACCAGCGTCTTGTGACGAGCTAATCGCAGTGTTCTCTGCATTTCATGATCACGAAGACCATCAATAAACGTTTGAACGGCCAATTTTTCCATCATGTCTTCGGGAGCTGTTGGATAAGCATATCGTACTAATCTGGCAATATCTACCTCATATTCTTGAAGAGCCTCATCTTTCTTCTGTCTACGATTTTTAAGCTGCGACTGATATACATGCTCCAAATGTTCGTGGCCATATCGCATATTTAACCTCTTCTTCAGTTGTTCGAAATCATCGGTCTCCTCTACGGCTATGGTCTGAAGCACATCTAAGGCATCTCATCGAAGAGCGATAGTCAGGTTTACAGCCTTTTCTTTTTCAGATCATCCATTCGCTCTTGCGGCTGATTCGAACTGTTTCATGTAGTTGTTCCATGATGATTTTCCGTCGAAAGTTGGGACTTTAACATGAATAGAACCTCCACATCCTTCAAATTTCGGCCGTGTCTCCAACTTACATTTCGTCTCGTCTTCTTTTATCTCTACTGTAATCGGATTGTTACCTCTCTCTGCTGTCCCTGTTTCCTCCATCTTCCTTTCCATCTCTTTCATCTTTTCTTCGAAGGCCAACATATCGGCAGCAACTTGATTTTTTAACGAAGACATTCTATCGTCGAGGGCAGACATCTCAGAAGTTACTTTAGAGATTTCCAAAGAGATGTTAGCAGAAACTTTGCTTTCCAAAGAAGAAATCTCGTTAGAAACTTTGTTCTCCAATGATGCGATGTCACCAGAAACTTTGTTCTCTAATGATGCGATGTCACCAGAAACTTTGGCTACATCACCAGAAACTTTCGAAATCGACGAGAGGACAGCATCTTCAAATATATAAGTCTCTGGATCTAGTCCTTCTTCTAGCAAAGCGTTCTTTAGTCGTTGGACTAACTCAGCCTTTTTTCCGGTAGAAGCTAATTCTCTGTCTTCAAGATGTCTTCTTAAATTAGTCACTGTCAGCTCATAAATCGTAGCCATTTTCACAATTTATTTTATATTCACTTCGGAACAATACTTGTTCTGATTACTATAAATCTAATTTACTTTTATTTCACTTCCGACACCATTGAAACGTCTTTTGTTTATTTATAATTATTTATATTTGGTTGTGAATTCTTAATTTATAATGTCTTGTTCTTATCTTAATTCATTAAAAGGCACAATAATTTATATCAATTTATTTAACGAATAATACACATAATTTATATAGGCGAGCGTAACAATTAAAGTTGCGGCCGCGGGTCTTCAGATTTAACTGTCCTCTTCAATCAAAGTTCGGTTATTTTATATGAAATCCTGATATTCGAGAACAGCGTCGTCTCGCATCGAAAGATCCAGAAGCTCAGACCGGCTCATTCACCATAATTTGGTTCTAGACCTTCGCCGAAATTTCTACAACAAAACAGAATTATTAGTCATCATATATTTACAGTTATTTTTAGGCCATGATATTTATCGTAACAGTATTTCAGAAAACGAATCAAAAGACATTATTGTTTGTAGATACGGTAATTTTAAGTTATTAATTGTAAAAAGAATGAAAAGAAAATCAAACGACGAGTTGACAGAGACGGGTACTATAGTGGTGTCTTTCTGAGGACAAATGATACCAAAACAAGTTTTCATTGACAGAATGATGGTAGTTCCTTATATACCTAGAGTAATACAGTGTCTCAACTGTATATATGGTCAATGTAGAGGGAAAAAAAAAGATTCGGAAAATGTGGACAAGAACATGAATCTGGTATATTTTGTTTTGGAAAACACTTAGCATTAGACCGAGCAAAATGTCCTGAATTTGAGAAACAAAAGGGTATTAAATATCTTATGGTAAACGAAAATATGGCATTTGAAAAAGCAAAATTAAAATACAATAATAGCTACACATTAGCTCTAAAAACATCAAATGTAGGTAATAGATATACATTAACAACAAAAAGAAAATGGAGCGAAGCTAAACAAAATAAGTCTGTTTACCCATATTCGGAAGAACATGAAAATATCTTGACAAATCCTAGCACTTCTGAGTACCCGCCTTTAAGAATTCCTAAGAACATTCCAATGTATCACAAAAAAATAACACAAAATTCTCAGATAAACAAAAATCTTAGTAAAAATATATTAACAATATTTAAAAATATTCTAGGTAAAAATTTTTCGCCAACAGAAAATAAACAAATTTTGGAAGAATTTTAGGAAAGTCTAAAAAAAAATTTAAATGGATCTAACAAGTAAAAAAATCTTACAATGGAACTCACGATCGATGATACACAATAAGGGACATTTTGAAAAATATATATTTGAAAATAATTTTTTAGCTATATTACTGAGTGAAACTTGGTTGAAATCAAATACAAACATAAACTTTTCTCGATAAAATAAGTTTCGCGAAGATGAACCAGACGGTAATGGAGAAGTAGCAATATTAATAAAAAAAATAATAATTTTTTGAATAACTTAAATTTTTATAAAATAAATGATGTAATGTGTATTGCAGTACAAGTCAATTTAAAAAATACTATTATAAATTTATACTCGGTATATGCAAAGCCTAAACTATGTGTATCAAAAAATGAGTGGGTTAGGTTCTTTAATAGTTGTAACAAACCATTTTTAGTGGGAGGAGACTTCAATTGTCATAATAAAATATGGGGATGTGATAAAACTGATCGCGAAGGAATAAATCTTTTTGAAGCCTTGGAAGAATGTGGACTTAATTTCTTAAATGATGGTTCTGAAACATTAATTCGGAATTCCGTGAATAAAAGTAAATCTGCTATAGATCTAACAATTTGCTCAAGAGATATCTATTATACGTGCTATTGGCACACCGAAAATATAAGTCTGGGTTCAGATCACTATCCAGTAGTTATGGAGTTTATACATGATAGTAACGTAAATATCTATAATGATAATAATGATATAATTAAAAATAGAATTAAATGGGATATTAAACAAAGCGGATTGGGCAGTTTTCTCTTATCTCTTAAACAATAAAAAAAAAAGATAATATAGGAGACAATATAGAACAAGAATATCAAATATTTTACGATTCTATAAATGAAGCTAGTAAAATTAACATCCCAGAGAAGAGAAAAATGACCAATCCAAAATTTAATAAACCATGGTGGAACAATGAATATAGGGAGGCTATTAAACATAAAAAAAAGAGATGCCATCGAAAAAATCGTGTCGCTAAAACAGAATTGGGAAGAACACGTCGCCAGATTATCAGACAACCGATGAACTAAATGTATTGTCGAGCGAAGACCAAGATAAGAAGCACTACGGAGAAGAGGAAGCCCATCAACCAAATGGACTGACTAACGACTTAAAGTGGGTTATCAGTAACTGAATGCAAGCCGCACAAGTCAGAGACAGATAGAAGGAGCTGAGAGAGACCTATGTCCAGCAGTGGACACATACAGTTAATGACGATAATGATAATAAAAATCACTAAGCATATTGCAATGGCATAGGATGTTTATGGTACTCTTCTTATTTCATTTCGCTTTTTCTATTCATTCACCTTACTTATTTTGTTTACGTGTTTTCTTAAACGACAATGTCCAGTCGCCATTTCGGTGACCGTTTTAATCTGTCGGTTATTAAGGTGTATCAAATGGTTCGAGAGATCTTTATCAATATTTTTGATTATTCTCTTAGTCTAGATTTGCCATTGAGTGCTCTCTATTTTTTATGATTCCTTATTAGCCACTTTTAAAACTCATTTCTTACAGCATGGTGATGCCACGCAATAGTTTTTTGCTTATAAGGGTTTTTGTCAAGCCTTGTTTTAACAACAAAGCTGCTCGTTCATTACGATTACCACTTCATGACCCGGCACCCATATTAAAGACCCTTTATTGTTTTTTGCTAGGTTTTTGAGATCTTTGCAGTTCGCCATCAGTGTTGTTTTGGTTAGTGGGTTTTTTACGGCCAAAGTAGTCCTTGGTTATCTATATAAATCTTGATTCTCTTTGCTTTGGGATCTCCATTTAAGATTTTATTAATGCAGGCCACCAAAGCAAAAACTTCAGCCTGGAACATAGTTGTACATTGGCCTTGTAAATATTAGCAGTTTTTTGGCAAAGATAATAAATATTCTTAAGAAGTTTGGCCGGAAAAGGTCCCGTTAAATACTGTTTATTTCTAACGCCCTAATAGTTTCTTCAAATTGTAGACCACCCACCAAATAAATTTTGCTATTTGCATATTATTCCCATAAATAGGCTAACTCTAGCTATCCCCTTCATTTTCCATTAGAAATTGAGTTGTAAACATTCGTTTTCGCCCGTTGCGGAAGAATATGCAATTTGTCACCACCTCTGTTGGTCAAATTACCCAATTTAATTAGGGTTCAAAATTTGACTGGTGTACAAGCCAAATTCTTCTAAAATTAAGACCCATACGAGAAAGTTGACTACACAGCCAGGTCAGCATACAGTCATTTTACAGTTTAGTAATGTGAGTACTTTCTTTTGCTCGAGGATTTAACTGAAGTTCTTTCTTAAGAAAATTAGAAATAGGAAAGAGACTAAATATAGTTACCTAATTAAGAACAATACTAAAAAGCTTATATTGAAACAGCGCATATTTCGTTATTTTTTATTATTATTTAATATTTAATGTTACTTAACATTCTTGTATAGTCTTAAGGCCCGTTTTCACACTACGTCTTATTGTACGTTTTGTGGGTCATATAAAACGTACGACAAAATGTACGGTTTGTCCAATGTATACACACTACGTTTTTCCTTCCGTTTTCTACCTCATTTCTAATTCAGAGTCTTGAGTTGTGTGAAGTTTGTTTAGTGTTTTTTTTTTTATTATGGAGGAAACACGGCTGCTTTCTTTTATTTTTTCAACTATAAAGATACTACGACTGAGGAAAAAGGGGATGAAGAGGGAAAAGACAAGATGGTCAAGAGAGTGGGCTTCTAAAAAGAAGCCAGTATTCCCACGTCTCGTTACTAAAAGAGGCGAACCAGATGACTGGCGCAATTATTTGCGAATGGACACCTCAGCCTATTGTCAATTGCTAGAGTTGGTAACACCATACATATTGAAATAAGACACCTCATGAGAAAAGCCATTACACCCCATGAAAGACTCACAGCAACTCTCAGATATCTTACAACAGGATGCAGCGTCAAGGACTTGGAGTTCACAATCATAATATCCAAACCAGCGTTAAGCCAAATAATTCCTGAAACCTGTAATGCAATCTACTTGGTTTTAAAACATAACTACTTAAAAACTTTTACACAATTCAATAAATTCCTAGAGAAAATCGTGGGTGCATTGCCGCAAATCTGACATTATTAGGCTTTTTTTGGGAAAAATGAAACGAACTGCAGTGGAACTAGTCGTCAAATAAGTCAAGATCGGACGACTTGTTTGAACATGTATTTTCACGTAACGTTTTATCCTATCAGTTTTCGCAAAACTATGCTTCTCCCATCATTTCTACGATCTGACCTTGGATTTCATTTCGATTCGACAATACGTACGTTTTGCTGTTTACATGCCACGTTTTATTGTATAGGATTTGTCCTATCCAACAAAATGTACAATAAGACGTAGCGTGAAAACCGGCCTTTAAGCTTAAACATGTTTAACCCAAGGTGGATTAAGTAGACAGTAAATTTTAATTGTTCTTTTGCATATTTTAAACTTAATAACGTATGTTCTGTATTTTATATTTGTCCATCATAGTTAATCCATTAACGACAAAACTTAGTAGGTAGTTAACTAATGAGATCGATAAGAAATCTTTCATGTGGTATGATAATAACTTCGTCAATATCTGATATGTTTCATACGATAATTTTTTACCTGGATATGTCTATACTGTGGTATTTAATATTTTTGAATATAGTTGATATAGTTTTTTATTTTAATGGAGTTTGCATTTTTTCTCTTTTATTTGTGTATATCGCATTTCTGTTTGTTGGGATTCAAAGATTTAAAAACAGTGGCGCCCTTTTTCTTTTTTTTTTGAAGAGTTATTCACTTCATTTATTTCCTTTCTATGTTGTTTTGTACCTTTTCTTCCTTACGTTTCTCATCTCTCAGAACGACCCCGCCTGCATGAATCTAAACGGACTGAGCAACCATGCCTTCGTTTGTGAGAGAAGCCTTGTTCAGAATTTAAGTTCTGATCCAGAGATGCAAAGATATAAATCAAAATATATACATCTGTGCAATCGATTTTGAAAAAGCTTTTGTTAAGGTCCGATATATCAAAATCGTATAAATATTAAAAACAGCTAAATTGGACGATAAAGATTTACGAATAATTACAAATCTGCCATCAAGTGGCAAGAATAAAAGTTGAACAAGAACTGTCGGATAAAATAAATATAAAAATAAGAGTGAGACAAGGCTGTATACCATCGCCTTTACTTTTTAACTTGTATTTAGAAGAAATATTTAAGAAAGCCCTAATGGGGACAACAGACGGTACTATTGGTAATCGTGTAACTTTAAATAATATTAGATATCCCGACGATACCTTAGTGCTGACTAATTGTGGAGAAGACCTTAAAAATCTAATAAACAAAATAAAACAAACATCTGATCAGTATGGAATAAAACGCAACGTTAAGAAAACTAGATATATGATAGTTAGCAAGCAAAACTATATACATGATGAATGTGTAAAAGTCGGGGATGTCGTACTAAACAGAGTAGAGAAACTCGTGTATCTTGGTAGTAATATCAATATCAGCTGCGATCCAACCATCCATTTTTGTAACAATTAGGAACATACTTTGCACCCACGATCTTAGTATTGACCTTTGCGTTCGAATGATATACTGCTATATTTTTGCCTTGCTACTGTATGGAGTGGAAGCATGGACCCTAAGTAAGGCGATGCTTAAACGCTTGGAATCCTTTGAGATATCATCATCATCATCATCATTTGGCTCTACAACTCTATGTGAGTCTTGGCCGCGTTTACTATTTCCCTCCATTGTTGTCGGTCCTGAGCAGCTATTTCCCATTGCTGTATTCCCATTTTGCGTAGATCACTGGCTACTGCGTCCTTCCATCTCTTTCTTGAGAGACCAACTGACCTTCTGCCATCGTACTTTTCCCAGAATGTGGCGTTCAGGAGTCTTTCGTCACTCGATCTTAGTACGTGGCTTGCCCATCTTATTCGGTTTGCTTTAATGTAGCGTACTATGTTTTCATCTCCATATACTGTCTGGAGTTCATCATTGTGTCTTCTTTTCCATTCTTCTGTTGTCTCTTCTCTGCAAGGCCTATAGATAGTTCACAGTATCTTTCTTTATAGTACCAGTAATTTTGTCGTTTCCCGCTGGTTCAGAGTCCATGTCTCGCTTCCATACGTTATTGTGGGACGAATTATTGTCTTGTACACTCTTATTTTTGCTGGTGTTGAATTTTTGATTTAAGTACGGTCATTAATGAGTAATATGCCCTGTTTCCTGCAATGATCCTGGCTGCCACGTCCTTTTCATATTTATTTTCAGATGTTATGATCGCTCCCAGGTACTTGAATTCTTTGACAAGTTTAAAGTTGTATTCATTGATTGTTACGTTTTGTCTAACCCTTGGTCTTGGGTTTTTAGTAACCACCATTTACTTGGTCTTGTCCTTCAGACCAACTTCCTTGGCTCCGTTTTCGAATAGGGTGAAAACTTCTTTTGCATCTCTGATGGATCGTGCAATTGTGTCCACGTCATCCGCAAACGCCAATAGTATTTTTGATCCTTGGACGGCAAATCCGTTTATCAGTTGTGGTTGAGCTTTTCTTACCACATTTTTCAGTGCAAAATTAAATAGCAGGGAGGCGAGAGGATCTCCTTGTCTAAACCCGGTGTCAATGAGGAATTCCTCCGACGTGGTGCTGCCAATTCTGATCCGTGCGAAAGCGGAAGGGCTTTGAGATATGGGTATATAAACGACTACTACGAATAAGCTGGGTCGACAAAGTTAGAAATGAGAAGGTCCTTAGACGTCTGAACCAAACAACACAACTGGTCAATATAATAAAAAGACGCAAACTGGAATAAATCGGTCCCATTATGAGACACCCTGAACAATATGAAATTTTGTATCTGATTATTCAGGTAAAGATCCAAGGTAAATGTGGTCCTGGTAGAAGAAGATCATCATGGCTGAAAAATATAAGACGGACAAATCTAAGTACGGAAAATCGTTTACATCATTATTTAGAGATGCTGTCAATAAAGTCACGATAGCGAATATAGTAGCAAACATAATATCCACCGATCGATAACGGTCATGGAACTAGAAGAAGAAGTTCTGAAATTATTTCACCACAGATTACTAGGTATGCTACAACCTAGGTTGTAAGATTTGTTATTATTACATGTTTGTCGAAAGACTCCTGATCCAGTACCATAGGCAGTGTTAGATCCATTAGTTAACCATATTTTAATTCCCATGAATATTTTGGGCTTTTTCTCTCTAGAAACTACGTTCATATTTGGTATGTAATGAAAAATATGTGAACCAGTCACTGATAAGCTATTTGATAATGAAAGCGAGGTAATGAATTTGATTTTAAATATTAGCGCGCAAATAAGCCGTTAAATTCGTAGGAGTTTCTTAACAAAAAGAGTGCTGGGGTTGTTTCTGGCAGCTACGCTAAATAAGTCAAGATAGTTCAAACACTCCTGACAATGGAGTTGCGCGAAGACGGAGTCAAATTCACGTAGAGGCAGAAAGGTTCTATTGTAAGTGGAATTATACAGTGCATGGAAGTGGGGACTAAACCAAATTTCGTCTACTGCACCGTGGTCAGGAGTGCTTGCACTATCTCTACTTAAGTATTATTTCTAGCTTGGAAAAGTACAGACGTGGGAAGTAAAAGTATTACCCACGTGAGAATTTTATTGTTGACCGTTTAGAGTCAAGCAACTGTTTTTATTTAAGTAATGGTCGATATATTGTGTATAAAAATTGCTAGAGGTGATGTTAATTCGCTAGTCTGGCCTATTCACCAAGTTCCAAGGTAGTGGCTAATTTCAGCTCAAAACAGTCCTGTTTAGATCGGGAATTGGAGGAATCAGGTATGGAGATTCACCGATTGTAGGTGGAAGAGTTTATCAGTAGCTATCTCTGCTTCTTATTCTTCTGGTGTACTCCATTGCTGGAAGTCTGCTATCACTATATCAAAATGTTCTCTATTCTGCGCCATTCTTAGTACTTGTTGAACGTTCATGAACGTTTAAGTTGTGCGCAAGCATATTGCAAAGCCATAACATGGCTCTTCTCATTACTCCTCTTCGGGCCTCTATCTTCACTTTAACTGCTATCACTATATCAAAATGTTCTCTATTCTGCGCCATTCTTAGTACTTGTTGAACGTTAATGAACGTTTAAGTTGTGCGCAAGCATATTGAGAAGCCATGACATGGCTCTTCTCCCTCCTCCTCTTTGGGCCTCTATCTTCACTTTAATTAGTATTTGTAGTAGGTTGTATTTGTCATTACTCATTATGTGGCCTAGGTACGATGTCTTTCTGTTCTTAATCGTAGTTATAAATTCTTACTCCCTATTTATGTTTTTTAATACTGTTATATTTGTAATGTGTTGCATCCATGATATTTTAAGCATTTTGCGATACAGTCACATTTTAAAGGCTTCCAGCCGTCTTATGGTATTTAATTTTAATGCCCAGACTTCAACTCCATACAGAAGAATTGACCAAACGTAACATTTAATAACTCTAATTCGGATGTCTAAGCTTAGTTTTCGGTTATAGATAATTTGCTTTTATTTATTTTACATGTTCCTAGCCTGTTCTATTCGTGTTTTTATTTCTTTATCTGGATCCCACTTATCACCTAGTACTACTAAGTATCTGAATGTGTGAACTTGTTCTAATTGAGTGTTATTTAGGCCAATGCGACCATTTCCATCGGTTTTGCTAATCACCATTATTTTAGTTTTTTGAAGATTTATTGTCAGTCCCATTACTTTACTTGTATTATTACCTCCGTCTAGTACATTTTGTAAGTCTTTCATTTTTTCTGCTATCAGAACAGTATCACCTGCATACCTGACGGCTCACACTCCCTCTAAGGGGAAAATTCACTCATCCCAGATACCTACGGTATCAAAAGGATTGAGCTCTGGTGGGACTCTTTCCGTGTTATCGAGCCCTAGGTGACTTGGTATGCTGGAGTATCTCCCAAAAATTTTCGTACACATCTAGACGTCGAGAGCAGTACAGCTTTCTGCATGGTCTTGTAGAGATGTTCATTCAGACCCAGCTTTTTTATGTTTTCTAGGAGATTCTTCACCTTCGGAGAGAATAATAGGTATTGTCTGGGTACTTTCCATTCTCCATTGTCTTCGTAATTCAATTTCCAGATCTCTGTACTTGGCGATCTTTTCGTTCTGTTTAAAAAGAAGATTATTGTTGTTGGGTATCGCCACATCAATTAGTGTTGTTTGTCTCTTTAGTTTATTAACTAGTATGAGATCTGGTCTATTATGTGCCACTGTTTGGTCTGTGAGCACAGTGCGGTCCCAGTGTAGCTTGTAGTTATCATTCTCAAGTATACTTTCAGGAACTTATTGATAATATGGGAGATGGTTTGTTTGGAGAAGTCCCAGTTTGATGGCTAACTCTTGATGAAGGATCTTTCCTACTGAGTCGTGCCGTTCCTTATATTCAGTTGCAGCAAATACCTGGCAGCCCCCGGTAAGGTGTTGGATCGTTTCTTGAGCTTGATATCCATATCGTCATTTGTCATTTTGGACCTGAGGGTCTTTGACGATATATTTCAGGTAATTTTTGGTTGGTATAACCTGATCCTGAATGGCGAGTAATGAACCTTCTGTTTCAGGGAACAACTTTCCTGATGTCAGCCAATAGTTCGACGCTATATTGTCGAAATGGTCTTAACTGACCTCATTAGGATGTCGCCCGTGAAGAGGTTTACCCATCCAGGTGCGCATTTTTTCGTCCTTAGTAAGATGGTTTATGCCCATTTGTGGTTCCCTCAGTTTGATCGGTGTTGTATCATCTACTGCACAAATCGCGCGATGTAGTACTCGTCCTCCTAAATACCGCGGTAATGTCGTTCTTTCTACTGCACTTCGAGGACCTGCACCTGCATACCTGATTATATTATAGTATTATTGTATAGAGAACAATGGAGACATGACACAGCCTTATTCGACACCTCTTTATACACGGACGCTTTTAGTAGTGAGGTTGGAATATTTTAAGGAGGCTTCTTGATTCCAATAAAGGTTTTAAATTATGTGGAGATCTTTTCCTTCTAGCTTTACTTTCGGTAGTTCATACAATTTTTCATGCTGGACTCGATCAAAAGTCTTCTGGTAGTCAATGAAACAGAGATATACTTGTTTCTTGTGATCGAGGCATTTTCGAATAAGTGTATAAATCGAAAACAGCGCCTCTTTTGTACACAAAGCCTTTCTAAATCCTAACTGAGAGTCACTTATGAATATTTTAAATTTTTTATAAATTTGATTTTGTATGAGCTTTAAGAATATTTTTAGTAAGTATCATCGCTACTCTGCACTTTATTTCTGAGGAGCAATTACCATCGTTGGTTATTAGAGAGCTCAACTATACAAATCTGTCTACTACTTCGAAATTCGCCACTTGGTGTATGTGCAGTAGATTATTATTTGCTCTGTCTACGATCATTATTTTTGTTTTTTCGATGTTGATCTGAATTTCGAATTATTCACCTATCCGGCTTAGCCGTTCAGTGATGGTCATTTCCACTTCATTCGCTGCTAGTATGAGCCAGTCATCTGCGTATAGCAAGCTGATTTTTCTGCCTCCTATAGTGATTTCTCCCTCCCATTCGTCTCGTACGAGATATTACGCAGTCTTTGCTCTGATTTTCTTAAGTAGCTCTAAACTGTTTTCTCTAGCTTTTAAAAAATAAACTTTAAATCCATTTCTTAAGTTAGTATTTATTTATATATATAGAGCTGGAGAATTTTACCAAATCAATTTAGATCAATTTTCCTTTTTTTTATATATTAGTTTTAATTAAGATTAATTTAAGATGATAAGGTAAACACTTGCTTTTTATTTACATTTATCTAGGATAATTAAACCTGCATTTAATCAACTCGTTCGCTATTATTCTAATTTTACTTAAAAGTTTTAGGGAAACCACTTATGGCATTTATGTGCAGTGTACTATAAAAAACCCACTTTCTCTCTAAAGATCAATTAAATTTTGTTTTTTACATGAACGTAGAGTCCCTCTTCCAATATTATGCGATGCGTAATTAACCCTTTGCGTCCGAGTAATTCATCATCATCATCATCATGCAACCTCTTCTGTCCACTGCTGTACATAGGTCTCTCCCATGTTTCGCCACTCTTCACGGTTCTGTGCGTCTTGTTGCCATTTCCTTTATATTCGTTTAATGGTGGTCATCCTCTGCTGCGCTTGTCTTCTCTTGGGCGCCAGCCAATTAGTTTTCTGGTGCCAATTCCATTTCAGCTTGGCTATACGTTCGACTAAATCAGTGATACCTGTTCTTTTCCTTAGGTCTTGGTTCCTTATTTTGTCTTTTTTTGTCACGCCGAGAATCGATCTTTCCATGCGCCTTTGTGCCACTTGCATTTTTAGTGCCGTTGTTTTTGTTAGAGTGAGTGTTTCTGCTCCGTATATCATAATAGGAAGAACGCATTGGCCAAAAATGTCTTCCGTTTCATAGCTATCGAGATGTTGCTCTTAAAGATGTCTCTTAGTGAACCATACGCTGCCCAAGCAAGTGTTATTCGTCGTTGAAATTCACAGGTCTGATTATCCTTGCTTATTCTGATTTCATGACCGAGATATATGTACTTTTCTGTCAATTCTACCACTTCACTTTGGATGGGTAGGTATACGCTGGGAACCAAATTTGTCATAAATTTGGTCTTACTGATGTTGATTTTTAGACCTATTGTTGAAGATACGTTTTCTAATTCTTGTAGCATTTATTGTGCTTCACGCAGATCTTCGGTAATAAGTACTATATTATCGGCAAAACGCAGATGATTGAACATTTCCCCGTCTATTTTTATTTCTCTATTTTCCCACCTTGGTATTTTAAAGGCGTATTCGAGGACCGTTATAAATAATTTAGGTGAGAGAGTGTTGCCCTGTCTCACACCTCGCTTTATATGAATTTCTCTGGTGGTATCATGTAGTTTTACACGCATTGTGGCGTTTTGGTACAATGTTTGTATTTGTACTAACTTTGTAAGCCGGTAGTCTATTCTACTATTGTTCAGAGCAGTTATAATCCTGTCTAATTCCACGGTATCGAAGGCTTTGTGAAAGTCTACGAAGATAAGTACCAGTGATCTGTTATATTCTATCGATTTTTCTATTAAGGTTTTTACTGTTTGTAGGTGATCGTTTGTTACGAATTTTGAGCGGAAGCCAGCGTGTTCACGGGGCTGGTAGAAATCCAACTTTTTTTCTAGTCTTGTCGTAATTATTCGGATAAATATTTTCTAGATGTAGTTCAATAAGCTGAT